>NC_080066.1:25945059-26564861 GCF_949987535.1 Balaenoptera acutorostrata | reverse complement strand
CTTCGAAAATTTGGAAAATATACTATGGTTAGCTTTTTCTAGGGGATCCATATCTCCTATGATCACTTCCAGGGATGATAGCATTTCAACCTCAGATACACAGGGAAACAAAACAAAACAAAACAGATAAACCAAAAAAGCCAAAGCAGCAGTAGGTTGGATTGTTTGAAATGTATCTTTATTTACTCTGGGGGAAAGAGACTGGGTTTAGAGATTTTTATTTCCTGCCCCAGGAACCCCAGCCATATCGCAACTGATCAGGCTAAGTGACATGGAATGAAGCAGGTACGTTCTCATCCTTGAGATGTCCTCCAATCATCAACCCAAAACCAAGAACTCTGGAGCAACCACAGACACTGCTGTTAATATTCATCATGAAATGGATAATTTGGATGATGAGACAGTCTAAAAGGTAGAGAGTCTTAGTCAAGTAACTGTTTCTGGGCTGGGTAAAGAGAGGTTTCTTTTAAACTGGCTTAAGCATGAGAATTAATGTAGTTTTCTTTTTTGGACAAGTACAAACCCAACGAGTTTTATAACAACCATATACAATTGTATTACAATGTAACAAACACATTGTGGAAAATAAATATGCTTACATGCACTTGGGCACACACACAAAAATAAACCAATATATTCCACTTTTTAGGTATATTATTCTACAACTTAAGGAGATAAACTATTTGTGTTGATATTATAAACTCCCAAGAGGGCAGAAATAAATTCTTCCTCTTTTAAAACAGTGCCAATCTGGTTTAATACCTTAAGTTAACAAATATTTCAAGGTGATGATGAGGAAGGTGACAAGAATATCACTGTTGTTCAATTTCTTGCAAACACTCAGAAATAATTTACCTATGACTTTGCTGGGTGAAAAATTATATATTAGATCTAGAGATAGAGTGATTATAATATAAGCCACTTCAACAGGGGTTTCCATTTTTAGCAAGGGAAGTGAACTGTCTTTGTATATATGAAGTACAGTAAGTCCCCTATATGCGAACCTTCAAGTTGCAAACTTTCAAAGTTGTGAACGTGCGTTCCATCAACATCAGGCATGAGTGAAATTGCAGCTTGCCCGCTGTCTCCTACTGCTGATGATCCTTCAGGTCTACCATCTCCCACCTCCTCTCCCTCCTGCAGGCAGTAACTCTTCTTGCCCGTTCACTCGATGCCAGTCCCTGGATGCCAGATGTTGTACTGTACTACCATACTTTTCAAGGTACTGTACTGTAAGATTAAAAATGTTTTCTTTATTTTTTGTGTTTATTTGTTATGTATGTTTGTGTGAAAAGTATTATAAACCTATTACAGTGCAGTACTATATAGCCGATTGTGTTAATTGGGTACCTAGGCTAACCTTGTTGGACTTACGAATGCACTCTCGGAAAGGGACTCATTCGTATGTAGGGGACTTACTGTAATCATTTTTGAGGTAGGCAGTGCTAAACCACTGGATAATTATTGTTGATTAAAATGACTGATATTAATTGTTAAAAATTACTACCTGCTTCTTCACTGTCCCTTACTTTTCCCTATCATTTTCTTATATTATTCATTCAACAAACATTTACTAATTACTCAGAGAGAGGGCAGTTTTTTAAAAATCCTTCCCTACGAATCTAGCGTTCTGTGGTAAACAGAAAGTAAACAGAATAGGTTAGCAAACCACACGGTATGTTAATTAGGGAGGTGGGCCAAGAGAAAAATGGAGCAGGATCGAGGGGAAGGAAGGGCTGTACAGGGCTGCGTTTTTAGATAAAGTGACAGAGAAGGTGTCACAGAGGTGCCATCTGAGTTAAGACTGACAGTGGTGAAGGAGTGACCATCCAGGTATTTGGAGAAAGAACATTCTGGGCAGAGGGAACAGACAGTGCAAAGGCCCCAAGATGGGCCTGACACATGTGGGGGACAGCAAGGAGGCCATTGGGCTGCACTGGAGTCAGAAGGGGCAGAACAGCAGGACTTGGAGGCAGAGGCATGGGGAGACCATGTCCTGCTGGCCTTTGTAGGTTTTGTGAGGACTCTGGCCTTTACTCTGAGTGAGAAGGCAAGCCACCAGATACCGAGAAGAGGACTTCCCCATCAGACCTACTATTTTTTTTGTTTGTTTTTTGTGGGTTTTTCTTTTCAGAAAATAGTGTTTTTATTTTTTTTTGATTTAAATTTTTATTTTATATTGGAGTATAGTTTATTTACAATGTTGTGTTAGTTTCAGGTGTGCAGCAAAGTGATTCAGTTATACATATACATATATCCATTCTTTTTCAGATTCTTTTCCCATATAGGTTATTACAGAATATTGAATATAGAGTTCCCTGTACTATACATTTTATATGTAGTAGCGTGTATATGTTAAATAAGTCAGACAGAAAGATAAATATCATATGATATCACTTATATGTGGAATCTAAAAAGAATGACACAAATGAACTTATTTACAAAACAGAAACAGACTTACAGACATAGAAAACAAACTTATGGTTACCAAAGGGGAAAGGTGTTGGGGGAGGAATATTAGGAGTTTGGGATTAACATATACAGACCTACATTTTTACCTCATTCACTGTGGTGAGTACGGGCAGAGACAAAGTACAGAAGCAGAGAGAGCAAATAGCAGCCAGTTAGTTGATCAGGAAGATTCTGATACAAGCATGTGAGGTATGTGGGGTTTGGGGGGGTGGGGTGGGTGCAGGTACCATCATGAGCTCAAGTGTAGACTTGATAAGTTTGAGTGGAGTAGAGCAAATGGATATACAAGTCTTGATCCAGGGCCTAGGTCTGGGCTGGATATAATTTGGGGGAGTGTATATTTACCCAGTGTTTACAGCATGGGACTAGACGAAGTACCAAGGATGAGGATGTGGATAGAAAAGAGAAGACATCCAAGGATTGAGCCTTAGGTCACTCCACAGTTAAGAGGTCAGGTTGATGAGGAGACACCTGCAAAGACCAGGAGAAGGAATGGCTTGGGGGATAAGGGGAAACCAGACCTTCAGTGAAGAAAGCAAAGCTGAGAAAGTGTTTCTAGGAGGAGTGACCCACTAGGTAAAATAAGATGGATGAGAATCACTGCTGGGTTAAGCAAAGAGGAGATCATGGCTGACCTTGACAAGAGGAGCTTTGGCAGAGAGGAGGGCAAATGCCTGGTTTGTGAGGGTTCAGAAGAGAACGGGGAGAGAGACACGAAGGAAGAAAGCATGGACTTCTTCAAGAAGTTTTGCTATAAAAGGAGAAATGGGGATGGCAGGGTGAGCTGCAGATGACATCAGTTTGAGAGAGAGCTATTTTGAAGATGAGGGAATGTTCCAATGCCTCTAGGAGTAATCTCATGGGGAGGGGAAATCTGATGAAGTAGAGAGAGAGAGAGCAGGATGTAACCAGGTTTTAGACCAATGAGTAAGACAAAGAAGAGAGAGGAGACTTGAAAATACGTGCAAAGGATGTCATCGTATTGATTGATCCTGGAATTTAAGCAGAGGAAGGACAGAGGGGCATGGAGTAACAGGGGTATGAGGGCTTGAAGGAAAAATGTTTTCCATCCACTTCCCTAAAAGAAGAGGCAAGAGAAGACCCTGCCCTTTGTGGATTAGAATAAACGGAATTCCTTCATTACCCTGCTCCCCCAGTATCTACAATGGAACAGGGTACTTACGAATCTTCTTCAAAATAGCGCATGTTTCTGTTTAGGCCATCTAAACTTTGCATATCCTCTGGGGTCAACTGGAATTCAAAAACCTATCAGAAATGTGAGAAGATCAATTCAATTTCCTGGAGGCAATTACTGCAGCCCCTACATGCCCCCCACATGCAGATACACACACACAAATTTATGTAGGAATTTATGTAGGTTTCATGAGACAGTTGTCATGAACTTGGGGTTCATCCCCTGGCAGAAGTCATGGGACTTTGTCCATTCAAAGCGTTGAGACTAGCAATTCAGGTCACCCTCAGAGACTTGAATTGAGTAGCTGTGGTGGTAGCCAATTAATCCTTGAGATTTTTGAGCCCAGGTCTCACTTCAGCTAACTCCTTCATTTTTTCAGCTGAAGAAATCAAGGGATGATTTACTCAGGGCCATACTGTTGAGTGAAAACCAGGATTGAGACTCAAACCTGACCCTCTGTCGACTGTTCTTTACAACCACCATGCCTCCTCCCTTGTGGGATTTGGAGGACAGGATAGTTAAATATAGCACATATACGCATAGAATATACAGGGAGATAAGCTTTGCCCATATACACATTGGGAGCCTCCCAAATAACCCATCCTGGGGAAAACGGTGTGCTTCTGTCAGCCCCCTGCTGCCCAAAACCCTACCAGGTACCTGGAAGTTCTCCTTGAGCCTCTTCTCATTGAAGCTCTTGGCCAGAGCAGCCACCCCTCTCTGCAGCTGATAGCGCAGGGTGACCTGGGCTGGAGTTCGCCTGTGCTTTTCAGCAATGGTGTTGAGTACTGGATCCTGCAGGAGAACTGGATTGTCCTTTTTCACCCTGGGAGGGAGGCAGAGGTGCTGTGTGTCTGAGGTTGTGTATCCGTTCTACTTGGGGATAGTTCATTCAGGCTAGGGGTGGTTGATCCTCTAGAATCTTCCTCATTACCTTCTGGCTGTCTCAATATTTCTTTGGCTTCTTTTGGTAAATCCAAAGAAGGACAAGGGAAAGAAAGGGGAAATCGGGTAGTTTTTTCATCTTTTAAACATTTCTGAGAAACTTGGTAAAAGATTGAATAAGTCAAGAAGACAAAATTGTTGTCCACAGTAAGACCCAATGACCACCATCATAACAAATAACCAAGAATTTTATAAGAATTTACTATTTCAAAAAATGCTCTCAACTAATTGTCTCCATTTTGTCCTCAAGTGTTAAAAGGTACACATCTATATTCCTCTTGAAGAGATAAAGAAACTAAAACTTACAGAAGTTGTAACTTGTCTCATATCCCTCAACTGCTAAGTGTCAGAATCATGGCTTGGAATTACCTTGTCACTCTTTAAAGCCAAAGCTTTTGAATTGGATGAACATTTTAATCAGTAATAATAATTACTTTATTATTCAATAATTTTTCATTGAGTCCTCACAATGTAGACTAGGTAAAGGGTTTGCAAAGATGGATGATTCCTCTTGACTATACTTAATTTCCCTCAGACGTTGAGAGATGTCTCCAGAAGGCACAGCATCTAGGGTCGGAATACCTTTATAGAGATCATTACCATTTCTTCCTTAAGTCAGACCCCAAGGTAGCATATGCAACAAGGAGAATGTCCTTGGACTTGCAGAACTCCAGCAGTTTGCTCTGGTTGAGGTAAGGGTGACATTCCACCTGTAAATTGCCAAGCAGAAGTATTGGAGTGTAGGACCAGCAGGATGGCGAGCACCAAACTTACAAGGAACATACAGTGAATACAGATTCATGGTATCAGAAATACTTAGAAATACCAGCATCGTGGGCCAGCAAGTGACCATCATCCACAGCTGTACCCATGGTGCACCATACACAATAGTTTTACTGCCTAAAAATGTCTTGTGCTTTACCTGTTCATCCCTCCTTCCTTCCCCATGAACACTTTGCAACCACTGATCTTTTCTTTCTTTCTTCCCTTCTCTTCCTTCCTTCCTCTCTCTTTCTCTCTTTCTTTTTTTTTTTTTTTTTGGAGCACTTTTGAGTTTACAGAAAAAATCGAACAAAAAATACAGTTTCCATATTTCCCTTCATTCCCTCTCCAATTTCCCCTATTATTATCCTCTTACATTAGTATGGTACATTTATTAAAATTGATGAGTCAATATTGGCAGATTATTATTAAGTAAAGCCCATAGTTTACATTAGGGTGCATTCTTTGTGATGTAAATTCTATGGGTTTTGACAAATGGATGATGTGTATCTTTCATTACAATACCCAACAGAATAATAGTTACGCTGTCCTAAGATTTCCCCTGTGTACCACCTATTCATCCACCCTTCTGTCCCTTTGTACCCCTGGCAAGCACTGATCATTTTACTGTCTCCATAGTTTTGCCTTTTCCAGAATGTCATAGAGGTGGAATCATACAGTATGCAGAATTTTCAGATTGGCTTCTTTCACTTAACAATATGCATTTAAGTTTCCTCCATGTCTTTTTCTCGCTTGATAGCTCACTTTTTAATTGCTAAATAATATTACATTTTAAGGCTGTCCCAGAGTTTGTTTATCCTTTCACCTATGGAGAGATGGAGGGACATCTTGGTTGCTTCCAAGTTTTGGCAATTATGAATAAAACTGCTATAAGACTCTGTGATCAGGTTTGTGTGTTTTCAGCTCATTTGGGTAAATACCAAGGACTACAATGCTGGATCATATGATAAGAGTATGTTTAGTTTTGTAAGAAACTGCCAAACTGTCTTCCAAAGTGGCTGCACCGTGTTGCACTCCCATCAGCCATGAATGACAGTCCCTGTTGCTCCGCATCCTCACCAGCATTTGGTGTTGTCAGTGTTCTGGATCTGGGCACTTTTAATGGGTGCATGGCAGGAGGGTGGCCCCACCCCATCTGTCGTTTTTCTCTCTGTGGTCTCAGTTACCCACAGTCAACCATGGTCTGAAAATATTAAATGGAAAATTCCAGAAATAATCAATTCATAAGTTTTACACTTCACACTGTTCTAAATGGTGTGATGAAGTCTTGTGCTGTCCTGCTCCATCCCACGCAAGACAGGAATCATGCCTTTGTTCAATGTACCCACACTCTATATGCTACCAGCCTGTTGGTCACTTAGTAGCCATCAGATCATCAGATCATCTGTCGTGGTATCGCAGTGCTGGTGTTCAAGTGACCCTTATTTTACTTAGTAATGTCCCCAAAACACAAAATTAGTGATGCTGGCAATTCAAATATTCTCTCTCTCTCTCTTTTTTTTTTTTTATTGGAGTATAGTTGCTTTACAGTGTTGTGTTAGTTTCTGCTGTACAACAAAGTGAATCAGCTGTATGTATACATATATCCCCTCCCTCTTGGACCTCCCCGCCCCGCATCCCACCTATCTAGGTCATCACAGAGCACCGAGCTGAGCTCCCTGTGCTATGCAGCAGGTTCCCACTAGCTACCTATTTTACACATGGTAGTGTACCTATGTCAATCCTAATCTCCCAGTTCATCCCACCATCCCCTTCCCCGCCCCACATGTCCACATGTCTGTTCTCTACATCTGCATCTCTATTCCTGCCCTGCAAATAGGTTCATCTGTACCATTTTTCTAGATTCCACATATATGCATTAACATATGATGTTTGTTTTTCTCTTTCTGACTTACTTCACTCTGTATGACAGACTCTAGGTCCATCCACATCTCTACAAATGACCCAATTGTGTTCCTTTTTATGACTGAGTTATATTCCATTGTATATATGTACCACATCTTCTTTATTCATTCATCTGTCAATGGCCATTTATGTTGTTTCCATGTCCTGGCTATTGTAAATAGTGCTGCAATGAAAATTGGGGTGCATGTGTCTTTTTGAATTATGGTTTTCTCAGGGTATATGCCCAGTAGTGAGATTACTGGTCATACGGTAGTTCTATTTTTAGTTTTTTTAAGAAACCTCCGTACTGTTCTCCATAGTGGCTGTATCAATTTACATTCCCACCAACAGTGCAAGAGTGTTCCCTTTTCTCCACACCCTCTCCAGCATTTATTGTTTGTAGATTTTTTGAGGATGGCCATTCTGACAGGTGTGAGATGATACCTCATTGTAGTTTTGATTTGCATTTCTCTAATAATTAGTGATGTTGAGCATTTTTCACATGCCTCTTGGCCATCTGTATGTCTTCTCTGGAGAAATGTCTATTTAGGTCTCCAGCCCTTTTTTTTTTTCCTGCCCATTTTTTGATTGGGTTGTTTGTTTTTTTGATATTGAGCTGCATGAGCTGTTTGTATATTTTGGAGATTAATCCTTTGTCAGTTGCTTTGTTTGCAAATATTTTCTCCCATTCTGAGGGATGTCTTTTCGTCTTGTTTATGGTTTCCTTTGCTGTGCAAAAGCTTTTAAGTTTCACTAGGTCCCATTTGTTTATCTTTGTTTTTATTTTCATTACTCTAGGAGGTGGATCAAAAAAGATCTTGCTGTGATTTATATCAAAGAGTGTTTTCCCTCTAAGAGTTTCATAGTGTCTGGTCTTACATTTAGGTCTTTAAACCATTTTGAGTTTTTTTGTGTGTGTATGGTGTTAGGGAGTGTTCTAATTTCATTCTTTTACATGTAGCTGTCCAGTTTTTCCAGCACCACTTATTGAAGAGACTGTCTTTTCTCCATTGTATACTCTTGCCTCCTTTGTCATAGATTAGGTGACCATAGGTGTGTGAGTTTATCTCTGGGCTTTCTATCCTGTTCCATTGATCTATATTTCTGTTTTTGTGCCAGTACCATACTGTCTTGATTACTGTAGCTTTGTAGTATAGTGTGAAGTCAGGGAGCCTGATTCCTCCAGCTCCGTTTTTCTTTCTCAAGATTGCTTTGGCTATTCAGGGTCTTCTGTGTTTCCATACAAATTGTAAAATTTTTTGTTCTAATTCTGTGAATAACACCATTGGTAATCTGATAGGGATTGCACTGAATCTGTAGATTGCTTTGGGTAATGTAATCATTTTCACAATATTGATTCTTCCAATGTTCCAAGAACATTGTATATCTCTCCATCTGTTTGTGTCATCTTTGATTTCTTTCATCAGTGTTTTATAGTTTTCTGAGTACAGGTCTTTTGCCCCTTAGGTAAGTTTATTCCTAGGTATTTTATTCTTTTTGTTGTGATGGTAAATGGGATTGTTTCCTTAATTTCACTTTCTGATCTTTCGTTGTTAGGGTATAGGAATGCAAGAGATTTCTGTGTGTTAATTTTGGATCCTAGAACTTTACCAGATTCATTGATTAGCTCTAGTAATTTTCTGGTAGCATCTTTAGGATTTTCTATGTACAGTATATTGTCATCTGCAAACAGTGACAGTTTTACTTCTTCTTTTCCAATTTATATTCCTTTTATTTCTTTTTCTTCTCTGATTGCCTTGGCTAGGACTTCCAAAACTATGTTGAATAATAGTGGCAATAATGGACATCCTTGTCTTGTTCCTGACCTTAGAGGAAATGCTTTCAGTTTTTCACCATTGAGAATGATGTTTGCTGTGGGTTTGTTGCATATGGCCTTTATTATGTTGAGGTAGGTTCCCTCTATGCCCACTTTCTGGAGAGTTTTTATCATAAATGGGTGTTGAATTTTGTCAAAAGCTTTTTCTGCATCTATTGAAATGACCATATGGTTTGTACAAATTTCCAAGATTGAACCAAGAAGAATAAGAAAATATAAACAGACCAATCACAAGTAATGAAATTGAAACTGTAATTAGAAATCTTCCAGCAAACAAAAGTCCAGGACCAGATGGCTTCACAGGAGAATTATATCAAACATTTACAGAAGAGCTAACACCTATCCTTCTCAAACTCTTCCAAAAAACTGCAGAGGAAAGAACACTCCCAGACTTGTTCTCTGAGGCCACAATCACCCTAATACCAAAACCAGAGAAAGATATCTCAAAAAAAGAAAATTACAGACCAATATCACTGACGAACACAAAAGCAAAAATCCTCAACAAAATTCTAACAAATGGAATCCAACAACACATTAAAAAGATCATACACCATGATCAAGTGGGATTTATCCCAAGGATTCAAGGATTCTTCAATATATGCAAATCAATCACTGTGATACACCATAATTAACAAATCAAATATTCTCTTACTGTGCTTAATTGTATATATATATATTTTGGCCATACCACACGGCATGTGAGATCTTAGTTCCCTGACCAGGGATCGAACCTGCACCCCCTGCATTGGAAGCACTGAGTCAACCACTGGACTGCCAGGGAAGTCCCATTACTGTGCTTAATTAAAATTAAACTTTATCATAGGCATGTACGTATAGGAAAAAACATAGTCTATGTAGTGTTCAGTAATATCCATGGTATGGTTTGGGGCATCCACTGTTGGGGGGGGGTGTCATCCCGCAGATAAGAGGGAACTATTGTATCTCACTTTTGTCTTAATTTGCAAATCTCTAATGATATGTGATGTTTAATAATTTTTCATATGCTTTTTTGCTACCTGTTCAGGCAAACCTTGGAGATACTGCAGGTTCAGTTCCAAGCCATCACAATAAAGCAAATATTGCAATAAAGGAGCCACATATTTTTCAGTTTCCCAGTAAACATAAAAAGTGATGTTTACACTACACTGTGGTCTATTAAGTGTTCAATAGCATATGTCTAAAAACTACATACCTTAATTTAAAAAGACTCAATTGCTAAAAAGTGCCAAAACAGTTACAATAGTAACATCAAAGATCACTGATCACACATCCCCATAACAAATAAAATAATAATGAAAAAGTTTGAAATATTGTGAGAGTTATCAAAACGTGACACAAACTCAGCAAATGCTGTTGGGAAAATGGTTCTGACAGACTTGCTTGACACGGGGTCGCCACAAACCTTCAATTCATAAAAGATGCACTAGCTTCAAAACGCAATGAAAGGAGGATGCCTGTATATCTTTGTTGATGTATCTGTTCAGAACCTTTGCTCATTTTTAAATTGCTCAGCCTCCACTTGGCCAAATTCCATTCACCCCTTAGAGTTCAGGGTAATGTCCAGCTTCTCTCTTAATTCTTCACCACTCCTCCAGTCAAAACTAATTTTCTCAATAGTTCAAATTATTGGGTGTATGATAGCCTCAAGGATGTATTGTACAACATGGGGAATATAGCCAATATTTTGTAATAACTGTAAATGGAAAGTAACCTTTAAAACTTGTATAAAAATTTTTTAATTTAAAAGACAAAAGAATTAATTAAAAATTTTAAAAAACATACTACATTTTTAAAAATGAGATTTCAGTTTACTAATTTAGTAAAACCAAAAATTATATATCATGGTATCTTATATTGGCTTAGTTCCTTACGATATTTTGTTTGCTCTCTTTTATTGAGGTATTATTGACATATAACATTATATTAGTTTTAGCTGTACAAAATAATGATTCAATATTTGTATATATTACAAAATGATCGTCACAGTAATTCTAGCTAACATCTGTCACAAAATTATTAAAATTTTATAAAAATTTTTAAAAACCAATTTTCTTTCCTTTCTCAAATTGGTGATATCCAAAGCAGAGGTAAATCTCCCAAAGGACATAAATTAAAATTTTTTAGAACTCCTGTTTGTATTTTTCATCTACAAGTAAGAAAACAATAAGCCTTACTAATATCTAATTTATGGGTTGATATTAGATTCATCCTCTCTCAGTCTACATGTGAGACGTCTAAAAGGAGATGAGATAACATGGGAATATTGGTCCTCTGCTGGGCACAAGTATTGCCAGTTATTTCTACACTCATGATTTCTTTCATTATTCTCCAAGATCAGGAATGGATGTGCTGCTCATTAAAGTGAATTTATCTTAACAAAGTAGACTTCTAAAAATTTTTTAACTTTAAATTTTTTATGGTAGTAAAATCTACATAACATACATTATTTACCACTTTACCCATATTTAAGTACACAGTTCAATGGCATTAAGTACATTCACATTGTTTGGGAGTGATTTTGTACCATCAAGAGTCTCAATGGTTGTCTCATGACACAGAACTCAAAAGAGCTGTTAAAGATGAATTACCGGGCTTCCCTGGTGGCGCAGTGGTTGAGAACCTGCCTGCCGATGTAGGGGATGCGGGTTCGAGCCCTGGTCTGGGAGGATCCCACATGCCACGGAGCGACTAGGCCCGTGAGCCACAGCTACTGAGCCTGCGTGTCTGGAGCCTGTGCTCCGCAACAAGAGAGGCCGCGATAGTGAGAGGCCTGCGCACCGCGATGAAGAGTGGCCCCGCTTGCCACAACTGGAGAAAGCCCTCACACAGAAACGAAGACCCAACACAGCCAAGAATGAATAAATAAATAAATAATAATTAAAAAAAAAAAAAGATGAATTACCCATTTTCTTTGACACATGAGTGTTCCAACTTTACTGACCTTTTTTGAGAAAAGTCAGTCATTTGCTAGCTCTGAATTTTTAGGACCAACCACTATAACACCTACTCGATTATACTTCAGCCTGACTCCTAAATGTTTCTTATAAAGTGACATGAGAACAAAAACAAATAAAAGAAATAAAAATAAAGTGGCATAGCCTTTAGATCTTCAGTAACTTAAAAAACATTCTGTTTTCTTGAAGCAGCTAGTGTCCAAAGGTACAGTACATAAGGGGGAGCGCCATTGGTGACTTTGTTGAAGTGAGGGAAGAGTAAGCTGATGAGGGATAAGAGGTTGGGGGGCCAATTGGTGGGGCTCACCTGGTTGCAGACGGGCTTGTACTTGAGCCCTGGCTCATTCAGGATCATCTCCAGCTGCTTGCGGTTAAAGTTGGACACCCCAATGGACTTGGCCAGTCCTGCATCCTTACACTTCTCCAGGGCCTGGGGAGGAAGAGGTGGTGAGGAGTAACTGGCTAGAGAAGCATAACAAATGGTAGCATGCTGTGGATGAGAGACAATACGTGATGCAGATGTCAGTAAATAAGACAAGAATTGGCCAATAGGAGGAGAATGGGAAATAAAATAGTTTTTGAAATGGGTAAGGAGATAGAGTAAGAATGCAAGCAGCCAAGGCAGGGCTAAGACAGCCAGTACGATCTTTAGATAGCACCTAAAAAAATATGATAGAACAATAGTAGAACAAGCGCCAGGAGAATGGAGGTGGAGTCAGTTGCAGCCTGGGAAACAGGAAGTGGCCATGCCATCTCCCAGACCACCAGCTCCCTGTTTTCTCTTTAACCTCATTTCCTATTATTGTCCACCAAATTCACTCTGTTCCAGCCACACATGCCCCTTTGCTGGTTTTTGAACATGGTAAGCTCTCTCCTACTTTAAAATCTTTGCCTTGATTTTCTTTATGCCTGCATCACTCTTCCTCCAGATACACACTTAATCTACTTAATCCATTAATCAATTAATCAATTTCATTATCCATTTAATCAATTTCCTCATTTCCTGCAAGTCTTTGGTCAAATGCCACCTTCTCAAAGAGACCTGCCCTGTCCATTCTGTTTTTAATTGCCTATCTGTGCCCCAAACCCAGCCTGGCACACTCAGTTCCCTTACTCTTTCTTATACCACTGCATCCCTCCCCCTCACCAGTAGCACCTACCACTCTATGGGGTCAGAGACCTTGGTTTTGTTCATGGATGTAGCCTGAGTACTTAGAAGTACTCAGTAATCATAAGCACTCAATAACTACTTATTGAATTACTAAATAGAAGAAATGTGAAACTGAGGCAGAGGGACATTCAGGGATTTGCCCAAATCTACATGGGGGGCAGAATTGGACTACATCCTCCTCTCCTCAATTCCATTTCTGTCCTCTCCACCCCAGGGTGCAGAGACATGGCCTCTTTGGAGCTGCACTCACCTCCCATGTGGTACAGAGATCCACTGTGTCAAAAATGATGTTTCCATATGTGTCCTTTGGGAAAAAGTCCTCCCCAGGCTGGAATATAGGAAAGAAGAAGAGGTTGGATCAAGCTATGTCTGGCCTCAGCCAAGATGTTTGGAGCCTTTAGACCTTGAGGCTAATGGAACCATCTATCCTTATTCTTAGTACATTGAGAAAGTACACTTCTTAGAAATATTTTTAACCTCTAAAGGTTTAATAAATATTGTTTGTGTCAAGGACAACTTGAGATACCCAACACCCCATCCTAGTGAGAGCCCAGAGTGTTGCCATAGCTGAATGGGCTCCTTTGTCCCAGATCCTTGTGGGATAAGGCTCTTCCATCCCTGCTTTCCACCTGGAGGTGGTCTTTTGAGAGAGGGACTTGTCACCATCTCAAGGGCTGAGTCTCATCCTCATTAAATTTTCTGTGCCTTCACAGGTCTCCACACTGGGACGTTCCCCAGACACCAGTGGGCATGAGGTTGAAATTCAAGAGTACAGGGACTTGAAAATATAGACAGTTGTCCACAAGATCAAGGCAAATACATTGAAACCAGTAAACCCATCAGTCTGGGGCTGGAATAGTGAACTGGGATAGGGATAGTTGCAGAAAAAAGAAAAAACAAAAAGAGAGAATATTAAAGTATTATATATGATTCTTCTCATTTTCACAAACTATATCCTCTTTTTATTTAGCTACTAATGATGTTGATAACCAAAGTAAAATAACTTTCACTAACCTTCATAGCTATTGGGAAATGAGTAAGATAAAGATCCACATAGCTCAGTTGAAGTTTCCTCAGTGAGCTTTCCAGGCAAGTTTGGACCAATTCTGGACGGAAAAAGGTGCTCCACAACTGCAGTGGTGGAAAGACAAGTGGGGTGGGATTATTTAAGAATATTTAGGAGAGATTAATACAATGGCAAATAAACAACAACAACCAAAAACCCACCCATGGTCGTTGGGAAGTGACAAGTCATCCTGTGAAGCTCAGGATTCTTTATCATCATAGCTTATTTTCACATTGAATTAAGAAAACATGGTAGAAAGTTAAAATATGGTCTTACACAGATGCTCTCAAAACTGAAAATACTAAAAAGAATTATTTGGTTTGTTTGTGCAAAATATATCCCTGGGTTCTCCCTCAAACATCATAAATTATAATATCTGGAGACTGGGCTGGGAAACTGCATTTTATTTTTTATTTTTTTAAGAATTTTTGATGTGGACCATATTTAAAGTCTTTATTAATTTTGTTACAATATTGCTTCTGTTTTATGTTTTGATTTTTTGGCCCCAAGGCATGTGGGATCTTAGCTCCCTGACCAGGGATTGAACCCACACCCCCTGCATTGGAAGGGGAAGTCTTAATCACCTGACCACCAGGGAGGTCCCTGGGAAACTGCATTTTAAACAAGCACATCAAGTGATTGTGATCCAGGAAATTCTATCTTGGCTGCATTCAATTGTTAGGTTTGCCAAAGAAAGCTAGGCCCTTTAGGAATTTTGGGGGGAGGGCATTTTAGTTACTTCATTTTAAGAAGTAATAATCTAAGGAAAATCCATCAAAATTACTAAAGGTAAGGAAACAAACGGATCCCATGTAAAGAGGATTAAAGCTGAGAGTTAAGAGGGTAGTGCTCTAGCAATATCTCATCTAAACACAGTCGTGTGGAGAGATTCACATTCGGGAGCGAGAAAGAAGAAATATCCATTCATAGACCAGTATAGGGTTCACTATCATGGACACCAACTCCCTCCTCTTGGGCTACTTTACCTCAAATTCAAATGCTTTTTTTTCTAGCAGTAGTCAGTTCAATGAACACGATGGGGAAAATTCCTCTTGTGTTCCATTTCCAATCCAACTTAAATACTAAGTTCTTTTGTTTGTTTCAGATGTGATATCAGTGGGTATAAATTATATTAGTAAAAATGGCTTGAAAGTTTAAAATTGCATTAGAAATACTTTTATAAACATGAATGTTATCCTCATAGCAGTTCCGTGGTATTATATTATTTTTCCTACCTCATAGGAAAGAGAAATAAATGTCTATTGACAACGCAATAGATTGAGATATAAAGACTAAGACTTAAAGAGGTTAAAAGACTTTTTTTTGGTTAAGAAATTTCACAGGGCTTCCCTGGTGGTGCAGTGGTTGAGAATCTGCCTGCCAATGCAGGGGACACGGGTTTGAGCCCTGGTCTGGGAAGATCCCACATGCCGCGGAGCAACTAGGCCCTTGAGCCACAATTACTGAGCCTGCGCGTCTGGAGCCTGTGCTCTGCAACAAGAGAGGCCGCAATAATGAGAGGCCCGCGCCCCGCGATGAAGAGTGGCCCCCACTTGCCGCAACTAGAGAAAGCCCTCGCACAGAAACGAAGACCCAACGCAGCCATAAATAATAAATAAATCAATTTTTTTAAAAAAGTAGAGGAATTTAAACAAAAACTCCTAAAGAAACTCAACATTTAAAAAAAAAAATTTCACAAAGTCAAATATATAGAATATTAAAAAACTAAAATTTGATTGTAGTTTCCAAAAGCCTACACTTTCTGACTAAGTTGCTTTACCTCACACTACAGCTAAGAAAGATTGTCACTTCATCAAAACTTGAGTATAACAGAGTTGGAAAAGCCAAATCCATCCTTGAGTTTGAAAACATATGATAATAATAACAGCTAGTATTTTTGAACATTTAAAATACATTAAATATTTTTAAAGCTTTACATGTATTTTTTTGAAGTGATACTCATAAAAATCCTGTGAGGCAAATACTGTTATCTTCATTTACAGCTTGGGAAACTAAGGCACAGACTTTAAGTAGTTTGTCCAAGGTAAGTAAGTGGCAGAACCTGGATTCAAATATAGGAAGTCTGACCACAGAACCCACATTCCTATCCAGCTGTTCCAAACCAGCCTTCTCATAGTTCAAGGTCTGAGAGTGAATGAGAATTAAACCAATGAGAAAAGAAATATGCCAAGAAATGATTCAGCTAAGAGTGAGCTTCCACAGATACATATGCAACTATACACAACACCTTCGTAGTGTAGAATAAGTCACCCCTCTTCACAGTGCCATCTGCAATCTTCATCTGGATGGCCCTCCCAATTTCTTCTTCATTTTGGTACATATAAGCTGAATCAATATGGCGGTAGCCTACATCGATTGCTCTCTTGATGGCCTTTTCTACCTCACTCTTAGCAACCTAGAAGAGCATGAAAAGATAAAGACCTACTTGATTCAGGAACAGATGACCAATTCCATAAGCAGAGCTAGTCAGCAGAAACCATTGTTTTTCTAAGGGTTAAGAGCTAGCGGTGACAAAGCTTAATGTTGACCTATGATCGGCAGTAAATATTTAACAACTGACTCTGAAGGAGTCCTGATTTGTAGTATTAGCCAGTTTCTATGGTGGAACTATTCCCACCATTGCTAATTTCAAGCAACTGATGCTGGGAAAAGACTCTTACAGTTGAATCTTTGAGCTCATGAGCTGGTCCCAGCACGTCACATCATGAACTCTCTATTTCTGGACTTACACTATATACATGTATAGATTTACACAGTATATAGATTTACCTTTCTAAATTAATTCACTCTGTAAGAGATCATTAAACTGGTTTCAACCCGGAAATCCATTGCAAAAAAATGATCAATGCGATGAAGATGTAACTTCAGAGAGAATAAATTTGTGATTTACCTTTGTAAACTTGGAGAAACACTTCAACATTTGAGGAAGAACTAAAATGTAAAAAACAAAAACAAAAAAAAACCCTCTTTTTTTTCACTTAAAAATATCTTATAATTAATTCCTTCTTTGGTTACTAAGTTAATCCTTAGCTAATATTCTCCTTCACAATTTTGTTATTCTTCTTAGCTGCCTACTGTTCTGCTGGACCACCAGGCTGGACTTCTGAAGTTATCAATCATTTTCACAGCTCCATTATCCCCTCTACTTCACTCAGTAATTAAAAGGTCTTTTGGGTATATTTTTGTAATTTGCAACTCCTGATGAATTGACCAGTCCCAGGGGGATGAGCTGACTGTCCACAGATGAAAGAGCCAAGTCAAAGTAAAAGCAACAGTCCGTGCCAGTGTCCTTGCTACAGACCTCAACATCACACTCCACGTGGCTCTCCTGCTGGGGAATCAAGCATGAAGTTCAGTCTTCCAAACAGAGAGAGAACTTCCAAGTGCCACATGCCTCTCCCCACAGCACAGTATTCACAGCCTGACCTGTAAGAGACTATTTTCACCTCAGACCACCAAAACTCCCTCTAAGATGAATCTGGTCTCTCATTCTCCAGGTCCTTTTTGCCCCCGAGATTTCTCTTGATGCTCTACGATTGGAGGTGGATGGGGACAACTTGGACATTAGAAATTACAGAGAAACTGCATCACTAAGAAATTTGCGGCAACGTCTCTGATACGTGGTAATCAAGACAGCTAGGTTTCACTGATTCTAATCTACTGTGGAATGGCTACAACTGGACAGCAAATGAGAATAAAGGGAAAAGATGGACCCACCCCTGAATTGCTGAAAGATGAAGAACTTCCGTATCTCTTGCTATAGCATCAGAATCACTTGCCAGCTCGTTAGAAATGTGGATTTTTGAGCCTTATCCCAGATCGAATGAATCAGAACCTTTGTGGGCAGAACCCCAAAGTCTGCATTTTAAACAAGATCCTCAGGTATTTTCATGCCTATTAAAATTTGAAAAGCACTGACAATGCACAAAATAACCTAACCTGGAGAGAAGCATACTACACATTAAGAAAGCGTGGTCCATCTGAATTTCCCAAATTCACACAGTGACTGGTTCTGATCAGGACCCAAGTCTGCTACTCCTCCATCTCCAATACCATTCTGATTACCTGAGGAGGGGCAGAAGTGCCCAATCCCAGCATAGGCATGAAGCATCCATCATTCATCTTTAAAGAAAAAAGTCTCATTTGACTCATCTTCTCTCACTCTTCTGGCTAAACAAACACTAATTTTCCTCTTTATTAAGAGAAATCTGCAGAGGGAAGAAAATAGTATTCAATACAATTGTTATTTTTTTTTAACAGCTTTAATGAGATAAAATTCACATATCACAAAATCCCCCCCTTTAAGGAACTCTGCTCAATATTATGTAACAACTTAGATGGGAAAAGAATTTGAAAAAGAATAGATACATGTATATGTATAACTGAATCACTTTGCTGGACACCTAAAACTAACACAACATTGTTAATCAACTATACTCCAATATAAAATAAAAAGCTTACAAAAATCACCCCCTTTAAAGTATACAATTCAGTGGTTTTTAGTATATTCATAGAGTTGTTACCACTACACAACTTTAGAACATTTTCATCATCCCCAAAGAAACCCACAATCATTAGAAACAAGTCCCCACCCCTCCTTCCCTTCAACTCCTGGCAACTGCTTTCTGTCTCTATAGATTTGCCTATTCTAGACATCTGATATTCATGCTCTCATACAATATGTGGCATTTTCTGACTGCCTTCTTTCACTTAGCATAATATTTTCAAGGCTTGTCCATGTTGAAACATGTATCAGTACTTCAGTCCATTTTATGGCTAAATAACATCCCACTGTATGGATATGCCACATTTTATTTATATATTCATCAGTTGATAAACATTTTGCTTTTTCTACCTTTTGGCTATTATGAGTAATTCTTTTATAAACATTCATGTACAAGTTTTTGTGTAGACTTGCACTTTTAATTCTCTTGGGTATATACCTAAGAGTGGAATTGCCGGGTCATACAGCAAATCCATATTTAACATTCTGAGGAACTGCCAAATGTCTTCCAAATTGGCTGCACCATTTACATTCCTAACAGTAATTTATGAGGGTTCCAATTTCTCCACAACCTCACAACACTGCTTATTATCTTTTTTTATTATAGCCATCTTATGCAGTGTGAACAGTCCTGCAATGAACATAGGAGAACTAATATCTCTTCAAGATCCTGATTTCAATTCTATTGGAATAGTACACAGAAGTGGGATTGTTGAATCATATGGTAGATCTATTTTCAGTTTTTTGAGGAACATTCATTCAAAGTAGTTGCATTATTTTGCATTCCCACTAACAGTGTACAAGCTTTCCAATTTCTCCACATCCTCTCCAACACTTATTATCTGTCAGGTTGTTTTTTTGTTTTTATTTTTATAATAGCCATTCTGACAGGTATGAAGTCATGTCACGTAGTTTCAGTTTGCATTTTCCTGATGACCAGTGATGCTGACCATTTTTTTATATACCTATTGGCCATTTGTATGTCTTCTTTGGAGAAATGTCTATTGAAGTCCTTTGCCCAATTTTTAAATTGGATTATTAGTTTTGTTAGTTTTGTTAGTTTAAATTGGATTATTAGTATTGTTCAGTGTTGATGTATAGAACCACAACTGATTGTGTGTTTATCTGTATTTATCTTGTACCCTACAACTCTGCTGAATTTATTAGCTCTAGTAGTTTTCTTGTGAACTCTTTGGGGTTTTCTGTATGTTGAATCATGTCATCTGTGATCAGAGATAGTTTACCGCTTTCTTTCCAATTTGGATGGCTTTTATTTCTTTTTCTTGTCTAATGGCTCTGGCTAGAATGTCCAGTATCATGCTGAATAGCTGAGGTAAAAATAGGCATCCTATCTCATTCTTGATCTTAGGAGGAAAACTTTCAGTCTTTCATCATACCATTGAGTATGATGTTACCTGGACTTTTTTCATATGTCTTTGTTGAGAATTTGGCTAAACTACTCTGTAATATCACTGCATTGGCATCTGTTTTGTACAGCTAAGTAGCCTACAGGGGCCATAAATCGACACTACCCCCTCCAGAAAGCTAATGCCTTAAACAAGTGTTTTCTGAATGCCCCCCAAAGCAGAAATGGCTTATTTAGATCCCCGGGAAGCCACTTCAGCTTGTGAGGTAAAAAACGATGGCAGCAGCCTTGTTTGTACCTCTTCAATCAGAGCAGCAACCTACCATCAGAACACAGAACACTGACATGTGGAAGACAAGCTCCTTATTTCCCACCCTGGATACAGCAAACCACACCAGAACCTCAGGTTTCCTTCCTCACAGCTGCCTGCCCCAGGTCTGGAAGGTGGGCGGTGGGTAAACACCACCCTGAGGGCTGTAACTGACCGGTACTAACCGCAATTTACCAGCCAAGCTTTGCTCTGGATGCAGCAAGCCTTCAAATAGACTCTAGAGTTCCAAAATATTTACTTCAGACAGATTCTACCAATATAATTTTTTGTCAAGGTAGAGAGATGGATTCCTGGTGCTTCCAATTATGCCATTTTTCCTGAAGACACTCTATAAATTCTTTGGGTTGATCTTTGAAAGTATTGTTTTACTCTAAGATCTGGTAAGATAGAAATAAATTTAATTTTCAAAAAAAAACCTACTAATTTTTGTGTTGCAAAATACTAATATCATTTCATTAAAATCTGATAATAAAAAAGATGTTACTGTGAAAATATACATAGTTTAGAATTGACTATAGTAAAAGCATCTTGGAGGATGCAAATATATTAACAAATACAGAGATTCTAATAAAAAAAATTTACTAGAATATACTAAAGACTTTTGTCATTGATGGAATAGAAGACAAATACACCGTATATATACAGTTAACCCTCCAACAATGCAGGGGTTAGGGGCGCCAACCCAAGCACTGTTGAAAATCCACATATAACTTTGCAGTCTCCCTTTTATATCCGCAGTTCTGCCTCTGTAGATTCAACCAACCGTGGATTACTAGTGTGGTACATATTTACTGAAAAAAAAGCCACTTGGCCTCACATGGTTCAAACCTGTGTTGTTCAAGGGTCAACTGTAAATAAATTCCAAATATGTAAGTGACATAAAGTGTGAAAAATGAGGAGAAAAATACAAGAAACTTCAAGACATAATCTTGTCTGAGAGAAGAGCTTGTTAAATAGACCAGAAAATCAAATGCTATGAAAGGAGAAATAAACATATTTGGCTATATAAAAATCCAAACTTTTAACAGAGTTAATAGGAAAATGATAAATTTGGAAAATATTTATAAACTAGATAACAGGGAGCTGATATAGCAAAAGACAAGTAATTTATAAAAATTTGACTGAGGCTATGAAGATAAATTGCAAATAATAATACAAACCCAAATGTCCACGAGCATAGTAAAAGATTCACTAGTCGTTAGGGAAAAGCAAATTAAAGTAACAAAAGAGATTTCAGTTTATAGCCACCTGACTGGCAAAATTTAAATGAGTCATGGTATCTATTGGGTAGCGGTGTGGATAAGAAAGTAATTTCGTATATTGTAGCTAGGTATGTGAAATTAAATGTGAAAAGCAATCTGCCAACAACTATTGAAACTAAAATTTCATATACCCTTTAACTCATAAATCCTGATCCCCAGAAATGAAAGCACCTGTGTAATGGCACATGTATAAGGATATTTTACATAACCATATTTAGTGCCAACACCCAGAACCAAGTGAACACTCACCCATAAGAAAATCAGTAAATAATTACAGTGACTTCACTCCATGTAGTATTTGCTCTGCTAATGCACTTGGAGGAATTTCCATGTGCTGAACACAGGATCTGGTTTTGTTAAAACATGACAAATAATTTCCATATGTTGTATATGTGTACATATATACATACATATATGTTTGTGTATATAAATGTATATATAGGTATATATTATATAAGCCTGGAGAAAATATAGGAAGTGCATATTAAGCTGTTAACATTCATTATTGTGAAGTGTTGCTGAAACGAGTGAAGGGGGAAAAAGAGGGCATGGGGGACAAAAAGGGCAAAAAGAAAAAAATTCAACAAAAAAGCAAATATATGATCATTTACATATGTATTTAAAATTATATACTTATCTTTTTTCTTTATGTATAAATAAAATAATTCAGTAAGCAATATCAGATTACAGAGACAGCAAAGGATAAAGCACTCAATATAATCACTTAAAAGACCAAGAGGTGACACATACACACTATTATATATAAAATAAATAACTAATAAGGACCTACTGTATAGCACAGAGAACTCTACTCAATACTCTGTTATAACCTATATGGGAAAAGAATCTAAAAAAGAGTGGATATATGTATATGTATAACAGATTCACTTAGCTGTACACCTGAAACTAACACAATATTGTAAATGTTGTGAAATGTTGTAAAAAAAAAAAAAAAAAAAAAAGACCAAGAGGTATGTACTATAATTCACTGTTGAGTTACTGGACATGGTTCCACACCAAGAAAGGGAGAATCCCTGACTTCAGAGAATTATTTCCTCTATGTAAAGATTTGGGTACTTACCTCTAAGTGGATATCTAGTATATATCCAACCTTGAACGTGAAAAAGCAGCCGTAAACACTGAGACCGTTTCCCGGAGGACACTGGCAAGGTATTTATGTGCTCATCTGCCCTTGATTTTTGTTTGCAAAACTTACACATAGGTGCTGATTGGCACCACACTGTTTTTGAACCTCTCTCCTATGCCACAATTAAAGTCATACACAAAATTATGTATTACAATCAAAGAGGAAACAGTCAAGCACAGTTTTAAATATTAGAGAAAGGGAACAAAATCATCTCTGATGTTCCACATGGCAAACACCAACCCTTCTCGAACTGTGAAAACAGCCATGAATCTGTCTTTCAGGAACAGCTCTGAGTCTGATCTGGAAATGCAGAATTTACCCAGACACTGTATTCCATTGGAGAGTATTGACTGTCCTAATATGGGTACAATCAGGCTGTCATTTAATTTTTATTTATTTTTGGCTGTGTTGGGTCTTCGTTTCTGTGCGAGGGCTTTCCCTAGTTGTGGCGAGCGGGGGCCACTCTTCATCACAGTGTGCGGGCCTCTCGCTGTCGCGGCCTCTCTTGTTGTGGAGCACAAGCTCCAGACGCGCAGGCTCAGTAGTTGTGGCTCACGGGCCTAGTTGCTCCGCGGCATGTGGGATCTTCCCAGACCAGGGCTCGAACCCGTGTCCCCTGCGTTGGCAGACAGATTCTCAACCACTGCGCCACCAGGGAAGCCTTAGGCTGTCATTTATAGAGCTAAAACTACTGATACCATGATATGAATCAATCATGTGAGCAATGAGAAAAATGTTACTTCACTGCTTAACTTTTCACCCCTGACCACTAAGGGGAGCAAGTCCTCTGAAAATCCTTCACACCTTCTTTTCTCTTTCTTCCCTCTGCATTTACGACAATCTGTTATGGTAGGTGGGGTTACAGGGCTCTTGGATTCACCAAGACTCTGGTAAAATAAGTAGGGGACTCAGTTAATCAGCCCATATTATATTTGCAAAAAGACCTTCTCCAAGGTTATATTAAAACTGTCAAAAGTCAACAACAAAGAAAATGGCAGCCAGGGAACAAAGGATGGTAACCTACAAAGGAACCTCCATTAGGCTATCAGCAGATTTCTCAACAGAAACTTAATAGGCTGGGGGGAAGGGAGAAGGGTGGAATGACATTTTCAAAATACTGAAAGATAAAAACTGTCAGCCAAGAATACCCAGCAAAGTTATCATTCAGATATGAAGGCAAAATAAAGATTTTCCCAGATAAACAAAAGTTGAGGACGTTCATCAACGTTTCCTGCTTTACAAGGAAATGTCAAAAGGAGCTATTGTACCAGAAACAAAAAGGCAAAACTTTGAGCAAGGTGATAAGTAGACAGAGTTAATCAGAAAGTTGAAACTCTATATCAGAATAGGTTTTTTAAAAATGCTTTATTATAGCATAAAGGTTAAAAGGGGGGGAAAAGCAGAAAAAATAACTATAGCTACTTTAATCTGGTAACAAACTCACAACATAAAAGGGATAATTTGAGGCAAGAAAAACATAAAAGGGAAGTGGAAAAGAACAGAACTTGTATAGGCAAATGAAAATAGATGCTATCAGCAGGAAAAGGACTATTTTATCTATGAGATGTTGTATGCAAACCTCGGTAACCACAAGACATAAACCCAGAGCAGAGACATGAAACATTAAAAAAAAAACAAAAAACAAAACTGAAAAACACCATAGAAAACCACCAAACCAAAATGGGAGACAGAAACACAAGGAAAAAAATAATGGAGATATAGAGCAACCAGAAAACAAAAGATAACATGGCATTACTAAGTCCTCATCTACCAATAATCACCCTAAATGTAAATGGATTGAATTCACCAATCAAAAGACACAGAGTAGCTGGCTGGATTAAAAACCAGACCCAACTATATGCTGCCTCCCAGAGACTCACCTCAGCTCTAAAAACAAACACAGGCTAAAAGTGAAGGGTTGGAAAATGATACTCCAAGCAAATAGCAACCAAAAGAAAGCAGGTGTAGCCGTACTCATATCAGAGAAAATAGACCTCAAGCTAAAAAAGGTAACAAGAGACGAAGACGGACATTATATAATGATAAAGGGAACAATTCATCCCAAAGACATAACAGTGATTAATATATATGCACCCAACATAGGAGCAACAAAACACATAAATTATTAACAGACCTAAAGGGAGGAATTGATGGCAGCACAATAATAGCTAACACCTCACTTATGTCAATGAATAGGTCATCCAGACATAAAGTCAACAAGGAAACAGAGGCCTTAAATTAAACATAAGACCAGATGGATTTGATAAATTTGTACAGAACATTCCATCCAAATGCGGCAGAATACACATTCTTCTCAAGTGCACATGGGACTTTCTCAAAGACAGACAATATGTTGGGACACAAAATAAGTTTCAATAAATTTAAGAAGATTGAAATCATATCAAGCATCTTTTCTGATAACTATGGTCTGAAGCTAGAAATCAGCTGCAACAAGAAAGCTAGAAAAATCACAAATATGTGGAGACTGAACAACATGCTAGTAAACAAGTTTTGATTTCTTCTTTTCAATGAAGAAATCAAGAGAAATCAAAAATTACCTGAAGACAAATGAAAATGAGAATACAGTGTACCAAAATCTGTGGGATGCAGCAAAAGTGGTAACAGGAGGGAAGTTTATGGCAATACAGATCCACCTCAAGAGACAAGAAAAATCTCAAATAAACAAACTAAACTTATACCTAAAGGAACTAAAAAACTAGAACAAATGAAGCCCAAAGTCAGTAGAAGGAAGAAAATAAAAATCAGAGCTAAGTGAAATACAGACTAAAAAGACAATAGAAATATCAGTGACTAAGAGCTAGTTCTTTGGAAGAAGAAACAAAATTGACAAGCTTTTAACTAGACTAAGAAAAAAAGAGAAGTCTCTGATAAATAAAATCAGAAAAAAAGAGGAGAAATAACAACAGATATCACAGAAATTCAATGGATTATAAGAGAATATTATGAGCAGTTATATGACAACATACTGGACAACCTAGAAGAAATGCACAAATTCTTAGAATCACGCAACCTTTCCAGACTGAATTATGAAGAAATAGAAAATTTGAATAAACTGATCACTAGCAAAGATATCGAAACAGTAATCAAAAATCTCCCAAGAGACAAAAATCCAGGACCATACAGCTTCACAGGTGAATTCTACCAAACATTCAAAGAATATTTAACTCCTATCCTTCTCACAATCTTAGAAAAAATTGAAGAAGAGGGAACACTTCCTAACTCATTTTATGAGGCCAATGTTACCCTGATACCAGACCAGACAAAGACAACATAAAAAAAAAAGAAAATTACAGGCCAATATCTCTGATAAACATAGATACAAAAATCCTCAGAAAAATATTAGCAAACTGAATACAACAATACATTAAGAGGATCATACATCATGATCAAGTGGGATTTATTCCAGGGATGCAAGGATGATTCAATATTCACAAATAAAACAATGATTCACCATGTTAACAAAATGAAGGATGGAAACCATATGTTCATCTCAATAGATGCAGAAAATGCATCTAAGATTCAATACCCATTTATAGTAAAAACTGTCAATAAAATGGGTATAAAAGGAATGTACCTGAACATAATAAAGGCCATATATGACAAACCCACAGCAAACATTATACTAAATGGTGAAAAAATGAAGACTATCCCTCTAAGATCAGGAACAAGGCAAGGATGCTCACTCTCACCACTCTTATTCAACGTAGTATTGGAAGTCTTACCCAGATCAGTTAGACAAGAAAAAGAAATAAAAGGCATCTAAACTGGAAAGAAAGATTCAAACAGACAAATTCATTGATTCACTCATTTCAGGTTTAGAATTTGTCTCTTCCAGATAAAGAGACATCAAATAGGTGCTAAAAACAATCACTCATTTAAATAAAAATTAACAGCTGTTGTGTCTAACCTCCTGCTTCTTGCATCTATTGAAGTTTTCCTTTTTTCATTCAGATAATTTATTTTTCATAAGACTTCCAATTAGTTCTTTCTCCCATCTGTCTTTTTTTTTTTTTTACTTACTTAGTTTTCTTCTCCTTTCATAAATGTTTGTCCCTTCTTAATTTCCTTTGAGAATGCCAAACCACATTATTTTTATATCATGCTCATATTACATTATTATTTTTATGTCTTCTTGTGTGATTTTTTTCCTATTTGTTACATCTTTTGGCTCTGTTCCATGGTGGTAGATTTCCTCATTTGCATCGTTATTTTTCATTTGAGAAACAGTCTTGTGCCTGCATGTCTTGGGGTTTTGTGGTAACTCTTGTGGTTCCAGGTCTTATGTTAAGATTCAGGATTATTGCAGTCCAAATGTCAGGTTTCCTAACATCAATTCCAATAGGCCAATATTGGTATGACCTTTTAGTATTTTACTGGGAGTATCCTAGCTGAATCTCTTGAATGAATTCCATGATATCTCAAGCCCATAGTGTTTGGAATTGCAATTTCCATGGGCTCTTGTTGGCAAAGACTATTTTTGACAGCTTTGATTCCAAAGAATAAAATACAGAAATTATCACCGAACTAGGAATTTTGTCCCAGTTGGCTCAGTTCTACAACCACAAAGCTATTCTTTCAGTCTGCCTTGGGCATAGGTGCCATTCATAAGCCATGCCATCTCAGGCTTTATCTTGAAACTTCCTATAGGCCCAGGGAATATCTGTTCTTTATCTTTGTGGTACTGCAAGTCAGCATGGAATGAAATAGTTACTTTGCTGTGCAGGTTATGAAAGAATTTT
Organism: Balaenoptera acutorostrata; assembly: GCF_949987535.1. Taxonomy (NCBI): domain Eukaryota; kingdom Metazoa; phylum Chordata; class Mammalia; order Artiodactyla; family Balaenopteridae; genus Balaenoptera; species Balaenoptera acutorostrata. The sequence goes on along the minus strand of NC_080066.1, from coordinate 26,537,163 downwards.
GACATCTCTAAATGCTGTGCAGGCAGGAAATATCTGGACAAAGACAGCTGCCACAAAAGAGCAGAGATAAGCAAGTCAATTCACAGAAATGGAAAGTTCCTTGAGGTCTGATTCCACTTTCCTTAGGAGGGAAATGCCCCTTTGAAAATGAGTTTCTCCAAAACTATTCCACACAGTCTCATGTGAATAAGCCTGGAAACCTGCTAACCTACTTTGCTAAGATGTAGATGATGACCAAAGAATGGCCTATTTCCCTTTCCAGTTCACCTCCATAGACCTGAGAACTATTAGAAACACTGACAATTTGACTACAGGTGCATCAAATCCTTTAACGGTGGTGTCATGAGATAATCACAAAATCTGACTCTTAGACTCTCAAAAAAGTTTTTTTTTAATTAAAGGTAATAAACTGTTAGAAAGAATAAAAATTGGACAATACATTGTTTATTTTTAATAATAGACTATTTTTAGAGTAGTTTTAGATTGACAGGGAAATTGTATACAAAGTACCACAAGTTCTTATACCCCCTCTCCCCGCCCCCCACTTTGCCCTGTTATTAGCATTTTGCATTACTGTGGGACATTTGTTACAACAGATGAGCCAATATTGATACATTACTATTAACTAGGGCACATAGATTACATTACGGTTCACACTTTTTGTTGTACAGCAGCTCTATGCATACTGAGAAATGTGTATTGACTTGTATCCACCATTACTGTATACATAATACAGAATAGTTTCACCACCCTAAAAATCCTACATGCTCCACTATCCATCCTTCCCTTTCTCTCTTCCTCCAAACCCCTGGCAACATTGATCTTTTTACTGTCTCTATATTTTGCATTTTCCAGAATGTCATACGGTTGGAAGCGTAGAGTATGTAGCCTTTTAAGGCACTTTTTTTTCACATAGCAATATGTGTTTAAGTTTCCTCCGTGTCTTTTCATGTCTTGATAGTTTATTTCTTATCACTGAATAATATTCTACTGATGGATAAAATTATGTATCCATACCCAATGAACCTCTATATATAACTTGGCAATTATTAAAAGCTAGTATAATCATCCATGTGCAAGGCTTTTTGTGGATATAAGCTTTCAACTTATTTAGGTAAATACCCAAAAACACAGTTGCTGGATCACATAGTAAGAGTATGTTTAGTTTTGTAAGAAACCCCAAACTTTCCTCCAAAGTAGGGGTACCATTTTGCATTCCCCGCAGCAATGAATGAAAGGTCCTGTTGCTCCACATCCTTGTCAGCATTTGGTGCTGTCACTGTTTTGAATTTGGCCATTGTAATAGATGTGTAGGAGAATCTTATTTTTTTTTTTTTTTTAGTTTCCTATTCCTAATGACAAATGATGTTGGGCAAATTTTCATATGCATATTTGCCATCTAAATATCTTCTTTGGTAAAGAGTCTCTGAATATTTCTTTCTGTATTTCCAGAGGAGAAAAGTGAGACTCAAAGTTTAAGGACCAGTCCTTTGTCATACAACTACATACACTAAAGACAAGATGAACAGCAAACTTTCTGACTTCCAGTCTAGAGACTTGTGCACTAGCCTCTCTTATGTCCAAGCAATTAAATTATGTTTCAATCAAAATACAGTAACAAGGACCAAGAACTAAGACCTTGCCCTATAAGATTGTGGCTTATTCCTACAAATGATATTATATTTTCTATTCAAGATAAGTTTCCAAGCAGTAACAACAGTACAAGGCAAAACACAGGTGGAGTATTTCTCACCCGGCACTCAGCAGGCTACCCCATAGATGCCCAGCAATTCTCTCCTATCATTTTCCCAGCACCTCATCTTCAGGACCTTTTACATCAACTATTTCTTTGGGTTATGTTTTCCTGGAAGGAGGAAAGGAATCTTGAATTGATGAAATATACAGAGAAACCACTCCCATTACAATCAATCTCTAAGCAAAGCAACTGACAGTGTCCTTGACAGCTGAGTCTCACCTCTTCTGCCAAGCTGGGAAAGAGATGCAAACTGGGGGGAAACCCAGAATAATCGGTAGGTGACTGTATGATCAGGCCCTGATGTGGAGTGAAGACTGAATACTTTCTCCCCTTTCATAGGGGATGGTTCTAGCCTGGTTAGTAGAACAAAATGTGCCTCCCAGAGTCACACAGGAACTCAATGACTTGACAACCCACACTGGTTTCCACTCATATTAAGTCTATTTTCTTTTGAATCCTCAACCCCAAACTACTATTGTTACCTCCTCAGGTGCATAGGTGTCAAATTCCATACAGGAATGACATGACCATCATTAAGTTCCAAACACTGGCGTTTGGAACCATTACCTGTTGCTCCTCTGACTAAGCAGACACTGATTTTTTCTTCTGCCCTCAGAGGTAATGAATAACAGGAAGGTAACACCCCAACTGTACTGACCAGCTATTAGGAAATACATTGGAGGAGAAGCAGGGTTAAAGCAGTACCCATGGAGTAAGAAGAGAATTGAAGCCAGTTAACTTGGTTGTACTTCTATCAGAGTGGTCTTAATTAAAGTGTTATAAAATAATAAAGACATCATTAATTTTTTGCAAAATTTTAACTCATATTTTTAATGAGTAAATTTTAAATTCCAGATACACTTACATTATTGTAAATTATTATAAGAGAATGTTGAACAATTATTAACCATATGCTGGACTAGAAACCTCCACATACCAATATCTTTCTTGTTTTTCCAATGATGAAGCCCCTTCTTGACCAAACATCGTTTGAAACACTTAGCTATCTTACACTACACTACACCACACACACACACACACATACACACACAATTTAAAGGAATGATTAATGAGCGTTTTTCAAAATATTAACCTTTAGTAAAGAAATAAAACTTCAAAATGAAAGAAAATTTGCTTTTTTACCTTTTCAATCAGAAAAAAATTATTTCATTTATTCTTCTTTGCTTTATAATAAGACTATCCAGTCCTGACAAGGGTGCAATCCTGAAAAGGGTAACAAAAAAAGACATGCTGGCAAGGTGCTTAGTGGAGGTTAATTATTGATAGTTTTTGCAGTATGCAAACAGACTGTTGGAGGGGTTATATCTTTCACCCAGTGTATAACTTTTAAAGAACTATCACAATGTAACTCCCCCCAAATGATAAATATTTTATATAACTTATTATCTTGCTCAACATTATCCATAAAGGAAAAACCTGTAAACAAGTTAAATTATAATAAATTTGGGAGGAGTTAGGGAAATCATGAAACATTGATACAATGGAATGTTATGAAGCCAAATAAAACTTAACATGTACAGTGATGTCAACAAAATGCTAAGCTGTGATTTGGGAAATTGTGTGTCCATTTTCATTTGTCTTAAGGGATTTTTTTATTTCCTCTTTGATTTCTTCAATGACCATTGGTTTTTTAGTAGCATATTGCTTAGTCTCCACTTATTGTTTGTTTAATTTTACTTTCTATAATTGATTTCTAATTTCATGTTGCAATCAGAAAAGCCTCTTGATACAATTTCCATCATCTTACATTTACTGAGACTTCTTTTGTGGCCTAGAATGTGATCTATCTTGGAGAATGTTCCATGTGCACTTGCAAAGAATTTGTTTCCTGCTGTTTTTGGATGGAATGTCCTTTAAATATCTGTTAAGTCCAACTGGTCTAATGTATCATTTAAGTCCAGTTTTTCCTTATTGATTTTCTGTCTGGATTATCTAACCTTTGATGTAAGTGGAGGTTAAAGTCCCCTACTATTATTGTATTCCTGTCAATTTCTCTATTTAGGTCTGTTAATATTTGCTTTATATATGTAGGTACTTCTAAATTAAATGCATATTTGTTCACAAATGTTATAGACTCTTCTTCGATTGACGCCTTTATCATTATATAATGCCCTTATTTGTTTTTTATTATGGACTTTGTTTTAAAGTCTACTTTGTCTGATATGGGTATTGCTAGAACAGGTTTTTGTTTTCGTTTTGCCTCCATTTGCATGGAGGATATTTTCCATCCCCTGACTTTCATTCTGTGCGTGTCTTTAGCTCTGGAGTGAGGCTCTTGAAGGCAGCATGTATACTGTTCTTATTTCTTTACCCAATCAACCACTCTATGTCTTTTGATTGGAGGATTGAGTCCATTGACATTTAAAGTGACTGATAGTACTGTACTTATTGCCATTTTGTTACTTGTTTTCTGGTTGTTTTTGTAGTTTTTCTTGTCTTTTTCTTCTTTTAGTCTGTTATCTTTTGATTTGATAACTTTATTTGTGTTATATTTGGGTTACTTTCTCTTTAATTTTTGTGTATCTACTGTAGGTTTTTGATGTATGATTACCATGAAGTTTATATATGTCAACCTATACCTATATCTACTTGTTTTATACTGATATCATTTAAGCTCTAACACATTCTAAAAGATCTACATTTTACCCTCTCCATCCTGACATTTTGTGTTTTTGATGTCATATTTTACATCTTCATGTCTATCCCTTAACTATTTAATTTAGTCTTTTACGTTTGTACTAGTTTATTTAAGTGGTTGATGCACCACCTTTACTATGCATTTGGCTTTACTAGTGGGATTTTTCCCTTTTTACATTTTCTTATTTCTTGTTATAGCCTTTTCTTTTTCACTTAAGGGAGACACTAGTATTTCTTGTAGGGTCAGTTTAGTGGTGATAAACTCAGTTGTTTCGTGTCTGGGAAACTCTTTAGCTCTCCTTCAATTCTGAATGATAATCTTGCCGAATAGACTGTCCTCGATCATAGGTTTTTTTTTTCCTTTCAGCACTTTAAATATATCATGCCACTCCCTTCTGGCCTGCAATATTTCTACTGAAAAATCAGCTGATAGCCTGATGTGGTTTTCCTGGTATGTGATTCATTGTTTTTCTCTTGCTGCCTTTAGAATTCTCTATTTTTAACTTTTGCCATTTTAATTATATGTCTGGATGTGGGCCTCTTTGGTTTCATCTCGTTTGGGACTGTCTGTGATTCCTGCACCTGGATATCTTTTCCCTTCTCAGATCTGGGAACTTCTCTGCCATAATTTCATCCAATATATTTTCTGCCTCTTTCTCTCTTTTCTTCTCTTTCTAGGACCCCTATAATGCAAGTATTAGTGCACTTGATGTTATCCTAGAGGTCCCTTAAACTGTTCTTATGAAAAATAATTTATTCTTTATTGCTGTTCTGACTGAGTGATTTCCACTATTCTGTCTTCCAGGTTGTGAAAGCATTCTTCTGTATCACCTAACCTGTTGTTAATTCCTTCTGGTGTATTTTGTATTTCAGTTACTGTATCCTTCAGCTCTGATTGGATCTTTTTAATATTTTCTAGTTCTTTGAGGTTCTCATTGTGTTCCTCTACTATCTTCCCATATTCAGTGAGCATTTTTATTACTATTGCTTTGAGTTTTTTATCAGGTAAATTATTTATCTCTCTTCTGATAGGGTTTTTTTCCCTGAGGTTTTATCTTGTTACTTCATTTGGAACATGTGTGTTTTCCTTCTAATTTGTTTGGTCTTTTCTGTTTGTCTCTATGAGATTAGGCAAACAGTTACCTATTCCAGAGTCTAAAGGTGTGTCCTTGTGTGGAAGCATCTCTATGTGGTCTGCCTGTGACCAATGGCATTGGTGGGAGAGCTGGATCTAAAGTGGGCACAGGCCATGTCTTCTCCCTAGGTGAGCTGGCAGCTGCTGTTTTGGTGGGAGATAGGGCTGGAGTCAGAGGGACTAGAGCCAGAGTTAGGTGTGAGCTGAGGCTTCTTCTAGGCTCAATGGCAATTGGTGACCTGTTGGGGGTAGGGCTAGGGCCCAAGGGGCTGGAGACACACTTCTGAGTTGCCACCACTTTCTCCCTGTGCATGTGATGGCTGTCTCTGCCTTAGCAGGCACCAGTGCCAGAGCAGGAGGGGATGGAGCAGGAGGCTTTTGGCATGCACTGAGGTAGTCCTGGCAGACCGGCCAGAGCATCAAGCAGAATCCAATCTGCTGTCTCTGTGTTGGGCCTGAAAGCAATCAAGTCTGTGCACACGCTCTTGAAGAATGGAGTCTTGGTTTCTTACAGCTCTCTGGTAAGCCCCACTGGTTTTCAAACCAGCCAAGGGGGCTCGTCTTCCCAGTGCCAGTCCTCAGACCTGGGGTGCCTAACATGGGTCTTGTACCCCTCGTTCTTTAGGAGGATCCCTGAGCCTGTTTATACTCCTCTGGGTCACCTGCTTGGGGTGTGGGTCCTGAATGGATTGCTTCTCCTGCCCACCTACTAGGCTCTGTGAGGTTCTTTCTTGATAGCTTGGGTTGTAGAGAGCCATTCTGCTACTCTTCAAGTTGTTTGCAGTGAGAGTTACTCTATATGTAGTGGTAGTTTTGATGTCTTCATGGAGGAAGGTGAGTTCAAGGTCCCCCGACTCTGCCTTTTGATCCCCCTCCCAAGTATCCTTACTTTGAAATCTTTATTATTTCACATACACCAAAACATGCAAGAAGCCTTAACTAGAGACACAGATTTTAATTAGCTCCAATGATTATAGCAATTCTCACCACACCCCTAGAATCAATAAATTCTGATACAACCATGGCGGATCACTCATAATCAATATTCTTCAGAAAATGGATAGTCAGGGTGATCAGCAATGCTGAAAGAGAAGGAGGGATATTAATTTTATTAACTCTGTCTCACACTTGTCAAGGAGAGTGTTCCTCTGTGGATGCAGTTAGGATGCCCTAAAACTCTAAATTTACAACCAACTCATTTACAACATACATATATGCAGGCTCCTGGTCCATATGTCAACTGCATCTTCATATCCAGTTCCCACATTCACATGCAGCATAAAAGCCACAGTGATATCTACCTTGGTTGGAATTACAACTTCTAAGAAGGTCTAAGAACTATAGATGAAATGCTAAGGTCACTTCAGCCCCAGGTGGAACATTTGGCCCTGGATGATGACAGTAATCACAGTAAGAATTTTGCTGATCTTTTTCACACATCCATCCAACACATAAACATGGAGCACCCCCCAAAATAGAGGCCGCTCTGTTAAAAAACTTCTAATCTCTTGAGATATCATGTACACATAAGTAACTATCCCGATAAAAAGGGATTACTATTTTCTTAACTTATAATGTATTAAAACACTGGTTATCAAGGAATTAGTATTACTGCTGTTTTCCTTTTTTTCCATGTTTTTACTTTTCTTTCTAAGTTTGTCTTTTTCAATTCAGTTCATTAAAGAGTGCATTCTGAGCAATTCCATGTGCCAGGAGCCATGCTGTTGACCTAAGTCCACAAATATGAGTAAGTCTAGATATTCACAGCCTAATAAGGAGAACACAGAAGTATACTTCAAAGATTTGAGTACAGAAAAGTAACTTTCCACCTTTTTTTCATTTATAATATCCTTTCTCAGAATCATGATATAGCTTTACAAACAAGAGAAAGAGTTTTGACATCTTTCATTTGAAACTAGATCTTTATCAATAATTTGTATTCCCTTCTCTCTAAATTCCCTTCCAAATTTCTCTGTTTGATTAGTCTTCTTTCTCTTCAGTCCTGATATCCTCCTGCTGTAATTGAACATGGAATTCTATGTTTGTGAATTAAGTCAAAGTCGAGGAGGTAGGGGCTCCCCAGGGGGTGGACTCCTGATGGACAAAGGCAACACTGAGCTAAGTCTTAAATCAAGAAACCAGAGAGACCCACACGATCTTATCTGGATGTATCCTGCTGAGGACACAGCAGTCACTCACTGGAGGGTCAGTTAAGTTCATGATCTAATTGTAATTCAGTTTGGTGAGATTACAAGGATGAGGAAATGGAGTTGTAATAGGGAAAAAGGTCCAATGAAGAGATAAATTTGGAAGAAATGGATGATGTCTTGGGAAAGAAATGCACATTAGGGAGAAAAGCCACCAGACATTTAGGGGAGGGGGTGGAAGCATGCCCCACTGTGCCTTCACAGCACCAACGCACATTGGCCTTTATGGGCTCCTCCTCCATAAAAATATTAACATGACATTTTACAATTGTGTTAGGATAAAAATGAATGTATCCAGGCTGGATTCACTGTTACATAGTCATTACTAATACAAATCATTTTCCCCTGATTTAAAAAAAAATTAAGGTGAAACATTTTCCTAGGTCCCTAAAAGAATAGTGGGCTGTAGGCACTGTGCCTTCTGTATCTAATGGGTACGTCAGCCCTGAGAGGAAGTACACCAGGCACAGAGATGAGGGGCATAAAGTAGTGAATTCACCACAATGTGAACTTTGGTGATTTTACTTATGAGTTGTCCTGGGCCCTGCTAACATTTCTGTTAGGTCAGAGACTGAGCCCTGGAAGAAACCTCTGGTCTGAGGTCTACAGGAAGCCCTGGTCTACTCCTACACTGGAAATCAGGCCTGCCTTCCTGGTTAGGGAAGCTCAGTTTCTCTGCTGACCTGCATGCTACAGAAAACAATGTGTGTGGACCTCCCTCCCACCACCCCCATCCCACCCATCTAGGTCATCACAGAGCACCAAACTGAGCTCCTTGTGCTATACAGCAGGTTCCCACTAGCTGTCTATTTTACACTTGGTAGTGTATATATGTCAATCGAAATCTCCCAATTCACCCCACCCCTCCACCCCCAACCCCCGTGTCCACAAGTCCGTTCTCTACGTCTGACTCTCTATTCCTACCCTGCAAATAGGTTCATCTGTAAGGGGATATATGTATACATATAGCTGATTCACTTCTTTGTACAGCAGAAACTAACACAACGTTGTGAAGCAATTATACTCCAATAAAAAAAAAAAAGAAAACAATGTGTCTGAAATATATACAAGCCACTTACAAGAGTAAATCGTAATATCGTACATTACTGTTGAGGCCATCAATTGCTTTCATGTCTTCTGGAGTCAATTCAAAATTGAGAACCTGGAAGGAAGGGAAGAATCACATTAACCTCTCCCCCAAGGAGTTGGCCTCCCCCTGGGAACTGGAGGACTTTCCAGCTGGATGGACGCAAGAATAGAGTACAGGGAAGACTTGCCTGTCCTCAGCTTCCAAGTGAACCAGCCTGGGAACCCTTCTGCGGGGTTCACCACCTCTCTTTCCCACTCCCTCTCCTTTTCTGCTCCATTTCACACACACACACACACACACACACACACACACACACACACACACTCACACAGCTTGCAAGGCATCAATCCCAAATCTTTCTAAGTGAATTACTTGTGACAGAAAACAAACAAACAAAAATCTTTTTCCAAACAAAGGGGCAGTTAGACAACCTGGACAAAATACTCGTACTTGACCAAACATTACACTGATTTTTCCTTCTCAACACCCCTAAGTATGACACAGCTTTGAGCTTAAGCAAGTATTGGAAGGAGGACCCCCCACCTCCGTGAAAACCTATCCGAGAAGCCCATATCAAACTTACTCATTCTCTATGAATAAATTGAACAAAAAAGATTATGTAAATACCTTGTAAAGAAAGTTATGAAATGTATTTAAAATATTAAAGAACACCTAAATAATTAGAAATTCATATCATAGTCATGGAATAGAAATCTCAATCTTGAAAAGAAATCAGTTTTCTCTAAAGTGATCTAGTGTTTCAATGCAACATGAACCAAAGACTTAAAGATTTTTTCTTTTGTAGAAGTTGGTAAAGTGATACTAAATTTTATATAAAAGAACAGCTAGTCAAGAGCAGCCAAGACATCCTTAAAGAAGAAAAATGTACCGTTCTTTAAAGCAAGACTTATTTTCCACGACAATAAGACAGTGCAGCAAAGTAAATAGCTAACTAGAAGAAAGAGGCCAGAAATGTACTTATGGACACTTGATACATGACAGAGTTGACAATGAAAATCTGTGGGAAAATATGGACATTTAGGTTTCTATTTAAGTATATGTATATATATCCATTTTCATGTCATATTAGAAAATCAGTTCCAGGTGTATTACAGGGCTAAATTTGAATGGAAAGACAAAAACAAATTTTCAGGGTAATATTTCCCTGCCCCTTGAATTGGCCTGACCTGTAACTTACACTGGACAATGAAATTTGCCAGAAAAAGTGGCGAGTCAGTTCTGAGCCTAGACATGACAAGGATTTTTTTTTCCCACTCATTGCCTTGGTATCATACCACTGTGCTGAGATGAAGACCAGGTTAGTGGCCACAGTCTAGCCGACTATACATGAAAAACCGTATGGAGAAGAGGGCTGGCTCCTCTGACAACAGCCAAAGCCACCTGCTAAAGCAGCACTGCCTAGCTGCTCTGCATTTGACTGCAAATACATGAGACGGCCCAGCCAAGGAGAGAACAGCTTATATGAGTGCAGGCTAATTGTCATACCACAGAATCATGAGATGCATAAATGATTTCTGCATTAAACCCCTTAATGGGGGGGAGTTTGCTGTACAGCTATGGCTAACAGTATAATAATCGTCTCATACATATAAATCAAAAGACAGACAACCTAATAAAAATGGACAAAGTCTTGAACAGGAACTTCACAAAGGCAGAAACTCAGGGAGATTAGAAGTATGAAAATGAAACAACGTTACTATTCAGAGGAATGCAAAATAAAACCATGATGACATGGAGGTTGAAGATCACTGCTGTAATCTGTGTGCTCCCCAAATTCGTATGCTGGAAAACTCACTCCTACTGTAATGATATTAGAAAGTGGGACCTTGGAGTGGTGATTAGGTCATGATGGTGAAGGTTTCATGAATGAGATTTAAATAATATCATATATCATATAAGAGACTCTGAGAGCTCCGTTGCCCCCCACTACATTAAGATACAAGGAGAAGCCTGTGACCTGGAAGAGGGCCCTCACGCCACCACACGGGCACCCTGATCTCAGACCTCCAGCTTTCAGAACAGTGAGAAACAAATTTCAGTTGTTTCTAAGCCACCCAATCTGTGGTATTTTGTTATAGCAGCCCAACTGTCTAGGAAAATCACAATTCAATTTCGTCAACTGAGAATAAAGAAAATAAGATATCACTTGCAGGGTGACAGAATAAATTGCAGATGTAATGCTGGAACTAAAATCTCCATTTTCTGTCCAATCTTAATCCTATCCAGCCATGCCACCTCTCCTGTTGCCACAGTAGGAGGAGAAAACCATTAGGAATATACATAAGGCATACATGCACAACAAATAACAGGTAACTCATCTTGGCCCAAAGATAGTCCTGAGAGCTGGACAAAGAATGACCCTTGTGAAGGATATTACTTAGACCCCCTATGCCCACAGCCCCACTCATCACCTGCATGTTCTCTTTGATCCGCTTCTTATTGTAACTCTTGGCCAGGACCACAACCCCACGTTGCATCTGGTAGCGAAGGGCTATCAGCGCTGCGGTTTGCTTGTGCTTTTTTGCAATGGCACAAAGAACTGGGTCCTCCAAGAGAACTGGGTAGCTCGGGTTCACCCTGGAAGGAAATTCAGAAATGCTGACTATCTGAGACTGAGTATTCAGTTTGTTAGGAGGCTTCCCAAACAGACCAAGTAAAGTAGATCCACTCTAGACCACTGCTTCTCAAAATGTGGTCCATGGACCAACAGCATCAGTATCACCTGGGACCTTGTTAGAAATGCAAATTCCATGGCTTAACTGCAGACAAAGTGAATCAGAAACTCAATTGTGGCACCTGGCAATCTGTGTTTACAAAGCTCTCCAGGTCATTTGGATGCATGATTGAGTTGAGATCAATGCCTCCACAATCATGTTTTTTTTCTGTTTTACATCTCAGTGGCTGTTTTTAATTCTCCAATCACAGCCCCAAAGTAAGTACAAGAGCATGAAAGGAGCAAGAGAAGGAAAAGACTGGGATACTTTTTAGTTTAATTTTCTCAGGTATTGATAAAAATTGAGTAGTCTCAAAATGAGAACTATTCATTTCATCATTACTTACAGTGTGCAATACTTCTACAGATGTTTACAAGAATGGTTCAAATTGTAATTTTTTGGATCATGATAGACCTGGGAGTTATATGTTATTATCCTGATTTTATACATAAGGTAAGTGAAGCTTGGAGAGTCTATTACTAGTAATGTGTTCCTTAGGTAATAAATAAGTAAATCATGATTTAAGCTTATGTCTTAGGTCTCAACCTGGGGATTATATATAGATTTTAATACAGACACATGTTATTGATCAATCTACAACAGGACACATATAATATAAGAAAATTGGCTGGGTGATGGGAATACAAAAGAGAAGGATTCCTTCCATCCCTCCCCTCTCTGCCCCAAGCAAGTTGAGAGTTATCTCCAGAGCATTGAGTACGGTATGACTAAAAATATTTCATCAAAAACTGAATTTTAGGTAAACTTTCCATTGTCTTCATTAGGGTTCATTACCAATCTTTTAATCGTTGGGATCCCAGAGCACCATAGGCAACAAGAACAATATCGTTTGACTTGCAGAAGTCCAACAGTTTGCTCTGATTGAGATAAGGATGACATTCCACCTGTAGAAGGCCAACATAGAAGAGTTTCAGATTATATGAAATGGTAATGTAAATATGACAGAGAAATGTTAGAAGTTAAAAAAATCTAAAGAAAAAAACTGTGTAACATTAAATTTAAACTGGAAGTATCAACGTCAAGTAATGATTTTTTTAAAAAATACATTTTATATCTCTGTCCCTGAAAAGGTAAAAAATAATGACATTCCTGAGAACAAGCAACTCTAGGGACCAGATCTCAATTACTAAATACACTACCAGGAGACACACCTAATTCCAGATCTGAGACAGGAAAACAACTGTTTGAGTCTTGGACATCAAATTTTGCAAAGAATTTGCTCCAAGACTCATGAAGAAATGTCTGAAGCACTAAAAGAACCAGTTTGATGGGGATCCCACTGGTGACATTTGGGTAGATTTGAGCATTAAAAGGAATAATGAATAAAAGCAAATGTAACACTGAGGGTAAATAAAAATCCCTGAGTCCCAAGTGATGAGAGAGAGAGAAAGAACAAAAATATTTGCCTCCACTGATGGTGATTATTACAATAAATCCTTTCTCAGAAACTGAGAATTAAGAGGAAGGAGTTAAGTTTTTACCCTGTCTTATAGGAATAAGGTATTTTATGCTGACTTAATGACAGAATTTTATTTTTGCAATAAAATGTCAGGTAAGAAGATCAAAAAGAGTATTTAAGTTGAAAATATTGAAAAACATCCCAATGAAATAACTAATTCAGGTGAAAGTCGTTGATGGATTCTCAACCATTATGTGAAAATTTGGGGAGAATCTAACTTCCCCAGATGACTAGGTAATTTCAACAGGGAAAATACACATTTCCAAACAAAAAATCTAGCTACCACTAGCTTTACCAGGAGAACACAAGTACCATCATTCACAGTGGGACAACCTGTCATCATGTGCTTCCTACTGGAGTGCATTTGAAGGGCACAGCATGCAAAGGACGTGTTCTTGTCAAAATGTTTAACCTTAAGGTAGTAAGGAGTTCAGATATATCTACTCATTTACAGGAATTGAGAATAGAGAAACAAATTAACTAACATCACAAGATGATAGTCTGATAAATCTATTATATTTGTCAAAAACCTGTCTGGATATCATGGTTAAAAAAAATGATTGAGTGACCACCATGCTAGGTTAAAAGAGCTTGAGAAACATGTCTCAAAGTGACATGTGAATTACAATGAGATTCAAGTCAACAAAATATTACATACATAAATATATATACATATATATATATACATCTGGCAATGTGGCAAAACGTGAAGAATTTTGCATACAAGAGGGAAAATGGATGTTCTCTATCATACCCTTAACTTTGCTAATATCTGAAAATTTTCACAATGAAAACTTGGAGGCAAAATTAATGCTAAAATCACATTAATTTTTAAACTTTTATAATTGAAAATGCTGATGCTGTATATAGATATATATAAATCTTGAATTTTACAAGCTACTTTTTCTGTAGAAGACTCTTACTCCTTGACTTAGGTTGTACTTGTGAACATTACATTATATGAAATACAACAGTCACAGAAAAACAAATATTAATATCTAAACTGGTCAAACTCATAGAATTAAAGAGTAGAGTGATGGTTGTCAGGGTCTGGGAGCAAGGAGAAATCGGAAGTTTCTAAACATGGGTGTGAAGTCTAGTACTCAAGATGAATAAATTCTAGAGATCTGCTGTACGGCGTTGTCCCTGCAGTTAACAATATTGTATTGCATTGTATTGTATAGCATTGTATACTTAAAATTTAAGAAGACGAATCTCTTATTAAGTTTTCTCACCACAAAAAAGTAAAAATACAACAAAAAATATACGAGCACAGGATCAAACAGAGAAAAAATGTGTTTAAACATTTAATTTTAAGGTAGAAATCAATGGGAGAACCATACCAAGACCGAGTAAATCACAAGGTCTGCTCTAATTCCTGAGTGACTATTTCACCTACTGTTAGTATCACCATAAGACATTAACTTCACCCTCTAACCTGGATGACTTTCATAGTCTCCAGCAAATTTTTCTGTACTATGCTTCCTGTTGAAGATCTCTAAAAGCAGAGACACTAAGACTAAGGACTCAGGCATCTGAACCCCACACAAACTCTTAAAACCTCAATGAGATCTCATTTTCACTCTTTATTTGCTTCTCATTCCATGTTTTCATGGCCTTTCTACCTGTACACAGTTCCCTCCAAGGCACTTTCACCATCCAATTTCTGGTCATCCTTTACAGCTCAGGGAAATGCCACCTTCCTCTAAGTTCTGGGTAACTATTCTAACCCTCCTTTACCTTGCCTAAATTCCTACCCACAATTTAGCAGGAAGCCCTCCCCATCTTTTCCACCAAGACTTTATCACACAGAGATACCATTCTGGGTTCTATTCACGCCCTTCCAGGCAGAGGCTCTGCTCTCTAGAATCTTCTGTCCCACAAAGGTAGGATGAATATGAGGGGAAGACAAATAGACATCTGTCTCTACTGCAGGAAGGAGGTTATGAAGAGCAGAAAGGAGAGGAAACGGAGGCTGCTCACCTGGTTGCAGACGGGCTTGTACTTGAGCCCCGGCTTGTTCAGGATCTTCTCCAGCTGTTTGCGGTTAAAGTTGGACACCCCAATGGACTTGGCCAATCCTGCATCCTTACACTTCTCCAGGGCCTGGGGAGGAAGGGGTGGTGAACATGATTTGCAATGGGCTATAGAGCAAGAATAAATGCTGAAAAATGCTAACACGGTCACCTGTCAAGAATTAGCATGGATTATCAAGAAGAAAAAAGGGGAAGAAGGTTGTGACACAAGAATAAGAATTACGGGACTTCCCTGGTGGCGCAGTGGTTAAGAATCCTCCTGCCAATGCAGGGGACATGGGTTTAAGCCCCGGTCCGGGAAGATCCCACATGCCGCAGAACAACTAAGCCCGTGTGCCACAACTACTGAGCCTGTGCTCTACTGCGAGAGGCACAGAGCCTGCGAGCCACAACTACTGAAGCCCACGTGCCTAGAGTCCATGCTCTGCAACAAGAGAAGCCACCACAATGAGAAGCCTGCACACCGCAGTGAAGACCAAACGCAGCCATAAATAAATAAATAAATTTATTAAAAAATAAGAAGAAGAAGAATTACTGTCTCCTCCTTAGAAAAACCCAGAAGAAGATATATCACACTGAAGGAAAGAGATGCTATCTTCATTGTCCCAAATTCTTCTCCATTCCTCCCTGTGAACATTTCAGCAATGATTTCGTCCACACCACCCCAGCATAACAGCCCTTTAAAGTTCATGAACTGCTGAATCTGATGGTCCACAGCCCATTCTCACAGGTGGAAGAAATGAAGGGGGATCCCCCTCTCCTGGCTTCCTCTCCTGGGTTCTCTCCTCCACGGACTCACCTCCCACGTGCGACAGAGATCCACTGTGTCAAATATCATTTTTCCATTTTCATCTTTGGGAAAAAGTTCCTCCCCTGGCTGGAATAGGATAGAAGCAGTCATTTTAAAGATGTCACTAAATAATTTCCCCACACTTAACCAGGCTGCCAGGCACATCTAGGACCAGGACACTAAACATCCATGAGGTAGGTGTAGCAACATTCTAGATCTCTTACACTTACTATATGTTTTAATAAATAGAATTTTCCTAGGTCCCAAAGGGGACTCAGAGTGACTTATGCAAAGAATGGCAATAAGTTACATGGCTTTATTTCCAGAAAAAAAGTGCAATCTTGACTTAAGCCTGACAATCAGATTTCCTTTTCCCTCTGAACATCTGATAGCCCTAGGGCAGTCACATGAATCAGCAAGGCTTTTTTTAGGTTAATATGGAATGTGGAAGATCCAGACGTGCTCTCAAATGTTAATGACCATGAGCCTTGAACTGATCAAGGTTAATTTGCCACTGAAGGAAAATGTTGAGGTAAAAATAAAGCAAACCAAGAGTACTACAAAGTTAAGGGATAGAAAAAGGAGACATTTCTGAAGAGTACTGCAAATCCTTAAATCTATCCATGGCTGGGACTTCCCGTCTACATAGTCCAATAAACTCTTTTGCATAGGGTAGCTTGAGTAGATTTCTGTAACTTCAAATCAAGAGTTCTATATAATGCAGTTCTTAATGGCTAAGTGCAGTCTACAAAACTCATTGTGAAGACAGCCAATGGTGTAGGCAAGGTCTCCCAAGTCCCTATAAAGGCTGCTAGGTTTAGACCCACCCAGAGAGAGCACCACCAACTCCGGTCAATTTGAAAGGGTGAAAGAGGAGATAAACTTATCATGTTCAAGTGTAAGGCAGCTTCATTGCTCACCACTGCTGCACCAAACTGTGTGTTCATGAAATCCCCAAGAGGCTCGGGACCCTGTGTTGAACGCCTCTATTTTTATTTCCTCAAGTTTTTGAGGCAGAGGATGTGAGATTGTTGAACTCTTTTCTCTTGGAGGCATGGAAAGGAAATTAAGGATTCAAAGAAACCCAGTAAAAAGATAATCAGAAATTATGATTTTGGGACTTCTACTCTAGTGTAATCATCCCTACATCTTACTAAGAAAAATCTGAATTCAACCATCCATGCAAGTTGATAGATATTCTCACACAAGAAATAAAATAGATGTGATCACACAAATCGCAAACCTTCAGAGCCGTTGGCAAATGAATAATATAGAGATCAACATAATCCAGTTGAAGATTTTTCAGTGACTTTTCCAAGGCTGGTTGAACCAACTCCGGTCGAAGGAAAGTGGACCAAAGCTGCAGAGGTTAAAGAATGGGAGCTTTGTTAAATTAATGCCTTAGGTAATTTTGTTTTTCTTCTTTCACCTAAAAATTAGACATTTTTCCTGATTAGAAACAGATGACCACAGAGGAAAACCACTCTGTTTCTTTTTCAGTTCCATTTTTGATCTAACCAACTGAAGTAAACTTTATTATTTGATTGATTTTATCATCAGTACATCATTCACAATAAAAAGAAATGATCCAAGAAATAAAGAGTATTATCAAATAATTACCATACTCATCATCTGAATTATGTTTGATAGAGTTTAAAAGCAGTTCACAAACTTAATCTAATTCTATCAAAGAATCAGTCCTCTCAGGAATTAGTATCTGTTTGTTTACATAACTGTAGGAAAAGTGCTTTGAACATATTAATATGAGCAGAACATAATTCAAGACACTTTTGCTAGATCTTGTGTAATATACAAACTGCCTCTCCTATTGCTCTCTCTCATTGATGGACATAAGAACTGAGATTTAGAATTTGAAGAAATTTTAGAAAGTCCCCTAGATGATAAGGAAAGCTATAATCTGATCACAGTTCTGTCTGATTCATTAGCCCATATGAAATCACACAGCTCTGGTCTAGGCTCAGAGAAGTAAAGTGACTTTACCTTAAAATTAAAATTTGAACACAGCAATGATGAGAAAGCCATCATCACTCTCATTTTCTTTTTGGATACCAGATTTAATATACAAATATGTGTGAAAAAAGTTGTACCAATAAGCACAGTTCACCAAACAACTACTGGTCCTATTATATAATTGTCACCTGTGCACAATCACGTTGCACACGTGTGCACACTCACACAACACACACAGCACCTTTGAAGTGTAGAATATGTCTTCTCTCTTCACAGTGCCATCTGCAATCTTGCTGCGAATGGCCTGTCCAACCTGCTCTTCATTTTGGTACAAATGAGCACAGTCAATATGGCGGAACCCAACATCAATAGCAAATTTGGTGACCTCCAGAGCTTCACTCTTAGGAACCTACATAAGCAACAAAAGTAGTAGTTGGATACCCACAGGATTAAGAGATTGCTAAGACGCAAGCTTTGATCTTCCCAAGAATCAACTTTTCTTCATGCCTTTGGTTAGTTCTGCATGTGTGGTGATGAACCCATAACAGTTTCCCTGAATGTTCCTGGTAAGTAATTAAAGTTGGACATCCAGGAAGTCCTTCAGTCCCAGGCAATCACTGGTTCATCACTGGCATCAGAGGTCCCCAAGACCACCTCCAGTTTCAGTGATTTGCTGGAGGAACTCATAAGACTGAGCATAAAGTTGTAGTCATGGATATGATTTATACAGTGAGATATTTTAAGCAAAGTCAACAAAGGTATAAGGTTCATGGTACAAAGCATCAAGAAACCAGGTGAACACTTCTAAGAGTCCTCTGTCTACCAGTGTAGCCACACAGAATACACCAAATAAAAACTGTATCTATTCAAGGTGTGCAAAGTGATGTTTTCATATAAGTATCTATTGTGAAATGATTTACCACAATCAAGCTAGTTAACAGATCCATCTCCTCACATAGCTAACTTTTGGGTGTGGTGAGAACACTTAAGATCTACTCTCTTAGCAAATCTCAAGAATATAATGCATTATTATTAACTATAGTCACCATGTTGTACATTAGGTCTCAAGAACTTATTCATCTTATAACTGAAGGTTTGTATCCTTTGACCAACATCTTTACATTTTTCCCAGCCATGTCCCCAGCTTCTGGTCACCATGCCTCTATGCTTCTATGAGTTTGATTTTTCTGCTTCTATGAGTTTGATTTTTTAAGATTCTACCCATAAAGAGATCATGCAGTATTTGTCTTTCTATGTCTGGCTTATCTCACTTAGCTTAATGTTCTCTGGGTTCATCCATGTTGTTGCAAATGGTGGGATAACTTCTTTTATAAGGCTGAATAATATTCCGTTTCTGTGATTCAGAATCTTTTCTTTTTCAAGGAGGTAGATACTTGGTCTAACTGCCCTTTCTTGGGTCTAGTCCTGGTTTTCCTTAAATGCACGGGCATTCGGAGATGTACCCAGGAATTAACCAGTAAGCTTCAGGAATAGCCTGGACCCTTCCCTCCCCTCATCCCACTTTACGCTGCAAATTAAACATGCCCTGGGGCTTCCCTCATGGCACAGTGGTTAAGAATCCGCCTGCCAATGCAGGGGACACGGGTTGGAGCCCTGATCCGGGAAGTTCCCACATGCCGTGGAGCAACTAAGCCTATGTACCACAACTACTGAACCTGCGCTCTAGAGCCCGTGGGCCACAACTACTGAAGCCCACGTGCCACAACTACTGAAGCCTGCGTGCCACAACTACTGCAGCCGGTGCGCCTAGACCCTGTGCTCTGCAACAAGAGAAGCCACCACTCGCCACGACTAGAGAAAGCCCACGTGAAGCAAAGAAGACCCAACGCAGCCAAAAATTAATTAATTAATTAATTTAAAATAAATAAATAAATAAACATGTCCTGTCTTCAATCTCCAAAGTGTCTCTGAATATTTCCTTCTGTTTTATAGATGAAAAAGGTGAGAATCAAAGTTTAAGGACCAGTTCTTTGTCATACAACTATATACTCCAAAGACAAGATGGACAGCAAACTTTCTGGCTTCCAGTCTAGAAAATTGTCCATTTTGCCCCTCTTACACCCAAGCACTGAAGATTATAGTTTAATAAAAAAAATATATTACAAAAAAACAAGAATTGAAACCTTGCCCTATAAGACTGTAGCTTATCCCCTCAAGTGATATTATATATTCCATTAGAATAAGTTTCCAAGCAGAAACAGAAAAACAAGGCAAAACACAGGCAGAACATTTCTCGCCTGGCACCTAGCAGGCACGACACAGCAGAAGAGCAATTCTCTCCCATTATTTTTCATTCACCTCATCTTCAGGACCTTTTACCTCAAATACTTCTTTTCGGAAAGAGGAAAGAGTTCTTGAATGAATGAAGCATACAGAGAAACCACACCATTGCAATCACCCTCAGAGCAAAACAGCTGACAGTCAGTGTTCTTGATGGCTGAGTTTCACCTCTTCTGCCAAGCTGGGAAAGAGACGGAAACTGGAGGGAAACCCAGAAAAATCGGTAGGTGACCACAGCTTCAGACCCTGATGCCGAGGGAATACTGAATGCTTTCTCTCCTTTCATAGGGGATGGTTGTAGCCTGGTTAGTAGAACCAAGTGACCCTCCCAGAGTCGCACAAGAACTCAATGACTTGACAACCTAAGTCCGCTTCCACTCACGTTACATCCATTTTCTTTTCTAACCCTAACCCCAACCCACAACTGTTACCTCCTCAGGGGCATAGGTTCCAAATCCCAGAACGGGAACAAAGTGGCCATCATGAAGTTCCAGACACTGGCATTTGGGGTCCATTGCCTGTTGCTCCTCTGACTAAGCAGACTCTGATTTTTTCTTCTGCCCTCACAGGCTATGAATAACAGGAAGGTAACACCCCAACTGTACTGTCCAATGTTAGCAGAAATATTGCAGGAGGAGCATGATTAAATCAGTAGCCATGGAGTAAGGAATATTTGAAGGTAATTAACTTGCTTGGGTTTTTTTTCAGAATAATATTAAGTATCGTATAATGATAAATAAATCACTAATTGCTTGGAAATATTTTACCTCATAATTTTAATAAGTAAATTTACAATTCTGGATCCACTTACATTACTGTAAATTATTGCATGGGATTTGCTGAACAATTATTGACCATATGTTAAGACTAGAAACCTCCACATACCAATCTTTTTTGTTTTTCTAATTATGAAGCCCAATCTTGACCAAACATCAATTGAAACAATTAACTATATTACAGCACACACACACAAACACACACAATCGCACAACTTAAAGGAGTGACTAATAAGCATTTTTCAAAATGTTAGCACTTAATAAAGAATGAAGACGTCAAATGAAAATAAATTTGCCTTTTGACATTTCCCACCAGCAAAATTATTTTGCTTACAGATGGGAGTGAAATCCTGAAAATGATACCAAAATCAGACATTCTAGCAAAGTGCTTACGGGAGGTTAATTATTAATAGTTTTTACTGTGTGCTGTATGCAAGCAGAATCTTTGTTCATACCTTTTACCTAGTTAGAGAACTTCTGAAAATTGTCATGATGTAAATGATACTTTATATAATTTATTATCTTGCTCAACATTATTCATAAAAGAAAAACCTGTAAACAAGTTAAATTATAATAAAATTGGGAGGAGTTAGGGAAATCGTGAAACATTGATACAAGGGAATGTTGTGAAGCCAATTAAAATTTAACATGTAGATTAATGTCAGCTAAATTGTGAGGTAGGAAGTGCTGAATTCTCCCATGGAAACGTAAGGAAAAAAACAGAAACTTGCCATAAAACCTCATAGGTGTTCTGGAAAACAGTCAAACAAAAACCTAGAGCAACAAAGTGAACACCCAATTAGGAAAAATCCAGAACAGAGTGGTAGGACATTTCATGGTGCTTTTACTCACCTGTACCCTCCTCCTGCCTGGTGCATTGCAGTCTTGATCTGTAAAGAACAGCAGCTCAGCTCCCAGTCACATCCCTTAGACCAGAATGATCACAGAAAACCTTATTTGCAATGTCACAACCTATTTGGGGGCTGTCTAAAGACTGCTGTCTGCTTCACCTAACCCTAAGCTTAGACTGAAGGGCAGCTGGAATGGTTCATTACAACTGCAGGGGGATTATATATGCACAGATGCCAGGGAAAAGGGATTAAGGGAGGAGACATAGCATAGACCACATAAAACCCTGAGTAGAACTGGGGTGTGGATTTGGGGGATAGTAAGGCATTCATGTATTCAGGAGAATCAAAAAGCTACACAGATACCAGGCAAGATGCAGAGTCAGAAAAGAACTGAATAGCGCTTTAGCTTTCCTGCTGGGCTGATCCCAAGACTAGGAGCATACCAAGCTAATTAGTGAAGGACAGTCATGGCATGGAACAAATCTTCAATGAGTGGGTATTTTCTTGTTGTTTCAGGTGCCCAATTGTAAACACACACACAGAGACACATGCACACACACACACACACACACACACACACACACGGCATACGAGACAGAAAGGAAGGAAGGAAGGAAGGAAGGAGGGAGGGAGAAAGAAAGAGGAAGGAAGGAAGAAGAAGAGAGGGAGGGAGAGAGAGAGAAAAAGATGGAAGGAAGGAAGGAGGGAAGGAAGGAAGGAAGAAAGAAAGAAGGAAGGAAGGAAGGAAAGAAAGAAAGAAAGAAAGAAAGAAAGAAAGAAAGAAAGAAAGAAAGAGAGAAAGAGAGGAAAACATGGTCCATGAAAGGAAGAAAATAAATTGGCAGAAACTGTTCCTGAACAATCACAGGTGTTAAACTTAGTACACAATGAGTTTTAAAACCACTGTCTTGAAGAGGAGATCCAGGTGGCAGAGCAAGAGGATGCTGAACTCACCTCCCCCATGAGCACATCAAGATTACATCTACATATGGAGCGATTATCACTGAAAACACACTGGGGACCAGCAGGAAGGTTCTTACACAGCCAAGGCTGTAAAGAAACATCCATATAGAGTTGGGTGTGAAGGGAAGAAAAGCAATCAGATCAGGACTTGTGCCCCAAGGAGGGACACAGAAGAGGAGGGGGATTACAGGGATTTGGTCTCGGAGATCCTCCCTGGAGAGTGAGTGAGCAGTTCAAACCACATACTGGGCACCACAGCCCTGGGTATTGATTTGTAAATAAAATACAAACTCACACATTTGTAAAGGAAAATCATGAAGGAAAATGTACCAAACGTTCAATGTAATGGGCTAGTTACAGGTTATCTTTATTCTCTATCCTTTCCTTTTTTCCCGCAAATTTCTGTAATTTGCATGTATGACTTTAATGATCAGGAAAAACAAACATCCTTATCTTTTTCATTGAAATATAGTTGACTTACAATATTATATTATTTCAGATGTACAACAGAGTGATTTGTTATTTTTATAGATTATACTCCATATAAAGTTATTATAAAATATTGGGTATATTCCCCATTATTCTAGGTTGTAGGGTTTTCCCTTTCAGCACTTTAAATACATCATGCCACACCCTTCTGCCTACATAGTTTCTACAGAAAAATCAGCTGATAGCCTGATAGGGTTTTCCTTGTATGTGACTCGTTTTTCTCTTGCTGCTCAAACCTGTGTCCCTTGCATTGGCAGGCAGATTCTTAACCACTGTGCCACCAGGGAAATCCCCCCTTCTTTCTCTTTTATATCAACATTTAGATGTTGAGACCTCAAAGCAGTAACCATCTCTTTTCCCTCTGGAGCTGGATTGACCATCATGCAGAGCAGCCAGACCTAAATAGACCAAAGGACCTGGGACAATGAGTGTCTTTGTGGATCCAGTCCCTGATGATCAGGGGGACCGCCAAGACTTGGTTCTGTATCTAAAATACAGTACGTGCCTGTGTGTGTGCGTGTGCATGTATGTGTGTGCATGTACGTGTGTGTGTGTAAGGTAGAGGTCTAACTTCCTTCTTTTGCACATTGATATGTAGTTTCCTCAGCGTTGTTTGTTGAAAGGACTGCACTTTTCCCATAAATGATCTTGGCAACCTTGTCAAACAACATTAACTATATTTGAGTTTATTTTTGTATTCTGTTCTATTTCACTGGTCTTTATATCTGTCTTTATGCCATTACCCACACTATTTTGATGATAGTAGCTTTGTAGTAAGTTATGAAATCTGGAATTGTGAGAAACCCAAATCTGTTCTCTCTTTTTACTTTACTTTTTCTTTTCCAAGACTTGTTTCATTCTTTTCAAGATTGCTTTGTCTATTCAGGGTCCCTCGAGATTCCGTATGAATTTTAGGGTGAGATTTTCTACTTCTGCAAAACAATGATGTTAGGATATATATAAAGTTCAATGGAATGTGTAGATCACTTTGGTTCATATTGTCATCCTAATATTGTCTTTCATTCACGAACATGGTTGTCTTTCCAATATCTGTGTCTTTACTTTCTTCAAACAATTTTTAGTTATACATTTGTCAACTAAAAAATTATTCACAACCTAAAAGTTGAGAGTTATGTTTTAGTCGGCAGAAATTTTTAGGACTTCAAGCCCGGGAGACAGCATCTCAAGTAACCCTGAGAGAACTGTTCCAAGGAAGCAGGGGGAAGCCAGGTTCTATAGAAGTTTTGCAACAAAGGGCAGGTAGTCTGAATAGCAAAGATCATTGTTAATTAACAAAAACCAGATTATCTCAAATTAAGGAATTTAGCACTTTTCTATGTATGGGAAGATGCAAGAGTCTAGGCTCACTGAAATCACTCCTTTGCTATGCACCTCAGCTTCTGGGACCAGTATCCTGTGTTTTCACATCCTGAGTTTGCTCAGGGCTCACCTTACGGAGTGGCTGCAGTCTGATGACTGCTAGATGGCAGGTATTCTGTTTCCTCCCTGAGTTCCCTCAGGGCTCACCAGCTCACCATAGGCTGTGGCTGCAATCGCTGATGACTGTGACTTCCTTTGTTTACTGATATGGCAGGCAATATTCCATTTCTCACATGTCTTTTGCCTTTTTGGTTAAGTTATTTCTAAGTATTTTTTTGGTAATATTTTAAATGGAATTGCTTTTTAAATTTTCTTCTCAGATGGTTCATCGTTAAGGTATAGAAATGTAACTGATTTTTCTGTGTTGATATTGTATCCTACACCTTTGCTGAAATTGTTTATTAGTCTAACGTTTTTTGTTTTATCTCTATGGATTTCTACACACATGATCATGTCATCTCAGGACAGAGGTAATTTTACTTATTTTGATGTAGAGTATTTCTTTTTTGTTTGTTTTCTTATTTTAGCTGGAACTGCCAATTCTATGTTGACTAAGAGTGGCAAAAGCAGGTAAATTTTCATATTATTTATCTTAACAAGAAATGCTTTCCAGAATGAAGAAGGGGACAAGAGGAAGGGAGGGAGAGAAGAGGACACCTTGAGTTATAAGCAAGCATTCTCTTGTGCCACAAGTAAATAATTGCTTTTATTTCTCCTCACCCATTTGTAAAAGAGACGTGCCCCTGTAGAGAGAACAGCAAATATTTGCTCATCAGAGGTCTACCCTTTCTGACCCTCAGTTATCTAAATACATCTCTATAGGCGGTGCACCCCTTCCCCATGCCATTTTCGGGGTAATGTTTGCTACTTCTAGGGATGCCATTTATTATTTGCCTTTATCTCATCTGGTTTCCATGCCAAATGCAGACACACCTTATGATAAGCCTTAAATACATAAGTGCACCAAGAGACCCTTGGTCTGTGGCCTCACCTCCGCCTCCTGTGAAGCTGGACACCAGCCATGGAAACACTGGAAGAGAGCTGTAAGAAATGGAATGATTTTAAAAATAAAAGCCCTCATTTCATGAGCTTCCTTCCATCCAGTGGTACCAAAAGAGAGAAACTGCGAGGCTCAGAACCTGTGCAGGCAAAGCAGGGGATGTAGTCTTAGCAGTCCTATTGTGCTGTATCAAACAGCTTTGTTCACTGTGAGTCAGCAACATTTTTGAAAGAGGGAGGTTGGAGTTAATGGTATAGAAACATTTTTGGATGATCACGCTTGGTGAACATGAATGCTCTAATGAGGATTAGTGTAGAAGAGAAACGTCCTCGGGGAATGTGTCCATAGGAGCCTCTCTAAGCAATTTTAACATTTTATGTAAACATTACCTGTTGGTCAGATATAGTCTTCTTGTGTACTCCATGCAAATGGGACAGAACACTGGATTATGTAAGTGTAAGAATGTCCACTGAATGTGTAACTAGAGATGTTAAAACTTGCTCCTGGGGAAATGCAAAAATTCTGTAGCACTAACACGATTTGGGCCACTTTTACGAAACGTTGGGATTGGCAAAGGTGGGGCTGCAGAAAAGTGTTGTAACTAGAATTCAGTTCAGCAAATATTTACAGAGTCTCTCCTACGTGGAAAACACTGTTCCTAATTTTT
The DNA here is from genome assembly GCF_949987535.1 of Balaenoptera acutorostrata. Taxonomy (NCBI): domain Eukaryota; kingdom Metazoa; phylum Chordata; class Mammalia; order Artiodactyla; family Balaenopteridae; genus Balaenoptera; species Balaenoptera acutorostrata. The sequence goes on along the minus strand of NC_080066.1, from coordinate 26,510,878 downwards.
TTTTTTTTTTTTTTTTTTTTAGGTCATGCACGTAAGAACAAGCTTAAGAGTTTTGAAATTTGCTTTTGCAGGACTATATCCTCAAATCTTGCCCTGGTTCTAAAATGACAACCTTCTTTGAAACAGGGACACAGGAGTAATTATTGCTGGATCTTGAAGCCCCTTGTCCAGAGGTAAACCTCCCAAACCATGACCCAGAAGACCAAGGATTACACATGGATTATGCCATGGAAAAATATCAGGAATTTGAGTGCATTTGACTCTGTTATCTGTTGGTTATAACACCCTTGGCCAAGGGAGCCCAACAGATTGAAAATCTGGCTTTTCTAACATGCAGACTTTGGGCTGGTCTAGGAGCCCGCCTTCTTAACCCAGATCTTCCTAAGAATCCACATCAGGGAATTTGTACTAGTTGCTGGGGGATCAGCCCCAAATAAAGACACTCCAACTTCAGACAATGGAACTGCCCCTTTGACACCAAAAATCTAGCTGATTTCAGCATCCTAAATTTGCTCCGCCCCCAGACCTTATACAATCCATGAACTGTGGAAAGAACAGAGGCGCCCAGAGTCCAAAAAGCGTAATCAGGAGACACACTCAAGACTTGAGGAGACCCTGGTCTTTTGCTCCACCCCAAGAGCACCTATCCAGACTAAGAGCAGAGCCTGCAGGGCAGCTGCTTGCACCTATGGCCATCACTGTTCCTGGTTTTCAGGCCCAGGAAGGTAAGACCAATCGTGGAATGAGAGAAATAGTAATAGCAATAGCTATATTTATTGATATTTTTCATCAGTTTTATTGAGGTATACTTTACATATCATGAAATTCACTCATTCTAAATGTACAGTCCAATGATTTTTAGTAAATTTATAGAGTTTTGCAATCATCGCCACAATCCCGTTTCAGAACACTTCTAACACGCCCCAAAAGTTCCCCTGTGCCCATTGGAAGGCAATTATTGCTCCCAAACCCCAGTTCTAAGCAACCTCTAACCTCCTTTCTGTCTAAAGAGTTTTGCCTCTTCCACAAATTTCATATAAATGGAATCATACAATGTGTAGTCTTTTATCTTCTTTTTTCATTTACCAAAATATTTTTGAGACTCATCCATGTTGCTGCATGTACCAATATGTTCCTTTTTATTGTTGAAAAGTCTTAGTCCAAAGTTTGAATACTTGGAACTAAAAAGCATCAATCTGATCCCATATTCCTCCAAGAGTTGTTCCTAGATAACCCCTTTCAGAATCTCAGGGTTGCCTGTTAAAAATGCAGATTTGGGGGTTCTATCCCAAACTTCCTGCATCAGCATTATGCAGTGATGTATAGTGTATTACTGGGGTAACTGTATTATACACAATGTATCAATGGAGGTGAGACCAGGAATCCATATACTTAATAAGCACCTCCAGGTAATTGGTATAGATCCCAAAGCTTGACAAAACCACCATCTAACCAGGCTTTTACAGGAAATCTACTAAGATATTTGAATATACCTACTCTGAGAAGTTTCCTCTCCTGGCAAAACAACCACTGTTACTTTAGACATTCTTTATCCTAATGTTTAAAACTTTCATGATTCACATTGACTTTTTATAGGTTATGCTGCATTTCATTAGTTGCACATTCTTTCACATAAAATGAAATCAAGGTGCATCTTAAACTTGACAGTAGGTCATCATTTAACAGGCAGAGTTTTTTCTTTCTTAGGTAGCACATAAAGCAATAGTGCATCTTACAACTGTCAACATCTTAGATTTGAATAATGATGGTACTTGAGGCTGAGAACCACTAAACTCTGCAACATCCAGCTTTGCAGGGCACATATGGAAGTATTATCGGTCGTGACTATAAATCCATCCTCATACATAAAAACACATATAAAAGTCTTCAGAGAAGATATAACACAAGAGCTCCCTGCTGAAAAGTGAAGAGGCCTTAGGGTGGATTGAATGGTGGCCCCCAAAAGATATGCTTACCCTATAAATGAGATATTTGGGTAAAGGGTCTCTGCGGGTGTAATTACGTTAAGGATCTTGAGATGAGATCATCCTTCATTATCCAGGTGGGCCCCAAATCCAAGGATAAGTGTCCTTATAAGAGACAGAAAAGGGGAAGACATAGAGAGAAGAGGAGGCAGGGTGAAGATGGGGGCAGAGATGGGAGGGTTGCAGCCCCAAGCCCAGGAACCCCTGGAACCAGCAGAAGCTGGAAGAGGCAGGAAGGAGTCTCCCCTGGAGCCTGCAGAGGGAACGTGCCCTTCGTTCTCCACAGGTAAAGACAACAGGTATTTCCAAAACGTTGAGCTCCTCCAAGGATGTGAGTGGCTCTAAGTATTCCTCAGTGAGACACTGATCTATCCGTGCTCTACCTTGGATTCATGATCAGAATCCTTATTAGCAAATTCTTATGCCACAGCCAAAGGCAGAACTCAGAGCATCCTGTGAGGAAAAAAGAGTTTGAATAAATTGAAAATTTTCATCCTGAAATAAACCGAGATGTAATGTTGGCAATGAATCATTTTAAATATTTGAGGTTTTCTCATACAGTCCCCCAATCTGTTATTCATCCCCACTTGGGACAGGATCAGAAGAGCTTATTTCAGTCAGAAGGATTTCAGTTGGACTCCAGGAAAGTGATCCTGGCCCACTTTGCAAAGAGAACTTTGGCGTCATCCCTCATAGGGTTGAAGGGTTGGTGGACACCACCCCCTCTGACTCACGTGCCCCTCTGGGAAGGTTAAGGGAGCCTCCTGTCAAGACAAATAATGACATTATGCAACCCTCATGCTCTGAGAGATAAAATGCATTCACTGTACTGTGATCTTCATCACCATTATTTGCTGAAACAAAGCAAAATCAACTTCCAAGGTAGAGTCAAGCTGACGTGGGCTTCTCAACACAGTTTAGCCAATGCTTCCCTCTCGTGTGTGGCGGTGACATTGCATGAGCCCAGGATTGTGACCACAGACAGAAAAGAGTTTGAGGAAAACCTAGAGACAAAACTCCCATCAACAAGCTTATTTCACAGACAAGGAAACCCAAAAGACCTGGGTTTCACGGCAGGTCCCTCAGCCATGGCTGGCAGAGGTGACGGGCCTGCGGGGTGCCCGTCTCCCAACTTTGCTGCCTCGTCAGGGCAAACCGTGCAACAAAGGACTCCATACAGGCAGCCCGGCTCCCCATGAGGCTTTTAGAAATTCCACAAACCATAAAGAACAGTGCTCGTCCCCTAGGAATTTGTCATCAGAAACAGAGGAGAAGGTGATGACAAATCTCAAATAAAAAACAATCCGAATCCATGCAAGTCCTTGTGCGAGAGGATTTGCCTATTAAACCAGCAAAACTGGAGAGTTAGCAGAGACTAAGTTACCACCAAGTAAACTAAGGATTTCTAACTTCGTCCTGGCAAGTTGGGTGGCTATTGAAGGATCTTCAGCAGAGGAGAATTATGAACTCTTGTCCAATTTAGGAAGGCCATTCTGGCTAAGCTGAAGGATGCTTGGAGACAAAAAGACCAGCAAGCCTTTGTTTGTGCGATACGGGGTATGCATGGTGAGGATTTAAAGACCCTCATTTTCTAGCTTAAAGAACTAAAGGGTCAACAGTACTATCAAGCAATATGGAGGACACAGGAGAGGAGCAAGAAGGTTTGTGAGGCCAAGGAATAATCATTTCCATTTTGGACATACTGAGTTTAAAGGCCCTTTAGCATATCCAGGTGGAAGTATCTACTAGGTTAATAAACAAGCAGGCCTGGAGCTCAGTGGCAAAATGTAGATTTAGTTACAGATTTTGCACCAAGATCATAGCTGAGCCTTGGGGACAGGTGGGGCTGCCCAGGGGATCGTGATGGGAGAGCACCACCTTATAGGGTTGGAAAAATCCACAGGGGTCACGGAGTAAAGTCCGAGCTGTCAGGATAACAGCAGGGCCTCACATCACAGAAGAGAGGAAAGCAGTTCCAAGAAGACATGTTGTAAATACTGTCAAATGCTGACCCCCAAAAAGTAACTCCAGACTGCCCACAACACATCAAGGGGCTACTGGTGAAAGCCATCAACGATCTTAGAACAACACAAGTTGCTCAAAGAAGAGAGGGAGGCCAAGACATGGAGAGAGGAAGAAGGAAGATATGATGGTATCCCAATATGATAGGATCGTCCTATGTCCTTGTGGTCACTGTCACATTCTTCATGGAGGGAAAAGTAATTTTTCATCATATGAAATATTAGAGGTTCCAATGCCCTAAGTGGAAATTCAAATTAACAATAGGGTCTGAATCACAACCTGGCTCTCAGATTTGGGGGTGGGGTGACGTGTTTGGGAAAGAAGATCTCCGTGTCCCGTGTTAAATGATGAACACGTGACACAAATGAACAAATGAGCATCATGCTGATGAGGACAGGGTAAAACAAGCCTCCGCGCCGCTGTAAGACTGTAAATTAACATTTATCATTTCCTAGAACAATTTTGCAGTGCATTGGCATGTTTACATCATTCAATATAGTAATTCCAATTCTAGGATTTTTAGTTAAAGAAGTCTTCTATAATACAGAGAAAGCTTGATGTTTAGCTCAGGGCCATTTATATTAGGAAAAACAGAAATCAAACTAAATTTTTCATAGTAGAGGAATCATTAAGTAAGTTATGTTACATACGTAACTGGAATATTAGGCAACTATTAAGAATAATGTCAATGAAGGTTTTTAATAACTCAGAGACAATATGAACACGAAACTGACATTTGAGTTTGAACCCGTCTCAGCCTGGTGCGCTCAGGTGACCCTGTCACTGTGCACTCACCCCTACTCCTTCATCATTGTCATAAGGTGACAATGACAAGGACAACAGCCCCACCTCTATCTTTGGCTCTGGATGGTGCTCACAGGAGAGGAAGTGGGGGAGACAGTGAGCCACAGCAAAGCACCAAAATCAGTGCACTAGGCCAAAACTGCAGGCACCTCTGGGTTCGGAGGCCATGTCAGGGCCAGCCCTGGCTTAGTGTCGGTGTGGTGATGACTGCCTTCTTCATTTTGCCCCCTTCTCCCCTGTCGCTCCTGACCTTGCAACTCAGTCTAGAAAGAACAACAGGTGCAATCAACTGAAAGCTTCCGATGTGTCAGGTGACAAGGGATATTTTGACAAAGGCTATTGGAAGCAGGAAGGTTTTAGGTGCGATCTACAAACACCTCCTGATTTTTAAAAATTTTTTTCTTGTAGTATATTTGATTTACAATGTTGTGTTACTTTCAGGTGTACAGCACACTGATTAGGTTATATATCTGTTCTTTTTCAGATTCTTTTCCCTTATAGGTTATTACAAAATATTTAGTAGAGTTCCCTGTGCTATACAGGAGGACCTAGTCGGTTATCTATTTTATATATAATAGTGTGTATGTGTTACTCCCAACCTCCTAACTGATCCCTCCCCCACCCCTTTCCCCCTTGGTAACCATAATTACAAACATCTCGGTTCCCACTGTCGATAAGCCTGGCCTGTCACCGGTGCTCCCCTACCCGCCAGGCCCACTTCATCTCTGAGACGCCTTCTGGAGCAGAGTTCCTTAATCTGGGGCCCGCAGACCGCCTAGGGACAGAGTTCTGAGCGTCCATGAACTTGAAAGGCAAAAAAATCACATCCTCGTCTTCACTGAGCTTTAACTGAAGTTAACATCCTTGCCATTCTAACTGTAGACAACAAACCATAGCGATTTCCACAGTGCCCGGGGCTCACCAACAGCATAAGCAGGGGTTTTCCTACCGCAGTGCAGTTGCTACAGATATCCGATCCTTTACCCTCATGGCAGTTTTGAAATCACAGTACTTGTTAGACCTGCCACCAGAGCTGGCTACTTAATGCATCAGTAAAGAAGCTTATGTATTACCAGATAATAAAAATGTTTTGTTAACTGTTGTGGAGGCAAGAGAATGGCCTCCCCAAAATGTCCATGTCCTGATCCCAGAAACCTACAAGATGTTTCCTTATAGAGTAAAAGACCTTTGAAGATATAAATTAAGGATCTTGAGATGGGAAGATGATCCTGGATTATTCAGGTGGGCCCCACATAACCACAAATCTCCCTATAAAAGGAAGGCAGGAGATCAGAGTCAGAGGGGAGATGTGACAGCAGAAGCAGAGGTCAGAGGGAGGCAATTGCTGGCTCTCAAGACGGAGGAAATAGCCAGGAGCCAAAGAAGGCAGAAGGCTTCTAGAAGCTGGAACCATCCAGGAAGCATTCTGCCCTAGAAGCTCCAGAAGGAACGCAGCTGACCCATTTTGGTTTTTTGTCCTCCAAAACTGCAAGATGAATGTGTGCTATTTTAAGCCGTCGAGTTTGTGCTAATTTGTTACAGCAGCAATAAGAAACCAATACAACTGAATTTCAATAGGATTTGTTTCTTCTGCAATCCTGTGTATTTTTATTTTATTTTCTGGATTTAAAAACATTACTATGATAAGGGCCCATAGGCCTCATCAAACTGCCAGGGGTCCATAACACACACACAAAAACGATAGACCCCGGCCCTAGAAAGTAGAGATTCAGGATAGGATGAAATCCAGGGTGAGGTGAAGAACACAATGCAGTAAGAATGTAAGTTGAGTACATGATGCTATCTTTCTTTTTTTTTTTTTTAATAAATTTATTTATTTTATTTTATTTTATTTTTGGCTGTGTTGGGTCTTCACTGCTGCACGCAGGCTTTCTCTAGTTGTGGCAAGCGGGGGCTACTTTTCATTGCTGTGTGCGGGCTTCTCATTGCGGTGGCTTCTCTTGTTGGGAGCACAGGCTCTAGGCGCGTGGGCTCAGTAGTTGTGGCGCATGGGTTTAGTTGCTCCATATGACGCTAACTTTTGAGTTGAAAGTGTAATGATCTCTTTTTCAACCACATTCAAATCTCTACACCTGAGGCAGTGCTTTAGCTCATTCAATTCCTGCAAAAACCTGAGACACGGGTATCACAATGCCTATTTCATAAATGAGAAAGATGTAGAGTCTGGGATGTGAAAGAGTTCTCCAAAGAGCTAAGAGGTGATGGCCTGGGGGTTTGAACTGGGTCTGCCCGACTCCAGAGACCAGCACTGCATCATCAGCCTCCTTCCCTCGGTCACCTCCACTCCCAGCCAGCCAGTCCTGCAGCCCCACGTTCCCTTACGTCCCCTCCACCTCTGGAAAGACATCGCCTCAAGTTCTCTGTGTCTTATGACATGGACAAGCTATCAATCAGCTAATCTGAAAACCCGGCTCTGACTGACAGTCTAGTAGTCAGAGAAGACGAGGAGCTTCCACCACTAATGCCTTTTCTACGTGAGGAGTCAGGCACTGGCCCCATCTCAGACTTTATCTACCTAAGCTCTCGCGTCCTGATGCTCACCGTCCCTCTTGCAAAAAGTTCACCTCTTGGCTTCTTCAAGGTCCCTCAACGTGTGATCCTTGGTCCATGCCTCTTCCCTCATCCCCTCCCGTGTGTGCACTTCATGCAACGCGGCAGACTGAGTCGGGAAGTGTGAGAGGCATCAAGACAATAGGCTCTGGAACCAGGCAGACCCAGCTGGGAATCACAGCTCCACCACTGACTGTTCACTGATTGAATTAGTAGCCTGTATGAGCCGGGAAATATTGCCCTTCCTGGGAGGCCGTGGAGATTAAAGGAGGCCACTTCCAGGCTCACCTCATGGGAGATGATCAGCACTTTGGTTACATACATCACGTGATAAGGTGTAGGTTAATGATGGGATATTTGCCGATGATCAGTAGTCAGGGCTAGGCTGGAGACCTGACGTTTGAGAACTGGAGAATGATGGCCTTTGGGACACGCTGCTGGGAGAGGCGAACGGCCCTGGGCCCTGGGTGTCCCTGCATACTCTTGCCGGGTGTACTGAGACTATGTGGCCTCCCTGCTCTTTACCAAGGCTGTTTCTCAGGGTCGTATTCACAGCAAGCAGTTTTCAGTGTGGAGTAACGTCTCTCCCCAAACAGCAGGCTCCTTCCGCTTGCTGCCAAAGTGGTGAATCCTCCAGGCTCAGTGTTCCTCTCTGTACAGCACACCCCCGACCCAGCATGTGGGGAATCCATCCAGACCCCCAGAAGGTCAGTGGTGCTGACAGGTCAGGCAAAGCAGGAGAGAGAATGGACAGTGAGATTTGACAGCACGGAGGTTGCTAGTGTCCTTGAGAAGAAGGATTTCACGGGGTTGAGGAGGAGAAAGCTCCATGGGAGTGGACTTAAAAGAGGATGGAAAGGGAGGGGAGATATTGGGTACTGGATATTTTTAAGCACTTTTGCCAGAAAGAGAAATGAGAAATGAGAAATTCACTTGCTCCCTCTAAGAAAAGCTGCTCTTAAATTACAGTTTGTCAATTAAGAATTGTATAACTCCATACTGGTGGGAACAACTCATGAATACCACCTTGGTATGTTACCCATAAGATATTTACCTTTTATAAGGGAAAACAGGTTCTTAGGCCAAGACTATCGCTCCTTTCTGTTTGGGCCACAGGCCGGCTGAGACAGATGTCATGCTGCCGTCATCTGGCCACTCTGGTGGCTAAATCACATTCCACAGCCAAGAAGCTGAAACTCTGTGACCCTCTTTGTTTGATTGTCCCTTAAAGGAAATTTTAAGTGCAGTACAAAGACTTAGGATGTCAGATGTTAACTAGTTAATATTATCCGACACCAGGAAGAAACTAAAATAGCAACAATCAACTGTCTTGCCCTTGGAGAGGCCATTAAATGATATCAAGTTCCCTATTAATTCCCGTAGCTCATGAGAGAATAACACTTATGAACCACCTTCTGATGCTGGCTGGAACCATACAGTTTCTTTGCTGATCAGGGGCACCCATACTTGTAATAAGCATATTTCAAGAGTTGACACCAGTAGCAAACCAGCTGTTCACCTCTTCCCTGAAAGGGAGTAGGCATTGAAGTTTTCTTTGTACCAGGAAACTATCCTTTCTCCCCAAATACCACCGGTGTTCTATGTCAAGAATGGGAAGATGGGCTAGGAGAGGAAGATTTTAACTGGTGGAGGGAAGAAGAAAGAGGGTTTTTAGAACCACCCAGCCAGCGTGAATCTTCAAGGTGACCCAGAGAAGCACTCTTGTTTCACTAAAGCCCAGAAGAGTTGGGTGATTCTCCGGAGCTCACCCAGAAAGTCCAAAACAGAGCTGAGATTATAACCCAAGTGACCTGGGGCTCTTTGAAAATTGTCACACTATTCAGCAGAGCAGTCCCATCTAGGGGTACCCCAGTGGGTGGCCTGTAGAGCCAGACTGCCGGGCTCAAATCCCAGCCCTTGGGCAGCTTCCCGAAACTTTCCTTCATCTGCAGTAAACTGGACAAGCTACTTACCCTCCCTGGGCTGCATGTCCTAGGAGTGTTGGGATGTGTGTATAACCTAAGCCTTAGCTCATCATATCAGCAGCACTCAGTAAACGTTAATTTATTACTATTGCCTCTCCGGGACATTCCAGTCCAAGTGTTGGACAACGATTGTATCTGAAAAGAGCCTGAGTGAAGGAAGAACAAAATGTCTAGCAAAAAATCGAACTCCTTATGACCATGGAAAAGGTCAACAAAAGTGGAAAAATCCCAGTAATAATTACTCTTTGCTGCAGGGCAAAGAAGAACAGCTAGGCCAGATTCCTGCCCTTGGGACTGTCGTGAGCTCACCGCAGACTGGATTCTTGAAGGACAGGAACAGCCTCTTAGGGTGGCTTCAAGGTTGAGAGAAGAAAAGCCAAGTGCAAAGTCCCTGGCTGGAAGCCTGGCAGCCAGCAGACCCGCCTGGTGGGAGGGGTACGGAGGAGCCCACAGACCTGAGCCAGAAGTTCAAGGCCGGTGTCAGCAGAGCTCAGGGCTGGGGCGGGAGTGGGGATGGATAAAGACACGGCTCAGCTGAGAACAGCCGTGACCTGCCTGTGGGTCACTGGGAGAGAGTCAGCAAGGAGCTGAGAGCATCAGCACCCCTTCAGGTCCCAGGCTGCCGGCCACTTCAAGTCCCACCACCCACCTGCCAAATCTGAAGTCGTTTTGCTGAAAAGATAACAAAAACGCCCACTGGGCAATATAGTAAAAGTTGTACCATCTCAACATACGCTCCCCGGAGTCATTTTCCATGCTCTCTCAGAAACTGCCTTAAAAGTGACTTTTTGTGAATTTTTCCTGTTTTTCACTTTGATATGCCTGAACATAATTCCAAACTTCTCCCATCTCATCCACCACACTTTGTTTTCATTCATTCATTCATTCATTCAATGAACACTGCGTGAGCGCTCTGGGTCAGACCCCACATGAAGGAGGTGGAGACATGGGAGCACCTGACCCCAAAGAAGGCACTGGCACCCAGGCTGACAATGCAGTGTGTGTGTCCTCTGTGTGTCTGAAGTCAGGGTCCCCAGACAGACTCTGAGACAGAGAGCTACGTGCAGGTTTGGGTGAATGTTCTTGGAGACACACCGTGAGGAGATGAGGACGGCGAGACTGGGCCAAGGGAGGAGCCGGCCGGCAAAGCAGTGGCAGCTGAGGCTCCACTGGGCTGGGGAGCTTTGCGAGTTGTCTTGAGTTTAGGCGGGGGCCAGGCCTTTGTGTATGGGCACCAGCAATCCGTGGCAGTGAATCACCCCGGTAGGACATACAACCTTGGGTGAGGCAGTTTCTTGCTTCCGGGGTCAATTTCCAAGTCCACCAATAGAATGCATAAAGAAGACAAGATATATATATATAGATATATAGATATATAGATATATAGATATATATACACACACAATGGAATATTACTCAGCCATAAAGAAGACCAATATCCATCGACAGATGAATGGATAAAGAAGATGTGGCACATATATACAATGCAATATTACTCAGCCATGAAAAGAAATGAAATTGAGTTATTTGTAGTGAGGTGGATGGACCTAGAGACTGTCATACAGAGGGAAGTAAGTCAGAAAGAGAAAAACAAATATCATATGCTAACACATACATATGGAATCTAAAAAAAAAAAAAAAAAGGTCATGAAGAACCTAGGGGCAGGACAGGAATAAAGACGCAGACCTACTAGAGGATGGACTTGAGGACACGGGGAGGGGGAAGGGTAAGCTGGGACGAAGTGAGAGAGTGGCATGGACATATATACACTACCAAATGTAAAATAGATAGCTAGTGGGAAGCAGCCGCACAGCACAGGAAGATCAGGGGTGGGATAGGGAGGGTGGGAGGGAGACGCAAGAGGGAGGTTACATGGGGGTATATGTATATGTATAGCTGATTCACTTTGTTATAAAGCAGAAACTAACACACCATTGTAAAGCAATTATACTCCAATAAAGATGTTAAAAAAAATTTTTTTTTAAAAAGAAGAACGAAATTTTGCCATTTGCAGCACCATGGATGGACTTGGAGGGTATTATGCTCAGTGAAGTATGTCAGACACAGAAAGACAAATACTGTATGATATCACTTATACGTGGAATCTAAAAACTACAACAAAGTAGTGAATATAACAAAAAAGAAGCAGACTCACAGATATAGAGAACAAACTAGTGGTTACCAGTGGGGAGAGTGGGAGAGGGGCAACATAGGGGTGGGGGAGGGGAGGCACAAACTACTGGGTGTAAGACAGGCTACAAGGATGTATTGTACAGCACGGGGAATATAGTCAATATTCTGTAATAACTGTAAATGGAGTGTAACCTTTAAAATTGTATAAAAAAATATAAAAATTAAAAATGTTCCAATGGGGGGTACAGATGTGAACCATCCTGCCCTCCAAGAATTTCTAGAACTTTAGACCAAATCATCAAGCCACAGTGGCCACACACACGCCCTTTTAAATGTCTGAAGAGGGTACATCGCGTCCCAGGTGAATGGAACAGACCTTCCCCCACGACCTTAGAAAATTCACATGAGTAGGGTGGCCCACTAGCCTTCCCTCCAGACAAATGAGGATGCAGACAGCCTGAGCTAATGCTTCACCTTCACTGAGCGTTTAATTACCCAGAAGAGCATCTATTGCCTCATTAACTCTCTAACTGTGACCATTACAGTTAGAAACGCAAACACAGCAGCCGGACAAGGCAAATACAACCCAGCCATTTGCAAGGTTGAAGATGGAGGCCTCGTGGCCGACAGGTGGTGGTTACGTGGGCAGCAAGTTGTCAGCTAATCCTCCCCGGGTGAGCAGGGCAGCGAGGCCCTCTGTGTCTTCAAGTGGGACTCCGGGAAAGGGGAGCCAGTTCAGCCTCTCTGTGGCAGCCCCAGATGCTCCCTTTCTTTGTTCTGCTGAGGAGCAGCCTGGAAATACTGAGTCCAAGCATCTTGGTCAGCAGCACCTGGTCATCACACACCTGAATGAGGGGGGCGGGGGGGGTACAGGTGCAGGCAGTTCGGAGGGGAAGGTTGGGGTGGGGGGCTGCAGAGAGAGAAAGGAGGGCTTTGCTACGTCCTACGTTGATGAGTAGAGCTGAGTCACTTGGCAGAATGGGCTGCCCTGTGAAAGAAGAGCAGAACTTGTCCACTCCCTGGTTTTATAGAAAAAGACACTAAAACCCAGAGAGGAGGCACCACTTGCCCAAGGTTACACAGCTCGCTCGTGACAGAACTCGCGTTAAAACTCAGATTCCCTGATTTCCCCTCCAGGGCTCTATTCACCTCCCCAAAGAAAACAAAGGAAAACAAGAAACGTGGGTGACAAAGTAAGCAAAGCGACAAAACTAGGGGGGGAAAAAAGAGTAAAGGGCGAAAGATTCAACTGGGAAAGGAAAGGAAACAAGCAAAGAACAATCATCAAAACAATGCTGATGCTAAAATTCCTGTGCACAGGAAGAGCCAAGAAAGTGTTGAAAAAGAACAAGATGTGGAGCCCGCCCTCAGATTGCAAATATTCTGGAGCTACTGTGATTCAGCGTGTTAACAGAACAGTAATCAGCAAATACGTCAACGGAACAGAATATGCAGCCCAGACACAAAACAAAGTAGATGTGGAATTTAGTACATGTGTATAGACATCATTTCAGGCAGTGGCCATAGGAAGGGGGAGGGTGGAGAAGCAGTCACTGATGGGTATTAGCACTAGTGGCTGTATAGTTGAGGGGGAATTAAGTTAAATCCCCACTTCACAACATTTCCCAAAAAAATGAGAGATGGATAACCTCAGTTAAAATGGCAATATTAGGCAACATCTGAAAAATATTACAAGAAAATATAGGGGACTCTCTCTAGGAGGATGGGAGACCTTCATAATTAAGGCACAAGAAAGCAAAATCAAAAGGGAAAAGACTGGGCTTCCCTGGTGACGCAGTGGTTGAGAATCTGCTTGCCAATGCAGGGGACACGGGTTTGAGCCCTGGTCTGGGAAGATCCCACATGCTGCGGAGCAACTAGGCCCGTGAGCCACAACTACTCAGCCTGTGCGTCTGGAGCCTGTGCTCCGCAATAAGAGAGGCCGCGCTAGTGAGAGGCCCGCGCACCGCGGTGAAGAGTGGCCCCCGCTTGCCGCAACTGGAGAAAGTCCTCGCACAGAAACGAAGACCCAACACAGCCAAAAATAAATAAATAAAATAAAGAATTTAAAAAAAAAAATAAAAAAAAAAGCCAGGTCTTTAAAAAAAAAAAAAAAAAGGGAAAGGACTGATCAATTTGACTACATCAGCATTTAAAACTCCGGTTTCCTAATAGAGACCACAAGGAAAATTAAAATCAAGGGACAAACCAGGAGAAATATCATAAATATCCAGCAAAGGACTTAAAGCCATCAAATATAAAGAATTCCTAAAATCAATACAAAAGGACTATAAAAATAGAAACCATGGGCAAAGGATATAAGCAAGCAACTCAAAGAAGAGGAAACAAAAATGTCCAATCAACATATGAGAAGCTGATCAACTCGTGATCAGGGAAATGCCGATGAAAGCAAAGTGAGATATTTCTTCCCGCTCATCAGCCTGAAGAAAATGTGTGTGTTTGATGACACAGAGCATATGGAACTTGTACACTCATACCCAGCCGGCGGGATGAAAACTGGGTGTAACCACGCTGAAGGGTAAATTAGTCGAACCTATTGAAGCTAAATCCCCCAATTTTCACTTTCATGTTTAAGCAAATGAATACATTACTAGTCACTCTTGCAGTAAAGAGAGTCACTTTGCCCATAAATTAGAGACCAAATGTCAGGCAGGGATCCCAGTCAAGGAAGGATGTCTGCAGCATTTTGCATCTCAGCCCCCGGGTGGGACTGGGTCGGGGCCCATCAGAGCCAGTACCTGAGCAGGAAGGTAGGGAGGGCAACCTGGGGATCAACATCTCCTCCCTCCTCCATGGCCTTCAGTGCTGCTGACTCCCTGGCTGTCCCAGGTGAAGGAGGCAGCTTCGCCATCAGGTTGTCTCATTTTCCAAACTCAGTAGTGAATCTGTTTCAGTTTGGCAAGTGAAGCAATTACATTTCCGAGTGGCAGGGGTCACTTAGGGCTAAGTGAAAAACTTGACTCTGTCCAGGCAAGAAAGATGCGTGTCATTAATCATGGCCTATCCCCACACGTCCACGGCTGAGCTCCGCATCCCCTCCCTTCCTTGGGCTGACTTATTCTCCATCTCCTTTCTCTGTGCAGAGCGTCCAGAGATGGTCCACTGAGGGCCCAGATGGGAAGGTAAGTCATTTAAGCGTTGGTCACCCAGGAAATTGAAAATCTACCATGACGGTACTAAGGCACAGAGAGTGAATTGATTTCCTGTAACGTCTGGACCCCAAAGTCTCTGGGGAATCACGTCAGAACCAGGTGGAGAACCAGCAAGGCTGAACAAGCAGGAGTTGAGAGCAAAGCAGGGCATGGTGGAGGGCAGGTGGGGCACTCCATAAAGTCAGGTGTTCAAGGCCCTGGATCACCTGCGTCCCTTGGGAACCTGTCTCTACCTTTCTAGATTGTTCCAACTTTAAAACCCAAATCCCAGGTCTCCTGGTCATGCCTGACTCTGCCTCTCGCTGACCTTGGCTTGATGATCCTCAGTGTTCCCAAGCCCACTTCCCATTTGTGTCCTAGGAGTACCCGCCCTGCTCCTGGTCCAGTAACAGTAATAATTGTCATTCAGTCAGGACGAGGCACAATGCAAGCACTTTACGTGAGTCATTTATCAGCTCTGGCTCTCTCACGTAGGTGGTAAATGACCACAGACCCCAGGGCCTGCGTCCTCTGGGCAGTGGTGGCTGGTGCTCCATCACCCCAAGGACCTTTGTCCAAACATACATGCCAGGACCCCACAAAATCTTCTGAAATGGAATCTGTAGGGGTGGAGCCTAGGAGTTCCCTGGATGGCCGGAAGGGTGACTGCTGGACACATCCTGGTTTGACTGATCCCACTACACCAGGAAGAAGCCAAACTCCTTCTTCTGCCATTAGACCCCTGCAGGAGCCCCCATCAGGGCACCCGGTGTATCTGGCTTCCTCCTGCAACTTTCTCCCAAAGTTTTTTATAAACATCACTGGGGGGTAAGCATTGTTTCAGATAATCTACATCTCTTTCTTAGACTGTGCTCGGAAACTCCTTTGGCAGAGACCAACGGATCCCTAAGAGAACTTTTGAGTATGCGACACCCATCACTCAAAAGGTCTTCAAAATAAAAATGCTGACGGCAACCAGAAATAGAATAGTTCTGCCCCCAGCTTTCATGGTAATAAGGAGAAGCCTGTGAATCAGCTACTCTAAAGGGCAGAGGGCGGGGATGTTTGAAGCAAAAGGGAGATGAGGATCTATCACCTGATAACAGCTCCCAACCCACCAGCCTCTTTATGCATTAAATAGGAAAGTAATTAAAAATAATAATCATATCTGGGCTATTGTGCTGGGAAGAATGCACGGAAGATGAGGAGGTGGTGCCCTTGACCCCACGCACTGAGAGAATATGAAGGATGTTTCTAAATGGGGAAGCCCCCCCCTGAGCAAAGTGTAGAGGGGTGGCAGAGGAGGGATGCAGGTCCCACTCTTGTCCAAGGCAGATGGAGGCCAAAGCTGGGATGGTAGAGCAGAGAGGTCAAGAGCAAGTGAGGATTCAGAGACAGACAGGCCTGAACTCAGGTCCCAATCTCTCCACTTCCTACCTGTGTGATCGCAGGGAAAGACGCAGTTTCTTCATCCCATCCCTAGGTGGGAAGGATCCCCGTACCTACGTCACAGGACAAATGTTGTACGTTAATAACCAGACAACTTAGCTTCAGAAGAAACTTTGATTAAAATAATATGTGTAACAAGGAACTATATTCAATATCTTGTAATAACCTGTAATAGAAAATAATCTGAAAAAATATATATATATGTATAAGTGAATCGCCTTGCTGTACACCTGAAACTAACACAATATTGTAAATCAACCTTATGTCAATAAAAATAAATAAATATATAGTGTAAAACATTTATCTCAGTGCCCAGCACTGAGTAAGAGTTCAACAGATGGCTGATAATCGCTATGACAACATAGATGCCCCCCCCCTGGATTTCCGCTTCTGATCCCTCATGAAGTCTAGGCAAGGACTTCATGACTCAGAGCCTTGTTTTCCCCACACGCACACACACACATGCACACCCACACACAAAGGGAGTAATTACCTCTGACCCCAATCCTACTTGAGTCTTTAGTTTCCCAAAGAATTAAGACATGTAGGGCAGGACCCAGGAAAAAGATATTATTGATCTTCAGCCTTAAAAAGGAGGAGCTCCTGCCCCTTGAGACAACATAGATGAATCTGGAGGACATTATGCTAAGTGAGATAAGCCAAAGACAAATACTGCATGATCTCACATGTACGTGGAATCTAAAATAGGTGAACTCGTAGAAGCAGAGAGCAGGAGGGTGGTTGCCAGGGGGGCAGGGGTTGTGGAGGGATGGTGGTCAAGGGCTACAAAGTTCATGGTACAAGATGAATACTGGAGATCTAATGTGCAGCATGGTGACTATAAGTAAAAACTGTATTGCGTACTTAAATTTTCCTAAGAGTGTAGATCTTGATCTTGTGTTCCCTCCATACACACACAGACACACACACACACACACACACAAAGGAAATGGTAACTGTGAGGTAATAGATATGTTAATTAGCTTGATCGTGGTGATTATTTCACAATGTATGTATATATCACATCATCAATTGTACACCTTAAATAGATCCAATTTTACTTGCCAGTTATACCTCAATTTTTAAAAGAAGATATTGATATAGAATGAAAAGGTATCAGCATTCCTGCCTTTATGTTACTTCTAGCAACAAGATGTGACTCCCAGGGAGCTGACAGAACAAAAATCATAGCACGTCTGAAGGACTCACCAGCAGAGAGGAAGAGCTGGTGAAACATTCAGAGCACAAACCCAGTGAAACCTGCAGGGGGAGAAAAATGAACACCTGCAGCAAAAGTTACTAAGAGCAGTCAAGGAAATTGAAGAAAAGCACAAAAAGACTTCCAGGGGCTTCCCCCAGAACATGCTTTGAGTTTTAAAATTTAGTAGATGAATTAAAGAAGAGGATGGTCGGTCACTACTGAGACCAAGTGTTAAGAAATGTGTCAAAGTACAAAAAAAAAAAAAAACAATAAGAGATGAAATCAGAGGGAAAGAGAAGATACAGAAAGCATAGCTCCAGGAGAGCTAATTTTTGATGAATAGCATTTCCAGAAAAAGAAAAAGAAACAGATTATGAGGAAATAACAGGGATCACCTCTGCCCTCCTGCCGTAGGTGACTAGAAAACCAAAATGCACGAAAGGTGTTTCTAACATTGGATGACAGACAGTGCAGGACTGCCAGCTTCACATGAGATTGTCCTTCACAAGATCACAGATAAGTCTCAGCCCTCTCAACACGAGACTGGGCATCTTTTTACTATTCTGTGCAACAAAATGGGAAGAACACAGTCACATCCACAGCACAATGGTTGTTTCAAGGAGAAACACTTGTGCAATTGTTTGAATTTCAGGCTGAACAAGTCACTTTTTCCATAGAGTGTATTTTTACTTTGAAAGAACAACTGCCAGACAGACAAACTCCGGCTGGTTACTCAAACACAGGTAAATGGCAGACATTTTCTCCTTGCAAGGAAAACAACTAACAGTTTTTGTTGCCAAGAATAAAAATTGAGCTTTCAAGAGAAAATTATAGTTTGAGGAAACATGTATCAGCCACTATGAACTCCCTCAAGAAAAAAATAGTTAATAGGACTAGCCCTGTATTTATTTATTTTTAATTAATTTATTTTAGTTATTCTTTTTTTTTTTTTAGCAGGGGCTACTCTTCATCACGGTGCACGGGCTTCTCACTGCAGTGGCTTCTCTTGTTGCAGAGCACAGGCTCTAGGCACGTGGGCTCAGTAGTTGTGGCTCACAGGCTCTAGAGTGCAGGCTCAGTAGTTGTGGCACACAGGCTTAGTTGCTCCGTGGCATGTGGGATCTTCCCGGACCAGGCCTCGAACCCATGTCCCCTGCATTGGCAGGCAGATTCTTAACCACTGCACCACCAGGGAAGCCCTAGCCCTGTATTTATTAATGAAATTGAATTCGTAATTAAAAATCTTATTACCCTGATACCAAAGCCACACAAAGATATCACCAAAAAAGGAAACTACAGGGTAATATACCTCATAAACATAGATATAAAAATCCTCAACAAAATAGCTACTTGAACCCAACAATATGTAAGGAGGATAATACATTTTGATCAAATGGTATTAGATCTCAGAAATGGATAGAGAAAAGACAAACATTTTTAAATACCATTGATTCTCATTATTTATGGCAACGTTTGATAAAGTTGCTGTGAACACTGAATTAGTGAATACTGAGCCATCACTTCTTGGGGGAATACTGGGTTATGTTCCTGCCAGCCTCTGGTCACAACATTCTCATCAATTAACCAGTACGTAACCTTGCTTTACGTGTGCTTCTATTTAAGGAAACCTCATTTAATTTAAGTTATTAAGTCATTAACATTGGACTCATGACCCACAGTGCTGTAAGTCATTCCTGAATGAAATTTTAACTCATTTATTGTCTCCATAAGACACATGTCATCCTCTCGCACTTAGGAATACTAGGTAAGACTCCAGCGCTATGCCTGAGGCCATTTCGAACAGCAAAATCACCCAGAAAAAGCAGAAAACCTAAAAATGTGGCACAAAATAGACTGTGAAAAGGACACGTGCAGGTAGTGTGAGAAGGCAGACTGTCATCTGGTCCAATCTCAGCTGGGAAGGGGCACTCAGGGCACTCAGGATCTACCATCCAGCACACGTTTGTGAAGGACCACAAAAACTCCACAAGTATTGATTCTGGGGTTAGAAATAATGTTAGCATTTAGGAAAATTCACAAATACACACTCAGTAAATAATGAGGGTCAACTACAGTCATAGAAGGAAAATGTCCATGAGTTGAAGAAACACTTGGGTCTATGTTTTAATGGGCTCACTGAATCCGAGTTTAGATTGATGAGAAAGGGCACATAAGTGAGCATGTCCTAATGAAGTTCTTGATTATCATGATCAAGGGAGAAATTTGCAAACGTCCTGGGAAAAGAATCAGTTACCCATAAAGGGGGCCAGGGCAGGGGGGGAATCCAGCTTGTCTGGGACTTCTCGTCTGCTACACAATTACCTGCAACTTTGCTGCAAAAAGTGTGATCCGCTGACTGGCAGCTGTTGTGTCCACTGGGAGCCTCATAGAAATGCAGAGTCTCAGGCCCCAGCCCAGTCCTCCTGGATTCAGATCCACATCTTAATAAGACCCCTAGTGACTAGCAGGCACATTGGGGGAGAAGACAGTAAAGAACATCTACAGACCTTCTAGACAGAGATTGCCACACAAGAACCCTCTAAGCAGCCAAGATACCATTTCCTATTGAGATAAAAGAATGATATTTAATAATAGACTCACACAGAGAGAATATCATCTCTGGGTCCTATGTAAAAAAAAAAAAAAAAAAAAAAAAGCTAGCTAAACAATCCATGAACCAAAGAGAAAGACTTCGAAATGGGGGAAGATGGAGAGGAGAGAAAAGAGGGCCAACAAGCCTTACAATATACAATTAAATATTAATGGTGAGAATAGAGTCTCTGAGAATGTATAAATAAGAACCTTTGTACCAGAAGAGACAGATTATAAGGAAAATTCTAACAACATAAAATTATTTCATAAAACCTAGATGTTGGGATGAGATTTGGGGAGAGAAATTAAAAGTATTGCGGGGAACCAGTAGCTCCTTGCAAGGGGTGGGTGTAGGGGAGAGGAGAATAAAAGTGCTTTTACCTAAAGGTCTAAAGTGAGGCTCTGAGTGGGTTATATTCTGCACCTCCATGCGTGGATGCTTTGCGAGGTTGCCCCATACCCTGCGGATGGACGGCTCTGAAATGGTAACACCCCCTTTTCCCCAGCAACCTTAGAGATCGAGCTCTGGAGGAAAGCACCATGTCTCTTGGTTATTCTGAGGAGGGGAAGGAAGGATAGCTCCCACTTACCTACCATGCGTAAGTCACTCTATGTATACACAACTGCATTTAATCATCACCGAAATCCTGCCAAATACAACTGATACTGTTTTCTCCATCATAAAAATGAAGAAACAGAAGCTTAGAGAAGGTAACATGCCCAAGGCAAGCTAATAAATGAGAGAAATGGGATTTGAGCTCAGGTCTGTTTGCTTCCAAAATGTTTGCTTATTGGGTGAAGCAGTGAGATTCAGAGGCAACAACAAATAGTAACCTCCTGAGAGCTTCACTGTGGAAGACTGTCTAGCAGTTTCTTACAAAACTAAACATAATCTTATGCAGTCACAATCCTTGGTATTGGCCCAAATGAACAGAAAACTTATGTCCATGCAAAAACCTACACTGATATTTATAGCGGCTTTATTCACAGTTGCCAAAACTGGAAGCAACCATGATGTCCTTCAGAGGGTGAATGGACAAATAAACTGTGGTCCATCCAGACAACGGAACGTTACTCATGACTAAAAAGAAATAAGCTATCAAGCCATGAAAGACATCGAGGAAGCTTAAATGCATATTCCGAAGTAAAAGAGGTCAATCTGAAAAGGCTACAGACTGTGTGATTCCAATTATATAACATCCTGGAAAAGGTAAAACTATGGAGACAGTAAAACGATGGGTGAGTGCCAGGGGTTAGAGAAAGGGAGGGATGAACAGGTGGAGGAGAAGAATGTTAGAGCCTTGAGACAAGAACGTTTGCTATTGTAAGGATGGATAGATGTCATTATATATTTGCCCAAACCCACAGAATACACAACCCACAGAATACGAGTGACCCCTAATGTAAACTATGGATTTTAGGTGATGATGATGTGTCAACCTAGGTTCATTGATTATAGCAAGGTACCCTCTGGTGGAGGATGTTGATACTGGGGGAAGCTATTCACCCCCTGTGGGCAGGGGGTGCATGGGAAATCTCTGTACTTTCCCCTAATTTTGCTGTGAGCCTAAAGCTGCTCTTAAAAAGTGTATTTTTGTTGTTTTCAGGAGAAAAAACACTGATTTTTAAAAAAATTTTAATTTCTAACCATTCCAAAAACCTGGTCATATCAAGTTAGATAAATGATCAGATAAAACAACCAAGAACCTTATGTCTCTTCACTTTTTTACTTGACTCTAAACAAAAAAGACTATGGCCAGATTTTGAAAGGAGGTAACTGAATTTCAAGTCACTTTGGAGTCATATAACTCTCTCTCCTAAATAGAGATAAAGCATTAAAAAAAAAAAATGGGCTTAGTTTTTTTTTTTTTCTTAAAGAGCATTTCCTAACATTGATGAGTATAAAATTCTAAAATGGATGAAAGAAGGAGAATATGAATTCAACTTCTTTAGACACGTATGGGGTGTTTGTGACATATATACTCATACAGAGAATGCTGGAGTTGGAAGGTCCAGCGGTTTTCATATTCCCAGAGGTGTCGGGATTCTGACACCATCTGAGCTGCCTTGTGGATTTAATGAAGGGGAGGCTTGGTCCTATATATGCTTTATGTATTAAAGTTCTAAATAAACTAGCACTTGTTAAAATAGTCTCACTGCTTTAAACAAAAAACAATTTTTTAAAAAACAGGAAAGGGAGAAATTGAAAACCACTTACAATCTGACCACCTATTCTTCTGAACCTGAAATACCAATTTCATTTTTAAGAACAAAGCAAAGAAAGTGTTACTTTACATGGTGGGCAGCCAATCTTTGGAACTTGCTTCCCTTGGAGGTGTTACAGGTTGAAAAACAGGACGGTTCACACATCTTGCTCACATGTTTATTGGGTGTCTGTGCCAGGGTTACGGTGCCAATAAGACAGGCATGACTCCTACTGCATGGAGCTTACATATTTTTAATAGAGTTGAAAGAAAATCATGAAGAAAGACGTTCAAAATTAGCAAAGAAGGGAATTTCTTCTAAGTGTTAGGGTGTGAGCTTCCATAGACCAGAGACTCCAACAGCCTAGCAGCTTACTCTTCTTATTGCCCAAAACACCAACTTTAGAAGAAAATAATCCCGGCAGTGTTTGGAATTAGAGCTACCCCTGGACAAGGTTGTGAAGCTGATCTGGTTCGTCTTGAGTTGACTTTTAGCTCCTCTTCCTTCTCCCAAAAAGGCTTTGTCCCATCATAAAGCGTCCCCCATCCAGCTCCCCACAGGTGACATTTGGAGGAAATACTCTTCACAGCATTTGCATCTACGTCTGTCTAAGACTGTCTAAGCTTCAAGCCTCAGAGCAGGAAATCTGTAATGGTTTGATTCCGGACACCATGATCGTCCCACGGGAGGGATAATTTTGAGCTCTGCTCCTAAAGTTACGCCAGCAGTGTGCCCTGCCTGCTCTTGGGTCTCCTATGATGAGGACACAGAACAGAGACACAGGTCCTCACAGGGACTGAACACAGCATTGCTTGTGAACCTCGTGTGGGTGGGAAGACGTCATCCCAGGACTGCATCCTCACTCTCTTTTAATCTCTTATAAATCCTTCCAAAGGAGGTGTTGTCCCTTTTCCGGGTGCATGAAATCAGTACCACCTTCTTCCCCCACTGAAAGTGATGGAACTGCCCAGCACAGCCCATGACTCATTCCTCAGTGATTAGATTTAACTATGATTTGATTTCCAAATGCGGAGAACACAGATCAGTCATGGTGCTGGGCTTAATACAGTTGAGGCCTTTGTCTGACAGGAGAGAAGGTAAGGAGTAGAGAAAACCTGAAATGTAAGTCTGTCCAGTCATCCCAGATGGAGAACGAGACCTATGTCAGGACCTGCTTTCCTTCCTGCCTTCCTTCAACACCACAGCCCCACCGGGAGCTTGATGCCTGCCTTCCCCAGACCCATGACGACGTTGAGATGGATGGATTTTCAGTGAGCACAGCCTCTCAGCTCCCTGTGTGCAGCGGCCCCCCTTCTCCCCCAGCCCCATCAGCTCCAGCACGTCTCCCAGCTCCTTTGGCCGAGGTTTCAGCCCCCACCCCCCGCCCCATCTCCCTCCTCTCCTCTCCCTGATGCTGATATCTTCCCAGTTTTGTTACCAAGTCCAAGCTTGCTCTGTTCGCCTCACTACAGGCCGATGAATCGGAGACAAGGTGTTGAGGTAAAGAATACGACTTTATTCAGAAAGCCGGCAGACCGAGAAGACGGCAGACAAATGTCTCCAAAAAACCATCTTATGCGGGTTCGGATGCCAGTTTCTTTTATAGCACAGAGAGGGGGAGGAGATGTGGAAGTAAAGTAAAAAGGCCATGAGTTTTGCAAATATCCCCTGGAACGGCCAGCCTCCGGGAGGGGATGTGTTAATTTCTTCTTTCTTGCAGCCATCCGCAGGTGGACAGGGGCTGGATGCTTCCCTGAACAAAGGCACTTTGGTTTAACATTCAGGCAGAGGGGCAGGCTTCCCTGAGGCAGGCCATTGTGTATAGACAGTATCCTCTTAGTGAACAAAAGCAACGGCAAGCAAAGGTTAAAGTAAAAGGAACAGATCCAACATGTAGTCAGAGTTGGCTCTTCCCTGTTACAGTTTGCCTGCTGAACCCCAGTTTTTCCCACCTCCCAATTCCTCCAACTCCAACTGTAGCTGACCCGTGAGATTCTGAACACTCTGATGGCCATGGGACCCTCCGAGGTCTTTCCTTTACACCTCAGGTGCTGTCTCCACCTCCCTCTGGCCACTTCCGTCCACATTTTGGCCAAACTCCACGGCTCAGATAGGATCTCACGTGAGGATATACTGGAAAGTTAGGAGAGATGTGTAGCTGTGAGCTAAGTGGCTCGGCCAACAGTCAGCTGACCTCCAGACCTGTACCTGAGCCCAGTCAGGACCAGAAGAACCATCAGCCTAAAGGGCTGATCCACAGCATTGTGAGCTGAATATGGTTAAGATTTTAAGCCAACTGAATTTTTTGGGTGTTACATAACACTATTTGTGCAGTCAGTAACTGCTAATATTCAACAACATATGTCCAATGTTTGAATAAATTTCCTCCTATTTATATGTTCCTTGACATTTTTCTGTTTTTATTGCCAACTTCTGTGCATTTCATCCCCTTGGGAGCAGTTAAGCCACACCCTCCAAAGTCTCACTCCCTTCCCTACTATCTGCTAATAATAATAAAAAAGGAGCCTGCTACAAGGTTTCGAAAGAATAACTCAAAGGACTATTGGAAGAAATAGCTTATAAGTAAAAACTACTTACTGAGGATCAAAAAGTATTTACTTTCAAAAGTGGACCCAGTACTACTGACAGAAACAATCAGCGTATAGAAATATGTAACTCACAACATTTGCTTTCAAAGTGGCTGAAACTGGAAGAGCTAAAAGTCTTAAAATTGAGGAGACTAAAACTAGTACAGGGCTTCCCTGGTGGCGCAGTGGTTAAGAATCTGCCTGCCAATGCAAGGGACATAGGTTCGAGCCCTGGTCCGGGAAGATCCCACATGCCTCGGAGCAACTAAGTCCATGCACCACAACTACTGAGCCTGTGCTCTAGATCCCGTGAGCCACAATTACTGAACCCTGTGCGCCTAGAGCCCGTGCTCTGCAACAAGAGAAGCCACCGCAATGAGAAGCCCACGCACCACAAGGAAGAGTAGCCCTCGCTCGCTGCAACTAGAGAAAGCCCACGCACAGCAACAAAGACCCAACGCAGCCAAAAATAAATAAATTTTTTAAAAAATGTTATGCTTTGAACCACTAAACCCAATCTTGGGGATTTACTCCCAAGCCAATACTTCAAAAGCAGAAAGAAAAAAAAAAAAAGAAAGCTATCAACATAAAGTTACTTTCTGCCAAGGCAGTCACAGGAGAGAAAAAATCTTTAAATACAAAAGGCCCACAAACTGAGAAGAGACAAAGTATAGCAACTTCAGGGAATATTCTACAGCCATTTAAAAAAAAAAAAAAAAAAAGGTCCATGAAGACAATAGATACACAGCAAGGTGCTTATCATGTAATATTAATCAGAAGCAAACTAAGTTATATGTGTTCTAAAATTATAACAAATGTATTCACTCACGTGGGAATATATTAAAAGGATACCTAATTGAAAGTAGCTCTACGTGAGTTTGAGACAAATATTTAATCTTTTCAAATATTATCATGGTTTAAAGGTGATGTAATAATAGCATTTTTTTAATTTAAAATAACGAGTTATGCAGAAGAGTTGAAATAATGACGGTGGAAAATTTTAGCCAAACTGGTCTGGACAGCTCTGTGTTCATATTTTTGAACACTATATAATCATAATAGATTGTGACTCAACCTTCCCACCTCTGTGCCTTACCTTTTAATTACCTCTGTCACCTCTAATTGCTCCCATACACATCCCTAAAATATTCTGGTTACACAGAGTACCCCAGAACTGTACCCCGGGGCTACCATTCCTGCTGATGAGTTCGGAGGCACTGATCCCAAACTTCTACTGCTTCTTTTATCTTCTTGTAAGTTTATAGGATTTGATTTAGGGCCTGTCCTCAATTTAGACCATTAGGATTCTCCTTGCCATTAAATGGACTTGTGTAAATCTACAATTTTGTGCCTACAATGTAAACCGATAAATGAAATGGCTAACAATAACAAATTCACTCAACAAATATATATTAAATAACAGGCACCATGAACTAGACCCTAACCCTCTATTTCCCTCTTAACAAGGCTTTGATCCATGTAACTTACAGCCCATCTACTTAACCCATCCTTTCCACTGGCTTAGAATCCTGCTGCAGGGACCATGTTCTGGTTGTTCACACTCAAGGCTTCCTGCCTCACCATATACTTGAGTAGAGGTGTTTGCCAATTACATGCAAACATTTCTCTGTGTTATATCTAATTCACCTTTGATGTTTAAGATGATAATAACTGCTATCATTTGTCCCTCTGATCAGCCTTTGCATGTTATTTCAGGGAACCCTGAGGTCTCATGTCAGTCAGTGAGAGCAGCAGAGGGAACCAAATGTCACAAAGTACTCAGAACGGGAGTCCTCCTGAGACAATCCCATTAAAACTGAAGGGTTTTTTTTTTCTTTTTTTTTTTTTTGGTCATTGTGATATGTGATTTATAAGAAGAAATATATATTTGGTCCTCCTCCAGTTCTTGGCACAGAGGTCCTAAAACCCCTGGAATTTCTTAAGTGATAAGAGCAATAAAGGTGAAAGGCTTGCCTTTGGTTATTCGTAATAAGCCCCTTTCAACCACACCTGAGTTTATGCTAATAAGGTGACTTTTGGAAAACCCCCAAAGCTGGGGGCTGGTTGCCAGGGGAACCAGCCACTGATTAGAGGGTTGGAACTTTCAGCCCAACCCCCCAGCCTCTGGGGAGGAGAGAGGAGCTGGAGGTTGAGTTGACCACCAATGGCCAATGATTCAATCAATCGTGCCTATGTAATGCTGCCTGCATAAAAAACCTAAACTGAAGGGGTTCAGAGAGCTTCCAGGTTGGTGAACATGTGGAGGTGCTGGTGGGGTGGAGCATCCAAAGAGGACCTGCCTCTTCCCCCCGTGCCGTACCCTGTGCATCTCTTCCATCTGGCTGTTCCTGAGTTGTATCCTTTTATAATGAACTACTAATCTAGTGAGTAAACTGTTTTTCTCTCAGATCTGTGAAGTGTTATAGCAAATCATCAAACTTTCGGAGGGGGTTGTGGGAACCCAGATTTGTAGTCAGTTGGTCAGAAGCACAGGTGACAACCTGGATTTGGGATTGGCACCTGAACTGGGGGAGGGGTCAGTCTTGGCGGGGGCAGGCTCAGCACACTTGACTTACCTTCTTGGAACAGACTGGAATTTCTTTCCCACACTTACGTGAAACGGCCCCCCATCTGTTCAATGAACTCTTGAAGCTTCTATCCCTTCACCTAAGGTGACTTTGATACATCTTCTCTATACTAATCTCCTTCATTAATTCATTTGTTCATTTATTCGCCAGCTATTCGTTGAAGACCTGCTGTGTATGTGTCCACCCTGGGGCTAGGCTCTGGGGAGGTCATACAAATCCCACGGCCCTGCCCCTGATTTTAAAGAGAATGTTTCTAATATTTCTCCATTTAGGTTGATGATACTTATAGATTTTAATACCCTTTATCCAGTTAAAGAAATTCCGTTCTGTTTTTAATTTAACGAAGAGGTTTTTTTAAATCAAAAAATATGTTAAGTATTATTAAGTGCTTTTCCTGTAGCTATTGAGATAATCATATCATTTTATTCTTTAATCTGTGCATGTGATGAATTTTCCTGTAGCTATTGAGATAATCATATCATTTTATTCTTTAATCTGTGCATGTGATGAATTATGTTGATAGTTTTTTTTTTTTAATTCCAAATGTATTTTGAAGACCAAGTCTACAGGATTTGCTGACAGCTCAGATGTAATACTGTTGCCAAATCTTGACTCCCTGTGCATACAGCCGAGACAGAGATTTGGAAGCTAAGAAATAGAGAGGCTTTTTATTTTCTTTGCCAGGCAAAGGGAAGACACAGTAGGCTAGCGTCTCAAGAACTGTGCCCCCCCTTCCTGGGGAATTACAGGGATTCTTATAGGGAAGCTCGCAGTCCAAAGTGAGTGGTAAGGATCAAAATGGTGAAGGTCTTGCATTCTTCTTCTTCTTGCATGATTTCAAAACAGTCACCACTGGAGTCCGGCAACCCGGTAATTGGGTCTGGCAGCCCGGTAATTGGGTCCATTAGTCTCTGGGTTATCGGTCTGCGACCTCCTTTCTGAAATACAGCTACAAAGGGAGATTTGCTACAAGAAATTATAGGGAGAGTAAAGAGTAAATACCAGGTGCAGGAAGTAAGTTACCTAAATTACACAGGATTAGGGATGACACGTTAGCTTCGCGAAGGGCAAATCTAGTTACAGACACTACAGATTAGTAGCAGTTCAAATAAAACTAGGATTGATTAACTCAGGCCAGTTTATGTTTCTTCTCTAGCCTGTTCACTGTTCCCTTTATTTTCCTTGCTCTCAGGAGAGGGAAAACTTCATTTCTATTTTTGTTGCAACAAACTCTGAGAGAAATACAGTAGTCAGGTATGATGCCAAAAGTTTTGTCCTAAGCAAGAGAGTAAATAAAATTGCCGTTAATCCATACAGGGAAGGCTGCAGGGAGAAGGTTTGATTTTTTGGTGGGGGAGGGGGGAGGTTTACAAATCAGAGCTCAGTTTTGTACATGTGAAATGTGAGATGCAGAAAAGACACTGAAAAGGACTGTATACAATTGAATTAGAAGACAGGTAGCACCCGAAGATATGAATATATAAATGTGGGAGTCATCAGCACCGGAGGAAATTGAGCTGACAAAACATTCTTAAAAACGTACGTATACAAGAGTAAATAGATCTCAAAATTACATGCAAAATGCTTGTCCCTTCTCCCATTTAGGACAAAGAGCACATAGAGACAGATTATCTATCATGTTTATTATCCAGCAGAGGCTTTTGCTCTGGGTTTGGGTGATACTCCTCACCAGGCATGCAAGTTTTTTCTGGCAGTAGTTATTTTGTCCTATAGGTTGCCTTCAAGTGTCTGTTGTTCTGTAAAATATGATGGAATTTTTTCTATTTGGCGAGCAGAGCTGAAACATCTCTCTCTCACACATATACACACACACACACGTGTCAATTCTACTGTATGTAAATTTATATAAAATATATGTATTTTAATGCCTGAGTCTCACAAATTCTGCCTTTGAAGTTTTCCAAAGGTACCAGTCAGCCTAAAGAGAAGGTATGACCTCTTCAGGTAAGATGGAAGGGCAGGTATTTATAAAGTAGGGTGGCTGTGACTGTGGGCTTCTCCTTATTACTTGTATTAAATTATTTGGAGTCTCATTGAGCCAAAGACAAAGTCCACTCATTCTGTAGGTTCTTGGATCTAATTTTATAGCATCCAAACTGGAGGCTAGATGGGGCCTTCAGAGATGTCACAGTCCAATCACCTAGTCATCCATCCATGGTGCCTCTAAGTAACACACTAAACCACCCTAGACTGAAATGCCTAGGAATCACATAAGAGGGGCAATGGTTAAGGACAGAATTAAGAGCTTTACAAGTGGAAAGCATTCTTTTTCTTCCCTTTCACTGTGAATCCAAACTTACCAATCATTTCTATCATATCAGTAAGGAACCCAAGACTATAACGTTATCGAGAATTAACATATCAATACTTCTTTAACATTTAACATCAGGATTCCTTTAATATATTTACCAGTGCCCTGAAGTTTGGGCTTCAAGGTCAGTTTGTTTCCGCCATAAAAAGGAACGAAACTGAGTCATTTGTAGAGACGTGGATGGATCTAGAGACTGTCATACAGAGTGAAGTAGGAAAGAGAAAAGCAAATATCGTATATGAACGCATATATGTGGAACCTAGAAAAATGGTACAGATGAACCGGTTTGCAGGGCAGAAATGGAGACACAGATGTAGAGAACAAACGTACGGACACCAAGGGAGGAAAGTGGCCGTGGTGGGGGGGGATGGTGGTGTGATGAATTGGGAGATTGGGATTGACATGTATACACTAATATGTATAAAATGGATAACTAATAAGAACCTGCTGTATAAAAAAATAAATAAAATTCAATTAAAAAATTAGAAAAAAAAAGATCTGTTTGTCTCCTTTCCAAAACCTGGCAAATGTATTGAATTCCTGATGAGATTACTCTCTGACTCCTACATTCTCCTTCTCCTCATCCCAGCCCTGACTAATATGTGACCTTTTTTGACAGAATTATTGAAATTCATTAATGGTTTTATTGCCTCTGATTGCCGACATTTGTCACTGGTGCTGTGACATTTATCAAGCTCTCGTTAGCCCGGACAAGGGTCACTTCCAGCACTGATTGAACTTCCACAAACAAATTTTACTTAACTAGCATCAGTTCAGCTCCAACAGTCCTGGCTAATAAGCTACTAATGAGTTTGCCATGAGTTTGTAACAAAAAGAAATAGAATTAGTGAGTATTTAGCAAAGTTAAAAGATATTGAACTTTCAGAAAAGGATGTCATTTCTCTAGAGCACTGTTCTATATAATGCCTTCCCATGGAAGGGTGATGGGATAGCAGGAAGCTGCTTTACCTTGGGGGTGGGGGGGTCCATACCCCCTTCCCTTAACCCAAACTACCTGATGTGTCTACATCTAAGATGACTTCTGATTATTCCAGAGCCCAGAAAAGAAAGGCATTTACGTCAATGTGAAAGAGCTGGGAAGTTGACTCACTCCTTGGAGGAAGCTCAAGTGATCTCTTTACTTCACTGCTCAAGTAGCTTCAGAGAGTTTGAGAGAAGAGTCTTGCCTTAGAAGTCATAAGATCTGCGTTCTTACTAGCTGTTGTGCAAACAATTTAACCTCTTAACCTTGGGTCCAATTACATCTTCAGTAAAATAAGGATAACAAAACTTTACCTGCTCCCAAGAACAAAATTTGGTCAGATGAATTCTGCCCAATGTCTCCTCCCAGATTGAAAGGTGGGCACCCCACAGATTTTACTTGTTGCTGTCCTCAACCTCCTTCCTCATTTTCACACCAAGAAGGTCAAAAGCTTCCTTCCACTATGGTTGGAGGAGTTTGGCTGTAACACAGTGAAAAGCATAGTTTTCATGTTCAACCTGCCAAACCCCTCCAGTTTTGAAAGGGAAATGATCTCTGTGATAAAAACCAAACTGAAAACCCTCCAAGGTTTGAACAGAAGACTGGTGGATAGGAGAAGCTCTAGGCGACAGGAAGGAGAGGATGGGCTCAATGCGCGTGGGGTCTTGACGCTTTCCCCCCACTGTCTACCCTCCTCCACAAGGCTTCTCTTACTCAGATCCTGGTCCCTGTGATCAGAGTTGGTTCCCAAAGATGTTGTGCTCCTTCTAACATTCACTCATTCTCATCCAGTCAACACTCATTGAGCGCTTCACCTCCTTAGTGCTGGGCTTTGGGATAAATGTCCTGGGGTAAATAGGGCACAGTCCCTGCCCTTGGGAAACTCACAAGATAATAGAGGAGTGAGCTGGGTAAAGAGATAATAACAGTGAAACGTGATAAGTGGTCTCATGAGAGTACGTACAAGGTGATATGGGAGCATCAAGATGGAAAAGACCAGCCTCCAGAAAACTTTTGTAGAGGAAGTTTCTTTTCCACCACGTTTAGTTGACCTCTCAAAAGAAGGACCCCTGTATGACCTGGCATGGCCCCCCCTGTGATTAATTCCTTGAGTGACGTCAGCACCTGGAGGTACAGCATCGGCCCTGGTCTGCCCGCTGCAGCCTGTGAGTGAGGGGCTGAGCTACTGGCCTGGCACATGGGACTAAGGGCTGGGGGCTGATGTTACCACCTGTGCTTTGCCTTAAGCATCAGCAGGTGGCTACTGGAGCTATTTGGAAGCAACGTTCCTTGGAAAGTATTAGCATATATAATTTCTAGATGAATTAGTAGAACCATATTATCCATCAAAGTATTTATAGTCAGGGTTTACTTGCTGGAAATAGTCACAGTTTCTTCCTTGGGAATCCTAAAACCAAATAACCCACATGATGCTCATCTTAAAAATCATAATGCCGTCCACTCCCAAAGCCGCTGCCCTAGTTAAGACTCTCATTACCTTTAATGAAATTCTTGGGGCGCACTCCTCACGGGTCTCACTGCTTCCTACGTTACTGGTCTCCAGTATTAATCCTAGCAGAGTCCCCCTCAAAGCACAGCTAAGACCACGTCACAAAGTCTGCTACTCAGCCATTAATGTTCCCTACATTGTAGCCGCCATTCCCAAAAAAGGTCCCATCCTTCCAGCCTTATCTCTCACTGCACGCCAACACCTCCCAACCCACCAGCCACACTGTTCCATGAACACCCTCGGCTTTTGCTCATATATTCCCTCCACTGAGAATACATCCCACACCCCACACCCACAGTCTTTGTCTTTCAAAATTCTTCCCCAATGTCCAGACCTTGCATAAACCCCCTCTATGATGAAGCTTTGGATATCCTCTTATTCGAATGTGATATTTCGTCCTCTGAGCACCCATATCACTCCGTTTGGAATTCTCTTGTGATCCTTCTCTTATTAGCTTCATGACCCCGGGAAAGTCACTTAAATGTAAATCGACAATAATACCTACCTTACACGTTGTTGAGAGGATTAAATGAGATTAAAAATAACTTGGAGTAGTGTGTGGCATATAGGAAGTACTCAATTTACAATAGCTTTTCTGGTAGCTATTTTTTGTCTGTAATCACACACACACACACACACTGTAAGCCCTTGAGGACAGGTGCCAACTCTGTTCATCTTTGTGTCCCTTGCTGAACCTCTCACGTGGTATGTCCTCAAAAAACATTGATTGAATTGGAAATGCCAGCGTCCCAATTGAAACAGCAATTCTATTTTTTTATTGAAGTATAGTTGATTTACAAAGTAGTGCCAATCTCTGCTGTACAACAAAGTGACTCAGTTATACACTTATATACATTCTTTTTTTATATTCTTTTCCATTATATTTTATCACAGGATATTGAATATAGTTCCCTGTGCTATACATCAGGACCTTGTTGTTTATCCATTCTAAATGTGATAGTTTGCACCTGCTAATCTCAAACTCCCAGTCCATCCCTCTCCCTCCCCCCCTCCCACTTGGCAACCACAAGTCTGTTCTTTATGTCTATGAGTCTGTTTCTGTTTTGAAGATAGGTTCATTTGTGCCATGTTTTAGATTCCACATATAAGTGATATTATATGGTATTTGTCTTTATCTTTCTGACTTACTTCACTTAGTATGATAATTTCTAGTTGCATCCATGTTGCTGCAAATGACATTATTTTGTTCTTTTCTATGGCTGAGTAGTATTCCATTGTATATATGTACCACATCTTCTCTATCCATTCATCTGTTGATGGACCTTTAGGTTGTTTCCATGTTTTAGCTATCGTGAACAGTGCTGCTATGAACATAGGGGTGCATGTATTTTTTGAATTATAGTTTTGTCTGGGTATATTCCCAGGAGTGGGATTGCTGGATCATATGATAATTCTATTTTTAGTTTTCTGAGGAACCTCCATACTGTTCTCCATAGTGGCTGTATCAATTTACATTCCCACCAACAGTGCAAGAGGGTTCCCTTTTCTCCACACCCTCTCCAGCATTTGCTATTTATAGACATTTTAATAATGGCCATTCTGACTGGTGTGAAGCGGTACCTCATTGTAGTCTTGATTTGCATTTCTCTAATAACTAGTGATGTTGAGCATCTTTTCATGTGCTTATTGGCCATTTGTATGTCTCCTTTGGAGAAATGTCTGTTAAGGTCTTCTGCCCATTTTTCAACTGGGTTGTTTGTGGGGTTTTTTGTTGTTGAGTTGTATGAGCTCTTTGTATATTTTGGAGATTAAGCCTTTGTCTGTCGCATCATTTGCAAATATTTTCTCCCATTCCATATGTTGTCTTTTCAGTTTTTTTTTTATGGTTTCCTTTGCTGTGCAAAAGCTTGTAAGTTTGATTAGGTCCCATTTGTTTATTTTTGTTTTTATTTCTATTGCCTTGAGAGACTGACTTAAAACACTGGTACAATTTGTGTCAGAGAATATTTTGCCTATGCTCTCTTCTAGGAGTTTTATGGTGCCATGTCTTATGTATAAGTCTTTAAGCCATTTTGAGTGTATTTGTGCACAATGTGAGGGTGTGTTCTAACTTAATTGATTTACATGCAACTGTCCAACTTTCCCAGCACCACTTGCTGAAACAGCAATTCTTAATGTCCAGAGAGGGAGAAACTTTGAGAAGAGGAATAACTCACACACTTTGTCAATACACCTAGGCTTTGTAAGTATATTTCTTTCTCCTTCTTGAGTGGTTAGTTGGAGACGGAATAGGTATTGTCTTTCCTAATAGGACACTGACATACACCCAACTCATATCATAATTGCTCGATTTTTATAGCATTTAAAAAACATAATGGTATGTCTCATAGACTGAATTGTGCTATTTGTATTTTCTCCGTTTGTGTGTGGGTCACAGAGGACAGTGGAGTGGCTCTGTCACCTCTGTTTTGGTATCGGCGGACCCATAAACAGAGCCTGGTACAAAACCGTGTTCCAGAAAATGCATTCTGAATATTGTTGAACCAGATTCTCACTCACATTTCTTAGTGAAGCTACTAAGGAAGCAATAGATCAGTCTGGGCCCAGCTGAGCCTCAGCAATTCTCTCTCCCCTCAACTTGTCCTTACTTCATTACCCTCGGGGCAGCTTGCTCATGTTTCTTCCTGGACAGGCCAAACAGGGGCAAAGGTTCTTGAACGTTCTAAGCATGTCAGGGCTGTAATATGCTTTGGAGTTAAGGCTGAAAGGAGCATATTTAAAAGCAGTCCTGTTACGTTGGTATTCACAAAGTTCTTCTGTTCTCCATCAGTCTATCGGAAGCTGATGCTAGGGGAGGATATTAAACAATCCATCAAAGGTCTTTGATTGAAGGAAACTCAATCATAAAGAATGTATTTGTTCAAAGTGCTTTCTTTTTAGGTGCATGATCAAGGACGGGGGGAGAAAACAATCCCCCCATGTATGCAGAGAGACAGGAAATCTTATCTTCATCTGGGATTTGGAGAAAGATACATTAGAGATTGAACAAGACAGCAACTTCTCTGAGTAAATGGGGAACTTATTTCCTTTTGGAAATGGGTGATTCCTATTCACCCCTCAACTCTCATACTAAATGTGAACTTTGACATCTAAGAATCTTTTGGTGGACCCCAAGACTGGATGAGGGGCCCCTCAGGATGTCCTCACAGCACCCTGGTCTTCCGCTCTTGTAGTAGTGGGTTATCCCACTGTCCGGCCACTGCCTCTTTATCCACCCTCAGCCCACTTCAGCCCACCTGGCAGGTGGTTCAGATTCAACAGACCTTAACTTGCATTCTCATATGTTGCTATTAAGACTGCAAATTGCTACAGTCACTATGGAGGACGATTGGCAATATTTTTCAAATATTATCGTATCTTTTAAAATTATAAAAGTACAGATTCTTTGATCTGGCAGTTCTTAGACATCTAACCTAACACTTAATCTTTGAAGTGAAGGATGAATAGGAATTATCCCTTCTCAACAGGAAATGAGTTCATCATTTGTTCTGAGAGATGCTGCTTTGAAGGCAAGAATCATGACTGTCCTGCTGCATCTTTAATCTCCCGAAGTCAAGACTGTCCCTCACAGCCATAGGCATTCAATAAATATTTAAGTGAACAAATGACTTTACCAAAAATTCAGATTTCCTTCATCATGTAAAATCTATTTTTACAAACCCAACATGTTCCTCTTCCAAATGGGACAATTAACTAGTCCTATAATTTTGAAATGGCAAAGCAGGGCATCTCTGAAGCATTTCCTTTGTTGAAAACTGAAGTGTTATTACTGATATTTAAGTGTTGCTCCCACCTACTCCCCCTTTGCAAATATTTCTGAAGAAAATGCATTTCTGGACAGATTTCTCCTCATTTAC
Source organism: Balaenoptera acutorostrata (assembly GCF_949987535.1). Taxonomy (NCBI): domain Eukaryota; kingdom Metazoa; phylum Chordata; class Mammalia; order Artiodactyla; family Balaenopteridae; genus Balaenoptera; species Balaenoptera acutorostrata. Next base: position 26,474,900 of record NC_080066.1, on the reverse strand, counting down.
ATCTAATTCTCTTCAGATTACACTCAGTGGAAGGGTGTTAGCAAAGGTTAGGGCATCAGAGACATGTGACAGCCAAAGAATCAAGTGAATGCAAAGCTTTAATTGACAATTAGTCAGAATGAAGAAAGAGACAAAGGAACCAGATGCCTGTCCTAGCACTCAGCAAAGAACTATGCATTGTGACTGAGAGATGCAAAGAACACAGAAGGCCTTTTTCCATTTTCTCTAAGTCATTGAATTTATGGGCATAGAGCTGTTTGTAATATTCATTACTATCCTGAAGGGTCAGTAATGATGTCCCTCTTGCATTCCTGATATCAGTAATTTGGGTCTTCTCTCTTTTTTCAATGTTGACAATTGGTTGATTTAGATAAAGGGTATACCTGTGTTCATCACACTGTTATTTCTACGTTTCTAGAAAATTTTTGAAAAAAAAGTAAGGGTCAAAAAAGAGTGCACAGAGGGTTATTTGGGCAACTCCCTTGTTTTACAAGGGGGATAGTGGAGTTACCATCACGGCAGAGCACTGAGAAGCCAGCCATCTCTTCAATAACAAAGTTTGGACGTTTGAAAATAAGCCTAGGAGAGAAGGACTAGCTGGCTGGAATGAACAACAGATTATTGTTTGGGACAATCTCATTTTCACCTCTGAGCTGCCACAGGGAGACTCCACAGCGCAGTGATGTTCTCGTTAGCAGCTCAAGTTCAACCCAGGCTTCTCTGCCTTCTGTACGGTACAACGTTAGTGATAGTCTCTGCAAACCCTGGGACCTGAGCGGGTGCCTGCTGCTCACCAAGATGACTGTTCAGGGCTTCCCTGGTGGCGCAGTGGTTGAGAATCCGCCTGCCAATGCAGGGGACACGGGTTCGAGCCCTGGCCTGGGAGGATCCCACATGCCGCGGAGCAACTAGGCCCGTGAGCCACAATTACTGAGCCTGCGCATCTGGAGCCTGTGCTCCGCAACAAGAGAGGCCACGATAGTGAGAGGCCCGCGCACCGCGATGAAGAGTGGCCCCCGCTTGCCACAACTAGAGAAAGCCCTCGCACAGAAACGAAGACCCAACACAGCCATAAATAAATAAATAAATAAATATTAAAAAAAAAAAAAAAAAAAAGATGACTGTTCAGACCTCCCTTTCCCACAGGGGAACTGGAGCAACCCCAAGAGCCATCCACCTGGTACACAGAGTGTGAGATTGAGGGTAGGGATGTTATTGTCCCCGTGACACAGAGTGGGTGGGAAAGGAAGTCTCAGATGAGCAGAAAGAGAAGCAGATTTTTAAATGTTCAAAGATGCAGTGGGAGGGGGAGAAAGGGCAGAATATAAAATAACATCTATGCTATGGCTACAAATACATGTACCCACGTTTTCTCAGGTTACAAGTCCAATTTCTCATGCCCTGGTCTGATAACATGGAACCTACTGTCCACACTGCCCCCAAGGCCCAATGAGGTATTTCTGGGGTGTCTTACTGAACAGTACTTTTAATTTCATCCACTTCCAGCCCCCCACCACGGTAACACGGTGTCCTTCCCAAAGCTACAGACCCTAATGGGAGCAAAGTGACACTATTCCCCTTGGCTTTCCCTGGGGTAAAGTCAAGCTGTGTTCCACAAAGGATTAGAAAGCTGATCATTTCTAATCTTCTTGCGAGGCTCTCTTCTCATTCAATCACCTGATTCCTCAAACATGTCTACAAAAATATTCCTGTAATAAAGCCATTTGTGGGAATTCCCTGGTGGTCCTGCAAGCAGCACGGCAAGGTCTAATCAATTAATTAATTAATTAATAAAAATAAAGCCATCTGTTAGTGCTTCCCATGGCTGCTCTTCTCCCCTGAGGCTCTTATTAAAAGGAAGAGTTTGATTCATTAGGTCTGGGATGAGATCTGAAATTCTGCATCTCTAACAAGCTCCCAGGGATGCTGAGCCTGGGGGTCCATGGACCACACTTTGAGCAGCAAGCTCCTGTAGTACTTAGTACTTACTATAATACTTAGTACTAAGTACTTAGCACTTATGTTCCTTGTCCTTAGTAGGTTTCCAATAAACCTGATTTGGAGGGATGATTGAATTTATTGAATGTTTCTACAATAGTAGAATAAAGGGGGAAAGCTTTATCAAGACAGCTGCCTTTCATCGTTCTCATGATCCTCCTTTTACTTGGAGTAAGGAATCTGGGGCATTATTGGGTGGAGGCAGAACTGGCAAAGTGGTGTTTAGTTTTTGACTTGTAGAACAAAACAAGAGAGAGCATCAATAGTGGAGGACCCTGCCCATTTGGCCAGTGATCTGGCATCATGGGATGAACCTGCTTATAGCAGCTTCTCTCCCTAACCTCCTAACAATTACTGGCCAAAATTGCAGATTTATCCATTGTTTATTCTCCCCCTACTTTCCCTGTCTTGTACACATATATATACACACAAGCGTACTCCTTGAAATTGGAATTACTCCTTCAGCTTCTATAATGGAAATTAATTGTGTGACTTCACACTCTCGAAAGCCGACTATAGAGGTACCACTCCCTGCTAACCCAGCCTCGAGCTGTGGAGACTCACGCATACATTCTTCACCCTTCCTTGATTATTAGAGATAAAATGGAATCTCAATGCAGTCTGACTCCCTACAACTTGTCTTTTTGAATAAATCTCTAATAATCTCTCATTTTAATTTCATTACAATAATATGATCTTCAGTTATGGGCTCTATGTCTGAAACACTCCCTCACTCTCAAGGCCAAGTCCTGTTCCCTCCTCATGGTCAGAAATGCAGCCTCATCCAGCTTTGCAAAAGAGGATGACCCTCGAGAATGTTCGTGTGGGGGGCCTGAGCTATGAGGGTAACCTGTGTGTGACCTGAGCTAAGTGATTGAACTAGAGCATGACCTCTCTTTTAGGCCAAACACTATGATTCTAGAAAAGTTCATGGAAACAAAGGCATTTAAAATACCTAAAGAATATCTGTTCAGGTATATGTAATTGATTGCAATTGTGTGTATGTATATATATATATATGCAGCTACTGAATAAGGAGAATCAGCTTTCCTTGTTGAGTCTCTACTAAACTTCAGATGTTGTGTTAGTTGTACCTTTCCTGTCATAAATCTCAGTCTCAAGCTGCTTACAGACAAATAGAGACAGGCAGGAATGGACCACAGCCAGCTTCAAAGCCTAGGCTTGACAAGGGAAACGGATTAAAATTCACAGCAGATGGGAACATACTGGCTTTATTTCTGATTGATTGATTGGTGAATTGATTGAGCGCAGTACCTGATTAACCTGCAGGCATGTAGACAGAGGTTCCAAAACACGTTTAGGGTTGGGGGTGGCAGAAGAGAGTTTATTGCCCTTGGAAGAATGTGGGCTGCTAGGCCACCAGGACTACTGACTCGGCCCCTGTGCAGAACCACGGGTGAGCTCGCCATCCTGGCCCCCGGCCTGGGAGCACGCTGCCCAGTCTGCTGCTTTGTGGAGAAGTCACCTTGTCACTAGAGAAAACATATCCCCTAAGTGGTTCTGTTGGTACTGATCACCTTGTCCACACGTCAGGTAATCAGAGCGCTGTGATTGGGCCCACGTTTGGGAAGGCAACAATGGGACAGCCCTGCAAGTCTACCCAAGAAGGCAACGTCCCCCCTTCCCTGGAGGGAGACAGAGAGCACTGATGCTCTGTTTCACGTGGCCCTGAGGAGGCAGCTGCCTCCTACCAGCGGCCCCCAGGAGCTTCGCTCTAGGAATCAATCAGCCACCAAAAGTCCATCAGAAAGGATCATAAAATGTCTGTGATTCGCCAGGGCACCTGGACATAGAGACAGGCTGGAATTTTCCCCACCTGTTTCCACTGCTGCTGGATGCAAAGTCCAATGAAACCAATTTCTGATAGGCCCGTGGGAGACAGCATTGGAGAACCCATATCAGAAAGGACTGAACATGAATGCAGTGTAATGGGTGTACCATTATTGCAGAAGTACTAATATTAGTAATTAACTCAGTCCTGCCTGTTGGGAAAAATGTGAGTCAAGGCAAGGGTCTCCCCTACTCAACAGACCAGAATAATTTCAGCAGGTTAAAGGGGGCCCTGTTCATTTGTTGTGGGAGATATTGAAACAGTGCTTAGAGGAAAAATTGTAGCTTTAAATGCTTGTATTATAAAATAATAGAGGGAAAGATGAAATGAAGAATTAATCAATCTAGAAGAATACAGAAAAGGAAAAACAGGAATAAAGCAAAGGAAAAAAAACAGAGCAAATAGAAAGCACACTGTAAAATAGCAGAAAATAATCCAAATACGTCAGTAATCATTATTAGTACAAATGTGTCACATCAGTGATCACTATTAGTACAAATGTGTCAAATGCCTTGTTAATACAGAGATTGCTAGATTGGATTTTTTAAATTTCGGTATATGCCATTTACAAAAGAATTTTACACAGAAAAAAACTGGAAAAAATGCACCAAGCAAATGTTAACCAACAGAAAACTGGAATAGCAATTTTGATATCAGACAAAGCAGACTCTAAGGCAACCCTTATTTGGCATGAAAGGGTTTATAGTAAAATGATAAAAGGGGCCATCTGTATGTACCCAACACTCCAAATATATAAAGCAAAAATGGACAGACTTACAAAAAGAAATCGACAAACCCACAAATACAATGGGATACAAATACAATGGGAGATTAACACACACCCTCTGAAAACTGAGGAGTCAAGTAAACTAAAAATCAGGGAAATAAGGGGAGAATTGAAAAATAAGGATGAATAATAATCTGTGTCCACGTAAAACTTTATCAAGTTCTTACAATACTATCTTGACACTGACCTTAGAAAAATAGGAAGGTACACTAATCTACATTTTATGAAACAGGAGCAGAGAATGTAAGTGACTGTCCCAATCCAGTCGCCAAGCTAGAAACAGAGGCAGAAGTGAAAACCCTTTCTCCTGACACCAAGGTAAAGCCTCTCTCCTATAAATCAAGCGTCCTTCCAATTCCCTAATTCCTTTTTCTTATCTTTTTCTTTTACTGCCTAGCTCAGATGTTAAGAAAATAATTATGTTATTATGTGTAAGTGCTTTGGGCACTTTGGTGAAATGAGCTTTATAAATAAGAGCCATTTCTATCTATATATGAAGCTGATCAGATTTTCTCCCCACCTGGGCCCTCCACATACTCTCTACCGAGTATTTACATCCCTCATTCATAGAGATGAATTCATGGAAGATACTGATACCGAGCAGGGCCCTGTGGGGCTCCTAGGCACAAAAGCCTTTCTGTGTCCCCCATTTCTTGATAACAGGAAATAGGCTTCATTCAGCCTCCATGACCTTCCCTGCAGGTTCAAACAGATGCTAATCCGGGAAGGGAGGGGACCGGGAGACAAGGGAGGAGCAGTCAAAAGAAACAATAGTGCAGCCTTGGGGCAGGGTCCTGGTTCCCCCTCAAGGGATACACATAACAATACCTTTGAGCTGTTTTGCAGACACTGAAGCCCCCACCAGGTGGGAGAAGTTAACTGTGTGCTGCCCACAAGCACGTAGACCCCAGACCGGTTGGAACCTGAAGGTCGATGATGCTGACTCCTACTTAACCTCACCACGAACCAATCAGAAGAATGTCCACCAGCTGATCGCGCCCTCTTTGAACCATTACTATAAAACTCCTCACTACCCCCTCCAGGTTGGGACACACAGTTTTGAGGGCATCAGCCCGCTGTGGCCCCCTTTGCCTGGCAAAACAATAAAGCTTTTCTTTTCTACTTCACGCAAAACTCTGCTCTGAGAATTAATTCGGTGCCAAGGTACAGAGGCTGGATTCAGCTTCAATACCAATGGCTCACCAAGGCCAGAGAAATGGGCCAGCATAGCAGAATGCTTCATGTGCACTTAAGAGAAGGGTGGGAAGGGAAATCATCATTTATATCAACCAAAACGCTGGCGATTTTTGCTCACTAATCGTCCTCTTTCTTTCCAAGACTGTCTCCAATCCTCCCTCAGATGCAGCCAGAAGCACTTTTCAAGCTATAAAGCAAACAGACTGCTTCCTGAAGTTTTCTTCTCTAAGAAAAGTACCTTTAGGACCCTTCCCCACTGCCCAGGTCTGTGAGCATTCCTTCTGGAGCCTGCCTGCTCACACCCTCAGAGCTCCTGGGAGCCATCAGCCAATCCCAAAGGTGACCTGGGATGGGCCAGCGGGAACGCAGGAGCCCATCTCTGTCTGGAGACGGGCCGGCAGGCTCAGCAGACAGCCAGCAGCCCCTGACACAAAGATGGTTTGGTGCCCTGGAGCTCCAGCCTCAAGTGGGGAGGTTTTCTAGGAAGTTGAGAGGAGTCAGGGCAGATCACAAAAAGAGAAGCCAACGTCCATTGTCTCTCCTTCTAAACCCATACCCTAGGGCAGTGGTTCTCATGGCGTGGGAGAGGGGCAGGGAGCAGTTTTGCCCCCAGGGGACATATCTGGAGACATTTCTGGTCATCACAGCTGGGCAGGGGAGGGCTGATACTTCATCAAATGGCTGGAGGGAAGCTGCCAAACATCAGGGCAGCTTCTCCACAGCACCTGGCCCCAAACGTCAGGAGTGCCAAGGCTGAGGATCCCCGCTCTAGGGGAGCAATGTTTGGTATCCTCACAAGACTGCCCTCCTGGCATGTCAGAGCTCAGAAAGGCAGAAGAGGGAGTGAAACTCAGACTTCCATCTCTCTACCCCTCAACCTACACAAATTCCTCCATTACTACCTTAGGATCTGAAATGGAAAAAAACAAACAAACAAAAACAACAACCTTCTCCCAAAGACCAGAATATACGAACAAATGAATTTAGATCTCCTAGTTTCATGCTGCCACTAATCTCAGGAGGAGGCCGGCCAGAGAGACAGGCAGCTCCAAAAGAAGGAGCGGGAGTGAGGTCCAATCCCCATGTAGCCACAATGAAGGCTGAAGCTGCCAGAGCTTGGGGTCCTTCTGGATAAGGGCTTTCCGTGTGTTTCACACAGATACCTGTGAGCATTGAAGAGTTTTGATAATTCCAGACGTCCACTCACCTCTTCATCATCATAGAGGAATTTCAAGAGCTAAAAGTGCCCATCCAGGATGGGAGCTGTGGTGTGGCCTGGAGACCTGGAGAGAACATGGTCTTGCACGGCCCTTCATGATGGTTAAGCCCAAGGTTCAAGGTGGATGTGAAAAGAGATCTGGGCCCACCTGAGACCTGGATTCTCAGTCACCAAGCGCCTGTGTAATCCCCACAAGTCACTTCTCTCACAGTCTCAGCTGTGAAATAAGGGAGTCACCTGCCTAAATCCCCTTACACCTATACCATTACATTTAGAGTAAAATTCAACTCAGAGTACCTCCCAGTGTGAGCCCAGCCTCTGCCGCATGCAGTCCCCCACCTCCTGCCCACCTGCCTCCTGCAGGTCCCTCTCTGCATTGCGTTCTCCATCCCAGACCTCCTTTCTGTCTGCAACCCCTCTGCTCTGCTCTGGTACATTACCTGTCTCGAGTCTCCAGGACAGGAATGCTCCCTTCCGTGCTATGGCATTTGCCACACAGAAATTAGCCTGCTTTTACATATCTTTCTAAACAGCGGATGCCTTATAAGAACGGGGGGCTTAATTCACTTTGAATTCCTGAGGGTCCTGGCAAGACCTGGCACACAGCAGGTGCTCTAAAGATATTGGATGAACAGATAAATAAAAATGGGTAAAGTTCCAGTGATTTCCCACCAAAAGCTCTAGGTAAGTGCCTACCCCCTCTGCGTGCCCTTTGATGAACGCAAACATCTAGAGCCTTGTAAGTAGCCAGAGAGAACACTGCAAGTCAGGACCCACAAGAATCACAGGACAGCAGAGGACCTTTCTTCTCTACTTTCAAGCAGGTCTTGGTGCCAGGTTTCCAAAAGGAGGGGTAGAGAGACAGGGATGAGGGAAAGCTGAAGTTAATAAGAACTAAGGTGAGTAATAAAACTCTTCAAAGAAGCTGCTTCTCAGTTCAACAGAGTGTTTTTCCTTTTTATCAATGAATCAAGTTGCTAGGGCAGGAAGGGCAGGGGGAAGTGATGGGAGGGCTGGGAGGGAAGGTGGATAGGAGGGGTCGAGGATGCCGGCAGCCTGTCATCTCCATGACGCGGACAGCTGCTTTGGTTGTATTTTAAACGGAATCGCATCCCGGTGTAGACACTGCATCTGGATTTACGATCCACCCCGTGATCTGTCACTTTTATATACACACACACGAGGGAGTGGAGTGGTTTCCATAGAGAGGAAATATCACGGCCCACTTACGAACAATACAAGAAAAGGAGCCAGCGACCCCAGCGTAGACAGAAGTTCGGGGGGATGGTCCTGGGGCAGACCTCCCGGTCCTGAAGCTGCTGCACATCTCACTGCGCTTTTCCACTCCGGAGGGAAGTCCACTCACGGGTAAGGTTTTGGTTGGGGACTTCTTTATGAAGGATAAATTGATTTGCCCTAAATTAGGCAGGAGGTGCTGGGGACTAGACGGGGTAAGAGATGAGAGTTGCAAACGCCCCTGGGGGCACCGTGCTGAAAGCCAAGGTCTGTGTTTTAAATAAGAAGTTGGCTTTAAAGGGACCATGGGGAAGTTTCTCAGGGGGGGCAAAATGATCCTCCCTTCGTTGGTAGAGAGACCTGCTTTGCAAAAGGTAATAGACTGGAGGCAAAATGGGTTCTTACAAATGTATTTTTCTGAACAGAGTCTAGTTGTGAATATGAAAATCGTGTTTACAAATGGGGTGGATGGGAGAAGGTGTGGGGTAGAAACTTCAGGGTACAATGCCCCGCTGCCTGCCCGAGCCGGAGGATGCTTGCATTTATTGGTTACCAAGGGCATCTCCTTTCATTCTCTCGATGCACGTGTGAGGCAGGTAATGTCTCCTTTTGAGGATGCGACAACTGAGAGGTTAAGTGGTTGATGGAAGGCATTTGAGGGTAGGGGAGGTTCCCAGCCCAGGTCCTCTGCCCTCAAAGCCTAGAACCCTTTTCCCCTGGCTATGCTGGGGACACTGAAGGGAGGGGACAGAAGTCTGTAATGATTAGTGCCACCTGTGAAGGGGGGACCATAAAGATGGATGTTTGCTGTCTCCATCTGATGTCCAAGTCTTCTGAGAAATCCTGTCTGCAATGTTCTCCTCTAACATAGCAATCCAAGAAACACACACCCATACACACACACACACACACACACACACACACATGCACACCCCTCTTCTGAGAATGAATGAAGTAAGAACGTGAATGCGAATGCTGCCAATGACAAGCGTTATCTGTAACATGTCAACTTTCTCCTGGCCGCTCTTCCCTCTTGGGGGGAAGGGTCTTTCATGAGTGAACCCTCTCTGCTCACTTGAGGGTGAATTGCTTGGAAGTCTGTGTGTGTATATGTGACACATAAGCGCTTCCACGAGTCCACTGCTCATTACTATAATACCTTTTGAAATGCTTTAATGCCCCCTAGGTTCAGCAGTTACGTTTTATAAAGGGTTTTCTAATTGAACATCTTATCAGTGTTTGCAGACGAGCTGGGTAACATGGGGACTATTTCCGCCTTCCTCGCTGCTAGAAAACGGGGCTGGCACTGGGCAAAGCCACAGAGTTGTGCATTTGCCTTCTCGCTTCACTTTTTTCCTTCAAGTACTCTCTCCCCTGCAGGTGCTCTGAATTTCAGGCCAGCCCAGGTTCCTCAGTGCCTCTCATCCTAGGGCGTGACGTGGCTGTCACAGCTCTCAGAAGTAAGTGTGTATCTTCAGAGAAGCACTGCTTATAATAACCCCAAAGAATGGCTCAGTTTCAGGTATCCAAATGAGAAAAATAAAGATGTAGAACTTTACCTCTTAAATCTAACTAGGTGGGGACCACTTGTTTTCAGAGCAGGTAGCAGGGAAATCTTAAACCTTTGTGTTGTTGCACCAGGGTAATGGCAAAAGAATCCAAAGAACATAAGAGAAACTTGCTTAGGAATCAGACTTTAGTGAGGAGCAAAGGACATTTCTGTTCTTTTATGCTGCAAACGCTAAACAAAACTAAACAAGGAGATAGAGAGAAGGGGAAGAGCCTGGAACTCAATCCCCTGATCTCACAGATGGAAATACTGGCACCCAGAGCATTTAATTGCTGAGCAAGTTAGTGGGAGGCCAGGGCTGAGTCTGGTCCATGAAATGAGTGGGCTACAAAGGGATAGAGTGACAGAGAAGACAACTTCCCCACCCGTGTTAACCCTTTCTTTGTCCATTGGTTTTTGGTTTTTTAAATCTTTTCAGCCTTAACAAGCCCTTTGAAAGTTCTTCCAGGCTTTAAGATGCCTCCAAGGTGTAAGGCAGCTAAAGCCACAATTCATGCTACTTTTATGCAAAACAACTAAGGAGCTCCTCGGTAAATGATAAAGCAGGAAGTCTGGTGATTGACACAATATTGACAGAAAAAAAAAGTCCACTTTTCCACAGTCAACACACAGCCCTGTAAAATGTTCTCAGGGAATTGGACACACAATTCTAAGGAGCTCAGAGATGGATTGGAACACTGAGAAAGTGGTTCTCAAAGTGTGGTCCATGAACCCACTGCATCAGCATCGTCTAGGGATGTGTTAGAAATGCAGACTCTCAGGTCTCACCCCAAACCTACTGATTCAGAAATGCTTGGGATGGGGCCCAGCAGCTGGTGTTTGAACAATCCATTCACATGATTCTGAACACTCTGAAGCTTGAGAACCGCTGACTTAGAATGAGTTCAAGGCAAGGAGAACCTGTCTGGGTTAGGATGGAGCAAATGGTGTATAGACAAAAAGGAAAAGCCAGAAACACAAGACAACAAAGATACGGGTCTGCAGGATCCAATTACCTGGCATATTTGTATATCTATATTTATATTATATTGATATAATTGATACAATTTATATTTATATTATATTATTTATATAATTTATAGTATATTTATAGATATATAGATATAGACAGATCACTTTTGAGATGGCTGTGTGTGTACTGAATCTTATCCTAATAGGACCTGGAGATGATTTATATATAAACAGTTATGAACCAACCGTCTTCATTAAGTATTTGGTTAGACCAGGAGCTTTTCCATTTTAACTTAATCTTTCACTTAACCTTTATGAGGTAGTTATTATTATCCCCAACTATCAGATGAGGAAATTGACGTTCTCAGAGGTTAACCAATCTGCCCACCGCCCTCAGGCAAATAAGGACCAAGTTGGAAGTTGAGCCGACGCCCGACTAATTGCAGAGTCTGTGTTGCTTTCCCTGCGTGCTACGCAGCTAGTTCATTCATTTGGATTGTTTAAAGCAAGGATCAGTCATCATCAGGCTTGTGAAAATGCAGATTGCTGGCCCCAGAGTTTTTGATTGACTAGCTCTGGAGCAAGACCTGAGAATTCTTCGCATTTCTAACAAATTTCCACATGATGCTGCTGGCCCAGAGACCACACTTTGACAACTAGTGAAGTGGAACATGAACAAAGCCCTACTGGATTTGATCCATTTCCTCCTGAGCCCTAAGCCCCCTCTCACACCCTCTTCCCACATTGCTCTTTTCTGCTACAGGGAGAGATGCTGATACCGGCCCACTTCCTGCTGCTACTGCTGCTGCTTCTAGGGGCCCCCAGGACAGGCCTCTCTCAAAAGTTGTACAAAGCCGAGTCCGTCTTCAGCTGCCTCAACACAGCCCTGTCTGAGGCCAAGAAGAGCCAGCTGGAGGGTGCGCCCCTGCTGAGCAAGAGAAGCTTCCCCTCCCTGCCCAGCCAAGACTCACTCTCAGGAGAAGACCAGGAGAAGGAGGAGGAGGAAGACAAGGAGAAAAGGACCTTCCCTGGCTCTGGGGGCGGCGGTGGGGCTAGAAGCACCCGGCACAAATACCTGTCCCAGGGGCAGCTCCGGCGGAGGCTGTACCAGGACAAGGCCAAGAGTGACCGGCGCACCAAGTTCACTCTGTCCCTCGATGTCCCCACTAACATCATGAACATCCTCTTCAACATTGCCAAGGCCAAGAACCTACGAGCCAAGGCAGCTGCCAACGCCCACCTGATGGCCCAGATTGGGCGGAAGAAGTAGAAGCAGAGGCCAGCAGGAGGGCGGCCCATCTGGGACAAGGACAGAGGTCAGGGTGGAGGGGAGGGAGGGTTGGTTCGTACTGGAGGAATAGGCCCTGTTTTCCAGGCTGCTTCACTGCTCAACCCCTCTGCTCCTTCCTGCCTCTGGCCCAGCTCCCTGCTCCTCTGTACATGCACATACCAATGCAGTACAGTCCCAGCTTCACAGATACCAGGCCATTGATGTCTCCACCTACATTCTGCATCTCCTCTCTCTTCCCCACAATGAGAGGCAAAGGTCATGCACTCCTGTCCTCCATGCTGCTCCCGCATGACCCAGTGCCCGAGAAGAGGGCGTGCAGAGCCCCTCTCCCCTCCACACACCCACCTTCCCCAGACAAGGCCAGAAGATGAGGGCACTCAGCATTCCCTTCCCTCCCCTCTCACCCCCATTAAAACCGATGGCTTCTTGAACCCCTGGCTGGTTTCAATTCCTCTTCAGCCGGCTGCTTTCAGGCCTCTGGGCTTGGAAAGGGGACAGCTAGTGACGGAGGTGACATGTGAGTCCATTTCCAACTCTCCCAGGACAGGAATGGTTCCTGGAGGTTTTAGGAGGGCTGAAAGAAGAGCTTGGGAAAGGCCAAGCTGGCAGGACTGTGCCGGCTGTCGTTCGATCAAGAGCCATCTACATGGCCTGGTCCCACCCAGGGGCACAGCCTGGGATCTGCTGCTGAGTGGGCCCCTGGGTTTAATGGGAGACACCCCCAGCTCCTCCAGCTCCTCCATGCTTGCTAGGGATTGGGCCACCAATCTTTAATAGGCCCTTCTTGAACCCATGGTCACTGTCCAACCCAGTGCTGGACCCAGTGGGGGATATTGATGTGGGAGGCAAGGCCTCTGCTCTCCATGACTCAACAGTCTAAGTGAACAGACAAAAGCAAAATTTGAAAAGAAGCAGATACCACCAGGGAGTATATAAGTGATGAATGGCAACATGATAGCAATTAGTGTAAAAAAAAACATGAGGAATTCAGAGCAAGATGAGAAGGTTTAATATGAGTAAAAGTTCAGTAGAAATGGACATCGGCAAGAACTCTCATGGCCTCTGGCAGCAAAGCCTTCTGCATGGTGACAAGTCATGAATACATAAAAGGAACTTCCGCACAGTAAAATAAACCACATACACACACACCAGCAACTAACCCCACCACCACCAGACAGAAAGTCAAGAGACAAATGAATGACAGATTTGAAAAATGTTTGCCACTCATGTAAAACAAATGGCTTACTGATCAAATATATAAAGAGCTACTAAAAACTGAAAAGAACAATCCCCTCCCAAAAATAAGCAAGGACATGAATAGAGCATACACACACACACACACACACAAATACAAATGATCCTTAAATGTATGAAAAGATGCTAAACTTCATTGCTAAGAAAACAAATTAAACCTGCACTCATATAGAATTTGTCACCCATCAAATAGGTAAATGTCCCTGTTTGACAACTGGCCCACACGATGATTAATGAGGTGAAAAGCCACCCTCCTCCACTGCTGGCTGGTGGGAATATAAACTCTGAGAGGCAGTTTGGAAATACTTATTAAAATCACAAGTTCACTTTACCTTTAACTCAACAATCCTGCTTCTGGTGGACATTATTGGCAAAAGCGAAACTGTGCATTTTTTAAAATGTTAAGCTAAACTTGAAAATTACCCCATCTCTTAACAGAGCCAATGTTCAAAAAACCGAAATGCAACTGTTGTTTCCATCCTGGGAAAAAAACCTCATGATAGAGCAGAAAGAATCCTGCCCGAGACTCAGAATACCTATGTGAGTCTGGGTTCCTCTTCTTATGTGCCTCTGAGCAAATCCTTTAACTTGCCTCAGTGCTGATGTACCAGGAAACCTCTATGAATGTGACCTCATGGAGTTCTCATGAGTATATTTTAAGGTAGCTATTATTTTTTTCCATTTTGAAGATTTCTTAAAATTTGCATTTAATATTTATTTTTGCTTTAATAGTGCATATTCTGTTCACGCCAAAGGTGCAAAGGACAGGAAGCAGGAGATTAGCTTGGCTAAGGAAAAGATCAAGCAGGTGTGACATTTCCATGAACAACCGAAAACTAGGAGAACTTAAAAGTTGCAGCTGGTACCCCCAAGCACGCCCAAGTTCACAGCTGTCTCCTCAGGACCTATGGCTAGGTGAGCAAAGCCTTGATAACAGCAGCCTCTAGCGGACTTTGATAAGTGGCTTTAAAAAGTTTTGTTTTGCTTTGTTTTGTATCACGGTACCTGCATCACAAAAGCTCCAATCAAAACGGTGATTTAAAAAAAAGAAGGCACAGATCATTGCAAATGCCAGATTTTCTCTTGCTCTTTTTGCAAATACACCATCACGTATAAGCTAAAATGTATCTAAGGTGGTGAGGTTTACTGGCAGAGGAAGGGGAAAGGCATACGTAACAGAATTCTAGAGGATTCAGCTTTGCACCTGAAGCAAGAGATTGGCGCCCAGAGAAGTGAGGGAACTGTCCAAGGTCTTCCAGCTGGTAAGTGACAGTCAGATCTTTCTGGCCACAAAGCCTCTGCTCATCGCTCCATGCAGAACTGACCCTTCACGTGTACAAAGGGCATAAAAACACGAGCCATGTTGTTGCCTTACAGGGCTAGCACGAGCCCCAGTGAACCACAAACGTGGAAGCAGCTAGGAAAGCCCCACACAGATACTAGGACTTATTATGTCTTCAGCAGGTGGGTCTGGTGTTTAGAATGCCCTCAGAGCCTTACAGGTGATTTAAATGTGAGCAGAAGCATCTGCTTAACAAACTAAGGAGAATTTGCCAAAGCTGGACCCACCAAGAACAGAGGGAAAGCACAGGTTTCCTGCCGGAGGCTCCTGCTGAGCCCAGCATTCTGCTGTCCGTGCTCCAGTCCCCAGAATGGACCCCGTCACAGTCACATCAACAACATGCGGGAAGGTAGAAGGCCACATCCAGAGATCACCACCGCTGCCATCTGCCACCCTTGAGTTCACCTTGTAAAACCAAGATTCACTCTCGATTTCACTTTGTAAAATCATTTGCGGGGGCGGGGGAGAGGGGGAGAATTGTGTTGAGCTCCCTTGAAAAAACTGGTTTAAGCTCTCTTTTTAAAATAAAGTGAGGCTCAAACGCCAAGTGAACCTTCTCCAAGGAGACAAGTGCATGGATGACAGGATCTCCAAATGTTCTACCCAACAAGAAACCCCGCAAACAAATACCAACAGCCGACAACGGTGCCTGCTTCGTGGCAGTGGAATAATTTTGGAAGCTGTAACCAAATAATCAGGGAAAGCCGAGGGATACCCAGAATTCAATCAGATGTTTTATGTAATTCCAAGAAATGGGAGGTACATGAGCTCAAAAGTATGTAGTATTAAACTAGAAGACATTGATTATATATTAAGAGCCAGAGGAAGACAAAACCTAATCAAATGGTGTAGCTAGCTACCTTAGTAAGAACCACAGATGGAATCAGACTTGAAAACTAACCGCATGACTCAAATCTAAGCGTGCGCTATGGGACACTTCGTTCTTTTTTAAATGTATTTTTATTGAGGTGTAATCAACATACACCGTCATATTAGTTTCAGGCATAGGACACAATGATCCCACCTCGTCCTTTAATTAATGAAGTTTCTGTTATGGACGGTTGCCTAGGGTTCAGCATGTCCATGAGAGCTGCAAAGATCCTGTCACAGCCACACACACACTGATTGATCTCACTTTAAAATCCTGACAAGACGCCTCAAACGGGCTCTTAAAGCTGTTCAGCAATTAGGCCACATCTCTCTACACCATTCACATGCCTACTGTCCTAGACTCTCCCTCCTCTTCTTTCCTCAAACCTCTCATAGATCCTCCCTATCCAGTCTCGGCTGGTGACCTTGCTTCCTACTCCACCAAGGAAATTGGATGCTTCAGAAGCAAAATTTCACAATCACACCCCACATCTACCTACCTGGACTCACGCACTCTGCCCTTGTTTCTACGCTAGAAACCCACACGCCCACCCACTCCTGGTGGACGGCCACGCTGTGTTCTGCACCAGCTTCCCATCCCCTCTCGCCTGCTTACGACATTGAGCCAACAACTGGCCCTTCTTCCTCCCACATCGTCAATGTCACCCCACCCGCTGCCTGGTTCACATCGGCACAGAAACCTACACGACAGCCTACAAGCCCTTGACCCCTTCCGGGCGGTGGCCATCCCTTTGCTCCCTTTGACAGCGCTCCCTTAGAAGTTCCCTCTACTTACCTCTCATTCTCGAAGTCAGACGTCCATCCCTATCCTTCCACTGAAACTGCTCACGAAGGTCAGCCAGAACCCCTACGTTGCTGAGTTCAGTGGTCAAGGCTCCGCCCTCACGCCTCTTGATCTGTAAGCATCACTCAACCAGGTGAACCACCACCTGCCCCCCGCACACACTTTTTTTCCAGCCTGGCTTTCAGGACATCATACTCTGTTTCCCTCGTTCCTCAATAGCCCCTCCTTCTGAGTCTCCTTTGCAGGTTCCGTTTGCCAGGTATGTTCTTCCTCCAGGCATCTGCATTCTCCCTGTGTCACTTCCTCCAACTCCCTGTCAAATGCCTGTTTCTCACTGAGGCCTTTAGTAACCACCCTATTTCAAATTGCAACCTCCTTTCCCCTTACCAGGCTCTATTATTTCCTTTGTGCACTATTGTACCTGTCACCTTTAACATGCAATATAACTTACTTATTTATCATGTTTATTATCTTTCACCCCACCTTCACTACCATATAAACCATGAGAGCAGGGATTTGGGGGGGGCGGGGCGGGAGGGCTTAATGTTTATCCCCAGTGGTCAGAATAATGAGGAACACATGACAGGCACTCAGTAAATAACTGGTGAATGACTTAATTAAATAAGGATTATTAAAGTTCTTGAGACAAGGAATCTGTGCATAATTAGCATTTAAAGTACAGTATGTATAATATTTAAGAGTATTTGGCCTAAAAGAATCATAGTCAGCCTTATAATTCCAATTTTAAATATGTAAATTGAGTAAATAATTTACACCTGTGATCTTAAATAAAAATCTTACTAGTTTATAGACAGTCTGGAACATATAAGAATACTAATCACCATATTTATAGTTTACTTTATTCTATTTTAAAAGAATTAGGGCTTCCCTGGTAGCGCAGTGGTTGAGAGTCTGCCTGCCAATGCAGGGGACACGGGTTCGAGCCCTGGTCTGGGAAGATCCCACATGCCGCGGAGCAACTAGGCCCGTGAGCCACAACTACTGAGCCTGCGCGTCTGGAGCCTGTGCTCCGCAACAAGAGAGGCCGCGATAGTGAGAGGCCCGCGCACCGCGGTGAAGAGTGGCCCCCGCTTGCCGCAACTAGAGACAGCCCTCACACAGAAACGAAGACCCAACACAGCCAAATATATATATATATATATATATATATATATATATATATATATAA
Organism: Balaenoptera acutorostrata; assembly: GCF_949987535.1. Taxonomy (NCBI): domain Eukaryota; kingdom Metazoa; phylum Chordata; class Mammalia; order Artiodactyla; family Balaenopteridae; genus Balaenoptera; species Balaenoptera acutorostrata. The sequence goes on along the minus strand of NC_080066.1, from coordinate 26,457,339 downwards.
AAGAATTAGATTTTTTTTTAACTTTTTATTTTATACTGGAGTATAGTTAACAATGTTGTGATAGTTTCAGGTGTACAGCAAAGTGATTCAGTTATACATATACATGTATCTATTCTTTTTCAAATTCTAAAAGAATTAGAGTTCTTGGGAAAGTTTGTCAATTAAAATTCTTAAAATAAAATAAATTTATAAATACAACCTAAAATATTCGAGCATTTATCTAAGATTGCAAAGGGCACCAAAAATTCAAACATATTCCCTTTAAAAGTGATTATTTAACTTTGCTAAACTTAGAAATGATAAGATTTACAAGCTGAACTTAAAAATTTAAGAAATTTTTAGGATTTTAATCTTAATTTTAGTAGTTTATTAATTTTTAAAAACAAAAGGAAACTTCTAAATGGTCTTTTCTGAGTTTTCTAAATGTCTTTTCACACATGTGCGCACGCCCACACACACACACACACACACACACACACACATTCAAATGCACTCTAGAACACTAAAATAACAAAACATACGAACAGCAATTATTTAAGCATTTCACTAGCGCCCTCCAGTGTCTAAAGAGAGAAATAACACATGTACATAAAAACATTTTTTCTTAGTAAAAGCCTACTAAACGTTCAGACTACTATGTAGGATATTCACATGAGAAAATATATTTCATCAATGAGAACTTACTACAGTATTTTCAGTATAGTGAGAAACCTCATAGTGTATCTCCACCCTCCCTATATTCCCAAGGGGCCACAGGCAACAGGTGACGTCTGATCTGGGTTTGAAGTCGGAATTACACCCCACGGTCACAGAAGGAAAGGAGAGAGAAAGTAGTGAGAAGGAGCAGAGGCAGAGGAGAGAGGAAAAAAAGAAAAAAAAAAAAAACGTGCTGGGAAGGGGTGAGCCGTCGAGCTTGAACGGAATGTGTGCGAACACGGTGAAGAGTGTCTAAACATTACTTCCACCAAACTGCAGTCATTGGCCTCCGTGGTGACAGCAGTGTGAGTTGAAAATAAGCAAAGTGGTACATTGTTGGAATGACGCTCTTAAAGGCCACATCTCAGCGCAGTGATTTTGGTTCGTAAAAGCATCTACCAGGAAAGTGTTAAAGATGGAGTGGCAGGGCTTCCCTGGTGGCGCAGTGGTTAAGAATCCGCCTGCTAATGCAGGGGACATGGGTTTGAGCCCTGGTCTGGGAAGATCCCACATAAATAAATAAATCAAATAAATAAGATGGAGTGGCAGTTCTCGGGTCCCGGGGGCACACGCAAGAAGAAGGTGGTAGCATTGCACTTTGATAAATCTCACAACAAGAACCACAACGTTAGGCCTCCAGCCAAGGCTTTAGAGCCTGTTACCTTCCGTGTCCAGCCGGACCAAAAGCACTGACCACGTGGAGACCAAGAGAGAGTAACTGGAGGGCCCAGGCTGAAAGGTCAGCCCTGTAGGTGCATGAGGCACCTGAAACCTGCCTACAATCAGCCCGAGAGCAACACCTAAGCCCAAGCGAGCACCTTTGCAGTGTCTTATTTATCTTACTTCCCACTAGTAGACTAAACATCATGGATCTTTAAAATCTAGCTAGTCGTTTTAATGCATTTATAGCTGTTTTGTCCATTTTAAATTATCACCTGCTTGAACATGAGTCAGTTTAATACCCAAAGTTAATTCCATGAAGTGGTTTTTGAACTTAAATCCTCAGCTGACCCTCCCTCCAATTCCCAGGGCTTCTCATTTAGCAAGTCCATAACGAAGCTCAAGAATCTGCAATTTTTCTCAACGTCTTAAATGGCTCCCATGCAGGGTTCTGCTGGCCATGCTTCCAGAACACGTCCTCAAGGACAGAGGAGCTGAAAGAAATCACTTTCACCTTCTGACCTGCAGGACACACAGATTCAAACTTCTGAAAAACCCAAGAATATTCTTGTTGTTTGTTTATTTGTTTGTCTGTACAAAAAGCAAACTGAGACCTTAAGGCCTTGGAAGAAGGAAAAGACTCATATTGAAAATACTCATTATTTAATCAATGTACAAAATATATATATGGGGAAATAACATTAATAATCATCACATGCTATTTTCCACCTCAGGAACAGGAAAGGGAAAGCATTCACTTTAGGGTTTCACAGTCACTTGGTTGAAAAAGCAAAGAATAAAGCCAGGTTTCCATTCTGACAAAAAAAAAAAAAAGATGAGCCCCAGAAAGTCAAAGGACTCCAAATCTTTGAAGGTTCACAGGGAGCAGTGCTGAGTGACACTAACAGACAAGGAAATGTGGGCTCATTGTTAATATTGACCCATTTGATTGGAACTCGGGGTCTCACTTGACTTAATTTCCTTTTTCTGCTCATCAGGGGAACTCTAGCCTTTAAATGTAAAGCGTGACACTTCAGCTTAGCATTCATTGTCACCAGTCAGATCTGCATCAGAAACTTCGCCCCACTTCCTCGTAATCCTTCTCCAAGACTGCCAAGTCTTCCCTGGCTTCTACAAACTCGCCTTCCTCCATGCCTTCCCTAATGTACCAGTGCAGAAACGCCTTCTTGGCGTACATGAGGTCGAACTTGTGTCCCAGACGGGCCCAGGCCTCCACGACCGCCGTGCTGTTGCTCAGCATACAGACAGCCCGCTGGACCTCGGCCAGGTCCCCTCCCGGCACTGCCCGGGGGGGATGACCATTGATGCCCACCTTGAATCCAGTTGGACACCAATCTACAAACTGGACAGAGTTCCTTGTCTTCATGGCTGCAATTGCCGTGTTCACATCCTTGGGGACCACATCCCCTCTGTAGAGCAGGCAGCAGGCCACGTACTTCCCCAGGCGAGAGTCACACTTGACCAGCTGGTTGGAGGACTCAAAGCAAGCAGCTGTGATGTGTGACACAGAGGGCTCCTCGTGGTGGGCCTTGTCCGCAGAGATGATGGGGGCGAAGCTGGTCACGGGGAAGTGTATTCTAGGGTAAGGTACGAGATTGGTCTGGAATTCAATCAGGTCCACGTTCACGGCCCCCTCAAACCGGAGGGAAGTGGTGATGGAAGATACTGCCTGACTCAGCAGCCTGTTGATGCTGGCATAAGAGGGGTGTTCAACGTCAAGTTTGCGATGGCATATGTCATAGATGGCCTCGTTGTCCACCAGGAAGGTACAGTCCGCATGCTCTATGGTGGCATGGGTGGTGAGGATGGTGTTGTAAGGCTCCACTATAGCCGTGGAGATCCGGGGGGCTGGGTAGACAGAGAACTCCAGTTTAGTCTTCGTGCTGTAGTCTGTGGAGAGCTGCTCCATTAAGAGAGACGTAAATCCTGATCCAGTGCCTCCTCCAAAACTTCGGAAAATCAAAAATCCCTGAAGACCACTGCACTGTTCCGCCTGAGGAAAGTAAACGGGACGTAAGAATTCAGCCAAATAAACCCAGAAGCAGTGGTAACCGTGGGACACAACTAGTACCCCAAAACAAACAGAAACTTTCAGAAAGAACTGGTTTACCATCATTAACTCATCACAAACATATTTACTTTGAAACATACTTGAGTAGTTACTTCTGGAGTGCGGGAAGTGCTTAGAGTTTTACTGTAAGCAAAGCATAAATATTCAACTGTCTTTTGCTACCCTTGATGAATTTATCTGTATGTGATCTAAAGTAAGGTCTTTATCAATAACAAAGAAAATGACAAGCAAAATATTGAAGTAATATAATCCCCCCCCCCCCACCAGTAGATGAAGTACCTTTCACTTTCATACCCAATCTACTGTGCTGGTGTAAAAGGTACTGTATTCCCTAATGATTATGCCAAACATCAAAATTTTTACTAGACAAAGGATTCTCCAGACACAGGTCCTTAGGGAAGAATTAACTGTCAGTAAAGGGTAACTGATCTCCAGGTAGGATGTGCCTCCTGTTAACTTTACAAATCTTAGTAACTATTGGAAAATGACAGGTTTTAGAGTTCTTTGGAAGTCTCTGATAAAAAGATAAGCCATGAGTCAGCAGAAGCAAGAGTAGATGGAGGCTAGTCATTAAAATGAAGGAAATCCTGCTGTTTGTGACAACGTGGGTGGACCTTGTGGGCAATTAAGCAAAGTGAAATAAGTCAGACAGAGAAAGAAAAGTACTGCATCATCTCACTTATATGTGGAATCGAAAAAAGCCAAACTCATAGAAACAGAGAGTAGAATAGTAGTTGTGAGGAACTGGGGTCGGGGGAGAGATGCTGCTCAAAGGGTATAAACTTCCAGTTATAAGATGATTAAGTTATTGGGATCTAATGTACAGCATGGTGACTGTAGTTAACAGCACTGTGTTGTAAACTTGAAAGCTGCTAAGAGAACAGATCTTAAATGTTGTCGTCTCCACACACACAAAAGGGTAATTATGTGAGGGACGGATGTATTAACTAACCTGATTGTGGTGATCATTTGGCAATATATTCCTGTGTCAAATCACCATGATGTACACCTTAACTTTCCACAATGTTATAGGTCAATTATACCTCAATAAAACAGGGGGGGAAATAAAACATTTCCTCATAAATATAAAAAGAAAAACAAAATAGTCGATGGGGGCTGTAAGTAAGTGCAAAGGCTTCTTTCCCCTGCCTAGTAAGGAAGGTAGTCAGTGCCCACATCAGGACCAGCCGAGCTTTGAGCATGCGCAGGAGGCTCCCAGGGGAGAGGTTGGGTGGTGATGGAGGCGGAGGTAGAAAGTGCTGCTTAGGCAGGTCCCGCAGGATCACAGGCACACAGGCACTGCCTGTGGAAGGAGAGAGGAGCCACTTGCCAGCTTTCGGAGCCTCTCCAGCACCAGATCGAGGATCTCCGGCCCCACAGAGTAGCGACCACGGGCGTAGTTATTTGCAGCATCCTCTTTTCCGCTGACGAGCTGCTCCGGCTGGAAGAGTGAGCGGTACCTGCCTGCACGGATCTCGTCTGCCGAGAGGAAAGGAGGTCAGTGCAGTCCACTCCATCCCACCCCTAACTCTTGCACAGCCCTGTACCCTGACCTGCTTTCTGTCTGCTAATGTCCTATAAAGAAATGGATTTAAACTGCCCAACTGGCCTTTCTTAATTGAGGAAAAGGTATAATTATCCCCATATAAATTGAAAGCACGTTTTCCCGTCATACACCCTTTATTAGTTTCTCAGGGCACTGTAACAAAGTACAACAAACTTGGTGGCTTAAAACAAGGGAGATTTATTGCCTCATAGTTCAGGAGGCCATAAGTTCAATGTCCAGATGTCGGCAGGGTTGGTTCCTTCTGGAGGCTCTGGTGGAGAAACTGCCGCATGCCTCTCTCCCAGCTTCTGGTGACTGCATACAGTTCTTGGAGTTCTTTACTGGCAGCTACATCACATCATCTCTGCCCCCATCACAATGCCCCCTTTCCCTGTCCGTGTGTTCTCTCTTCTCATAAGGTGTACTGAGGGGACCACCCTGCTCTTAGAAATGAGTGTTTTTCCTCTTAGGCAGGAGCTTCTAGGTATCTGATGCCAAGGCCATTGGGGTACATCTGCATAAATACATGTCATGAAGCCAATTTTATCATTATTACTTATAATTGTTATATGGGCCATATATCATCCATATATCCAACCAGATCATTGGACATAGGGCCTCCCTAATCCGGTATGACCTCATCTTAACTATGCAAAGACCCCAGTTCCAAATAAACTCATATTCTGGGGTTCTAGGTGGATGCAGAGTTTTGGGGGGACAACATTCAACCCACCACACATGCGTGGCACTTTTGCATTTTAAGATAAAGAGCCAGCTGTGTGCTGGAAAAGCATACCAATCTAAATGATTAGTTATATGCTTCAAAAGAGGCTTTCACAAGAAAAACAGAGCTGGAGGAATCAGGTTCCCGGACTTCAGACTATACTACAAAGCTACAGTAATCAAGACAGTATGGTACTGGCACAAAAACAGAAATATAGATCAATGGAACAGGATAGAAAGCCCAGAGATAAACCCATGCACCTATGGTCACCTTATCTTTGATAAAGGAGGCAAGAATATACAGTGGAGAAAAGACAGCCTCTTCAATAAGTGGTGCTGGGAAAACTGGACAGCTACATGTAAAAGAATGAAATTAGAACACTCCCTAACACCATACACAAAAATAAACTCAAAATGGATTAAAGACCTAAATGTAAGGCCAGATACTATAAAACTCTTAGAGGAAAACAGAGGCAGAACACTCTATGACATAAATCACAGCAAGATCCTTTTTGACCCACCTCCTAGAGAAATGGAAATAAAAACAAAAATAAACAAATGGGACCTAATGAAACTTAGAAGCTTTTGCACAGCAAAGGAAAACATAAACAAGATGAAAAGACAACCCTCAGAATGGGAGAAAATATTTGCAGATGAAGCAACTGACAAAGGATTAATCTCCACAATTTACAAGCAGCTCATGCAGCTCAATATCAGAAAAACAAACAACCCAATCCAAAAATGGGCAGAAGACCTAAATAGACATTTCTCCAAAGAAGATATACAGATTGCCAACAAACACATGAAAGGATGCTCAACATCACTAATCATTAGAGAAATGCAAATCAAAACTACAATGAAGTATCACCTCTCACCAGTCAGAATGGCCATCATCAAAAAATCTAGAAACAATAAATGCTGGAGAGGGTGTGGAGAAAAGGGAAGCCTCTTGCGCTGTTGGTGGGAATGTAAATTGATACAGCCACTATGGAGAACGGTATGGAGGTTCCTTAAAAAACTAAAATAGAACTACCATATGACCCAGCAATCCCACTACTGGGCATATACCCTGAGAAAACCATAATTCAAAAATAGTCATGTACCACAATGTTCATTGCAGCACTATTTACAATAGCCAGGACATGGAAACAACCTAAGTGTGCATCAACAGATGAATGGATAAAGAGGATGTGGCACATATATACAATGGAATATTACTCAGCCATAAAAAGAAACGAAATTGAGTTATTTGTAGTGAGGTGGATGGACCTAGAGTCTGTCATACAGAGTGAAGTAAGTCAGAAAGAGAAAAACAAATACCGTATGCTAACACATATATATGGAATCTAAAAAAAAAAACAAAAAACATGGTTCTGAAAAACCTAGGCGTGGGATAGGAATAAAGACGCAGATGTAGAGAATGGACTTGACATGGGGAGGGGGAGGGTAAGCTGGGACGAAGTGAGAGAGTGGCATGGACATATTTACACTACCAAATGTAAAATAGATAGCTAGTGGGAAGCAGCCTCATAGCACAGGGAGATCAGCTCTGTGCTTTGTGACCACCTAGAGGGGTGGGATAGGGAGGGTGGGAGGGAGACGCAAGAGGGAGGAGATATGGGGATATATGTATATGTATAGCTGATTCACTTTGTTATAAAGCAGAAACTAACACACCATTGTAAAGCAATTATACTCCAATAAAGATGTTAAAAAAAAAAGAGAGGCTTTCACAAAGAAGCATGCAAACTCAAATGCCCACACCACTCAGTGCAGTTAACACAAATGCCTAAAGCAGGGAAATAGCGTGAAGATGTCAGTAGTCTATACAACCAAGCACAACCCTTGCTGGTTTCATTCCCTTTTAAAACCCCGGGCAGCACAAGAAAACATCAAAACACAGCATGTCTGAGGCCCAGGTCACACTCTCCTATCTTAGAATTATCCAAACAGGGTGATTCCTGAAGATTGACGCAGCGGCATTTGAGGGCTAGGGAGGCTCTGGGAATGTTGCCCTGGTTACAGCGGGTGGGATACGCATTGCATAGCAGTTCAGAGCATGTTCTCAAGAATCAATTTCCTGGGTGCATGGCTGGCCTTCCTCACTTAGCTATAGAGCAGTTACTTACTGTCTCTAAGCCCCAGTTATATCCTCTCACAAATGGGGATGATAGCAAGACCTACCCCAGTGAGTTATCATGAGGATTAAAGACCACAGAGCATGATGCATGGCCCATATAACAATTATAAATAATAATGATAAAATTGGCTTCATGTCATGTATTTATGCAGATGTACCCCAATGGCCTTGGCATCAGACACCTAGATGCTCCTGCCTAAGAGGAAAAGCACTCATTTTCTAAGAGCAAGGTGGTCCCCTCAGTACACCTTGCTCTCCTGTATATGACCATGTACATGACCACAATTTGGTACACCCCTAAATGTTTAAATTTAATAAAACTGAGTTGAAATTACTTTTAACTAACATATGCACACCAAAAAACAACCACCAAAGTTGGGATGTTTTAAAGATATATTTACAAACAAGTGGGCATATTATTCCAGGTAGACTATTTGCTTCTCACCTGAAGCAATAAGGCTGAGTTCAGCTTAAGTAGAGAATCTATGGAAGCCTGCTTCTTCAAGACAATGTCCAATTGAGTTCTTGAGGGTGGTTAGTTCCATAAATTCTTTCAGTAAAATCCACTTTCAGGGAGATCAGTGATATAGCACCACCATTCACAAGTACACAAACTTCTGCCATGTTTCTACCCTGCTCAGAGATCATGTACCTGGCCCACAATCCTTAACCAGCATCCACAGGGACTTTGGTGGTTTTTAAACATGATTATTATTTGATGGTTCCTTGGCTTCCTTACCTCCATTCCAGGTTAAGCCTTCTAGGACTCCCCTATATCAATGTCCTCCTCATTTTCAAGCTGAAACAACACTCACGGGTGTCTGGATGTGTCTTTGCTCATGGTTTCCATTCTCTCTCACCTGTGAACTATTAAAATCCTCCTGCCCAGTCTTCCAGACTCAGAGGAACTATCACTTGGTCCATAAGGTCTTTTCTGATCTTTTCCAGAGAGGTAAAGCTCAGGCCTCACTTCCTTCAGTTCCCTACACACCACCTCCTCAGTAAAGCTTTCCTTGACGTTCCTTTTGAAAAACAGCCCCCTCAGCCCACATGCAATATTCCCTTCCCCTATGGCCCTGCTTTGTGTTTCCCCATGCTCCGATCGCCACCAGACACACTATTTGGCTTTTATAGGTCTGCACCCCACTAGAATGTAAGCTCCAGGAAGACTGATACTATATATCTCTCCAATGTCAAGAGAGTGTCTAGCCATATGAGGCACTTTTATTTGTTGAATCAAACAAGGAAAATCAGTGCCTCCTCTCTAAACCCTGGAGCTTACGGTGCTTTGTTTGGACCAGCTCAAGATCCTCAAAATTGCCCTCCCTCCAGGCTGAGTTCTAGAGGATTGGGGAATTTCTTCTGGTCTTTGCCTGCCGACTGTCTCTCCTGCAGCTTGCTTAGCTTCTGATCCTGGGTCCTCCTATTTGCCTAGGTCTTTGGATTAGCACAAGTTAAAATATCTGCCACAATATTCATAATGCTGGGATGTGGCTTCTCACGTCGCTCCTTCAGCTACATTTACCAAGGTCCTCTGGGGACGTATTGTACCCTGCCCAGCATCATGACACACCAGACTCCAGCTAAAGCTCACAGTTGCAAACGCCCATTTGTTTGAAACAAAAATTCAGATACTCTCTTAGGGCACTTATAACTCAAGTCAGAATATGACGTGATTGCCTCTCTCAGGTTCCATACTAGTCTTGCCTGTTCTTGAAGCCATCATTAGCTCCTTATTTTTAATTCTTTCACAGCATTTAGCGGAGTAATACTGAATCAGTATACATCTTGGCCTTGACATTTCTTAACTTCCACCTATTAATTTAAAAAAACCTTTCTATCATTTCCCTCACATTGACATCAACGTACTTTCTCCATCAGTTTGTTACTCGATTCTGACTTCGTTCTGATGAGGAAATGAACTCCAATCCAGACTGTATTTTCCAAAGATGACTGTAATGGTATTTCCAATCTCACTTGTGCTTCTAGAAACTCTCTATTTCTGCATCAAGAGGTGAGGTCTATATCCCTTCCCAGGATGGATCTTTGTAACCGCTTCAACCCATGGAGGACAGCTGAAGTGACACAATGTGACTTCTGAGGCCAGGTTATAAAAATGCCATGGACTTCTGCCTTGTTCTCGTGGGATGCTTGTTCTTGGAACCCAGCTGCCATGCCACGAGGACGCCCGAGCAGCCCACAGAGACCACACAGCCCTGGCTTAGCTCTCAGCCAACAGCCAGCCCCAAATCGCCAGCCAAGCGAGTGAGCCACTTTCAAAGTGAATCTTCCGGTTCCCACTTGAGTCTTCCTTCCTGACACCATATGGACCAGAGACGGGCTGTCCTCTGAGCCCTGTCCAAACTGCAGATTCATGGACAAAGTAATGGTCGTTGGTGTTTTAAACTGCTAAGTTTGGAAGCAATTTATTACACAGCAGAAAATAATTGATACAGAGTACCAAACCCAAACCCACCCTCCTCTGTAGTTTTCTCTGAAGTCAGCAAGACCCTTTCTCTCCCCAGCATTTCGCCAGCTCCATTTCAAGTGTTTTTGCACGAGATACTACAACATCTGCTGTTAATAATCATAAGTAATCATTTTATAATCATTAATCATCATTTCCCCACAATTAGAAGAGTTATTTAGCTCCTTCCTTCTTTGGAATCATGTTCAACTATTCTTTTCTCTAAAAGCAGGTAATGCAAATTTCAGATTCTTTGTCAGAAGCTTCTAGCAACTGGCTTTCAAACCCAGGAAAAGATTTAGTGTTCTGTTACAGTAGATTGTGTGGAGAAACTAACAAGGTTTTCATTCTTTTCATCACACAGAAAAAGGAGCCTAAGCTAGTCTTCCCTTTGGGTTTGTTTGTCATTCTGATCACCCTAAGTGTCCACTGAGAGATGCTCTAAATTTGGAAAAGGGCCATATGATCCCGTTCAGATAGATTCATATAATCTGATGATCCCACCCACTGATACTTGCTTGTTTGGGTTGTGGATCCGGTTAAGTACACTAGAACGTAAAATGTACATTACCTACAACAGTTGGCTCCAGGTCCATGAAGAGTGCTCTGGGCACGTGCTTCCCAGCTCTGGTCTCACAAAAGAAGGAATCGAAAGATGCACCCATAGGCTCCGTTTTGGCACGTGCCTGCGGATCCTGCCTGCCGTCGAGAACAACACCATCTGGCTGGATTCCGTGTTCCAGGCAGTAGAGCTCCCAACAGGCATCCCCAATCTGGACGCCAGCTTGGCCAATGTGGACAGACAGGCACTCCCTCTGAAATGAGCCATAGTATTTAAATTACAGCTGTGCATCTTCCTAACGTGATAACACGAGCTACATCACTCAGCAGGTCCTCTCAGGGCTGAGAGAAAGCAGGCTAGCGTATGCCAGCAAGAGAACTTTGTGGTAAAGCTAATGAAAACTGTCTCATGGAAACCAAAAACCAAGGTACAGGTAAGCTTCAGGAACAATTTAACCAAGGACTCCAGTTCAAACAACATAAACTAAGCACCTATTGTGTAATGGGCTAAGAATGAGTTAAGACATATCATATATGAATAAAATCAAGCTTCCTCACCCAGAAAAAAAATTAGTTACTGGAAAGGAATAAAACCAAAATCAATGTACAGCCTGATATATGTTAAAACCCACTGCAGTAAATCTCATATCTTGAGATTTTACATTTACTGTTCATATGTGCTCTAAATAAGGAAGGATGTTCTAAGCTTAAAAGTAGTGCAAAATTTACCAAGGAAACATGCTATAGATTTAATAACCCCAAAATGTAAGAACTCCATACTATAATAAACAAAAATACTGATGTATATAAAAAAGGATTTATGTATAGCCCTTCATATATGAGCTATACATAAGGCAATTTTATATACATCAATTAAAAAATACTTGAGACATCTATTAGATAAATAAGCAAATGACATAAATGAATTACAAAAGAAAGAAATGATCTAAAATGCAAAGATTTAGGCACAATGGCATTCACGGTATCATTATTTATAAGAGTAAAAACCAAGAACCAATCTACTTAACCATCTACCTATTGTTGGGCATTTAAAGGAAAGTACATTGATACAATGGCATGCTATGCAAACCTTCAATAGTTACCAAAAAATTGTATGACATGGGAAATGCTTATGTTAAAATGTTACGTGAAAGCATACAAGTTATATAATTGTATATAAAGTATGATGTCAAATATATTTAAAAATAAGCTTACTCAGCCATAAAAAAGAATGAAGTAATGCCATTTGCAGCAACATAGATGGGCCTAGAGATTATCACACTAAGTAAGTCAGAGAAGGACAAATATCATATGATATCACTTATATGTGGAATCTAAAAAAATGATACAAACGAACTTCTTTACAAAACAGAAACAGACCCACAGACATAAAAAACAAACTTATAGTTACCAAAGGAGAAGAGGGGAGAAATAAATTAGGAGTTTGGGTTTAACAGATACAAACTACTACATATAAAATAGATAAACAACAAGGTCCTACTGTATGACCCAGGGAACTGTATTCAACATCCTGTAATAAACCATAATAGAAAAGAATATGAAAAAGAATATATATATGTATAACTGAATCACTTTGCTGTACACAAGAAACTAACTCAACTTTGTAAATCAACTACACATCAATAAAAATAAACAAATAAAATAAAATAAAAAATAAAAATAAGCACAGAAAAAAGTCTTTAAAATGCATCAAAATATTAACTCTAATTACAACTGGGTAGAATTTTTTTTCCTGTTTAAACTTACTTATTTTCTTCACCCTCATTAGCCTCCCTTCTCCTCTCCCACTTTTAAATTACCATTCTTTTTTTTTTTTTTAAGGCAAACAACTTTTTTTTTTGTAATTTAAATATCTACTCATCTAAGAGAGGGGAGAAAAAGTTAAATCCTAAAAATCTAAAGGGACAGCAATTGCTGGCTTTAATATCGTTGTGTTTTGATTGCCAATGGTCATGGAACAAGTCTGTGCAGAGGGTCTTACAGAGTGAGAAGTCTGTCTACTGCATCATCAGGACCCTTCAGGCTGTCTGCCGGATATGCTGATAGGCAACCCCGCCCTCCTCTGTCTGTCCATGGCTGCACTTTCCCAAGGTCTGAGATTCAACCACAAAAAGACCACCGATTGGAGGAGGGGAGGGAGGTCGCTGTGGCCAGTCGCAACCCTGCCATCTGACCCAGACTCTGCTCACTCTGCTGGTAATCAGCCGCACAAACCCTGTACTTTGTCTCCTTGAGTCACAGGGCATAACAACACAGCGCTCTGTGCTTTATGAGGAATTGGAGTTCATTACCTGAGTAGAACTTCCCTCTGATTTCTTTTGTAGGCAACCATGTCTCTCATGACAAAGGCAGTGAACTCAATTTACAAAGCACTTCACTTAGTACCAACCAATTTTTCCAACCTCTATCTGGCACAGAAAAATCAAAGCAACATATTCCATCATCAACAGCCTTCTAACACCTGAGTCTGCAAAGCACAGCTTCATTCCTCTCTCCTCCCAAAGGACTTAAGATGATCTCAGTACATTAGCTACTGTAATCAGATCAAAACTTACCCCAATTCCTAGATTTAGGTACAAACTTAAAAGTGGCGGGGTGGGGGGGCGGGGGGAAGGGGCGGCGAATTCGTTGTTTCTGCGTCATTAAAACCACTTGCACGTAGATTCTCTCACAACATCCTTCCACGGCTGTTTCCCACCCAGTCCACAGGGCATGCACACAGGGTACTTGCTCTTAATATTCACAGTAAAAATAATCACCAACATGAAAAGCAATTGCTGCTCCTCATGGGGACTGTTCTCCCAAGTGATATAGACATAGGAGGGAAACTGAGCTTTTTGAACTTGGCAGGAATACTTGGCCCAAGAAGGACCAATCTTGCCCATCCTGGTATGAGAAGCAGCTGAGTTTATCTCATAACTGTGTCCCGGGGACAGAAGGCTATCTCCACCTTATTCTTAGCCTTTTCCTCCTTTCCAAACTATCTGTTAAAATATTAGTCACACTATATAAAAAAAAAAGACTGTAAAATGCCCACTGAATATCAGTAGTGATGTCACAGCGCATTAATAAATGCTGCTTTAAAGCTTATTGGGAATTACTAGGACAGCACAATTTTTTAATTACCTTTTTATTTTGAGATAAATATGAATTGTAGATTCATGTGTGGTTATAAGAAATAATGCAGAAAGAGCTCATGGATCCCTTACCTGTTTTCCCCCAGTGGAAATATCTTGCAAGATCACACCCAGAATATCAAAACTGATACAGTCAAGACACAGCATTTCCATTATTGCAAGTATCCCTGATGTAGGAAGGCATAATTTTTAAGAGCAAAATATAAAATAAGCATCCTTAAAATGTTGGAGAGAGAGTCCAATGGGGTGAGAAGATCAAAGATGAAAAAGCAATTTGAATGCTTGCTTCCGTTTAAGAATTAAAAATTCTAAGACTAAAAATTACTGTGACTGGAACATAAGAGATAACACTATTGGTGGGAACATAAATTGGTGCAGCCACTGTGGAAAACAGTATGAAGGTTTCTCAAAAAACTAAAAAGAGAACTACCATATGACACAGCAATTCCACTCCTGGGTATATATTTGAGAAAAACAAAAACACTAATTCAAAAAGACACATGAACCCCAGTGTTCATAATAGCATTATTTACAATTGCCAAGACATGGAAGCCACCTGAGTGTCCATCAACAGATGAATGGATAAATAAGTCATATATATATATATATATACATATATATATATGTATATATATATATATATACACACACACACACACGCACACACACACACACACACACACACAATGGAATATTACTCAGCCATTAAAACAGAACAAATTTTTGCCGTTTGCAGCAACATGGATGGACTTGGAAAATTGAAATAAGTCAGACAGAGACAGACAAACATGTATGATATCACTTATATGTGGAATCTAAAAAATACAAGAAACTAGTGAATATAACAAAAAGAAGCAGACTCATAGATATAGAGAAAAACTGGTGCTTAGCGGAGGGGAGAGTGAAGGGGGGAGGGCAATTTAGGGGTAGGGGACTAAATGGTACAAACTGTTAGGTATAGAATAAGTGACAAGGATACATTGTACAACATGGGGAATAGAGCCAATATTTTATAGTAATTACAAATGGAGTATGACCTTTGAAAATTGTGAATCACTATATAGCACACCTGTAACATATAATATTGTACAGCGACTCTATGTCAATTAAAAAAAAAAAAAGGAACCAAGAGAGTGAAAGGAAAGTGAATCATAAGAGGTGGTCCCCAAACAGAATTATTGTAAGTAACTGTATTAATTATTGTCCCCAAAGAACTAGACTCAAGAGAGGACAACATAGAGGTCCCTGCCCTTCACCCAACCTCACATTTATGAGCTCAGCAATGGTGACCTGGGTCTGAAGTCCCCAGAAACTCTGAAAGCATAACTAAAAACGAAGCCACTGATTTCTACAGAAAAACCAGCACACTCGGTCTAAAGCAAATGTAAAAACTAAAGGAAGGAGAGGATCTTGCCTCAGTGCTTCCGTTAAAGGCAGTGAACCACTACAAATCAACAAAGCTTGTCCTAAAAGCAGCAGAATTATAGATGAATAGATGAGATTCAGAGCAGATTCAAAGCTGATCCAAACACAGATATTTAAAAAAACAAATGCCTCTTTAAAAATTTCTTCTCTTGTGTTAGGAATCTATGAAGAATTGTTTGGTGGGGGAAAAGAGAGACACACATGATGAAAAAAAGTTGCTACAACTGCTGACAGCAACACTGTCAGCAACATAGAAGCCACTTACCATGCTGATCTGCAGGTGCCCCGCTGCCCAGCGGTACTGACAGGAGGAGCCGCCCAGGTGAGCTTTATCAAAGGGCAGGAAGTGACTCCACCTGAGGGCTGAGACGCTTAAAGCAGCACAGCCTCTTTTCAGTTTTTCAATTCTCTGGTGTCAGAGGAGCTGTGATGGGCCTGCCTGAACACCCTGTGATAAAGTCTGTGCACAACTACCGATGAATTCTCTAAAGCTTATCCAAATCTGCTAGCGACGTATACCTAGGTTGAAAATAACAAATGTCTTTAAGAAAGAATCCTTCTCTTGTATTAAGAATGTATGAAAACCAGCATATGTATCGCTTGATAAGCAGTTTTACAAAAACAGAGTTTGATTTATCTAGATGATATAAGGGAATGAATTTTAGAATGCTTGATTTACATATTAATTTATATCCGTATACTAGTTGTTGAATATGTGTAATATCAACCTGCATAGTGATCGGTGTCATTGCAAACTGCTGAAGATTTTGGAAATACTCTTTGAGGAAATCCCCCCCTAAGAATAGTTGTAAATCTATGGTTGTAAATCTATGGTTAAAGAAATTTGGGTAACATTTAGGTCCAATTAAGATAACAGGAGGGACTTCCCTGGTGGTCCAGCGGTTAAGACTCCGTGCTTCTGATGCAGGGAAGCGGGTTTGATCCCTGGTCAGACAACTAGACCCCGCATGCTGCAACTAAAGATCCCACATGCCACAATGAAGATCCCGAGCACAGCAACTAAGACCCGGCACAGCCAAATAAGTAAATATATTTTTTTAATTAAAAAAAAAAGATAACAGGAATATCTTCTCAGGAAGGGAAATCTAGAGTCTGATTTCAGATAGATAGATAGATAGATCGATAGATAGGGACTGAAATTTTATCAGTTTTCTCAAACTCTGTCCTGAAGAATATGTTAAACAGTTTCCTCAAACCCTGTCCTGTTAATACGTTAATATGTCAGGGAACATTTGTCGTGTATTCAGCGCTATCCTAGGCAGGGTAAGACATTGCATTTGGGGGCAGGGACGTTCAGACACTAGAACGTTGACCTCTTGTAGGATCAAGACAGTTCACCAGACTTTTCATGTCTTGAATAGCCAACCTTCAGAATAATCCACTGTCCTTTGCTCTGTTTCTATGGTACCCAGCAATTTTCTGATTAAAATTTGTCTTCTATGCACTGCTTTCCTAGTGTATAGGCCAGGGCCTCTTATAATAGGAATTCAGTAAATACAATACTTGTGAGTAATTGAACAAAATAGTAAGTTCACAAGTGTCTGAAAATTGGAAAGGGATGTTCTGACTAAAACAACAGTATTCTAGTCACTGATAAGAAATCCCTCCCCACTGAGAATCCCCACATCCACATTCTGGATTAGCTATCACTGTGGGAATTGATTATCACAAGTTCCCAAAGGACTGATCATCTCCTTTTATACCATCGAAGAGCTGAGGACAGATTCTAACTTCGGATGATCTCAACTAAGTACTAGGTTGAAAGGATGAAATTGTTCTTTCTGTGAGTAAAAAGGTCAAATATCAGCAATTTCATATGGTACAATCTAAATCCTTGCATCCTATGAAGCTCTGTCTGGTGGAGACCAACTCCCTAGATGACATTTCTGTACTGTTTTACTCTAACTGCTACAAAGCAATACTTTCTTCCTTAATTTTGGGGGAGAGATAGAATAGAAGTGATTCTTAGCCATGGGCATCTTGCTCTCTAACTTCTTACCCTTTTTAAAGCTAAAACTTTTTTCAATATTTGTAATAACCTATAAGGGAAAAGAATCTGAAAAGTAATGTATATGTAATATATATTATATATATATATATAAAACTGAATCACTGTGCTGTATACCTGAAACTAACACGATATTGTAAATCTATATTTCAATTAAAAAAAAACTATAACTTTTTTTCCTTGTGTCATAACTGTAGTGCAAGTTCAGTACCTCATGATTTAAAAAAATTATAAAACACAGGAAAGTTTAAAAAAGAAATTTAATACCCAAAATCTGACCACCTAGAGAAATTTTAATACATTGATTTCATCTTTTTCCTCTGTTAAATCTCTGTAATTCATAACTGAATATACCTCTACATTCCACGTTTTTCTTTTAAAATTACAATACACTATTCTATTACACACTTCATAGTTAACTTTTATTGGCTGAAATATTCTTTCCAGTGGATCAACCATAATTAATCATTTTCCTATTATTATTTATTTAGATCGTCTTTGTTTTATCTGACATTATAAACAACAATGCCATTAATATCTTCATGTTTTAGGGGAAACAAAACTTTACTTCTACCCTCTTAGGGTATCCAGTTGGGCATGAGAGTTAAAATGACAGAATTTGAATTAACAGGAGAAAAGCAAACAGATTTTTACATGTACAGAGGAGCCTCCATAGGAAAATAAAGACCCAAAGAAGGAGCAAAACCTTAGTGCTTATGTACGAGGTTGGACAATGAGAGGGAATTGTGGAAGAGTAAGTAAAATACACGGGGAGACCAAAGGAAGATAAGAGTTATTTAAACAAGTTCTGTTTGTACAGAATTCTCTGTCCCTGACTCCCCCCATCCTCCTGATATGGGGAGGGCCGCTATCACAGGGGAGATTTATCTCTTGCTTTCATGAAGAAAGGGGGAGGTCAGAAGGCCCTTCTTGCACCTGGTGTTCTTCAAGTGCCTGCAGCTAAAAATAATCCTCCTGCCAAAGCGGCATGTTTGGGGGTGGCATATATTGCCACCCTTCAATGTATATACAATTTTATTTCTTAGGATGGATTCCCAGAAAGGGAATCAGAGTGTGAAAGGGGAGGTGATTTTTAAAGCCTCTGACATAAAGAAAGCAGTATCTTAAACCAAAGAATGTGCTATTTAACAATTTTCTTTTTTATTTGAGAAGGTCCTTTACTTGCTGTAGTGCCTTCTTATAATTAGAGGATGAAGGCACTTGGACTCTCTTCTGCTCTGGAGACAGGAGGTCTCATAATCAGATTTACTGGTTTCCTAGAGACAGCCCTGAGAACACATTTTTCCAATACCTTTGGTGACCCGGGATTTATCTTACATGAATAATTCAGCGTGTGCAAACCTCATTTTACTTTCATCCTCTCCCCACATGCTAAGAAAGATCTAAAATGCTTCCAATTTGCCTTGGCTTGTGATGAAAGTCCTAATGAACTGTGAACTACTAATCGGGCCTTGGAGATTTAGGAATGGAGTCAGAACTAAATCCCAGGTCACCCGTTTTCAACAGGGAGACCCCCTCGACTACCCTCCCCTTCTAGTTTCTATAAAGTTAAGCGCCTGGAGGTAGGAGGAGAGGGGCGGGACTCCACGTTTCCTAGCAACCGCGCGCCGTCCCCTGATTGGCTGGTCGCCGCGCAGCCGCCATTTTCAAACCCCGGAAGATGGCGATGGCTGAGGCGGCGGTGGCGGCGCCCTCCTGACAGGAACCCTTCTCCGGGCCGAAGCGGCCGGGCGCCGTGCGGCTCCCAGCGGGCCTCCCGGGCACCCGGCCACCGCGCCGCCCCCTCCACGCCATGGAGCCCGAGCTGGCGGCCCAGGAGCAGAGCCGGCCGCGGAGGCGAAGCCGCCGGGCCTCGGGACTCAGCGGGGGCGGCGCCGCAGAGCCTTCGGCCGACACCCCCGGACTGGGGCCAGACGGCAGGTGAGCGCTGGGGGCGGTGGCGCCTGGGGACCCCTGGCGTCGGGTCCGAGGCTGGGGCGGGGGTGGGAGGAGGGGAGGGGCAGGGGAGGGCCGGGCTGCCTACTCTCCTCCTCCTCCCCCCTCCCTCTTCTCCCCCTCCCCCTTCTCCCCCCCTTTTTCCTTCTCCCCCTTCTTTTCCTTCCTCCTCCTCTTCCTCCTCCTCTCACCCTCCTACCCCTCTTCCTATCATCCTCTCCCTATCATCCTCTCCCTCGTCCTTTATTTCCTCTTCCCACGCCTCTCCTTACTACCTCTCCCCTTCCCCCTTCCTCCAGTCTCCTCCCCTCCCCTTCCCCCACCTCCCTCAGGGGGCCTTGGAGATCCTCTGCACATCCGGCAGGTTTCGGGCTGGAATTGGGAAGGTTCCTAAATGCCCACGGGGAACTGCTGGGTCAGGGGACAGAAATCGTCCCTCGAGCCAGAGGACTTCTACCAGACGCCAAACTTTTAGCCTAAAAACGAGCATTAATATGAAAAGTTTTGCCGAGGTCAGAGTCCCTCCTTTGGAGCCCTGGCCAAGTCGGTGCTCAGCGCAGCTCACGGCCCCAGCCTCCTGGGTAAAGAGAGCGAAGAGGATGGTCGCCGACTTTTTAGCTGTTGACCCATTTCACATTCTGTCCCGTGTGTCTGCAAAGGAAGGACACTAGCTGAGGGTTTCAGAGGCTGTGTCTGCAAGAGGAGAGGGTGAAAAAGTGCTAAAGGCGTGGCTTTCCCCTCACGGTTTTGCAGAGGGTGGGTTCCAGTGACTGGCAGTTGGACCTTACATCCCTGAAGTTGTGTCCTCATCCATCAAATGGGATTATAAGAGTACCCACTTCCTGTAAGTTGTGAAATTCAGTGAGGTCATGTGTGTAACCCTGTACACAGAGAGCTCTCAACAAATGTTAACTGTTATTTGTCGATTTTTATCTATAATTCCACATCTGCTCCATCTTTTCAGAAGCACTGTGGTCCACTTCACATTATTACTTGAGATAAACTGCAGTTCCTTACATAATTTACATTCCAGTCATGCCTGGATGTGCCAATCCCTTTTTTTTAAAAATTTATGTAATTAATTTATTTTTGGCTGCGTTGGGTCTTGGTTGCTGCATGCAGGCTTTCTCTAGTTGCAGCGAGCAGGGGTTACTCTTCATTGAGGTGCACGGACCTCTCACTGCGGTGACTTCTCTTCTTGCAGAGCATGGGCCCTAGAGCGCATAGGCTTCATTAGTTGCAGTGCGTGGGCTCAGTAGTTGTGGTTCAGAGGCTCTAGAGCGCAGGCTCAGTAGTTGTGGCACACAGGCTTAGTTGCTCTGCAGCATGTGGGATCTTCCCGGACCAGGGATCGAACCTGTGTCCCCTGCACTGGCAGGCAGATTCCTAACCACTGCACCACCAGGGAGGTCCACCAATCCCTTTTTGAGAGAAAGGAAAACACCTTACTTTCATGGACAAGGCATTTATAAACTCATTGTAAGTTATCATGCAGAGAGAACAGTATCTTTTTCATTAGCTATTGATTTTTATTTTGAAGTTTACGATAACCCTTGTCTGAAACTTTTATACTGATTACAGCCTATATTTAAGAGGAAGTGAAAGAGCAGAGAGAGAGATGTCATCATCTCTGAGACTGAGAAATAGGAGAATCGGGAAAGCCTAGTAAAGGGAAAATGAACATAGAATTTCAAAAACATCAAGTGGGGCAGTGTTAAATTCATTGCACCTGCCTAGTGCCAGGCATTGTTGTAGATACTGGGAATTCTGGTGAACAGATGAAGTCCCTGCTCTCCTGAAGCTTAAAGTCTGCTTGGGGAGGAAAGACAATAATGAAATAAATAATAAAATATCAGGTGGTCATGCTGTGAAGAGGCATACTAAGGGGGATAGAGATAAGGAGAGGGTCATGTTGCTGTTTTTAAAAGATCACAAAGAAAAGCCTCTCTGATGATAGCGATGATATTTAAACAGAGATCTGAAGAAATTAAGGAACAAAGCCATGTGAATATTTGGGGAGAAAGGCAGTAAGTGCAAGTAGAATCCTATATGGTATGTTCAAGGACTGCAGAGAAGCCAGGGTCGGGCTTCCCTGGTGGTGCAGTGGTTGAGAACCTGCCTGCCAATGCAGGTTACACGGGTTCGAGCCCTGGGCTGGGAAGATCCCACATGCCGTGGAGCAACTAGGCCCGTGAGCCACAACTACTGAGCCTGCGCGTCTGGAGCCTGTGCTCCGCAACAAGAGAGGCCGTGACAGTGAGAGGCCCGCACACCATGATGAAGAGTGGCCCCCACTTGCCGCAATTAGAGAAAGCCCTCGCATAGAAACGAAGACCCAACACAGCCATAAATAAATAAATTAAATTAAATTAAATTAAATAATAATAAAAAAAAGAAGCCAGGGTCACTAGAGTGGAGTGAAACAAAGGGCAGAAAGGTAGACGATGAGGTCGGAGAGATGGCTGGGGCCAGATCGGGTAGTATATGGCTGACCGCCAAAAGGACTTTAAATTTGAATCCGTGGTTGGGAAGCAGTAGGAAATTATGTGATCTGTCTTTTAAAAGGATCGCTTTGTTATGTGGCAAGGATAGAATCCGGGAGACCAACTAAGAGGCTATTGCAGTTGAGACATCCAAGTGGTAGACGTGGTGGAAAATATTCATATTTGGGATGTATTTTTAAAGTAGAGCTGACGGGATTTGCAGGTGGATTAAATGTGGAGTTAAGAGCAAGAGGACAAAAAAAAAAAAAAAAAAAAAGAGCAAGAGGAATGAAGAATGATTCCAAGGTTTTTGGTCTGAGCACCAGAAGAATGGGTTTCCATGTTCCTACAAAGGAAAGACCTGGAGAGAAGTTTGCCTTGGGATATGTTATAAGACTCCTATTAAGGAGTTCATCACACCAGTTTCTTTTTTTCCTTTTTCTTTTCTCTTTTTCTGCTTTTTTCTCTTTTTTTAAAAAAAATGTTTTATTGAAGTGTAACAGTCGAATGAAAGAGGGCATGAATCATAAGTGTTTTGCTCAGTGAAATTTCATAAAGTGAGTGCATCTGTGTAACCAGGTATAAGTTTTCTCTAGGGCAGCAGTTCTATAAGTTTGGCATCTGACAATCTAGCTTAACAGAGGAGGGCTGGATTCTTATATCGCCTTGTATATAATGTGTTGCAGTGTATAAAGTTGAAGTATATAAAGAATGAAGTATATTAGTAGATAAAGAAAATCTGCCCTGACATTTTCAGTTCAGTAAGGCATGGGTACTTTAATAGCCTTTTCAGATAATTGAGGATATTCTTTGATAATACACCAGAGCTTGACAAGTGGTAGTTTCTTAACAGGTGGCTGCAATTTAGAATCTGAAACCATATCAATGAACTTTTCATTCTCTGTTACATTAAAATCCATTGGTCTGTTAAAACTTTGAATAGATCTTTTTTACCCATCCTTGATTTTGTGACATTATACATTTGTCATTTGGAAAATATTGGCACACGGAGTTAAGCAGATCTTCTAAAGGTTGATACATACTGTTACATGCTATCAGAAAATCACAATTATTAATAGTACCACCAATCTCATGTGAAAGCTTTTAAGTATTGGGAGGATGCCATGCTCATAGTGATGGGTACAGTTGTCAAAAAATTCTAATTTTCATTTGAAAGCCCAAATTTTTATCATTGGCAGCAGCAATACTTCATTGTAGATAAATGTCTGCAAAATACTCAAGTGAGAATGACAGTTTATCTGTTAGTCATTCTCTCAAGTAAAAATATTGTTCTCTGCAAAGCTAATTTGGTTCACAACCTGATTGATCACACAATTGCTTTTCCTCAAGACAACCTTATTACACTGGCCGTTTTCCCTTACTCAGAAGGGATAGTCCCCTGGAATTTGTATCGTTACACTTGATTCATTTATATTTAATATCTAATTCTGATTCTTTGTCTCTGGCTGCTTTTAAGAGTAGAGAACCAAGGATATGACCCAGTGTACAAGTGGAGGGCTTGGCCTTAAATAATAGAGCTTATCCACTATAACAAGAGAGAAGAAAAGGTCTATGGTTGGTAGACTGGACAGTGTAAATATGTGGGATATAATATAATAAGGTGCAGGGTCAAAACTGTTAGTGAGGTGGGGGTGAGGGAAGGAGTATTGGAAGAGTAAAGAGAGAAAGGTTTGAAATAGTTATGTCAGACGGTAGGCGAGGAAATGACAAGGGAAATCTAATAGCGTTGCTGAGCAGAACTGAGGATCACTTGAAATTTGTGGTCAGGAATTCAAAGTGAAACTAGGCAGCATGTGTGTGTGTGTGTGTGTGTGTGTGTGTGTACACGTACATGTGTGCATATTACTGTTTACAGGGCCTGCCCTTTAGTCAACCTATCCACGTGGTTGGAGCTCATTTCCAGCCACATCCGTTGCTAATTGTTAATCCCAGCCATCCAGGCGAGAAACTGGCTAGACTAGAGAATGAGCAGGGAGTAGAAATGGCTAGGATGTGCAGAGCCTAGGAGAGATGGCTTACTGTTTTAAATCTGTACTAAGTTAAATAACGTATTATTAAGCTGATTTGCCTCTGCTAAATATTGATATGGGGGATTGCTTCACACTGAGGTAAAAAAATTTTTTTGAACATAATGTGTGTGATTACTATAGGATATGGCAGGGGCAAGATAATTAGGGAGAAAAGAGTGGAGACATCTGGAATCCACTGGGGTGTAAGCTTTCTCTGCGGCTGCCTCTTATGTGGCAGGCCTCTCGCTCCTTTTTCCTCTTCTGTCCCTCTATTTTTGTTTTTTTTGTTTTTTAAAAATTTTATTTATTTATTATTTCATTTAATTAATTAATTAATTTGCACCGGGTCTTTGTTGCGGCAGGTGGGCTCCTTAGTTGTGGCATTCATGTGGGATCTAGTTCCCTGACCAGGGATCGAACCCAGGCCCCCTGCATTGGGAGCGTGGAGTCTTAACCCCTGCGCCACCGTCCCTCTCTTTTTGTTCTGGGTAGTAATAGGCCAGGGTCTTGTCCTCAGGCAGCCCTGGGCCCCACCACGTGGCCCATAGCTCAGAAGGCGGCTTGCTTTTCTGGCCCAGTTTTCCTGACACTGAGTTTGTTCTAGCCCCAGCTTGGACTCAGCTAATTATTTTCTCTGGGAATGTACATTCTTTTAGACTGTGACCCACAGCCAAATAAAACATTAGCGTTTAAAGAGTTTAGGCTTCACAGTCAGACTCCTTGGGTTCAAACTCTTGCTCTTGAGGACTTAATCTCTGTTAAGTCTCACTTCATAGTGTCTAGCTCATTAGTAGTATCTGTCTCATAAGGCTGTGATTAATCTCTTTAAATCTCACTTCATATAGTATGTCTCATACGGTTGTGAAAATTATGGTAGGTAATTAAAGTAAAACATTAG
This sequence comes from Balaenoptera acutorostrata, assembly GCF_949987535.1. Classification (NCBI taxonomy): domain Eukaryota; kingdom Metazoa; phylum Chordata; class Mammalia; order Artiodactyla; family Balaenopteridae; genus Balaenoptera; species Balaenoptera acutorostrata. The sequence continues at coordinate 26,432,475 of NC_080066.1, read as the reverse complement.
AATAGTACCTATACACAGCAAATACTCCAGAAATCTTAAGTGTCATTATTTTTGTTTTCTGCAGGAAGCACTAGAGCTATAACTTACTTACTCTCTATCAAGGAATATTTAGCAATTAGCTCTGTTGTCAGTTTTTGTAGAGGTGGTACAGTATAGCTGGTAACAGCACAATGCTAGATCTTTGACTTTTGTTTTCCTAGTGAAACTGATGAATTTGTAGAATGGACATCCAGGGTTAAAGGTATATTCTTAAGCCAAGCTAGCTGTTCTGTTAACTTAGAGCTGAGGATTCCTGTTGCCTTTAAGGGAATTTAACTTCTTGGATGGACTATTTTTCAAAACATTTAAAAAACTAAATTAGGGTGTTTAAACACAAATTGAGCCAATCCTTGATAATCCGGGATTGTCATTATTATTACTATTTATATTAATAGTTACTGAAAATAAAAGGATGCCCCCACCAGCTCCTAAGGCTGTTTCCTCCCACATTGAAATGACTGTACTTTTTAACAGTTTTATTGAGATATAATTTGCATATCATAACATTCACCCATTGTAAGTGTGCAATTCAGTGATTATTAGTAAATTTATAGACACAGTTCACTGTTAGAACATTCATCATCCCAAATACTCCCTCACGTTTGTTTGCAGTTTGTCCTTGCTCCTACCCCCAGACCTAGGCAGCCACTAATCTGCTTTCCATGTCTATAAATTTCTATTTCTGGACATCTCATATAAATAGAATTATACAATATATAATCTTTTGCATTTGCATGTTTTGCAGTTTGTCCATATTATGACATGTATCAGTATTTCATTCCATTTTACTGCTAAATAGTATTCCATTATATGAAATGAATATTCCACATTTTGTTACTCCATTTACCAGTTGCTGGAGATTTGAATTGTTTCCAGTTTTCGCTATTACGGATAATGCTGCTGTAAACATTTACATACAAGTCTTTGTGTGGACATATGTTTTCATTTCTCTTGGGTAGATTCCTAGAACTGGAATTGCTGAGTCATATGGTAAGCTTATGTTTAACTTTTTAAGGAATTGCCAAACTGTTTTCCAAAGGCTACTAGACCTTTAACGACGTAGCTTCTAGATATTTTTCTCTTCCCTCACTATTACTTGCTGCTGGCATTATCCCCTGTACCCTCTCTCCTGAATCTGATGCTGTGGGCAAGGCAACCTGATAAGTATATTAGAAATTCGTAACGCAAAGGCATTGAATGATAGTCTTGAGTATTAGTGTAGGATGTTGTGATGTCTGGAATGTGTGTGTGCATGCTGGTTTCTAGATGCTCAGCTGTGTTCTGGACTAGAGATGTTCCAAGATGTATCTGTTATTTGGGACTCTCAGATACAGGTGAGAAAACCCCAGTGTGGTAGAGGAGATAGTCTACATGATTATCAGCTCCACCAGGCTCTTTCCAAAGGGGAGAGGAGACAATCCCTCAAGATGCTAAGCAGTCAAAACAGTAGGAGAAGTCTACTTCCTCAGATATTAGACCCAAATAAGTGAATTTTGTCATTGTTTGTCTAATTTGAAAAGCACTTGAGACCCTGAGTAGTTCAGCACCCCAAATACCAGCAAATGTTATCTATAAAGAATAGTTTACACCATTCGTTCTATAAGATTGATACATTCATGGTACCCTTGGCATTTACAGATTACATTTTTAATTTAGCTATCTGTGAGTTACGTATAGTTGTTTGTAATCAGGCTGAGAAATGTGTTTGAGTTGCACCCAACAGCTGCATATCAGTACTACTGTGTTCTTTCTTGTTTTCACATAGGAAGTAATTTTTCTTAACAGATCTGGAGGCATCCCAAAAACTTTTCAGTTATGCTTTGTCATATTTCAAATGCCCCTATGCCTCAAGTCTTCTTTTTTGCTAATTTCAGTGACCTACTCTGCTATACTCCTATCATTAGCCCTTCTATTTTGCTCGCTTTTTAAAAAACATTACTTTGCTAACTCAGTTTGGTTGTTTTCATTGTAAAACCTTAAATACCTATCTTATTATAAGCCAGTATCTTTATATTTTTGTGGTTTATTTTCCTTTTTAATTAGAATAGTCACTTATATTGTCTGGTACACTTTGTGAAAATGTTGCCATTTATAAATCTGCCATTATAAATCCAATTCAGCTCTTAATTACCTGCCATGATAGAGGAGGGCAGTGACACAAGTCATAATCTCTGAAAATACAATTTGGTTTAAGAATGAAATAACAGGATGATTTTCTTTTGAACATCAACTTTGCCATTTTAATTATGCTTTGTTTAGACTAAATTTAGTTTAGTGTAAAAATAATAGTTTGAAAACACACCAAATGATACAAAAGGAAGTGTGTTAGAGGCCAAGGAATAATCACAATGGGGTTAGTAGGAAACACAATTAATATACCAAGCTAGTTCCTTTAGGTATTTATTTTATGCTTTAAATGTTATAATTATTTGGATATATGAAAAAAGGGGATTGGACAAAAATTCTTGAAAAGATGAAGAACTGTCACTTCTTATTTCAGCCTTTGAGCTTCCTTTTTTTTTTTTTTTAAAGGATTTTTTTAATTAATTAATTAATTTTATTTAATTAATTTATTTATTTATGGCTGTGTTGGGTCTTCGTTTCTGTGCGAGGGCTTTCTCTAATTGCGGCAAGTGGGGGCCACTCTTCATCGCGGTGCGCAGGCCTCTCACCATCGCGGCCTCTCCTGTTGCGGAGCACAGGCTCCAGACGCGCAGGCTCAGTAATTGTGGCTCACGGGCTTAGTCGCTCCGCGGCATGTGGGATCTTCCCAGACCAGGGCTCGAACCCGTGTCCCCTGCATTGGCAGGCGGACTCTCAACCACTGCGCCACCAGGGAAGCCCTGAGCTTCCTTTTAAATGGACTGTACTGGGTATCTTCTAGAAAGGCCATTTTTAATGTTTTATGAAATCAAAAATTTTTCCCACAAGGATTTAAAATAGCTGTGTTACATTTTGAGTCTGACCCCTGTGAAAAAATGACTATATATCTTTCCGAGATTTTTGAAAGCTAGCACTGACTCACATGCTTTCAGGGCACAATTTGTTTTTTGGGTTCCTGTTTTACATGAGTTTTCAAAATAAATAGGTACTTGTTATTGAAGTAGGAAAAAATAGCATTACTGTAAAGCTGATTACAACTGGTGCTGGAAAGAATCTTGCCATCCAATTGGAAATATTTTTCCAGTTTGTTGACCTATTTAAAATTCTGAACAGCTAATTCTTTCCAGCTTTCAAACATCAAATTCATTCTAAGGTCAGTATGGACAATTCTAGGGAATAAAGAAATGAATAGCTTTGGTTTTGTGTTCTCCTTAATACTTGTCTTATACCTGAAAGGAAGTGTTTATTGACTATTTTAAGTGCCACTATGATTACTACTTTGTAATGAATATTTGTATTACATTAAAAATAATCTTCTGAGAAATCATAATTGTTGCTTCTCAGCCCAGTCCCTACTGGTGGCTCTTTTTAACCGTGTAGTATATGATAGCACTTACCTAGAGCAGTGTTTCTAAAAAGTGTGCTCTATGGACTCATAAGGTATGAAGGTCCTGTTTTCCCTGCAGTCTTTTGGCATTTGCTTATAATATTATTGATATTATCTATGTATACTATAATACTATATCCATGTATTCTTTTTTTTTTTTTGATTTATTTATTTATTTATTTTTATTTTTGGCTGCGTTGGGTCTTTGTTGCTGCGCGCGGGCTTTTCTCTAGTTGCGGTGAGTGGGGGCTACTCTTTGTTGTGGTGCGCGGGCTTCTCATTGCGGTGGCTTCTCTTGTTGCAGAGCACGGGCTCTAGGCACACAGGCTTCAGTAGTTGTGGCACGTGGGTTTCAGTAGTTGTGGCATGCAGGCTCTAGAGCATAGGCTCAGTAGTTGTGGCACACGGGCTTAGTTGCTCCGTGGCATGTGGGATCTTCCCGGACCAGGGCTCGAACCCATGTCCCCTGCATTGGCAGGCAGATTCTCAACCACTGCACCACCAGGGAAGCCCCCCATGTATTCTTTAGTCATATGAATTATAATTTATTGCTGATGTCTTAGTGTTTTATCAAAAATCATGCTATTTTCTTCATTGTTGCTTGACTTTTCTGCAGTGGCAAGAAATCATCAGTTCCTTAGGTTATTCAGCTCCACTGAAGAGGCCCTCAAAAAATTTTTTGAGCTCCAAGTAATTATTTAGGAAATGTTTGCTTTAAATATCTTAAGATCTTTGTGCATCTGTTTCTAATTATTATTAGTGTCATTCTATTTCGCTATGCCGGGAACCTTAATAGTAACTGAACAGGCCTAGGGAGGAAAAGGAGAATTCTCCATCCAGTTATGCCATTGAGCCCTGTCTCTGGTCTGCTTTTCCTCTCTAACCTTGCTGCTGTCCCTCTGCCCCTTACCATCTGTTGTAAGCAATATTGGAACTGCCTCTTAACTTGTCTTCCTGACCAGTGTGGCCTTCTTCCAATCCAGCCTTCTTGTTACTTAGAACTCAATTGCTGACAGTTGCCGTACATATTCAAGATCAAGTCCATACTCTTTAAGGATTGTATGTGAGGCCTTTTATCATGATCTAGCCCTTTTTAATTTCTTTTGATACTCAAACGTAAGGAACTACTTGCAGTTTCCTGAATATAATTCAGTTCACTCCCCCTTAACATGTACTATTCCCTTTCCCCACAGAGCCTTCCTGGCTCTTGTATGCTTTGCTAATTGCTATTTCTCTTTGATTCAGCTTTATTATTACTTAAGTATTAATTCTTCTGTGTAGCCATTTTGCTATCATTTCTCCTTGTAGCTGTTTTCACTTGTGTTCCTTGTCAAATAAACTTCTGCTTTATATTTAGCTTAGAAAACTACAAAAGCCCCTGTGTTTGATTTAAGCTTGTAAATATTTGTAGAAATAATGGCCATCGGTGGTTTTCTGTAACTTATAGACCCCTTATGAGGGTCAAGGGTGAGAGACAGAATATACAAGTGGACAATGGCCTGACAATGCAGGAAGCTAAGTGCAGTAACTTCTGTAATAATGGGTCCCAGATGGCCAGGACTTGATCAGTAACTGCCAGCTTCCCTAATTTTTGTCCTTGCTTCCAACTTAAAACCAACTAGAGCAAATCAAATCTGCACCCAGTAAATCACATAGGATGCCCTAGTCCTAGTTAGCCTGCCTACAGCTTCGCCCTGCCAGTCAGAGTACACCTGAAGCCTTCCCTTTTTTCCACTGTAAAGCTTTCTCATTACTCAGCCTGCCTTTGAGTCTGCCTAAACGCAAGTGATGGTGGCCATCTCCCTTGCCGTAGCAGGCTCTGAATAAATAGCCTTTGCTTTTCTCATAAGTATAGTTTATAAACTTTATTTCCTCTGCTAGCTATGTTTTGTGATTTTCTACATGTTTTATAAACATAGAGGTTTCTATTTTATAAAGGTGAAGACAGATTTTTGTCATAAGGATTCTTTGTTTCTTTACCTTGAATGGCAAGATGACAGAATAAAAATGTGTCACTTAGTAGTAAAGAACAAAATCCTAGTCAAATTTTAATCTTACTTGAGACCTTTGTCTCATATAGTTATTCAGAGCTTTTTATTTGGTTTATTAAATCATAATTTTTAAAAAAAATCAGTACATGGAAGAGATTTAAACATGAAATACAAAATAAATGCATTTAGGTTTTATTATGTTAAGAGTATTCTTTTATTCTTATTTTTAAAATATTAAGCGTGAATGCTGAATTTTATCAAGTAATTTTTTGTATCATTTACTGTTTTTTATTTAACCTATTAGTGCAGTATATTGTATAAATATATTTCATATTATTGAGCCATGTGTATGTTCCTAGAATAATCTCTGCTTGTTTTGAATTATTTTCTTTAAATACTCTTAATCTGTTCACTAATTTTATAAAGGTCCTTTCATTTTTGTAAAGTTTCTGAAAGTGACCAGAACCTATACCCTGATTTTTTACTTTTTGTGGTTTTTTTTTTAACATACCCTTCCTCTTATGTCTAGAATTGAATGACTAATAAGGCTACTTTGAACAGTTTTGAAACTATGAAAAAGATAGCTTTTTATCTGTCTAGTGCTTTATTTTCCTGAAGTTACTCTCAGTGTATTTATTGTTTGAATTTTCTGTTAACAGATATTCCCTTCAGAGAGGTAGCTCCTTCACATTTTTAACACCTGGCCCCCATTGGGACTTCACTTTGGTGAGTAGACACCTAGGTTTTTTATTTCAAGACATTAGTTAATTCCTGGGTTGTGTTTCAGTCTGGTGTACAGCTCAGTTGTCTGTACCTCTCTGAAAACCTTGAAGTACAGAGTTTCTATCACCATCTTTGGCAGCCTAATTTAATTCTTTTCTGCTAACAAACTGAAAGAAATTTTTATTTCAATTAAATATAAAATATATTTTGAAAAGTATCAGATCTATTCATCTTTAACTCTATGCAATTCTTTCTCTCATCCCTACCCGTGTTAAAATTAAGAGACTATATTAATGAAACGTGAGGCTATTTTTATGCACACACTCTAACAGCTCTTTTCTTGGTTGAAAAATATAAAAATGCTTGTAGATAATATATATAATGAATGAATCATTTCTGTCATTAGTCATCTTAGTATAGAGGGACTCCATTATTTTTAGAATGAGACTTTACAGAGGCATTTAATCTAATTTCAAAGTGACACCAGAAAATTAGGGGTTTTTATAATTAAAAACTCATTACTTCACAATACTCATATAAATAAAGTATGTACAAATAGAACATGATTCTTATGCTCTTCTTATTTGGGGGAAATAGCAAAAAACGATTCTGCCTCTAGTTTGCCAGACTTTACCTATGTGCATGTATTGATGATGTGCCATTTCACTTGTATTCTGTTCTGTTGTATTTAATTTGTTTTTCTGCTGGGGACTCCTGTTCGAGATTTCTGTGAATAATAGAATTTACATACATTAAATGGTCAGTAAATCATTCTTGGTAAGAGTCTCCTGATTTTAATGCAGTTCCACATTTTCCTTTGAAACTTTTTTCATCTTGGTCCCTTTCCCTTACTAGTTGAAGAACCTAAACTTATACAGAAAAACTAGTAGAGAAGTGTCTCCAAATTTGATTTTGCAAGCCTATCAGCAAAAATATTTTGAGCATTACCCCTGATATATTTATTTATAATTTTTAGGTATGTAGCAACTTTATTAGCTAATATCTCAAAGCTCAGTACTCACTTAGGGTGAGATTAATGATAGAGGACATAAATGTATATTTCAAATAGTCAGGATAATTTCAGTTTGGGGCTGACTTCTAAAATGGATTTGGTAAGATTGCCATTATCTTTAACTCACATTTTTAAATGTGGTTGATGATGAGCTCATCATCTGTGTATTAAATTTTAGTAAAGCTCATTTTTTAAGGATTAAGAAATACATAAAAATGAAGTTCTAACATTTTCCTCCTGTACTCTAGGAAAGATACCTTGCATATCGTCTGGGATAGATGCTTCTCACTTGGGAAAACACTTTTGTAGAGGCCTCCGTGACAAAAGAAATATCTAACGGTTCATGTATTAAAACTTTTGGAATGTGATTAAGGAATACTAAGAGGGAGATTTATAACTTTTTAAATACATAGTTTAAGAAGGGAAAAGAAAAATTAAGCACTCAAGAGGTGAGAAAAAGAACAATAGAGTAAATCAAAGAAAAGAGGAGGAGAAGTAAGAGTGGAAAAAATAAAATCAACACCCAATCATGATAAAAATTCTTGGCAAACCAGGGATAGAATAGAACTTCCTTAGCCTGAGACCTACCACAAACAACATACATAATGATAAAATGATAGCAACAGTCCCTTTAAATTTAGAAAAAAACAATGCTGTCATCATATTTATTCAGCATTGTACTAACACTCTTAGCCAACACAGTAGGACAGGAAAACAAGTGGTACACAAATTAGAAAGGAAGAGACAGTCTTGATTTCATTACTTAGAGACAATATAATTGTCTACATAGAATATCCAAGAGAACATTAATAGCAGCTATTAGGACTAATAAGAGTTTGAGCAAGGCTATAAAAGTTATAAAAAGAAATCAATAGCATGTATGTATATTAGTAATAAACAAATGTAATTTTTAAAGATGCTTTTATTGAAATAAAAAAATTTTAAACTAGGAATAAATCTATGAAAAGATGTGTGAGACTTTTATGGGAAAAACTGGAAAACATTAATAAAGAACATAGGACACCTAATGAAATGGACAGATATACCATTTCATGCAAGGAAAGGCTCAATAGCATAAAAATGTCCATTCTTCCCAAATTAATTCATAAAGGCAATGCTGTTCTGTTAGAAATCTCATTAGAATGTAATAGATCCCAATTCATGCAGAGAAGTAGAAGGCCCAGGAAAGGGAAAGTAGTGTACCCATCAGGGAGCATTATGACTGAGCGTATAAGCTATTAAGACTCACTCCAAAGGTACTGAAATTACACAGCATAATATGGGTGCAAGTGTAGATAAATAGACCATTGGAATGAAATAGAGAACCCAGAAACCGACTTATGAGAACTTATTGTATCATAGGCGTTATGAAAGAATGGTGCTCTCAGCAAATGATGTTAGGGGTGGGGACAGTTGGCCAAATTACCTTATACCACATACATACAAAAATAAATTCTAGATGGGTTGAATATACAAATATGAAAAATGAAACTTTAAAATAGTTAAAAGAAAATACAGTAGAATGTTTTAAAATCTGTTAAATTTCTTTATACATATGCCCACACATGTATAGATTTTATATAAATACATAAGTATGATCCTGTACATGCTTTTTTTCCCTCAGTACAATCTTCTTTTTGCTTGGCAGTTTCCTCCCCCTTTCCTCTCTTCTCCCCATGTAAGTCCTTCCATTCCCCTAGTTCCACGCTAACCCATGTCAACAACACTGTTTGTATCCCTCTATATTTTGCTCATATAATTATTTACAAATACACGCACAGCCTCACAGATAAGATACACATAAGCAGGATTTTTGTTTAGTTTGCTTTTCAAAATTAGGATCATATTATTCATACTTTGCTGCATCTTCTGGATATAACCTTAGGATCAATAGAGATTTCTTGAGTTCTGTCACCTCCTTTTTTAGTTTTTCCCAGTTCTGATTTATATTGTTCTTTCTTGTCTTGTATCATTTTCTTAATGTCTTTTTAGCTACATTCGAAATAGTATTTTATAGGTTTGCTCTGCTTCTTTGAGCATTCCCTTTTGAGGTGACTTCATTCCCTGTAGGGATGTTATCCTGTCCCTTATTCTCTCTCTTTTTTCTTACAGTTATTTTGTGTAGAATTTGACTTGGGGAATTTTCTGTTCATTTTAATATGAATTTAGTTTTCCTGAACTTTTACAAAGAGGCTTGGTGCAGATAGCTTTTCTAACTTCGTAGAGTTCCCTCTTTTGTTGTTTTCATGGGGCTTGCTTCTGAGACTTCCAGGCTCCGTATATTTCCCCCACTTCTATCTGGACTTTATCTTTCCTTTTCTCAATTGCCCCCATCCTGCTCTGTGTTGATTCTGCTCTCAACAGTTTCTCCTCAGGGTGGGGCCAGGTCCTGGAAGGGAGCCCTGGCTTGTCAGGTTTGAGAGTTCACAAGAGCTAGGCTGTATCACAAGTAATCTGAAAAGTTATTTTGAGGTTTAAGAGAAGAAACGTTACTTAAGGATTCTTTTTCAGTATTGATTAAGGACCAGAAATTAAAGCTATATACACAGTTTTGTCACTACTGGCACCAGTAGGGCTGAATGAAGGTGATGAATGATTACTGGAAGGTACTCCCGGTACATGCATGTTCATTTTCCACCTGATAAATCCTGCTTCAGGCAACAAATCTTAATTACTTGGGCCATGAGAAAAGGATATTTTTTTCCTAGTGAAATCAACCCCCCCCCATAGGGTAAATAATATGTGTTCCTTTTTTTAAAAATTTATTATCTTTATATATAAAACGTATTTTACTTTTTCTCTAACAAGTATAGACTTGACTTACATAAGACTTCTGTTCTGAAAAACTTTAGATAAGTAAGTTTTTTAATAGGGTGGAATCACTTCACAGCAAGGGATGATTTAGTCAGAGGGGACTTTTTAGAAAATATATAGTATGTGCTAGCGATAATTTATGGGCATCCCTCATAAAAATAATTTTCTTATGAATACAGTCTAAGACTTCACTTTTTAAAACTGATTTTTCTAGTTGTATGTGGTCTTTGTTTAATGGAGTAATATGCGTGCCTTCTATAGAAGAATAAAAGTTTTTCTTTTTTATAGAAAAGAAAACGAAGAGCAAAAGATGATGATGTCATAAGCCTTAGCAGCCTTGATCTGAAGGTAAGCCTTACTGCTCTGGCAAGGAAAAGCGTTTAAGAGTGTGCAGATAGCATTTTATTTTTGTGCTGTAAAAATAATGCTGGGGTTTTTGCATTTTGCATTTTTTAAGTGCAAAACTGAATAATATTGGCTGTTACAGGTATCCTCCTTTTTTCTGTTCTGCTTCTTTGTTAAGAACGAGTAGAAAACCTCCCTCAAACTAATAGTGAACACAAACTCACATGCCTAAGGAGACCAGGCATTGTAGTCTATGCAGAGAAAGGAGTAGGGTGGGGGACTGTGGTGAGCAGAAGGGCACCATGCCTCTCCTCAAGAGAGGTAGCTGCTCCTGTGCTCTAGCCCCCAAATCTGGGGTTTTGTGTGAAATCTCCTAAATTTTAAATGTTGGATCAAATTTTTTCTAAAAAACCATGCAAGCCAAACAACTTGTCTACGAGCCAGATGTAGCCCAGGGGTTTCCAATGTGTGATCTGTGATAAACTAAAACCCAGTGCAAACTTAAAAATAATTATTTTTAATAATTGTAATAATTATTTTAATTATTTAATTATGTAAATAATTATATTTAATAATGTATTGTAAATAAATTATACTCAAATAAAAATTTTTAAAAGAATAAGAAAAATGTAATAATAATTTAAAAAAACTGCCCTCCCCCCCCAAAAAAAATCCTCTTTTGTAAAATTGTAGTTAAGTCCAAAACTGGTATCTTTGAAATTACTTATTTCATTTTTGTCAGTTGGCAAGTTTCACAGAACCATCTTGGTTTTAAGGAACCTTTTTAAAAAGATTGTTATGGAAAAGTTATACATTTTTAAAGTAAGATTTTTAAAAAATCTTTCACATCACGTTTAATAATGGCAGCTGCTGCTTTTTATTTTTATTTTCTTTTTTAAAGGGTTGGAATTTTTTTTTTAAGATTTAATTTTTTATTTATTTTTGGCTGTGTTGGGTTTTCGTTGCTGCATGCAGGCTTTCTGTAGTTGCGGTGAGCGGGGGCTACTCGTCATTGTGGTGCACGGGCTTCTCCTTGTTGTGGCTTCTCTTGTTGCGCAGCACAGGTTCTAGGCGCACGGGCTTCAGTAGTCATGGCACGCGGGCTCAGTAGTTGTGGCTTGTGGGCTCTAGAGCACAGGCTCAGTAGTTGTGGCGCACAGGCTTAGTTGCTCCATGGCATGTGGGATCTTCCCAGACCAGGGATTGAACCCGGGTCCCCTGCATTGGCAGGCAGATTCTTATCCACTGCGCCACCAGGGAAGTCCCTGCTTCTTTTTAAAGACAAGGTATTTTCTAAAAATTAAATTTTTATAGGTCTGCCCATCAACATTTTAGCAAATCTGGCAATCCAGATTTTGTGGGTATGTGTACATGTCTTTATAGAAGAATTATGTGTTTTAAGTGTTAGGCTTTTTGCAAAACCGTTTTAGTTACATTTTAAAAATCTTGTTTTCAAAGAAAGAAAAAGGTGTGAATGACAACCCTGAGTATTTTTAGGTATGCTTCAAATGAAATCATATGCAGAAATAAGAGTTTGCCACAATAAAATCCATGGTCAGATCTACTTAAAGACAGTCCTCCTTTTTTTCACCCCAGCTTCAGCAATAATTAATATACCATCAGATCAGTCTCATATCATCTCTCCACTCACCTACCCTCCCCTGGATTATTTTGAAGCAAATCCTAGACATTGTATCATTTCATCTGTATCATCAGAGTCAGTGTTCTCACTTTCCTTGATTGTCTTAAACATGTTTTGTTTTGTTTTTGTTCATTTTGTCTGTTCGAATTGGAATTCATTTAAGGTCCATACAGTGAGATTGATTATATCTCTTAAGTATCTTTTAATATATAGGTTTCCTCTCTAGCTCTTTGTTTTCCTGCAAATTTTTGTTGTTGTTGAGGAAACCATGTCTTTTTTCCTGGGGAGCTTTCCACAGCCTGAAGAGTTGTGACTGCATCCCCATGGTATCATTTCCTGTGTTCCTCTTTTCTCTGTATTTCTGATAAATTGGTAGTTAGATCTAGAGAGTGTTTGGGGCTATTATGTACTTCCCTCAGAAGGTATGTAATGTCTTTTTATGATGTTCCCAACATTAATTATCATTACCTAGATCCATTTATTCATTGGAGGTTGCAAAGTGGTTATATTGTGCCTTTATCAGTCCTTTGTTTATTAACTGGAATACTTCTGTAAAGAGAAAATTCCCCTCATCAGCCTTGGTTACTCAAAGGTACTGATTTATAATAAAGGTAGGACAAGTGCTTGATTCCTTTCCTTTATCAGTTTTCAAAAATAATGAGTTTTATTCATTAAAATGCTCTAAAAGTAACTAATGATTTTTCTTTTTAATATTATTATGAACTCATGGATATGAACACATTTTTTGTGTTTTGATCCATTTTAGTTATTACTCTTACTATGCTCAAATTTTCCCATTTTTGGCCTCTGGGTGCTGCCTCAGGAGGGCTCCTATGTCCTTTTTCCCCAGCTTTATTAAGATATAATTGACATATAACATTGTATAAATTTTAGGTGTACGACGTTTTGATTCCCTATGTCCTTTTGACCTGACCCTCACCTCATATCTAGAGGCTAAATGGCCTCCTTTTCTTCCTGGATGACAGGTTATTCCAAGCCCACTTGTACATTTCTTTTTTTCCTGCTCCATACCTGGAATCAGTCATTTCTAAAAGCCCTGATTTTAGAGGCTAAAATCTGGGCATTTTGAACACTTGTTGCTACCAATTGATCATTGTTTGTAGGCCTTTTTAATGGACAGAGCTAAAAATATATAATTTTTAAGATAAAATAAATTATGAGTTTATACTGATTTTTTTTTTTTTTTAAGAAATTCACGTTCTTTTTATTTACTTATTTATGGCTGTGTTGGGTCTTCGTTTCTGTGCGAGGGCTTTCTCTAGTTGTGGCAAGTGGGGACCACTCTTCATCGCGGTGCGCGGGCCTCTCACCATCGCGGCCTCTCTTGCTGCAGAGCACAGGCTCCAGACGCGCAGGCTCAGCAGTTGTGGCTCACGGGCCCAGTTGCTCCGCGGCATGTGGGATCTTCCCAGACCAGGGCTCGAACCCGTGTCCCCCGCATTGGCAGGAAGACTCTCAACCACTGCGCCACCAGGGAAGCCCTATACTGATATTTTAAATTCATCGCTAAAGGATCTTTTACTTAATCTCATTAATCTTACTGTCTAGATCTCCTTCAACTGCACCGAAAATCTGATTTCTGTGGGACACTGACATAATTACTCACTTGATTTACCCTTGGTTCAAAGACAAATCTACATTATTACAAATTACTACCACATTACTATAAATGATAAAATTACTGAAAAAATTTTGTTTCACATTTTTTGTTATATAGGTTATAGTGAGGATATATAAATTTTATGTTTTAAAATTATTGAACTAGTTCTTTTCTATGTGTAATTATGCCAACTCACTTTATTTGCAATTTTTAAGAATTACTGCTTTTTAAATTTAATTTTTCTTATAACCATGTAACAAAATTGTGTAGAATTTCAAAGTCAGTTCTACAAGATTCTTGTTTCTATCCCTGGCTCTTCTACCCTACTTCTTTCTTCTATACAAAATGTTTTTTTTTCCTTTTATTAATTTCATGGTTTATCCTTCCACTTTTAAAAATTATAAGCAATTACATATGTTTGTATATCCCACTTTCTTGGATAAACAGTAGCATGTTATCTTTCCTTATGTGTTCTGTTTTATTCTCTCCTTTTTGTTTTACTTGTATGTTTTAGCTTTGTTATATCTTTCAGTATTTAGGAAGATTCATGTATTTGTTCTATTGGTTATCTTTCTATGATGCCTTCACTTCCCTCTTTTTGTCTGTTGTAGATTTGTTCATTCCTGTGAGCATTGTTTTAATTAACTAGCACCTCTTCTCCCACCTCTCCTCTCCTCTGACTGAAGTAATCTCTCTTTATTCTAAGTTAATATATTTAAAGTAATAAGTGCTTATTTTACTTTTCATGTACACTCATCAGTCTCCATTTTTAAAAAAAATAGTTTTGCTGTATCTCCAGGGTCAGCACATTCAGCCACTATAAACTATGCTGTGTACCCTGATAACCACCATTTAGACTTAGTTCTACAGTTAAATATATATTTAATGATCAGCACCAGTCCTTCTCTCTATACCTTTTTAGGTTTTTGGTTTTCTTAAGCTCATTCTTTAGCACAGGGGTCCGCAAACTGTGGCCCACAAGCCATATCTGACCTGCCCATTTATTTACATATTGTTTATGGCTGCTTTTTAAAACACTACAGTGGCAGAAGTTCAGTAGTTGTGACAGAGACCATGTGACCTGCAAAGGCTAAAATATTTACTGTTTTTTTTTTTACAGAAAAAGTTTGCTGACCCCTGCTCTAGAGTTGAGTAAATTCAGAGGAAGTGTTCATGGGAGCAGTATTCCCTGAGTTATTGAATGTTCATATCAGTTTGTTTGCAGCCTTTATACTTGAAAAGGTTAGTTTGGATGAATATGAAATCTATGGCTCATATTTTCTTTCCTTGAATATATTAAATATTTTACTCCATTGTTTTCTGGTATAAAGTGCCACTGTTGAAAAGTTATAATTGTATAGTTTCAAGTCATCTTTTATTTTAGGAGCATTTTTTCTTGAATTATAGTTTTTGGTATTTTTTCTATTCTATTGTTTTTGCCTCCCCTCCCTGCCCTTTATACTTAGGTTGGGTCTTCTTTTTGTATCTTTTTATCACTTTCTTTCAAAACATTTTTTTGTCTTTTTAATTTTTAAATTCATTTTCCTTTTTTACCTTCTTTTTCTCTTAATGCATTAGTCATTGGTGTTTTTCATTCTGAAATAATTTTTAATTCTTTCCTTCTATCACCTCATTTCAAATCCTCCTTTTTCCACTTACCTAATTTCTGAACTTTATGTTCTTTCATAGCTTCTATAATTTTCTTCATTTATTTTAGGCTAAAAAGACATTATTCTACTCCACATTTTGTTTTCTTATAGTAGTTTTAAATGGGTTTCATGATTCTTTTCTGAAGTGCATTAAGTTGTCCTTTCCTGTATTTTTAGGTGAGAGGAGTGGGCCATGGTAGCCTGTTTTCAGCTTCATGACTCTAGAGCCCCTCTTCTGTTGTTTTCACAAAGTGATTTTTAAAAGTATGGCCTCTTTGTCTTGTTTATGGTTTCCTTTGCTGTGCAAAAGTTTTTAAGTTTAATTAAGTCCCATTTGTTTGTTTTTCTTTTTATTTCCGTTACTCTAGGAGGTGGGTCAAAAAAGATCTTGCTGTGGTTTATGTCAAAGAGTGTTTTTCCTCTAAGAGTTTTACAGTTTCTGGTCTTACATTTAAGTCTTTAATCCATTTGGAGTTTATTTTTCTGTATGGTGTTAGGTAGTGTTCTAATTTCATTCTTTTACATGTAGCTGTCCAGTTTTCCCAGCACCACTTATTGAAGAGGCTGTCTTTTCTCCATTGTATGTTCCTGCCTCCTTTGTCTTTAGAAAACTAAAAATAGAACTACAGTATGACCAGCAATCCCACTACACATATACCCTGAGAAAACCATAATTCAAAAAGAGACATGTACCACAATGTTCATTGCAGCATTATTTACAATAGCCAGGACATGGAACCAACTTAAATGTCCATCGACAGATAAATGGATAAAGAAGATGTGGCACGTATATACAATGGAATATTACTCAGCCATAAAAAGAAACAAAATTGAGTTATTTGTAGTGAGGTGGGTGGACTAGAGTCTGTCAGACAGAGTGAAGTAAGTCAGAAAGAGAAAAACAGATACCATCTGCTAACGCATATATATGGAATCTAAAAAAAAAAATGGTACTGATGAACCTAGTTGCAGGGCAGGAATAAAGAGGTAGACATGGAGAATGGACTTGAGGACATGGGGTTGGGAGGGCGAAGCTGGGGTGAAGTGAGAGTAGCAGGGACATATATACACTACCGAATGTAAAATAGTTGGCTGGTGGGAAGCAGCAGCATTAGCACAGGGATATCAGCTCGGTGCTTTGCATGACCTAGAGGGGTGGGATAGGGAGGATGGGAGGGAGGCTCAAGAGGGAGGGGATATGGGGACATGTGTATGCATATGGCTGATTTGCTTTGTTGTGCAACAGAAACTAACAGTATTGTGAAGCAACTATACTCCCATAAAGATCTATTAAAAAAAAAAAAGTATGGCCTCATGTTTTCTGAAATCTTTCGTTTCTGCTCCCTTTCTCTTTTATCTGGACTGTTTCTTGTCTTTGCTTCTGTTACCCTGTTCTGCTCAATTTGGATCCTACTCCTAGAAGTATTTCTCAGTGCAGTGTTAGTTTCAAGAGTTTCTGTGGCCCAGACTGCTCCAGCACCAATAAACCTTGTTACTTGGAAGTGCTCTTGCCCTTGGTGTAAGGCTTTGATCCTTGGAATCCTTCCAGTTTAGACCACTGTTCGCAGTGCACCATTGTGGGGGTTCCCCCATTCTCGGGGCCATCAGACAAGCCCAGTTGCCTTCCCTTTGCTTCTCTGTGCACAAATGCTGAAACCATGTGGGTCTCATAGCTGTTCAGTTTGCCTCCATCTGACCAACAAAAGGTGTGGGGGGAAGCACTCTCATTTTTGGTGTGTATTGGGTTTTCTGTTTTGCTATGGTAGTCACTCTATCTGCCTTTTCTTTTTCTTTAAAGAGTGAAGACCTGTCAAAGATTAGTGTATTAATGTATTAATGAGTAAGCCAACAGAATGGTAAAGCTGGTCAAAGGACTATAGGAAACACTGAAGTATTCTAATCACTGAAAGAAGGAATGGTGGAGTACAATCACTAAATTTGATACAAAATAGATTAATAGCCTCATCTACATGTCTGCCTACCAAATATATTTACATTGCTATCAGTCCCTACAGAGTTAACATCTACCCTTACAGAGTTGTATTTTTATTTATTTATTTTTGGCTGCACTGGGTCTTCGTTGCTGTGCGCGGGCTTTCTCTAGTTGCGGTGAGCGGGGGCTACTCTTCATTGCGGTACGCAGGCTTCTTATTGCGGTGTGCGGGCTTCTTATTGCGGTGTCTTCTCTTGTAGCGGAGCGCAGGCTTTAGGCACGTGGGCTTCAGTAGTTGCAGCTCGCAGGCTCAGTAGTTGTGGCTCACGGGCTCTAGAGTGCAGGCTCAGTAGTTGTGGCACACGGGCTTAGTTGCTCCACGGCCTGTGGGATCATCCCAGACCAGGGCTCGAACCCGTGTCCCCTGCATTGGCAGGCGGATTCTTAACCACTGCACCACCAGGGAAGCCCTCTTTTCTTTTTTTTCTTTTTTTTTTAATTTCCACAGACATTCATGGAGCACCCACAATGTTTCAAGCACCATACTGGACCTTAGAGATAAGACTATATACAAACAGGAAACAAGAACCTCTGACAAAATCATACCTGCAGAGATTACAATAGACTGTGCAGAAGTACCAGTTGGTATTAGAAGGAGGAATGAGAGTAATAGAAGATATTTTGGAGGTCTTGATTTGGAGTTGGGTTTTTATGAAAGCAAACATGAACTTGGGAAGACCAACCCAGCTAGAGAAGGGGCATCTACAAATACCAAGAATTAAAATCAGTTATGTTAATATAATGATGAACAAATGATTTGGAAAGAGTCAAAGAAATATATGAAGAACTAAGAAATGAAGTTCTTAATTGGCCACTTAGTTGAAGGCTATAAATGATAGACTGAAGAATTTATTGATCTCCCATGAAAATCAACAGAAACAACATTCTGGATTCTTGAAATGATTTTCTGAAGTATAGTCTTTCCATCTGTGTAGAAAGTATAGGTTAGTAATGGTCTGGTATAGGTTAGTAATGGTCTGGTATAATCTAGAGGCCTTGAATTGGAGTAATGGCTGTGGAAATGAAAACAGAATTCCTAAGGTTCCATCTTTATCAATCTTTTCTTCTTAGTTAATCCTTCTTGGAGAACTCATTCACTCAATAGATGCTGCTGTCTAAAACTGATGACTCCTAGTCTGAATCCTTAAGCCAGATCACAGTCCTGATGTTCAGAACTTTTTATCCAATTGCTTCTAGGGGTTTGTAACTGGCCTCCCTGCCTGTAGCCTCTTTATGATGCCATATTGATCTTTCTCCACGACTTGGTCTTTTTAGTACCTTGCTTGAGTTCTTTCAGAAGCTGTTTATTGCTTTAAAGATAAAAATCAAATATTTTACTTAACATATAAACCCCTTTATGATGAGCTTCCCTATTCCATCGCTCTAGAATTTCTCGTATCATACTTCCTGTTCCCTTTCTTTTGCACATCCTCATTCCCTTTCTTTACCTGGCTCATGCCTCTTTATCCGCTATTCAGGCATTATCTCCAGGAGCCCTTCCCAGAGTCTTACCCCTCTTCGTGTATTTCATGCCCCCACCTGCCTAGGATGGCTACTTCTCCTGTATGCCCCTTGGTAGGGAGAATTGAATGGGGAAGGAGCAAGTTAGGATTCCATGAGGAGGAAAGAAGTTAGCAGTGAAGTTCACAGTAGCATTAAGCTGTATTTATACCTTGAAAATAATGACTGGCTAAAACAGAGGTGCTCAACCCTGGCGGCAGGTCAGAGTCACCTGGGAGCTTTTAGGGGAAGAAATGTGCTGCTGGGCCTTATCCCAGACTATGTGAACGTGGGGTGATGGGGTAAGTAATGAGGGTGGGTGACATTGGGACCTAGGAACATCTGGGGAGGAGGGAATTTTTGTTTGTTTGTTTGTTTGTTTTTAAGATGTCCAGGTGATTGTTACTTATAGCCAGGGTTGAAAACCACTGAGTTAAGAGTATGGCATTCTTAAACTTACCCTTCCCCCCAAAATAGATACTCTGTCAGCTCCCCAACCCCTGTTTTTTGCGTGGGCTTTCATCTAAGTACAGTAGTTAGTATGTAATAAGCTAAATGTAATCAGTTCGTATGATCATTTAATGCCTGTTGCTGAAAATCATTCACTTTATTTCCCTCTATATTTCATAGCCATCTGTTTGATGAGTGAACAGATGAAGTAATATTGGTCAAATAAATGAAATAAGACCTTGGATTTGGGTAAGGATGTAACATGAGCATTGTGTTATGTATTTTGACTTAGGATATCTTGTATGAAGAATTTAATATTAATGTTAATTGAATTATCATATGATGCATCATTGGCTGTGAAGCTGTGATTGCTTATCAAATTTGTCTCTAAGTAAAATTTCAGCACTATCTTTTATCAGGTTGTCTTACTACTGTGGTATGTATAAGTTTATTCATTTTAAAAAGAACACAGTATTTGTTTTCCAAAGGTGTTTCTCAGCTCTGTTTCTTAGCAGCCATAACCTTGCCTTTTTCTTCTGATAAGGAAGAGTCAAAAGTGACTGTTTACTTTGTTTACTTTATTAATGTGAAATAATACTGGAATGAGTAATACTCAGTCATATTTTTTTTAACGTCTTTATTGGAGTATAATTGCTTTACAATGGTGTGTTAGTTTCTGCTTTATAACAAAGTAAATCAGTTATACATATACATATGTTCCCATATCTCTTCCCTCTTGCGTCTCCCTCCCTCCCAACCTCCCTATCCCACCCCTCTAGGTGGTCACAAAGCACCGAGCTGATCTCCCTGTGCTATATGGCTGCTTCCCACTAGCTATCTGTTTTACATTTGGTAGTGTATATATGTCCATGCCACTCTCTCACCCTGTCACATCTTCCCCTTCCCCATATCCTCAAGTCCATTCTCTAGTAGGTCTGTGTCTTTATTCCCGTCTTGCCACTAGGTTCTTCATGACCTTTTTTTTTTTTTCCTTAGATTCCATATATATGTGTTAGCATACTGTATTTGTTTTTCTCTTTCTGACTTACTTCACTCTGTATGACAGACTCTAACTCCATCCACCTCACTACAAATAACCCCATTTCATTTCTTTTTCGGGTTGAGTAATATTCCATTGTATATACGTGCCACATCTTCTTTATCCATTCACCCGATGATGGACACTTAGGTTGCTTCCATGTCCTGGCTATTGTAAATAGAGCTGTTATGAACATTTTGGTACATGACTCTTTTTGAATTATGGTTTTCTCAGGGTATATGCCCAGTAGTGGGATTGCTGGGTCATATGGTAGTTCTATTTTTAGTTTTTTAAGGAACCTCCATACTGTTCTCCATAGTGGCTGTATCAATTTACATTCCCACCAACAGTGCAAGAGTGTTCCCTTTTCTCCACACCCTCTCCAGCATTTATTGTTTCTAGATTTTTTGATGATGGCCATTCTGACCGGTGTGAGATGATATCTCATTGTAGTTTTGATTTGCATTTCTCTAATGATTAATGATGTTGATCATTCTTTCATGTGTCTGTTGGCAATCTGTATATCTTCTTTGGAGAAATGTCTATTTAGGTCTTCTGCCCATTTTTGGATTGGGTTGTTTGTTTTTTTGTTATTGAGCTGCATGAGCTGCTTGTAAATCTTGGAGATTATACCTTTGTCAGTTGCTTCATTTGCAAATATTTTCTCCCATTCTGAGGGCTGTCTTTTGGTCTTGTTTATGTTTTCCTTTGCTGTGCAAAAGCTTTTAAGTTTCATTAGGTCCCATTTGTTTATTTTTGTTTTTATTTCCATTTCTCTAGGAGGTGGGTCAAAAAGGATCTTGCTGTGATTTATGTCATAGAGTGTTCTGCCTCTGTTTTCCTCTAAGAGTTTTATAGTGTCTGGCCTTACATTTAGGTCTTTAATCCATTTTGAGTTTATTTTTATGTATGGTGTTAGGGAGTGTTCTAATTTCTTACTTTTACATGTAGCTGTCCAGTTTTCCCAGCACCACTTATTGAAGAGGCTGTCTTTTCTCCACTGTATATGCTTGCCTCCTTTATCAAAGATAAGGTGACCATATGTGCGTGGGTTTATCTCTGGGCTTTCTATCCTGTTCCATTGATGAGTAATACTGAGTCATATTTTTATGACTGAAGTTCTTTAACTCTGATAGTCAATGATCAAAAAACAAACCAAAACACTTCAGAAGAAATCTTTTAAAATGTATGAATGGTTTGTTCTTTTTCTGAATGTTCAGATTTGGGGATCTCATTTTCTTAAAAGTTAAATAGCCTATTGAAGTGTTATATTTTGAGTATTGCTGTACTCTGCAATTTTAGATTAAACATAATACTAAATTATGTACTTTATTCCTTAATAACTATGACAGGTAATTGGTTATTTTCCTGGGGCACAGATTTGAAAAGTTTGAAGCTAGCTGGCACACAAAAGCTGGTGACTTAACTTATGAATAAGGCTACCTTACCACCCTTCACTTTGCATTTTGATATAACTTGTGATCTCTACTGTTGCCCTGTAAAATAATAAAACATTGTTTCTCTGTGACAGAAGTCCAGAAAATAAAGCCAACTGCTGGTACAGGTGATAAAAGTTAAGAGGAACCAAAGGTATAACAAAATGGTTCCTCTTAACTTAAAATATGAAAATTAAATATAAAATAATTATTCCTGATAATGCTCTAAAAAGCCATTAATCCAGAGCTATTTATCCTTAAACTTAATCATTCCTAGATAGCTATGAATCATTCCTAGACTGCTGTGTGCATCTAAATACTTTTTTGTGCTTTTTAATTGTAAAAGTAACACACAAATGCATTGTCCTTGTACAAAAGTAAAACAACTTTTTCAAGTCCCCTCTGATCACCTCCATCCTCTGAAGTAACCAGTTATTATTTTATGTGTTCCAGGTCCTTTTCTGTTTATTTACCTACTTTCACACAGTGTGTATAATGGTGACATGTATATGATTATCCTGTACTTATGCTATAGCTTGCTTTTGCTATTTATATCTTATCAATACATATAGGGCTACCTCGTGCTTTTTTTTTTTTAATAGTATTCCATAGTATTAAAGTACCATAATCTACTTAACCAGTCCTTTAAGAATGGCCCTTTAGTATATTTTTCTTTTTTTTCCACATTAAAAATAATGCTTAATGTACCTCTTCCTTGTGCACAAAGGAGGGACGATGCTTATGTCTATAATACAGTTACCCAGAAGTGGAATTGCTGGGTTGCAAATTTCAGTTTTGATAATACTGTTCATTTGCCTTCCAGAAAAGTTTGATAGATTTTCACTTCTCCATCAGTCTATGATAATAAACATATCCCTACACTCTTGTTAGCCCTGGATTTTATTAATATTTAAAACCTTTTTCCAATTGTTGTGATAGACAACCAGGCAGAAAATTAATAAGGAAATAGAGAACTTGAACACCACCATAAACCAATTGGACTTAACAGACAAATACAGAACATCTTACCTCAAAACAGTGGAATATATATTTTTCTCAGGTGCACATAGAGCATTCTCCAGGATAGACCATATTTTAGGCCACAAAACAAGTCTTAATAAATTTGAAAAGATAGAATTATACAAAGTACTATTCCAATCACAGTGGAATGAAACTAGAAATCAGTAACAGAGGGAAAACTGGAAAAATCACAAGTATGTAAAAATTAAACAACATACTAGTAAACAGCTGATGGGTCAGAGATGAAATCACAAGGGAAATTAGAAAAGACCTTGAGGCAAATGAAAGTGAAAGCAAAATATACCAAAACTAATGGGATGTAGCAAAAGCAGTGCTAAGAGAGAAACATATAGCTATGAATGCTCACATTAAAAAGGAAGAAAGATCTCAAATCAACAACCTAACCTCACACTTTAAGGAACCAGAAAAAGACAAACAAGCTAAACTCAAAGCTAGCAGAAGGAAGGAAATAGTAAAGATCAGAGTAGACTTAAATAGGGAATAGAACAGTCGAGAGAGAAATTGAGAAAAATCAATGAAACTAAAATGTGCTTCTTTGAAAAGATCAAAATTGACAAACCTTTAGGTAAATTGACTAAGGAAAAAAAAAGAGAAGACTCAAATTACTAAAATCTAGAAGTGAAAGTGGAGATATTACTACCAATTTACAGGACTAAAAAGGATTACAAGAGTACTATGAACAATTGTACACTAATAGAATGGATAACCTAGATGAAGTGGACAAATTTCTAGAAACACACAACCTACCAACCTACCTAATCTAAAGATTCATATTTAATTCAGCATTGTGAAATTTTCTTGTTTTTTAGTTTATTTTCATCCTTTTATTCTCTGGTCTCTGCTTCTAAAGCTCCTATTCAGAAGATTTAGGAATATCTGGAACATCTGGAATTACTTTATATGTTTATTACTCTCTTTTATTCTTCCATTTTTTTCTTTTTTTTTTTTTAATTCTTCCATCTCTTAGTCTTTTATGCTATTTTCTGGGAGAATTCCTTAATTTGCTAATTTCTCATTAGTGTCTGTTCTGCTATTTAGCCTAATTATTGACATTTTTATTTTGACAATTTCTTTTTAATTTCCACAATCTCTAGTTCTTTGTTTTGTTTTCTCATAATAGTCTTTTTTTTTCATTAATATATTTTCCTCTATTAGTTTTCTGGGGATATTAATTATATTTCTTTTAACATCTCCTTCTATTTGCTTTACTAACTAATATAAAATAAGCCATAAATCAAATGAAATTATGCTACGGCCAGTGAAGCTTGTTTAGAAGTTATGAACTCTTAACTTTTGGACTTATCAGTTGTGTGTTACTAGTTGTTTGACTGTATAACTTATATAGCCATTCTAAGCCTCTGTTATCTGTACTTAAAGATAAAATTTTAATCTCAGACTTGATTCGCAGCTCTTCTCCACTCCCCAGCATATTCGGTCTTCATTCATTCATTCACTCATTCATTTCTATCAATATATTTTGGAGCCCCTACTGTGTGCCAGACACAGAGAGCAAAACAAAGTCTTTGCCCTCATGAAGCTTACATCCTAGTGGGGGCATAGATTATAGCTGTCTGCAACTCTAGAAATTTGTGGGGGAGACATGTATTCTACTCTTTGAATACCTTTCCTCACCTCCTTAAGACCCAGTCTCCTCCAGGATGTTAGTCAGGGAGAAAGGACTGGAAATAAGATAGTCTCTTTACCTTACTGGATGAGATTACAGTCCTTTTCATTGTTAGCTGTAACTTCTGTTCTGAATTTCCCTCTATGGGATCAGTGAGAATGAGTGATGGCTAATGAGGAATCCATTCTGTGAAACTCCCCTAGGTATTGGTAGTCTCTTGCAAGATTTAGCCACATCCTTTTGATGACCTTAGCAAGCAGCATACCAACAGCCCTTCCAGTGCATGCTACCATCCTAGGGTAGGGTCTTCCTACCCTGATGCAACCATGCCAGCAAGACCATCTCCCCAATCTCTTCTCTGTTCCTCATACTGGTAGAACCAGAAACTCATGTGGAGTCAGTGCCATATTGGCCCTCTCTGCTCTTGAGAGTCCCTAAAGGAAGGAGGGCTTGAGGAGAAGAGAGAATAATCTCTTTCCATGAAAAGTGCAGGCCCCCAAAGACCAACAGCTTTATTTCTCAGGCCTTTTCTTATTTTGCTGGGATAGTCCCGGGGAGAGACCTGCTGATATGCACAAGTTAAATCATCCTGTTTACCTAATGCCTCCAGGATACTAGCACCTCTGTACTCTTGATAAGCATTAACATGAGACAGGGATTCTCCCACTTTGTGCACACTCCGAAGGTCCATCTGCATGCCTCTTCTCCAAAATATTATGCCTCAATCTTTCCGATTTTGCTCCTTCCAAGTCCATGACCAATCAGCCAGACCATTCACCACTTCTCAGGGGCCTGTATGGATCAGTACTTCATGCCCTTTCTCCCTCTGTATAAAGTGAACAGCCATGTGTGCTGCTTACAGCTCTACCCACTGGAGGTATTTCCCTTTACCATGCCCCTTCAGGACTATCCCTAAATGGGTCCGTAATGGTGATCAAAACAACAGATGAAGCTAATCCACCCGTGAACTAGGGCCAAGTTTTTCTCCTCTATCAGTTGATTATTGAGAAGCCCACCCCACCCCCACCAACAGATGAGGAGTTGAAGGGGAAATATCAGTGTAATGTACCGGGTAACATGGCAATCTGTTCAGTAATTTACTTATGCCCTTTGGACTGGCTCAGGCCTGATTCCAAATAGACCATTTCCATGGTACCTGGCCAATCCTGTGACTCGGTTGATATACTTGGCCCTGTTCATTTGGGGCAGCTCTAATTGCATTAGTCACATGATGTAACGTGGGCAGGTCCTCAGTCTTTACTAGGGCTGCTAGCACACCAGGAGCTGCTGTTCAAACAGCAAGTGGTTTCCTGCCATGGAAAGCATACCTAGCTTCAGAACCCTAGGAATCTGCATTGAATTTCTCTTCCTGGCCTTGCCAAAGACGTCACACTGCATCTTTGTCTACCACAGACATCTCAAACTTGATCAGATATACTGGCTCACATGGCCTGCAGGGCACCTGACACCCAGCCTGGACCTGCTACAGTGGCCTCTCTTGCTCTGGATCTTACTCAAAACTGTGAGCGTTTCAGATTACCTCATTAATGGGCCAGAGCAGAATTTCCAAGTGCAGTATCTGCTCTCTCCAACCTAGTGCCATGCCTCTTTCTTAGTGCTGGGATGCAAGGTGCAACAATTTGACCTTTACCTAGGAGGGGAGATCCCAGAAAGCCTCAGGCCATTGGACCTATTAAAATTTTTCTAATATGGCAGCCCTTGAATTTTCTTGGCATGCATTTGACTTCCTAGACTGTCCAGAATACTTGCCATTTCCCATTCACCACGTCCTGTTAGTATGATGTCATCAGTATTCTAGACTAACATGATGCTCTATGGGATGTCAAGCTCCTTGTGGACTCTGTGACAGAGAACAAAAATGTTAACAGCCTCAGGACATGAAATTTAGAGTGCTGTCTTTACCATGTAAAAGATAACTACTTTTGCTCCTTACTAATGGTTATTGAAAAGAACACACAGGCTAGATTAATAGCCGTGTACCAAATACTAGAGATGTGTTGATCTATCCCAGTAAAGGTTCTACATCTTGCACAACAGCTGAGATTAAAGCTACCACTTCAGTTTTCTGTGGTCCACTGTTAGCCATCACAGTCCATCTCAATGCAGGAAGCACACAGATCAACTGAATGGAGATACAGTAGAGACTCCCACTCCTACCTGCTGTAATTCTGATGGCCATCTCTGCGTTTTCTCTCAGTGTGCAATATTGCTTCGGTTTATTACCTTGGCCCAGGTGTAGGGGGTGAAATTTCAGGGGCTCCCACTTGGCCTTTCCCTCTGTAATGACTCTGAGAACTTGCAGGTTACCACCTGCTTTTTCAGGCTTTTAAAGCAATTAACAAAAGCCAGCCAATTCTGCAATCCTTACAATTACTGTTGTCCCCGTGTTGTTCATTTGTCACTACTGCTACATATGCCATTGCTTCATTGCTCCATCTGTACCCAATTCATATCTTGGTCCTTATCACCATTTTATCAATGAGTGACCAGTTCCAGAATCCCATCCGGTGTGTCTAATCTCTAGGGCCAGTCTCAGTGTCAGTGTCTTAGCCGGTGTTCCCTCCAGAAATCAGAGCCTGAGACGCGAGATAATTGACAGGTAGTCTGTTTTCAGGTGTGGTGCCAGGGAACAAGGGGGCGTCTAATTATGGGACCTTCTAAAGAGCCATGTAAAATACACCACACAGTTGTCTTCTCAAGGGTCTGAAGAGGGGCTTTTATCCACTAGCTCCTGTGCTCCATTAGTCAATGGCTGTCCCATGGGGTGTTAATCCCTCACACTTCCAGGCTACACGTGTAAATGCCACACTCAGCATCCAAGAAGCCCAGGGTGGAAAGCCAGAGAGGCGCAGCTGAGGCCAGGAGCTGTTGGAGGCGGAGCTGGTTGCTGCAGCAACAACTGGAGTAAGAAATGGGCTGAGAAAACAGGAGGCCGGGCGCGAGACAGTGTTGTTGGTCTTCAGGTTTTGACCTTAGCTGAGTTTCCGGGGGAAAAGGCAGAAAATCCCACTCAACATTTTGTTATATAAGTATAAGCGATCTTTACATGATACTGGAAGATCCCTATGTACTTGAAATAAAAAGTCACCACTAACAGCACCAATACCCAATTTTATTTGCTGTTTGTATTATCATTGCAAAAAGAACCATGGTTTTGATAACACCAAGCTTCTTAGCCTGTCAGCTATTCTTTTTATAGTCTTTCTAATAGTGTTAACTGATCTGAGTTGATCTTTTCCCAAAGTAAATTCTTAGTAAAGCTTGGACATACTCAAATTTTAATCCAAATGACTTTTAAGAACTCAGATCCACATATAACTTCATTACTAACTTCTTTCATACTCATCCAAATGTAACTGCCTGTTTTGGTGTTGTTTTTAACTCATTACTAGATATTTTGGAACTCTCATTCCTCAGAAGTTTCATTTTGTTAATATTTCAATCAGTGTTTCCTTTTTTAGTAAGATTTGAAATTCTATTTTTAACTAACCTATTTTCAGTGAGATACATAGTAATTATTTGTAATCTTGAACTCTAGAGTTTTAAAGTGGAACAGTTTTTTTATATTTAGAAAAAGTCCTTAAAATGTGGAATCTTTTTATACACTTGTACGATTTTAAAATATATGTTTAATTTAGCAATATAAAACATGAGAGCTACACAGGGCTAAAGATAAAAATTTTACTAGCAATATAAGGTCCTTACAAACATAAAGTGGAAAAAAGTAGGTTGGCAATTGCATTTCACAATATCCCTTGTAGAGGGCAGCAGAGAGCTTAGATTTTTGTTTTTTCTTTACCCATAAATAAGGCTTTCCTAGCCTAATTTCCAATTGCTTGTTATTGTTCCAGACAAAAGTAAATAAAAACAAATATCTATACCAAAAAAAGTAATGATTATTCTTCAGCTTTAATTTATTTCTAAATTCCAGAATTCTAATTTCACATTAAAAGGAGAAAAAAGGTAAGTAGGGTAATAGTCCTTTTTCTGTAGAGAAGGGAAACATCTTTCTCTTTACCTTATTCAAATTTTAGGAAAGGAAGCATTGAAGGCTCCATACAAACAGAAGAACAGAGGCTATAACTAAACCTCATTTTTGGAAAACAGTAATTTTATCAAAAACTTGATTTCTTAAACAAAGCTGCATTATTACTTTTAGATAACACAGTTATGTTTTTAAGTTTATAAACTCTAGATTTTCTACACAAAGATACTCAACCAATCTGTGTTTCAATTGTAGAAAGTCATATAAATAATTGCTATTAATAACATGATCATTAAAGTAAACCATTGATTGAAATAGGATCTCTTCTAAAACTTAAGCAGCTGGAACTATTTTGTTACTATCTTTTTATTTACCTGCCTATAATACAAGTAATCTCTCTACTGTGGTTTTATGCTTTCCTTCTCTATAAAATGTTGGCAGTTATTTAGCAAAACTAGCCTGGGACTAGGAGATTGGGTTTTAAACCCAGCTCTGCTCCTAACTCGTAGAATGACAACTAGCAGTGCCTGAGCACTGAGCTGTACAGACTGGTGCTGAAGGTGGTACACGGATTGTCTCACGGGGAAGAGACGTTGCAGCCACAGTTGAGCAGACCAGATTCAAACCTGTCCAGCCACTGATGACCCATGCAACTTGGGACAAGTTTCTTAAACTTTCTGAGTTTCCTCCATCTGTAAAATGAAGGTAATAATACATACTTCATAAAGTTGGTTGAATAAGATAATATGCATAAAGCTCCTAGCACAGAGTAAGGACTCACATTTCCTTTTTCTTTTTCCTCACTGTCCAGTTTCCTCCTAAGAAAACTGAGGAGGATGCATTAATGATCACAAAGGACCTTTTCAGCCCTCGTATTTTATAGAGCATTGTTAGAGTCAAGATTCTCTTAGGCTCATGGCTCAGAGTGCTAACTGAACATCCCTTGTCCATTGTTGCTTTTATAGATGCTGTCTACAGTTGTCTAAATTATATTTAGACCACAAACCTGAACATCCAAAATGAAACTAAGATTTTAGGTTTGGTGAGCTGGGATTTTTCTACTGGGACTATCACTATTAGACCCTACTTGGCTTTTGCAGGCTACTTCTGCATTTAAGACTTCTACCTTTACCCTTCGGATCCTTACTGAAGGAGAGAAATGAGAGATATCCTTTCCCCTCGTTACCTTGGCCTTACCTCTATCAGAACTAAATAGAAAAACATAGTTTGGAGAAAGACATCAGGTAAGAGAGCATGAGAATGCCCTAGCAACTTCTTTCCTCACTCCCACTCTGTGGGAGTCCTTTATTCCCTTATGAAACTAAGTAGCCATAAAGTATTGGCCTTACTTGGCAACCATTTTTTAGCTGATGAAACTAACTGAACCAGACTTCTGGGTTCTTATTAGCTCTGAGGGCTTAAGCAGATCAGTGTTCTTACCTGTAAAATTACAGAACTGGATTCCATGATCTCTAAGGTGCTTCCACTTTAATGCTGTATAGCATAGAACTACCTACCACAAACAGCCTCTCTTAAGGCCAACTGCATCACACATGTTGCCCAGGTGTGACCTGGTAATAAAGAATAGTTGATGAAATATAACCAATCACCATTACTTTTTTCAAAAGTCTAAAAGCAGAAAGACAAATTAAGAACATCATCCCAAATGCAAACCACATTGGTGTTTATGTAAGGGCAGCGTTCTTCCTTCCTGCAAGAAGTAACACTGTCCTGCGAACCTTAGTAAATTGTTTTTTATAGATTATTTGTCATTATAGTCTATGCCCACTATTACTCTGCTCTATTCACTCTTCAAACCTTTGTGGTTTCTCTTTTGTCTTTATTCTGCTGAACTAGCACACTTGAGGTCTTCATTAAACTTGTAATCACTAAATCCATGAATCTTTTCTTACCCTTCTTAATCTTTTTGCCATAACTAACACCTTTTCTTCCCTTGGCATCTCTCCAAAGTTAGATCCTTGGGCCTCTTTTCTTTTTGTCCAGATTTTCTCCCCCAGGCATCTCATTCACTTCCAAAGCTTCAACTCTGATCCCTGTGTCTCCAACTCCCCAGTCTAAATCCACCCTCTGACCTCTTCAAGTCCTTGTCCAACATTTCCAAGTTCTAGCTCAATAGTTTTATTAGCATGTTTTTCCACCACCGAAGACTGAGTATATCTAAAATGAAACCCAGAATTTTCTTTCAAAGCTTATTCCTCCGTATTTCTTTATTTGCATTAACAGTTACCCTTCCTAACTTTACAGTCGTTGGCATCTTTGACTTCTTGCATATGTTGTCTCTTGCACATATCCTTTTCCTTTCCCAAGGAAAAGGCCCTACCTTAGGCAAAGTTCTTGATCCCTGACTGTGATTTTTGCATTATGGTTCCAGCCATCTTTCAAGCCATCTTAAACATCACCTTACAACATACCTCTCATTATCTCTCTCACGTGCTCAGTAAAACCCTCTGCTCGTCTGTCTTTACCCAGCCTGTGACCTCAGGCTGTGAGTTCGCTTTTCGTGCTCCTTTGGGAAAGCCTTGCACTTTTCCCTTGCTCAGACCTTTGAAAAACATAACATGGCCTTCAAGGCACTGAAACATGTTACAGCCTCTTTCCTAGTGTCTTTGCCACCCTCATCTCATCTGCCAGAAGTGGTTTCTGAACTCCTTGCTAGCTGTACAGCTTATTTTGGACTTGTCAAAAGCTGTCTTGCATTACTTATCTCTTCGTGTGGCCTAGCTTTACACAATGGTCTGTTAGCGCTTTAGGAGCATATATGAAACCTATTTTTTTCTGTCACCCATAGCATCTAGAACAGTGCCTTCTACATAGATTTCTCAGATTTCTCTGACCCTAATAAATCCTAAGAATAGAAATGTTTCTGCAAATTATCAGCATCATATCATTCATAGTAGCATATGGTTAAGAGGAAATCCTACTTTTCGAAATAGAATACAATACTTACTGTTAAAGAAGAAAATCTGCTTTGTTGCAGGCCTACCAAACCAACAGAAGTAGAGTTGCTTCATAGAGGCAAGGCTTTGGACTAGAAATTGCACTTATGTAATATAAAAGCAAGCCCCCTGGATAATTAGGCTTTTCTTTAGTATATACATTATTTAACTCTGAATTACGATTTTCTTAAAGTTGTCAAGTCCGTTCTAAATTATTTTCTAGGAAATAGGGTTTTATAGAAAAAGTATCCCTGTGTGCAGCTAAGTACTAAGAAAGGTAACCTAGATACGCAATTAATTTGTCTTTGGGAATGCTTTTTAAATCAGGAAAAGCCTTACAGTAACCCAGTTTCCTTTTCCCCTCTGGTCTCACTATAGAAATTCCAAACCTCTTGATAAAGAGCTTTCTTTGGCAGAGAAAGCAGAGAGGCCTAGGTGTGCCCCGCTGTCAGTTAAGGGCGGTCACGTGTCCCTCGGGTGCCCGCCCACTAGACCCGGCCCAGCCGGCCCTGCCCACAGAGCCTGGAGTGCTGCTGGCCTTTCGAGCGCTCGCAGAAGCCGACGCTACGCTGGAGACGCTGGGTGATGGCTGCGCAGGGCAGCTGAGCGCCCAGCCGAGCCGAGCCGGGCCGAGCCGAGCCGAGCCGGGCCGAGCCGGGAACTTCCCTGCAGGCGGCCGACTCTGGGAGGACTCGGGCTGGGGGCGTGAGGGTACTCGGAAAGCATGGTGGCGCACGATGAGGTCGGAGGTCTCCTACCTATTAAAAGGACTATACGAGTCCTCGATGTGAACAACCAGTCCTTCAGAGAGCAGGAGGTGAGACTTGAAAAGCCAAAGGAAGGTTTCTAACTCCACGGAACTTTTACGATGTTTAACAGTTTATTAACAGTATATTGTTAAACTTAACTTTGATCTCACTGAGTATTAAAATGTATGGCTTTGATTTACATGCCGGTTTGAAATGTGTTTAGGAACTATTTATGCATAGCGTAGCTTGAGTGTACACAAACTTTTATACAAAAGAAAAACATTTTAAATGTATATGCTGTTCAGTTTGGTTAAATTGGTCACATTTCCGATGCTTAATACAGTTTTTTGTTTGGTTGGGGTTTTTTGGTTTTGGGGGGTTTTTGACCTGCATTTATTTATATTACCTAGTAAGTCTTAGGAACTGCTTTGTGGAGTAAGAGGAAAATAAGAATCCCTTCCTTGCAAGTTAGTGCTAGTGAACAAAATGCCATCTGACCTAGTGTTCATTTTTAATTTTCTTTCCACGTCTAATAAGTTCATTGTGTGTGACTTTTGTTCTTAAGAAAGCAAAATGTGTTAAAATATTTAAGCCAACGAACCATTATTTAGATGCTTCTGCCCTCCTTGCTTTTATTACCTAAGTCGTTGTACTTTTTAAAAGTCTATGAACATTTATCAAAATAAGTGATTTTTACGCCATTTTATTTAATTTTGATAGTTGACTTAATACTGTGTGGGCATTCTATTTATATAGCACACCACAATAATATATACACTCCATGGTTATACTATATTATTATACTTCTTATCTTCATTGGGGTGATGGTTTTGTGGCTGTATACATCAAAATTATCTATACATTTTAAATATGTGCAATGTATTGTATATCTCAGTATAGCTGTGTATTATACATACGCACACCTTTTGGTAGTTAGAATAGCTGCCGTCTTTGAAAGGTATGCTTTCATTTGGTGTGATTTGGCTTTGTTTTTTGTTTTTCTGTTTGTTTGGTTTTGGCTTTTGTTAATATGTTTCTGTTTTCTCAAAAGTGGTCATCAGTGTAAATACTAAAACTGAACTAGTGTTTTGAGCTAGTCTTTTTGTTTGGTATCAGACACCGGCCATGTTTCTGGCATACCTTTATTCCAAAGATTAAAAACACCAGGAATGTTGTCAGGTTTTTAGCAACACAACCTTAAATAAATAACTAAATTTGACTATTTCTGTTTCTAAGAGGAAAGGGAAGACATCCTGTGAGATAACTTATCTTTATCTTTTTATAATTAACTTTTTCTTTTCATTCTTCTTCAAAGTTCTTGCCAGGTAGAGGAGAAAATTATTTATCCAGTAACCCAAATGAGTAAACCCCCAGACACATACTTGTTTTTTTGTGTGTCTTGATTTGGTTGACTCTAGAAGAGACCCTCCTGGAATATATTCTCTTATGTGACATCATTAGGAGAAAAAAACCGTTTTACAAAAAAACTGGGTTCACAACAGAATTTTTCCATGTTGTTCCTTTTATGTGCAAGGTACATTACAGTAAAAAACTTGAAATTGATTTTAACAATTTTCTGTTTATAGATATCCAGAAAATATTTTAAGGCATAAAATCTGACTGTAACTGGATTAGTAAAATAAATAGATTGATTAAAAACTCAGTCTCAAGTCAGATTCCCAATAACAATGCATGTGATTGCCTGGCTAAACTAGATAGTGTGGTTAAAAGCTAACCTAAGTAAACAACATAAATGAATATTAGAGTTCATAAAGTGAACTCTAGCCCTGGTGAAAGGTTGCCTACAGTAGAAAGTTCCTTGAGCATGTAAAACTTGCTGGTGTTCTTTATCTATTCCCGTAGGTTTTCAGATTGTCTTTTGAGGAGGGTGTGTAGTTTCAGTATCTGTACTCATTCTTTAAGCTTCTTGTATTTACCATAATGCTGTTAACAATGCTCCAAAACAAAAATAAACAACCACAGCAGCGAAACCATTATGAAAGCCTTATTCTGGCTAATGGTAAGATAGGTAGAGTCCTACTCCTCTCTTCCTTCTTTACCTCCAAACCCTGTACCTGCATTGTGTCTGCAAAGGGGCAGAGGTGGGCAGAATCCCAGCTCTCAAAAAACACCAAACCAAGATAAAGTGGCTCATCTAGACCTCTAAAGAAAAACTGCTTTTGGTTGTAGCTCACCTGGACCAAATTCTAACCTATAAAGAGACAATTTTTTGTCCCTACCCTATAGGTGACCTATGAATGCATAGTTCATAACACTTTTCCACAAAAGTTGTCTGTATGATTTTTTTCAAATAATGTATTTTTCCTGAAATTGGTGAGCCATATTCAGTATTATGCCTTTACATTTGTCACACTTTTTGAGTTATTTTATTCATTAAAATTCTTCACACTTTTGAAATAAATATATATGCTAAAAGTTTGTGTTGTGTCTGCCAAACATTCATCACATATGAACTTTTAGTAAGGCAGGAAAGTTACTTTTGGATCTTAAAAGCCAGTGTGAAAAGTACAAGGTGTCCTCCCACCCCACCCCCTCCCCCATGTACTTCCTGATTCAGCACTACTTTGGTACAGAGAGATTTAAGAGTATCATGCTGTACTGACTGAGCTAGCCAGGCGCTCTTACCAGACGTTTTAGATTAGATACAGTCCTGAGACTAACATCTCCTTTGTGAAGAAGTGAGATTATAGGTGGGTTTCTAAAGGACTGTGGAACATATTTAATAACAAAATACTGCTTAGCATTATATCCTGCCACCCTAAAGAGACAAAATCCACATTTCAGAGTTTTAGTTTCAGAAAGATGCTTTAGATATATTTACATTTAATTATCTAAATCTAAATTCTGTAGTTTTAATTTTAAATATAACAATTTTAAGTTACCAGGAAATTAATAGTTGTACTGATCCAAAGATAAGAATTTTTTGATTTTATGTATTAAATTAGATATCAAAAATTCTTTTCCTTCCAGCTAAACTAACATTTCCTTTCAAATTCACTGGGAAGAGCACCTTTCCAAAGACTTTTAAATTGAAATTAAATATTTTATGATTTACTAGGAAGTCAAATTGGTTATGCTCTAAACAAGGAAGAGGAATTAACCTCTCTTTCCAAACTATGGAACAGAACTTTCTGACAACTGCTTTGTTTCTAGTTGGCGTTGGCATATCTTACTTTGTGAGGTAATTATATCCCCATTCAAACAGAAGCGTCTTTGTCCTGTCTTTACTCAAGAGAAAGGAATGCCTTCTGCCGCCTTCTGCCCGTGCATGTGTCGCTTCAGTCTCGCACAGATGGGTCTGGTAAAGGCATCCACACATGGCCTTGGCCACACAGTGTGTCATTTTACTACATATCCCGGAGGCTTCTTTTTTGGTTCATTTAACATTGGCACATTAGTGGCTTTATAGTCACATTTTTACTTTGGAGTTAATTATTTTGGCGGGGGAAGGTTGGTCTGCAGCACCACCTCTTAAGGACTCAGGGGCCTGAACTCTGTTGGTTGTCCACAAAGTCTCCTTACCTTAGTGGGTCCCATTCCCTCCTCATATGTGTATATACCTTTAGGAGCTTTAGTAAGTCTAACTGCTTCTTTGAATATTCAAATCATTTAAGTTTCTTTCCGGAGGATTTTAACCCTTTCTGCCACTTTACTTTTAAATTATTCTTAGGGAATTATTTTTACTCACTTTCCTCATCTCTTTTTTATGACCAATCAGTTCTTTGATTGGTCATATCAAAGAATTCTTAGGAAAAAATTTTTTTCATCTGTCATTTTTAAGTGGTAATTTTTATATAATTTTTTATCGTATATCCTTCTGAAGTCTCATTAAAATTATTTTGTCAAGTATGCCACAATTGTCAAAGGCACCAAATACAAACAAATAATTATGCTCCATAGACAACATAAAGGATAGGCCTGTTTTATGATCTGGCCTTCTTTATCTCAATAGCTGTGTGAGTCACCTAATGGTATGCCTCCATTTTCCTAGCAGGTAAAATTAGAGTAATGCAATTTGTAAAATTTTGAGATCTTTGAATGATAAATGATGTGTTTGCTATACTATTATTATTTTAAAAACAATACGTGTAAAATAATATGTCTTCTGAATTTGTATATATTTTTCCTTGAAGTTAATTAAATGTATGAAAGAGGATCTAATTATTTATAAATACCAACGTTTACATAGTAAGTAGAAATATTCCTAAGAAAGAATGTTAGTAATAGCTAAAACTTAGTATGCTCCAAGAACTGTTCTGAGCCCTTTAAACATACCTTAATCTTCATAACACCTTTATAAGAGAAGTTCTAATATTAACCCCATTTTACAGATGAGAAAACTGGGACCCAGGATGTTTCCTATCAAGTGTCCAAACCAGGATTTGGACCCAGTCAGTCTGATTCCAGAGGCTGAATGTCCTCTTAACCACTGTCCTAACTGTGCTAGAATACCTCCACAACAGGGACCTACCTCACTGCCTTTAGAGCTGACCCATTCCAATGTCAGATGCGTTCATTTAAAAGCTATTCTCTAACTGAAGTATTCAGGAGTGAAATGATAGAATGTCTGGCATTTGCTTTAAAATATTTCAGTAGAGGCAGAGATGAAACAAATTGTTACACTAAAAACTGTTGAAGCTGAGTGATAAGTACATGAGGTCCATTATGCTATTCTCCCCTTTTGTGTATGTTTGAAATTTTTCTAAATAAGGAGGTATTTTTTAAAAGTTACTCTCTATATTAAGCTAAAAGCTTCTAAAGGATTTTAGAATCTAACTTTTAATTTTGTTTTTTTTTCTGTTTAATGATAGTATGTTATGTTCTCAGAGTGATGTTCAGATATTTGACTGGCCTTTCTTATACCATTTATTATTTAATAAATTACTGTTATTCATTAGTGTTCTTTGTATTTCAACAATGAAAAACAACATTCATTTTCAGAGTTCCATGTTTCTGCATTTTATACTGTACAAATATCTGGTTTTTGAGAGGGCTTAACTTTGTCCAAACTTGTTTGAAATCATTACACCTAAACACACATTTAGTATAACTTGTTTTTGTTTTCACAGGAGCCAAGCAATAAAAGAGTTCGACCTCTAGCTCGGGTCACATCCTTGGCAAATTTAATCTCTCCTGTAAGAAATGGAGCCGTCAGACGATTTGGTCAAACCATACAGGTAGGGACAAGTAATGTAGTGAGGGGACTTTTTATAAAAGCCTAAAACTTGCATTTTCTTTGAGTCATACAAACAGGTTTGTACTATTATAGTTAGACATAACTTTCCTTTTTGGAATATGCTGGTAAGGCATATTGTTGCCGGAACAATATTTATATAACCGCATTATATTAGTTTGTATCTTATATCAAAGCAAGATCTTGGATAGTTTTTATTCACAGAGAGAATTTTGACTGATAAATATTTTAGAATACTGCTAGATAGAAGCTTGGATAAATGATTGTTTTATGCATAGAGAAATTCTCAGAACCTTGCTTTTAATTTGTCTTTCTATTTTTTTTAAGAAAAAAAATAATAATTCCTGTATCCTCCAAACCTTCTTCTCGTTCACCTCTTTCTTTTCTTTTCAGTCATTTACCCTTCGTGGTGACAACAGATCCCCCGCTTCTGCCCAGAAGTTATCCAGCAGATCGACAGTCCCGGCGCCCGCCAAAAGGAGAAGCAGTGCCCTGTGGTCAGAGATGTTAGACGTCAGCATGAAGCAGTCTTTAACCTCCAGAGAGATCAAACGTCAGGAGGTGTGCCACGTTCCGTAGCAAGACCATGTGTACTGGCTTAAACTAAAAAAAATAGACCCTGATTCTTAAACATATGTTTTGCCAGAAGAATAGCAAACTAATGCCTATGGCAAGATAAACTTGCATTTTTGTACTTGAGTGCCGTTCATAACACATGCTGAGCAGCACCTGTGATGGGGGGTGGTCATCCAGTTTAACAACTCGGATGGGGTAGAATTATGAAACCTACAGCATCCTCTAATTTGAGATTCCATTCTGAATTACAGTTTTCAGACTGAGTCACTTTAAAAAGCGCCGTTCAAAACGTCAGTTAAATAATGATAAATATCAGTTGTATATAATTTTTGTTTCTCAAAGGGAGGAGTGATCTATGATGTTTGCTGGATTTTTTTTTAGGCAATATATGAAATGTCCCGAGGTGAACAGGATTTAATTGAGGATCTCAAGCTTGCAAGAAAGGTCAGTAAATAACTTTCTATCATGTGCCATAGTTTTTAAAAATTACATTTCACAAATTCTAAAGGATGATTTTCTTACCTTTAGAAGTTGAAAAGTAGAGAATATCTACTGGTGAATACTTCTTTTAGATGAGGTTTATTAGATGCATCTCTTCAAATATGAATATCAGTAAGTCTATTTTGGGCTTAACATATACTTTAATTTCTTTTATGTATAAAATAGAATCCACACTAGTTTTACATAGTTAGTCATGCTTGCATTCAAGTACAGATCTCTCATCATGTTTTATTTGCTTGGTCTCTTTGTGTGACACATTTCTCCCCTCTGACAGGCCTACCATGACCCCATGTTAAAGTTGTCTATTATGTCAGAAGAGGAACTCACACAGATATTTGGTGATTTGGACGCTTATATACCCCTGCATGAAGGTAAGATAATGCTACCTAATTTTCATAGGATTCTGAACAGCAGTAACAAGTAATTTTAAATCTAAACTTCTAACTTAGTGCTGAATATTTTTAAAATTTTTATTGAAGTATGGTTGATTTACAATATTATATTAGTTTCAGGTGTACAGCATAGTGATTAAGATTTTTTATAGATTATACTCCATTTAAAGTTACTATGAAATATTGGTTATATTCCCTGTGCTGTACAATATATCCTTGTAGCTTATTTATATTATATATATTCTATATATTATACACAGTAGTTTGTACCTCTTAATCCCCTGCTCCTTAATCTTGCTCCTCCCTGAATTATTTTTTAATTAAACCTATTATTGGCATTTCTGCTTCTTTACACTTCAGATTTGTTGGCAAGAATAGGAGAAGCAACCAAGCCTGGTGGAACAGTAGAGCAGATTGGTCACATTCTTGTGAACTGGGTATGTAGCAAGTTGTTGCCTTCAGATAGGTTTATACAGATGTGCCAGACTTCTCGTTTGTGATCAGTATCACATTGATTTGATCCAGTTACTGGATTCTAAAATCAGATAAATAAGGCATTAAAACTGAACAAATTTACATAGCTGTAGAAGTCACAGTCTCTGTTTAAAAAATATTTCATGAATGATGCAGTTTCATTTGTCTTAAGAATATGTTCCTCCTTAGACAGAATTCCCACATTATATACCATCAGTTATCTGTTTTATTCTCTCAGTTGAGTGCCTGCCAGATGCCAGCCACTGTTCTAGGAGGGGTGACTAGAGATTCAGTGATAAAAGATAGTCTCTGCATTTATAGTCAAGTGAGAGAACAGTCAGTAAATAACCAGTCTCCAGGCTGGTGAAGAATGTGAGAGAGGAGGGCTCAGGTGTCCTGGGAATACAGGAGACCGGCATGTAATTGAGGCTGGGGGAAGTAGGAGGCATGAGTCTTTGTTTGGATTTAGCCATATTAGGGAAATTGAAAAAGGGCATTCTCAGATCGGCCCGAAATACTATCCAACCCTCATTATCACCTGCAGGAAAATTTTCACAGCTTGTTAAAACTTTCAAGAATAGCTCTAA
Organism: Balaenoptera acutorostrata; assembly: GCF_949987535.1. Classification (NCBI taxonomy): domain Eukaryota; kingdom Metazoa; phylum Chordata; class Mammalia; order Artiodactyla; family Balaenopteridae; genus Balaenoptera; species Balaenoptera acutorostrata. Next base: position 26,392,609 of record NC_080066.1, on the reverse strand, counting down.
GTATTCTATGGTAAATTATATTAGTTTTTCAAATGTTAAACTGATTCTGAACTGTGATAAACCTCAAAGGATCATATAATAAGCTTTTGATAAAAAAAAAAAAGAATAGCTATAAGTTTTGTGTTTTGTGTCCACAGTCTTACTAATGGACTAAATTGTAACAGGAACTCATTATACTTTGTTTTCTCTTATTACTCTTCAGTTGCCAGGCTTGAATGCCTACAAAGGCTACTGCAGTAACCAGCTGGCAGCCAAAGCTCTTCTTGATCAAAAGAAACAGGATCCAAGAGTCCAAGACTTCCTCCAGCGATGTCTTGAGTCTCCCTTCAGTCGAAAACTAGATCTTTGGAGCTTCCTAGATATTCCTCGAAGCCGCCTTGTTAAATACCCTTTACTGTTGAAAGAAATTCTTAGACACACTCCAAAAGACCACTCTGATGTTCAGCTTCTGGAGGAAGCTGTAAGTAGTCCAATAAGTGATTCTTATGTTTTTCAAGTTTACATATTAGCTTGCCTGAGAAAGATATACAATGATACTCTCACACTGTCTGCATGTTGAATCAGCACAGTGAAGTTTTCTGTAGTCGTTTTAAGTTCTCGTATGTTACTGCACTGTGCACTAATAAAGAGATGTGTAACACATAACACATTTTATATTTATATTTTAGTTAGAAGACTGGATTCTAATCTGATCTCTTCCATCAGCTAGCTATGTGACTTTGGGCAAATCACCCATTTGGCGGAGGCTGTAAAATGAAGGGACGGCTGAAGTACCCAATTTCTAGAGTCCCTTCAAGCTTTAACATTTTATCATTTTAATGTGACATTTTAGTCCTGTAGGGAAACAGGATAAACTAATATGCTGAAAATGCTACATTGATTTTTTTTGATTATTTTTAGATATTGATAATACAAGGAGTTCTCTCTGATATCAACTTGAAGAAAGGTGAATCGGAATGCCAGTATTACATTGACAAGCTGGAGTATCTGGATGAAAAGCAGAAGGACCCTAGAATTGAAGCAAGCAAAGTATTGCTTTGCCATGGGGAACTGAAAAATAAAAATGGACATGTAAGTGCATTTGGACACTAACGTGAAGTGAGCAGTTACTGCCCTTTTCCCACTGTTTAATTTTTTTCCACATTGATTATGAAGCAGGTTTGTAAAATAAGCTCATCACATACTGAAAGAAGGTAACTGGATTTTATGTTATCAGCTTTGGTAAAGCAAACATTTGGTTTCTGTCATTACTGAATAAGTTAAATGTCTTGGTGGAGAATCAGTAATCATTTATTTTTTAGTTTTGAAGCATAAATCAACTTGTTAGGCTAGGGGTTCCTTTCTAAATAAATTATTAGTTTTATGATGTTTAATAAAAAAATTTTTTGAAGAGTTTATAGTAATAGAAGTAGTTTTTAGCACTACTAAACAAATTTTTGCAGCAGATTGAATGAGAGCAAACTTATTTTTTAAATCTTAATTACAAAGGTACCTGCTAGAACTAAGTATAAGCATGGGATGGTATTTTTATTTCATTACGTGCTTTTCAGAAGCCCAATTTGTAAGTTGAGGTTCTTTTTGGAAAGAGTTAATCTTTCATCTCTGATTTCTATCATGAGGCCTCATTGTTCTATAAAAGCTTAAATTTATGTGGGACAAAACAGAACAATTAACATTTTTACCAGCTTACATTTTTAAATTCTCACCCTGTTAGAAGACTGCGGTGTATGGTCCTGGTGTTCCAGTCACGTTACCACCGACAGTCAGGTCTTTGTGGTGTGTAGCGTTTGCTCAGCTGCTGCTGAATCTAATGTTACACACGGATAAAAAAGTTGCATGTAGTCTGTGATGACAAAAGCTCTCCTAGGAGAACATACATAGCTTTAAAATCACCATCTTTGTGAAGTCATTTGTAAGGGGGATCTTAGTAAATCAATTTGATGAAATTAGTAAGATCAAATCAAGTTGTTTTTACAATGGATTTCAGTCACTTAAAGTCACAAAGTTCCATATTTAGGAAGCATTTTTTTTTTCTCTCATTTCTCCAGAAACTCTACATTTTCCTGTTTCAAGACATCTTGGTTTTGACTCGGCCTGTTACACGAAACGAGCGTCACTCCTACCAGGTTTACCGGCAGCCAATCCCAATCCAGGAGCTGGTCTTGGAAGACCTGCAGGATGGAGACGTGAGGATGGGAGGGTCCTTTCGAGGGGCTTTCAGCAATTCAGATAAAGGTAAAAATACATGCTTTAAAATAGTTTCAATAATCATAAACTCAGTTGTAATCTTTAAGAATTCTGTCCGCACACAAAAAACTAAAAATGAAATGGGTTCCATCATCCTATACCTATTACACTCCTTGAGTTGGCAGGTGCTGTGCTGCTCTGACACCAGCACATGTACCTAATAAGTAACATCTAGGCACTATGTAATGTATCTGCCTAACAGATGTGCATGCTGTATAAATACCAGCACCCATATTCACTTTATCTGGAATAAACTTTTTAAGTCTGATTTCCATTTTTTTATTTTTTTTTTCCTAGCTAAAAATATCTTTCGAGTTCGCTTCCAAGACCCCTCTCCAGGCCAGTCCCACACTCTACAAGCCAATGATGTGTTCCACAAGCAGCAGTGGTTCAATTGTATCCGAGCTGCCATGGCCCCTTCCCGGCAGGCCACCAGCCCCTCCGAGCTGCAGGGCTTGCTGGAGCCCCACGAGGAGTACGGAGAGAACTGCCCCCCTGCCAGCAATGCCAGGGCCCAGAGACGGGCGTCCACGGCATCCAGCGTGACTCAGGTGGAAGTTGATGGAGATGCTTCCGAAAGTGTCACCCCAGTGCACACAGCAGACGACGCTAAGGGCATGAAAGCGCCCCGAGCCCAGGCTGGCCTCCGAAAAGCCAGGGACAAAGCCCAGGTCGGTGGCAAGCGGAAAGAGACACTGGTGTAAAGGAAGCTCTGTGGTAACCAGGGGAGAGACTTTATTTATAACTGTGTACAGTTGTTCTTTCTTGTAATGTGAGTATGGGAGCGTTGCAGGGTTACTTAATACCAGTCTTCACATTTTCTGTTTTTGGTTGGGTTTTGGTGGTTGTTTTTTATTTTTTTATTTTTTTTAATGGCAGCTAAAGATATATATACAGATTACTGTTAAACTGCAGTCTTTTTTTTTTTCCTCAGATCATCTAGAACATGTAAGTCTGGTATTTTTAATCAAATGAAATACTTATGAAATGGGTTTTCTCTTCATTCTGCATTCATCATGACTTTTTAATACCAATTGTGATATTTATAATATTGGCCAAAGCTTAAAATTTTGCAAATACCAGGATTTTACCAGTGTTTATTTGATAAATTTTACATGCAGAATTTGAAATTTTAATATCAGCATCTAAGATCTACTTGGAATATATGTTTGTAATATTTCAGAATTTATGTTGAAACATAAGTTTCTTGGAAAAACAAAACTTAATAGGTTTTCCATTTTACCAACTGGAATGCTTTTTATTAGTTTGTTTTTCACTGCACATTCCTCATTTTTCATTGATTTAACCTGCCAATTATTTAATTTTTTCATTGTAAAGTAGTTTTTAGTATTTGCTTTTATTTTTTTACTTTGATGCCTTTTCAAATTGGCATGTCTTTAAAGTGTTTTTCTTCCTTGATTAAAAATGTGTGTGTGTGTGTGTCTGTGTGTGTGTGTGTGTTTGTGTGTGTATTTTTAAATCATATTAACTTTACCAAGTGAAATCAAGCCATACTGTTTTTGAGCCAGTTAAGAAAATTGCAATTTTTAAAGTGTAGTATTTCAGGGTTAGAACATACATGAAATGACTCAGTATATTTTGGACTACTGAAAGAAAACCACCTTAAGGATTTTCATGGAAAGTTAATATTGTCTGAAAAGCAAGAGGGAAGGCAGTTGGCTGGTAATAAGTATTAAAAAAAAAAAAAAAAAGAGGGAAAAAGAGTGTAGTTTTGTCTTAAAGTAAAAAATGTCTGGTTGTGTCAGACATTTATGAAAGATAGTAAAAGCTAAACTTGAGAGTGTGTAGTAAGTTGTAGAAGGCTTGAGGGAAGTGAACTGTATTTGCCTTGGTTTACAGTACTTGCAAATAATGGGTTTGAAAAGAAAATGTGTTGAAAATTTGACCGTATGAGATCAGTTTTGGCAGATGTATTCATAAGAGACTGGTGAATCTTTTACTATGAAATGTTTCTGTTCAAATGAGATCGTAGTCTTTAAGGCGGGGGGGCTAAAAGCCCTGTGTCATGGCAGATTTGTAATGGTGATCAGCTCAAGTAAATGTTGACTATTATGTGAACTATATTTGGCCAGTGGAAATGAAAATTGAAAAAGACTGTAAATAGTTAAATCCAAATGATTTCTCTGTATAAATGAATTATACAATTAAAAAAAAAAAAGTCACACACATAATCACCCTTAAAGGTTTCTTGGCTGGTGGATGTTTCGGGGACGTTTGCCAGAATGCGTTGGTATAGCAAAGGAGGTGATGGCAAGCCTCACAAAGTTTTTTAAAAAGTCATAAATACTTACATCTTTGAAATTCATTGAAAAGTAAGAGATTCAATTAGGTCAAGTTTTTTGAATCTTATTAAACCATTTAGAACACATTATAATCAGAAACAGCAATTGAATTGAAGACAGCTGAACATCTGGCCACTTTCTGGATACAATAGTAAAGCTATTAACAAAGCATCCTCATTAATTTGATTACTTTCTGATTTTAATTTAGGTATATCAGGTTTCTAACTCTGGACATTCAAAGTCAGTAGTGTAGATTATACCAGTGGTTGTGATCTGAAAAATCAGCAAGATTTCTAATCATTTCTAGAGATGTTATAAGATACAGTCTCTTCCAGAATTACCTTGATCAGCCTCTGAAGTTGTAGAAACAATAGTAGTTCTAATATTAATGAAATGATGTTCCACTGAAAACTCTAGCTTCCTTGGGTTCACTCAAGGGAAAAAATAAGACCCAGAAACTGAATAATTGTGTAGAATGAACACTCTTCATAAATTGCATCTGTATTTGAGAACATCTGATAATTAGCCTAGTAGTTCTCAAGCCTGTTTGGGCATCAGAGTCACGTGGGGTACTTTGAAAAAAATAAAGGTAACTGAGCCTCACCCCCTAGCTCCCCTCCCCCAATTCCCACACCTGTTTCACTGAGTCAGTATCTGGGGGGGTGGGAGTAGAGGGCTGATAATTTATATTTGTAAACACTCCCCCCTAGTGATTCTGATACAGTGAATTCCTTGGGTCAGCACTTAGTAATCACTGATCTAGCCAGTAGCCATTATGTAAATGCTATATAGTAAGTACTGACATATATCTATTAGCTTCTCAGTTTGCCTTTAAACTCTTCAGAGTCTGAGTTGAAGTAAGTCCAGTTTCTCTTTTAACTTCTTTCCATGAGTGTGTTTGTATATTTTGAGCAAAGGGTAGTCTGTCTAAACGGAGGGCTCAACCTAGGATGTGTGCACACAGGTGGGAGGGGAAGCTCGGGCATCTGGATTAACTGTCAGCCAGTGGGACACCAGTGTCACTAAATCACCCTTGAATGTATTAAGACTGGCATTTCCTCAGCTGATCCAGGAGGCGACTCGCCACTCTTGTGCTGGCTTAGCTCTACTTTATGTTTAGTGCTTGAGTAAACGTGCAGACCCAGCACAGTACTTGGTTTTCTACAGTATATGTATGGCTAACACTAATGTTACTGAATTCATTTTACAGCCATCTTCAAATGCCTGGCTAAGGCTCCCATCTGTCAGTCTTGATGACTGAGATACAGACCAAAGTGAGCATCTCTCCAGTTCTCTTCCTTATTAGAACTCCTGCCTGTCCCTAAAGGGGAAACTTGTGGGTAGTATTGTCTGTTAGGGTTAGAAGTCCTGGAATTCAAAGTAGGTGATACCTCAGCCTGCAAACTTGGGCTTTTCTTAATCAGCATTAGCGAACACCCTTGAAAGAATCACATTCCTTTGTCCATTGAAGCTAATACCCGAGAGAGGAATATCCTAGCAAAGAAAATCTCCCTCAGTCCTAGAGTCTAGAACTTCCTAGATCAGAGGAGTTTGGGGTTTTGCTTGCATATTTGAGCAACTCCAGAACCAACTGCAAGTCTGAGGAACTTACCAGATATGGTGGTTTCCTCAGGTCTGGTGGTACATAATCTTATTTAGCATGAATGCTTTGAGACAATGGGAGCATCCACTAGGGAATAAATGTTTAAATCCATAGCTTCTAAATGATTCTGTAAGAAAAAGCACAACCTTTTAAATCGCCTTTGGAGTATCTCATGAAACCACCTGACTCCTTTGAGAACTGATAAAAAAAAAAAAATCAAGCATTTATTCTGCCCTTTCCTCTACAAACCGTATCTCAGGGTAACTGAAGAGCTGAGGAAGGAAAGGTTTTCTTTATAGCAGTAGCACAGCTAATTAATGAAGAAGGCATGATAGAATATCACCATTTTGTAAGCCCTGGTGGATTGATGGATCTTTATTTCAGCCATTAGTAAAGACCACCAGACACAGAGTACCTCCTGACAGTGGTGCCCCCACCACCTAAGCACTCTTGCCAAGAAAATCAGCCTGAGTTGCATCTGCAGGAAATTAAGACAAATGACAGTTTCTTCAACAAAATAAAATTGAAAGATGGAGGTATCTATGACTTAAGAGACATGTCAAACCATTGCAATGTATGGACTTACTTGGATCCTAAATCAAATTGTTTTTAAATAAGACAATCCGAAATATCCAGGATAGACTGGATATTTAAAGTCCCCTAGATATGGGGTTTTTTTAAATATAAATTTATTTATATTTGGCTGTATTGGGTCTTCATTGCTGCATGCAGGCTTTCTCTAGTTGTGGCAAGCGGGGGCTTCTCTTACTGCGGAGCACAGGCTCTAGGCGCGTGGGCTCAGTAGTTGTGGCTCATGGGCTCTAGAGCACAGGCTCAGTAGTTGTGGCGCACGGGCTTAGTTGCTCCGTGGTGTGTGGGATCTTCCCAGACCAAGGCTCCAACCCGTGTCTCCTGCATGGGCAGGAGGATTCTTAGCCACTGAGCCGATAAAATTGTATGAGGTCTGAGATTTCCTTCAAAATTACAGGGCAGGAGCATGGTTAGGGATAAAAATGAAACCAGATTGGCCAGCAGTTGAGAATTGCTGAAGCAGGATGAGAGATCATGAGAATTCATTATATTCTTTGTGTATCTTTTTGAAGATAAGTGAAATTTTTCACTAAAGAAGCAGAAGTTAAAAAGAAAAAGAACTTAATGAAATTCCAGGATCCTAATGTTTCCAACTTTTCAATCTCTTAACCTACTCTGAACCCCCAGTCTTCACTTTTCAAAATAAAGGCAGAATGTTTATCAAATACAGATGATTTGCTCTCTACCCTCTCACAGATACACAAACCTTTTGCCTAAATTCAACATTTGTGTCCTCTGTTACAGTTTGGCAACAGGATCGGACTAATCTGGATTCTGGTTTAATCCACACAGCCTTTTCCTCCCTCTACTTTCCTTTCCCTGTATGTCTCCCTCTACCATCATCTGCTTCCTTCACCTGCCCTCTTTCCCAGGCACACGAACGTGTTTTCCACCCTGAGCAGAGGCAGTGAGAAAGATGTTCCCAGGTCCCCAGTGAAGCCACTCCATGTGGCCCGACCCTGAGAATTTCCAGCAAGGGCCAGTTGGTTAACTACATCCCTGCCCCTTAAGAGAGGAGACAGCATTACAGTCTCTGGTAATGTTTGTGCTGCTGAGTAACCCAGAAGGTGAGACAAAATCAGCTACCTTCGAAGAATTCAGCTAACCTTCCACGGAATTCAGATTTCTCTGTAGCTGCTGCTGGGGGCAGGGGTGGGGGTCTTGTTTCCCTCCTTCTCTGGGCAGGGCCAGGAGAGACAAATCAATAAAGTCAGGCCTGGAACCTCACACAGAGAGTTTAGTCTGATCCCCTCTTCACCGGCTGAGGCATCTGAGATCTGGAAACATCACATGACTCGCCCAGGATCACCTGGCAGGTGTGTGACAGAGCTGAGGTTAAAGGCCTGTGCCGGCCTGTGTGTGTCCCCTGAAGATGCCGCCTCTGCTGCCGGGAGGACCCGCCTTGGAGGACTCCCACAGACTTTGGAAACCAGTGTGTCATGAGTAGTGACCACAGCAGAGGTTCGTGTCTGGTTCGAATAGGCAGCAGGTACGACCCTAGTCAGTTCACCTCTTCACACAGCTCTGCAGAAACTGGTTTCATTCTGTTCCCAGGAGCTGACACTGTTCTCAAATCGGAAACCAAAAACCAGAGCTCTCTCCAGCCTTGATGCCTTATACTTCTCAGATTCAGTGCCATCTTCCTTGTTATGCAGGTGCAGGCTCAGAGTCAAAGCATCACCCAGGGCCTCATAGCTGGCAGGTGACTAAGATGGAGCTGGAAACCGGGCTCGGACTGCTGGTGCTGTTTACTCCACTCACTGTGTTCACAACTTCCCGTCCCAGGAGGTCTGGGGGTGGGGGGATGTTAAAGCTGGGGTGCGGGGAAGGGGTGGCAGAGGGTGGCCTGTCAGTGTCCCCCCACCCAGGTGGCCGCAGGTGCTCTTTCAGTTTGAAAAGGAAGAGGGTGGCGCAGGGCTGGCAGAAGTGTTGGGAGTGAAGGGGAAGAAAAGACGTGACCCCGTTTCCCTGGTTTAGAAAATGGGGCGGGGGGGTGTTGACCTGGGCTCCACGGCCCCGGCCTCTGAGCTCTCTGCTTGTGCTGAGGCCTCAAGGCCTGTTGGTCCCAGCCCTCCAACCAGGGTGCTGCCCCCCCTAAACTAGGAAGCAGAGGCTTAACTGGACATTCCATCTCTCTTTCTTTCCCCTCAAACACCAGCTTCTCTGCGCGTTTAGAGACCCGCACCCTCAGGTTTGACCAGCGCCTGGTGTCATCTGCTGTGTTACCCACAGCCTATGTGATCAGGTGGCTCCCTCGTCCCTCTGAATACAGGCCCAGCTTGCTGCCTGGTGCCCGCTCGCCCCTGCCCAGCCTCCATGGGCCACTGCCATCCTGCCCAGCCTGCCTTCCCCCCAGCCCGCTCCCTCCAGGACACAAGCCGTTCCTGGTGGAGGGTGTCTCCAGTGCCTCCCCCACCCCACTCTGCCAAATCCCAAACACGGGACCTGAGAGTCTTCGTTCTTGCTGTGCTCTGAGCACTCTGCAAAATCAGCCCCATGCCCCCGGCAGACCAGCGGGCACAGCTCGAGGGCCATATGCGTCCGTCCCCACGGCTCCCACTGTCCGGGGTCCCCTCCGGGCAAGCCTCGTCTGCCCTTCACGCTGGCCCTGAGCACCTGGAGCTCGCACTGCGGCCCATGTGGCCCCGAGCAGCATGTGCCTTACCCCTCAGCTTCCTCTAAGAAGAGCCAGCTTAAACCCACCATCCCTCCCATCCCCGGTAGGCCTCGCCCTCTGGGTTAATTCTCCAGATTCGGTCCCTGGGAGCAGGCGCCACCTTCCTTCCTGAAGGCCCTCGTCCTCCAGCCGCCGTGCCAGCACATTCCCCTAGTCCTCCTTCCTCCCTCACATCTTCTCTGGGCCCTTCTTTTCCAAACCTGAAATGGCAGAGAGCCACAGGGCTCGGTCCCCAGACCTCTTCTATGCTCCTGGGAAACCTGATCCATTCCCATGACTTTACTGTCACCAATGCCTGACAATTCCCAAAGGCCACCCCCAGCCCTTACCCCTCCCGTGAGCTCCAGACTCACCACCCGGCACGGCAGCCTCTCCCATGTGCCCACTTGGAAATCTAAGATCTCACATTTGACGTGACCCAAGAGGACCACTGCTTGTCCACCCCTAATCCTCTCCCCCGCCACCACGAACCTTCCCCCATCTCAGTAGATGACACCACCATCCATCCACCCTTGATTCCTCTAATTCACTCACACGCCATGACCACTCACTCTCTGAGCCGCGTCACCTTGACTTCACATCACGTTCAGAATCCCACCCAGGGTGAGCTGCAGTAAGCTCTGGTCCCCACATTCCACTCCTCGCCACTCTCAATCCACCCTCCATACAGCAACCAGAATGATCTTTCTAAAGAATTAGATCATGATAAGTTATCAAATCTCTTGATTTTGTGTACTCCACTTCATGAAAACAAGGCCATTATCCTAAACACTAAGCCATTAAGGGAAACCTTTAAAACGTACCTTCAAAACATCTTAGCAACTTGCTAGAATGGTACCTGAAGACAGGAAAATTGGAGATGGGCTGAATTGTATATTTCCTACATAAGGCTCTCTTCTAAGTCTTATAATAAATTTAAAGGTCATGTTTCTACCCTAGATAACAATAATAGTCTTCCTTAAGTAGGTCAGTGATCATCTATGCCAGCTGTATATCCTGGTGCTTATATTTGCTCTCCTGTTTGTTCCTGGTCTTCCTCTGGGTGGTTTTTATTTGTAAGGCACAAACATCCTCTTTTTTTTTAACTCCTTGCTCTTGTTTTCACGTTTAGTTTCAAGTGGCATAGTCCTTATTTCAATCCAGAAGATTTAATTAACTATTTCCTCTGAGAATTGATATTTGCTCTTCAAATATGTATATATATATATATTTTTTATTTATATATATATATATATATCAAAGCAAAATGTTAGAGCTCTAAAAATAATTTTTTCTGTTGTTAAAAATTATACATTTTCGGACTTCCCTGGTGGTGCAGTGGTTAAGAATCCGCCTGCCAATGCAGGGGACACGGGTTCGAGCCCTGGTCCGGGAAGATCTCACATGCCGCGGAGCAACTAAGCCCGTGCACCACAACTACTGAGCCTGCGCTCTGGAGCCTATGAGCCACAACTACTGAAGCCCGCACGCCTAGAGCCCGTGCTCCGCAACAAGAGAAGCCCACGCTCGCCGCAACTAGAGAAAGCCCGAATGCAGCAACGAACAACCAACGCAGCCCAAACTAAATAAATAAAATCATACATTTTCATCATGGAAAATTTCGATAACTCAGGAAAGTATAAAAAAGAAATTGCCTCTAGAGAATGAGAAGACCCTCATCTCAGACTCCACAGGCTCCACAGACTGGAAGAAAGTATTTGTAAAAGACACATCTGATAAAGGACTATTACCCAAAAATATACCAAAAAAACAAACAAAAAACCTCTTAAAAAGAATCTCTTAAAACTCAGCAGTAAGAAAATGAACAAACCAGTTTAAAAAGACTTGAGTAGACACCTCACCAAAGAAGATACACGGGTGGCAAACATATGAAAAGATATTCAACATCATAATGGCCCAAATTCAAAACACTGACAACACCAAATGCTGACAAGGCTGTGGAGCAACAGGAACCCTTCATTTATTGCTGGCAGGAAGGCAAAATAGTGCAGCCACTTTGGAAGACAGTTTTGGCAGTCTAACCAAACTACAAACTACAAAACCTACCACGCGATCTAGCAATCATGCTTTTCGGCATTTTCCCAAAGAAGTTGAAAACTTATGTCTACACAAAAACTTGCACATGGATGCTTTTACAGCATCTTTATTCATGATTGCCAAAACTTGGAAACAACCAAGATGTGCTGCAGTAGGTGAATGGATTAATAAACTACAGCGCATCCAGACAGTGGAATATTATTCAACGCTAAAAATAAATGAGCTGTCAAGCCATGAAAAAGACATGGAGGAAATTTAAAGGCTACATGCTGTATGATTCCAACTATACTGATGTTATGGAAAAGGCAAAACTATGCAAACAGTAAAAAGATCATTGATTTTGAGGGGTTAGTGGAGAGGGAGGGATAAATAGGTGAGGCACAGAGGGTTTTTAGGGCAGTGAAACTACTCTGAATGATACTGTAATGATGGATACACGCCATTGTACATTTGTCCAAACCCACAGAATATACAACACAAGAGTGAACCCTAATGTCAACAATAGACTCTGGGTGAGGATGACGTGTCCATGGAGCTTCATCAGTTATAACAAATGTGCCGTCTGGTGGGGATGGTGATGGTGGGGGAGGCTGTGGGTATGAGGGACGAGGGATGCAGGAGCTCTACACTTTCCACTTCATTTGGCCATGAACCTAAAGCTGCTCTAAGAAAATAAAGTCTTTTTTTTTTTTTAAGAGCAAGAAAAAAATTACCCAGACCCAATGTGCCACTAGGAGCACACATCCTTCAAGGACTGTCTACAGAGATCAAAACTGGAGTGACAGAGCACACGTTCTACACACATTGCTGGCGAGCACCTAGCACAGTGATTCAGGCCCATCTGGCTGGGTGACCGGGCCAGGAGCCCTCGCTCTCAGCCCACGGCTGCTCGGGGACATTGTGCACCCAGAGGCCAGGTCTCAGGCTCTAATCGCAGGCCCCGCCCACCCAGGGCAGCCGCACCTCCAGCTCCTGGAGGGTCAGGATCTAAGGCAGGTACGTGCCCTGGGTGCCCGCAGTCTGGGTGCGAGGGGCTCCGAACTGCGCCTTGTCCACCCCTGCTGAGTCTGGGCTGGAGCCGCCTCTGTCTCAGCTGAGCAGGGGTGGACCAGCCCCGGGCAGAGGCCCTTGCCTCTTCTGTCTCTCTGCCTGGAGTCCGAGCGGGGCATCTCCTCCGTGCCCCGTGGACAGAGGCCCAGGGCTGCCATTCGCCCCCTCCCCGGCAGCGCTGGGGGACGGGGTGAGGAAGGAGCAGGCTGCAGCCCTCTGGTTGAAGTAATTCTCTCCCCTCCAGCCGCTCGGGCTATAGCTGCCCGTTGAACGTGACTTGAGAGGCTGGCACCAGGCCCCCCTCCACTCCTAGAAACTGCCCCAGGCCTGGAAAAAGGCTGTTATCTGACATCGCGCATCTTCGCCAACCGTCGAGCATCAAGTTCAAGCCAGTCCGCCTTCTCCCTACCAGGCACCCCCGCGGGCCCACCTGGATGCTCATCTCGGGCCATCTCCAGGTGTGATGCTCAGCCCTCAGCTCCTCGCCCAACTGTCAGAGAAAACACGCGGAAGCTGTGATGACGGGGAAGAGAGGGAGGGGAAGGGCAGGAGGTTCCCCGAGGTCGACGCTGCAGATACAGGGGAATGAGGTGTAGGGTGGAGCCCTCGCCCCCACTTTCTTCCTGCCCCTCTACCGCATTTCCAGGGCCTGCACTCAGTGCCCTACAGGCAAGGGACGGGGGCGGGGGGGCACCTTCGCACAGAGTCTCTGCCCCAAAGGAACGTGTGGCCCAAGACAGCCAGCAATGAAGCCCACACGGGACAAACCTCACAAACCACAGGGATAGACGAATAGCCAGCAGGTGATGTTTCCGTAGCGTCAAAGGTACATGCCTCTTACAGGGCAGCAGAGGTAGCTGGAAACCCAGCACAGCCTTCACGCGGTCCGGGACCGGCAGGCCTGAGTCAGGTGTGTTCCCTCAGACCTACGCGTGCCTGACCCCAGCGGGCAGCGCACTTGCCCGAAACAAAGGAAAATGACACACAGGCAAGTAAATAAACACCCCCGCACCCCCCATCTGAGAGCAACTGGGCAGAGTCCCTGCAACACGAAATGACGTTTGCCTGCACGGCAGGGGCGTGAAACAATCTTTTCCACAAGAGGAAACTATTTCTGCAGTCATTCTCTGCCGCTCTAACTTACAGGCCAGGTCCTCCGGGGCTGGATCTCTGAGAACTTTCCAGTGAGTTTCTTTGTTGCAGTAACAAACAAGTGCAGTTGTTGGCATCTGCCTGCTGAACAGCATGGGTCCAAGGGATGCAAAATAAGGTGCTGAAATCAGAGCAGTGAAAAGTGACACCCTAGTCCGGCAATGCCGGCACCTTGAGCCTCCCTCCCCTGCAGCAGCCAGGCTGGCTCCCCAACCTGGGACGCTGTTCCCCCCCTCCCTCCCCCTCTCTCTCCTTCCCTCTGTCTAGTGACCTCCTACTCATCCTGAATCAGGCTTGTTTTGCCTGTGTACAGCAACCCAAAATGCTGAGACGCCAAGGTTTGCAGCAAAGAGAGGGATTATTCGCAAGGCAGCCAGGCGAGGAGATAGGAAAACAAATCTCAAATCCAGCTCCCCAAAGGCAAGCAGCCACAGTACTTAAGGGATGAGGATTAAAGAAGCAGGGTGGTCTGAGGCGTGGGGAGCGTGGGGAGAGCTGATTGGGAAAAGGTGTGATGATGGTCGTTCTGCGCAGGCGTAACTAAGCTACAGGCCTCTGCACGTTCAAAAGGTCACCACGTGGACACGTGCACCTGCCCAGTTGAAGGGTCAGTGGTCCCACCCAGTCTTAACCAGCTCAGTTCGAACTGGACACAGCTGACTCTTGCTCAGCTGAACTAGACGCAGCTGACTCCAACTTTCTGGAAAAAAACTGGAGCAAACATCTTATTGTTTAGGCTCCATGTGGCCTGGAGAACAAGCAAGTCTTTTGTAGCAACAATTAAAAGAACCTTGAGGGCTTCCCTGGTGGCGCAGTGGTTGAGAATCTGCCTGCCAATGCAGGGGACACGAGTTCGAGCCCTGGTCTAGGAAGATCCCACATGCCGCAGAGCAGCTGGGCCCGTGAGCCACAACTACTGAGCCTGCGCGTCTGGAGCCTGTGCTCCGCAACAAGAGAGGCCGCGATAGTGAGAGGCCCGCGCACCCCCGCTTGCCACAACTAGAGAAAGCCCTCGCACAGAAACGAAGACCCAACACAGCCATAAATAAATAAAATAAAATAACTAAAAATTAAAAAAAAAACAACCTTGATTAGTAAAGGCAGGTGCGATGGAGTTAGTTAATGATCACCCTCGGTTTTGATCCTTCAGACCCAGCTAGGCCTGCCCTGTTGCAGGCAGCCGCCTCTGACGCCCCTGTAGACCCATCCCACTGCTGCGTCCCCACCGCACTGGGGGTCTATGGCTGCCCCTGTGACATTTAACACTTTCCAGTGTGAGCATCACCTTCTCTCCTCATCTGTAAGATTACTGGTCTTTGTGTCCTACCCACCAGTTCTCCTGACGTAGAGAAAGTGCTCGGACGTGTCTGCTAAATGAACCAGGAAGGCTAAATTATCTCAGCTCTGCCTCAGCAAGAGTCAGTGTTACAGGAAACGAACTGGTTGAAGACTTCCAGCCCCGCGAGGGCCCTGTGGCAGCCAGGCCTCCGATGAGCCCCCGTCCTGCAATTCAGACCTTCTCCAGCCCCTTCCCGCAGTGCATCCGGGCTGGTCTGCATGACCAACAGAATAAGATGGACATGACAGCATGTGACTTTGAAGCCTCTTCTGCCTTACTCGGTCCTGGAGGAAGCCAGACACTATGCTGTGAGGACACTCACGCTGGCCTGTGGAGAGGCCCCCGGGTGGAGGAACTGATGCCTTGCGCCCACAGCCAACACCAGCTTGCCCACCGCATGTGGGAGACACGGGGTGGGGGGGCAGACCTCACGCCCCAAGCCAAGCCTTTGGTTGATGCAGCCTCAGCCGCTGGCTTCTTGACTGCAACCTCATCAAAGATGCTGGGCCAGAACCACTCTCTAATTTGCTCCTGGAGAAATTGTGAGATTGTGTGTGTTGATGAAGGTTTTGAAGCCGAGGGTGACGGCCTGTTAAGTCCATTGCACCTGTACCTGCCCTCATCTATGAAGCTCGCTTTCATTGCTGCCACGAAAGACTTGAACGTCCTCCACATGTCACGGAGCCCAAACAATAAGATGTTTGCCTGAGCTGTTTTCCAGGAACTTGGAGCCAGCTGTGTCTTGTTCAAGCCCCAGCCACTTAAGGCTGCTTAGGACCACCGACCTTCCAACTGGGCATGCACAAGTATCTGCTTGGTGGTGACCTTTTGTCATCAGGAGCCCAAAACGCCACCTTCAGAACTGCTAACTCCTCCATCTTCTGAACAAGCTCCCGTGGAAAAGCCTGCAGCTTAACAACTGTTCAGAACAACAATGAAACTCACCTTTTTCTTATTTCCAATCACCTTTCCGCCACGCCCCACGCCTCAGACAACGCTGCTTCCTTACCCCATAAATACCCCAGGCCCTCGCCTTCGGGGAGGTGGGTTTGCGGTTTGTTCTCCGGTCTCCTCGCCTGGCTGCGTCTGCCCTTTCTCGGTTGCAAACCTCGGTGCTTTGGTGTTTGGCTGCTACGCAAACTGAGCCTGGTTTAGTAACAGTTTTTACAGAATTTCTTATCGTAGTGATACGTAAGTACAGACCCTGATAGCTGAGCTGGGTTGGAGCTGTCGTGGGGAGACCTGGGGAGAGCCCGGTCCGAGGGGGCTCATAAGCCCTGGGGTTTGGACCAAACCAGAGAGAGTAAGTTAGTCCAAACCTCAGGAAGGAGAAACCAAGGCTCGTCTCCCGGGGCCCCAAACAGGGGAGTAGGTCATAAACATCAACCAGGCGCAGCTGTGGTCTAAGGCCTGCTGCCCTCTGTCCCTGAATCCTGCATCCCACTGGACAAGGCAAACAAGCTGACCTTGAAATCCCCGGTCTTACTCAATCTCTTGACTTTACAGCAGAGGACTGACTTGTCCACGGGGTTGAGAGCTGCGCCCCGTTCCTGTGACTCCAGCCGAGCTGCTCCAGGCTGCACTGCCCCACGGACTGGCTTCAAGGCTGACCGCCTCCCTCACTCATGCCTCACCTGCCCCCGCCTACTGGACAGGACGGTGGTCACTCCCCCAACGGCCTGTCCTTCACGCTTCTGGTGGCTCTTGCACCTCATTGCGGAGGTAACTCAACATCCAGCCTGGGTGGTGTCTGCAATCTCCCCCAGGTTCTACCTGGTGGTCCCCAGGGGACCCCTTAAACTCAGCTACACAGCTTCCCACCCACCGCCAGGCCCGGGCAGGACTCTCGCTACCCAGTCCCTGGAGACGTCCTTTCTTCAGTCTCCAGAGAGACCCTTTCCTCAGAAGCAGGGCTGCCTCCCAGCCTCTGCAGCCATGTCCCCATGGGGCTGGGAGGCCCGGCAGGAGAATGAGATGCAGAGAGGAGAGGCTGCAGGGCAGTCTCAGGAAGGCGCTCTCCTTCTGCACCTCCACACTACACTTCCATCCAGACTTCTGTGTACGCTAGAAGCTTCCAGCAGTGACTTGGCTGAGCCCCTGGCTTCAGAGCTTGGGCAGGTTTACTAGATGACCTGCCGGCTGTCATCTATTCATTCGTTTTGAGAACATTTTCTGGATGCCTTCCTAACTCCCTCCTGGAGTTACTGAACCGGACCTTCGTTCATCCGCCTCCCCTGGACACGAAGAACAAGCCCTCTCTCTTCTCTCCTCACTTCAGGCCAAACAGTGCCCATCCCCCTCCCAGCCCCTGCTTCTCCGCCTCCCTTTGGGTTGGATGGAAACCTACAGGTCACGAGGCAGGAAGTGGTCCCTGGTGTTCTTCTTGATGAGCAAAAACAAGTTCTGAGACCTCAGGGAGTTTTTGCAAACCTTTGGAAATGAATCAGAAGTTTTGGAAGCTGAATCTTTAAAAAGGTCCCCCCGTGGCTGCAGCCAGATTTTGGCCCCTGGCTTGAGTCCTGAGCTCCCTCTGGTCTTGAGAAAGGGTCAGGAGGGGCCTGTCCTGTGCCCCCTCCCCAGGGGGAGAGCCGAGGTAGGCAGGCTGGCGGCACCTGCAGGAGCTCGAGGCCCGGGCCTCCTCTGCTCCCACCTGCGCCTGCCCTGCCCCCGGCTCCCCCCCGGAAGAGTATGTAGGTGAAGTTCTCTCCTGCATCCCTCACTGTCACTATCCTCTGTCTCTCTCATTCTCCAAGGCACTCACACACCGTCCCCACTACCCATCTTTCCCTCTTGGGACTTGGCTCAAGCCCACCCTTTCCGTGGCCTCAGCCCATCCTCAGTATAATGGAAGGTTCGGAGCACATCCGTGTCTCTAAAGACCCAGTCATTTAGAGCCACAGTCATAATTCTGCATTTTTTTAACCATTCTCTACCCGCTTTTCTTTAATCGACACATTCTGCATTTAATAAGTGTATTTTTAAAATGGTGATTATCAGTGGAAAACCAGCTTCCCTCGCTCTAACCAGAAGGAAACAATAACAATCAGCATCCTGAAAGCAACACGGTAAGTCCTGCCCGAGGCACTCTTGCCTTGAAAAGGGAGCTCACCTCTCTCCTTTGTTACCTTTGCCAGGTTAAGTCCTAAAATCATCTCGGGTACCATCAGGCCCCAAACTCTGGTCAACAACGGACTCCCTTTCAGATCTACCAGTTTAGGACTTCCCTGGTAGTCCTGTGGTTAAGACTCCACGCTTCCACTGCAGGGGGCATGGGTTCGATTCCTGGTTGGGGAGCTAAGATTCCACATGCCACGCAGCGTGGCCAAAAAATTAAAAGAAAAAAAATCTACCATTTACTTTTGTTTCTTTCTCCCCTCTCTTCCCCCACCCCAGTAATAATCATAACATACATGCAAACACAATCCTCTGGTCTAAAAGTGCATATGCCAAAAAAGCGTTTTTGTTTTTTTTTCCTTTTTTGCCAGCACCAGCCACGGAGCAAGACACCAGCATTGTCTGGGGAGCGATAACGGGCTGTGTTTCCAATACCCCTGCCCACTGGCCCCGACAGATAACGCGGTGGTTCCTGCCAGGAAATCCCCTCTGCCTCATGGAAAACCCAGAGGAGGAAGCGGAGCCCTGAAGACTGTTCAGGCTCCACCCCAAGGTGTCGGAGTGAAACCAGCCCGTCATCTCGGGCCCGGAAGCCCCCGGACTCTGCACACACTTGCAGGGACCCGGGAGCCTGCGACAAGACACACACAACACCGAGGCCCCGTGCGGTTGCCTCTGCACCATGTTTTACCAGATCCGAGTTGGTCTGGAGTCCAATGACCACTTGCTAAAGCCCGCGGGGAAGAGCTGCTGCTACCTCCATTTTGCAAACGAGAAAACCAGGGCCAAGGGCTCTGCCAGAGACCTAATGAGGCCAGCTTCGCTCCCCCACCCACAGTGGGCTTGAGTAAGTCCTCACCAAATGTATTGCCCTTCCTTCCAGAACCCCGAGGCCGCCGGCGAAGCGGGCCTGAGCAGCTGCAGGGGGAGAGCCTGGGTCGGCCTCTGCCTGGTGCCCCCAGCCCACCCCGCTATGCCCACAGACTTCCCTGGGCCTCCTCTCCTGGTGACGGGGCACCCTGTCCTGCCTCCTCTCCCCTCGAGGACCGTGACCCCCATCCTTGCCTGGGCCATAGCCCCAGGGAACAGCTGGGCCCCAGTTACAGGGTTGGGTCCTCGCGTCAAAGACCACCCACCACCCAACCCCTCTGCCCGGGGCGAACGGGGCTTGGCCTCCGGGGTGGGTGGTGGGTGAAGACCCCCCCCCCCCCCACCACCAGCCCTTCTCAAACCCCTGGCTCTCACTTCCAGGGCCTGGCGTCTGGCTGCGCCACAGCCTGGGAGGCCTCTGTCCTCCCCCCTGTGCTGGCCTCGCAGTGGAGGGTCTTCAGGAACCTCGCATCTGACGCCTCCCAACTTTTCTCCCACCCCAGACCCGTTATTCCTCAAACTGTGTTTTCACCGAACAAACCACAGTCGCTGCATCATTTGTTTTCCAGATGTGATCAAGGATGGGTGGAGCTGCTCAGATGTCCCTGAGCATTAGGAGAACCTCGCTGGCTCTGCTGGGCGATGCCCTGGAGAGCCTGGGAGCTCCTTCCTCGATGTGCATTTGTGAGCAAGTGAGGATACTGTTTACCCACTTATACTTGTCTCTTGTGGCTGCTAGAATGAGTGACCGCAAACCTGGTGGCTCTGTCCTCACAGATCTGGAGGCCAGGTGTCTGTGGGCAGGTGGGGCTGGTCCCCGGCAGGAGGCTCCAGGGAGAGTCTCCTCCTCGGCTCTCGGGGTGCGGGTGGCCGTCAGCATCCTCGGCTCACCTGGCTTGTAGCAGCAACCCTCCCATCCCTGGCCCTCCCCACTCTGTCCAGGGTCTGTTTCCCAGAGAAAAATTCACACGTCGTTAGAGTTCGACACATAAATTTGGGGGGACACAAAATACAGCCCGTAACACTCAGTATTTCCAATAAAACAAGGGTCTTTAGACCCACCTTCGGAAACGATTCCCAAACTGCAGAACCGTTGAACTTCACAAACGGGAGGAACATCAACGTCCATCCAGCCCAGGACGCGCAGGATGGGTGAGACTCCTCCATGGTCCTTCCCAAATGTCTCCCGAGCATCTTTGGGAACGCCTCTGTCCCCCGTCTCCCGAGGCAGCCCCAGACCCCTCGGGTGGCCCTGCGGTCCGGGAGCGTCGTCCTGCTGAGCTGCCGTCCGGCTCCCCGCCCCATCTCACCCCCTGCCCCCAGCACACATGCCGGCCCCGGGGCTGCTTGGAGCAGGTCCGAATCCCTTTCCAGGGGCGGCTCTTCGGCTATGCAGCAGCTGCTGTGCGGGTCTTCCTGCTCCGGGCTGAACGCCCCCCCCCCCCTGCAGTGTCTTCCTGGTCACCCTTCTCTGGGCAGGTTCCAGTCCGTCTCTACCCTTCACCGAGAAGTGAGGCGCCCGGAGAAGAAAGCGATGGCCGTGTCCGTGCTGTTCATCCATCCTACGAAATCAGCCCCACTGCTGGGATAACAGCAATGAGCAGGGCGCATGGAGTCCAGCGGCCCTGACGCTCATGTTCCAGCTGGCGGGGGCGGGGGGTGGGGGGGGGATGGTGGATGGAGAGGAACAAGCAAGGGGACAGAGCAGAGCCATGCTCCCTGGAGTGGAAGCACGACCGTCGATAGTGAGGCAGGCGCTCTGGGCTGAGATCCAGTGACAAGGGTAACAGCTAAGGCAAAGTCCCTAAGGTAGCAGAGACCCGCTCCTGCGCACCCGCTCCCAAAGGCTCCACCGGCTCCTTCCTCTCCAGACCTCAGGTGCCTCTGAAGCAGGGCCAGCCCAGGGGCAGCTCAGCCAGTGCGGGGCCGCCCGCGGTCATCGCCCGGGGAAGGAGGCTCATCCTTAAAGACAGAGATTCCAGAATTTCAGTGGCTTCAAAGAGAGGGGATTATGTAGTAGTTTAGGCAGCCCACATTTCTCTGGACGAGCATGGGGTCCAGGTGTTTGGTGCCCTCCCCAAAGGTATGAGGCTGCTTCTGAGCAGGAAGAACCCAAAGATGGGCGGAGAGGGTGCCTAAAAGGGAGGCTCTGCAGCCCCG
This sequence comes from Balaenoptera acutorostrata, assembly GCF_949987535.1. Lineage (NCBI taxonomy): Eukaryota > Metazoa > Chordata > Mammalia > Artiodactyla > Balaenopteridae > Balaenoptera > Balaenoptera acutorostrata. Next base: position 26,371,466 of record NC_080066.1, on the reverse strand, counting down.
GCTCCAGTGAACCCCGAACTCTCCCCGAGCCTGAAATGCCCACTACCCACGTGGTCTTCGAAGCCTTGGACACAGAGACCCGGCTGAAACGTCATGTCCAGCTGCCTCTGCCCCCGGCAGGATGAGTCCCCATCCCAGGGGGTACCAGCTCTCCCCAGTGGTCATCCCCTCCCCAACAGCGATCATCTGTGCCCACGTTGGTCCCTGATACAGGGAGCTTTCAAAGTGGAGGCTTTCTTGCATCACCAGCGCCTAACACTGTGTCAGGAAATAATGTTGAAGGAAGAAAAGAGGGAAGGAGGGGAAGATGCAAGGAGAAAGGAATCCCCTGCGCTCCAACAAGAGCCCGGCTCTCGGGGTGAGTGTCGGCTCCCGTTTGCACACTCGGGCGGCTCCCATCTCCTCCTGAGCCTGCTGTGATCTTCCCCCATCCTCACAGGCCCACGGGGAGGCGTGGGGCTCAAGGAAACACCATGGAAGGAGTGAATGAGTGAGTGAATGTCACCACCATCACCACCACGCTGTCGTGACCCCACGGGCCTGGATGCAGGAAAACTAGGCTCCTTGAGAGCACTGGCATCCCCTCCCCAAGAACTGACTTCCGTCTGGGCCGAAGGTCAGAAAGGCGGGGGCTCCATGTTGGCTCTCGGGGAGGCAGAGTGCCTGGGGGGCCGCGGGTCACCCAGCAGAGCACTGTCTGTTCCCAAAGTGACTCAGACTGGACTTGGATGACAGCAGCCTCCTGGTGTGGGCTGCAGAGCCTGTGCTCACCGCCCCGATCCGCCCCCCAGCACTGCACCCCCTGCCCACTGGGGCAGAGGAGGCTCAGGCCTGGGCCACTGGGTAGAACCACAGCTTCGGTGCAGGTAAGGGCTTCGTAATCTTCTTCGCTTCTCAACCTTGGTCACAGAAGCACCTGGGAGCATGAAGCAGGTGGCTTAGCCCGGGATCCCTGGACCAAGGAGAGGGTCAGAACATCGTGGGAGGGGGAGGCCCACACGTGGCCTTTCTCAAAAACTCTCCAGGTGCTTTAGTTGGCAACCAGGACTGAGAATCACAGCTTATAGCGAAGGCTCAGGCTGGAACGGCAGAGGTGACGCAGGAAGCTCGTGCCAGTGCCCTGGGGCGGGGTCATCTGAGTGGGAAAGAGACCCAAGCACCCGAGATAGCAAACAGTGGCAGGTGAGCAAGGAGGAGCTTGCAGAGGCACTCGGGCCCTTTCCCAAGTTGTGGTAATGCCGGAGCAGAGCACAGGAGGGGCAGGTGAGGTCACCTGTGCTGGGCAATGCCGGGGGCAGGGGGAGGTGGGGGGGAGGCGGGGGGGAGGCAGGCCCTGGTTTCCCAGGAGTGGGCTGCTCCCTCTGGAATCTATTTCCCTCCTACACCGAGAGGGAAAGAACTTTGTGATGGGTAACTTTAATGTGTCATCTTGGCTGGGCTAAACGATGCCCAGAGAGCTGGGGAAACGGTGTTAATGGGTGCGTGTGTGAGGGTGTGTCCAGAAGCCATGAGCATGTGACCAGGTTCAGCAGATTTCTCTCCCCATTGTGGGTAGGTATCATCCAATCCATTGAGGGTCCTAAACAGAACAAAAACGGAGAGGAAGGGCAAGTTCACTCCCTGGTTTGAGCTGAGACATCCACCTTCTCCTGCCCTCGGACATGGGTCTGGTTTGAGCCTTCAGACTGAGAATCAGGACTTACCCTGTCAGCCCCCGAGGCTCAGGCTTTGGTTTGGACTGAACTACGTCCCCAGGTCTCCTGGGTCTCCACCCACAGCGGGCAGGTCCTGGGGCTTCTCCGCCTCCGTAATGCATGAGCCGATTCCTATAACAAATCTCCTTGTGTCTCTACAGACCCTACCGGTTCTGTGGTTCTGTTTCTCTGGAGAAACCGAATACAGAACAGCTGGGATGTTATGATCAGATGCAGACTGTCTTCATGGTTCTTAGAAGCCAGGGCATAAGGCGCCCTCTCTCTCCAGTCACACATCTTCCCGTCGAGTGTGAGGTTGTAGAGCTTCCTTTTCAACCCATCGGCAGCACGGGAGCCACCTCCTCCTGCAGAGGTCATGCCTCACGTGGGAGGGAGCCTGCCAGGTCTCCTGGCATCTAGTGCAGATGGTGGGAGGGTTTGTACTAAACCAACCCCAATCCAGAAATCCACACGCCCTGAGCTCAATGGGTTTACAATCCTAGGGTAAATGTTGATGAGTTTTATTGCGTTATGTGGGGTCCTGAGACAGGAGACTTGGCCTTGTCCACAAGGAATTACAATACGAGATGCACCTTGAGAGACTCATACTAAGAGGGAGAGGTTTAGTCATTCACTCCAAGGGTATATGTTAAGGATCCACAACATGCTAGGTCCTGTTCTGGAGGGCTTCCTGGAGGAGGAGGCATTTGATATGGACCTTAGAAGGCCTGTCAGGAATAGACATAAGTTAAGATTTAAAAGATACAGGGGCAATTCAATGAAGAAAATGTATTATTTAGTATATGGAATTTGAAACATCTGTTTTGACCAGAGGTAGCATAATTCATTAAAATTAATGCCTCGAAAGACTTGGAGGAATTTTTGCTTTAGTTGAGATTAGTTTTGTTTTCACCAAAGTGGTTTCACCCCAACCAGTTCCCGTAAATGTATCAGTTCAGTTCTGCTTAGCCAAATGTCAGTTTTGTGTGTGATTCACATCCCAGGCACTTTGGTATATTTACCAAATACTTAAAACCCATGCAAAATATCCCTTTGATGGAGCCAGTTAACAAATCTGTGAACTGAAAGAAGTACCAAAGCAGCAGCCTGTGTTGAAAATCTAATAGAGGAGAGAAACCCACCCCATCTGTAATCCTTACACACATCTCTGATTCCAAGGGTTTAACTACTCCATCTTGAAATGAATTGGTTCCCCTTCCCCAAAATCAGACCCTCCCCCCCACCAAAAAAAAAAGACCGTTCATCTCTGTCAGGTTATGGTTCGATGTTCAGGTGAACTGACAGCAACTAAAACAATTTCCAAGCCACAGTCAAACTAAAAACTAAAATATCAAACTCAACAAAACTTCAGAGAAATATTCAACAACGGCTAAGAACATCTTATCCAATGTGAATCTCTGTAATACTACGAAGTGTCTTTAGAAATAATTATTTGGGAAATTGGGAAATGCCAGCAAGCTGACCATTTGCAGAACTAGTCTCAGCAAATGGATTTTCAGAGAGGTGGCTTTTGGAGCCCCCGGTTTCCTGATGTGGCCTCGAGCCACCAGAGGCTTCTAGCTCGCTCTCCTTATCCTCTCGGGGTCTAGATGGGGCGGGGGAGCTTCAGGACTAGGGACTGGGTAAGCTGGGCCCCCCCCCCCCCACCAACGTCATCCAGGCCACCTGGACCCAACGTGAAGCTCTTTTTCTGTGTCTGCAGTGTCAGGTGTAAGAAGAAAGTCACTAAAACACAGGCCGGCAGATTTAAGAAGACGATGAAGCCCTGGTCCCCACCAGACCCCTCCCCAGGGCTCCTTCCTCCAAGGGTGGGCCCACTGGGACGCCTCCTGGAAAGCAGCTGTGCAGGTAGAGCCCTGCGGTCCATCCAGGTCCTTCTCTCATCTGAGGCCTGAAGTAAGTCACTTCCTCTCCCAGACCCCCAGATTCCCATTCTGTTCCCCAGGCAATAGATGAAGAGATATTTCTGCTGCTTTCTTCCTGCCTTGTGGCCCCATCGAACCCTTTTCGGCAACAGCTCGGCAGGGATGAGCCTCGGGGGTCCCACCTGTCACCCCAGCCTGGCCCCCACCTCCCTGGGCTGCTGGTGGCTTTACCTCTCTCCTTCTCTCTGTAAGTTCTAACCGTCCATAACTGCTTGCAATGTTCTCAGTAGAACATATCTTACACACACAAGAATACGGAGAATAAAATAGCATCCTTGTATTAGCATCCTAGCACCAGGCAGCCTAGGAAACAAAACCTTGAGGCATTGATCGAGGGCCTCCCGGGTCCCTACTTCTCCTCCAGAGGAAGCACCAGTCCTGAACTTGGAGTTTACTGAATAGTGTTTTTAAGGAAAGAAAACCAGTTTTATACTCCACAGACTGGAGCCATTGTTCTCAGAGCTTTGGGCCTCACAGGACAGTAAGATGTCAAAATTCAATGCGGGGCACTTGTGGAATTCCCCACATTTCAGAGGAAGTATGTGAAAGAAAAAAAGAAAACTCACAAAACTATCACCTACCATCATAGTCGCTTCATGAAAGAAAGGACATTTAACACAGACACTATAGAAAGAGCATATTCTCAGAATTTAAAAAACTGAATACATTAGGTTCGTCAAAATGTCTTTATTTTTCTTGTTTCCATACAGAGCCTGGAACACTTCCTCCTGGACCAGCCTGGCATTTAGGAACCTCTCATTTAGAAACTAACTTCTATGACCTGCGTCCCTAAGAGGATGGGGACTTTCTTGGGCGGGGGAGGGGGGAAACAACCCCATCCAGGATGGGTGCCTGCTGCTGCTGCCGCCCTCCCCTCCTCTGATTGTGCCCCACTTGTCTCCCATCTTATCTCCTCCAGATGCTACAGCCCCTCCCCCCTCGGAACCCTCAGGGACAGGAGCTCCTGCCTTTCTTCTCTGCCTCCCCATCCTCCAACCCAGGCCCAAGGAAAGGACTTCGGCCAGACCCCGAGTCAGGGCTAGGATGGACGGGGCAGCCCTCTGTGAGGTCACGGGAGACTGAGTGACCCACTGAAAATGTCCCCAAATTGAACAACTTCATCGATACCATAGCTGCACCTGGGTGGCCTGATCCCGCTCCCACTGCCCTGGGACAGTGCTGTCACTCACCCGCCCACGTGCCGGAATGAGGGGGGCGGTAAAGGGCCAGGCAGGTATTTTGCAATAACCCCTCAGGTAAGCGGGCTCTGCCTTTCCCCACTCTGCGCTGAGAACCTTTGCCTTGGCTCTGGCTAGGATAGTTTTTGTTGCTGGTTTTTTTTGGTTTGTGTTTTTTTTGTTGTTGTTGTTGTTTTCTTTTGGCCATGCTGCATAGCTTGAAGGATCTTAGTTCCCCGACCAGGTATCAAACCCACACCCTGGGCAGTGAAAGCGCAGAGTCCTAACCACTGGACTGCCAGGGAATTCCCTGGCTAAGATAGTTTTTAAAGAAACACACAGCAACAGCACAGAAACCCAAGTTCAAATCGCACCTCTGCTTGACATGGTGGGGTGGGTGCTGCAGGCAGACCCTCGTCTCCCATCTCCATGTTCTGGACTCCCCCCCAGCTCCTCCATGCGTGCTCCCCAGCCTGGGAGCCACTTCAGAGCCCCCCGCCACAGAAAGGCCCTGAGAGGCTGCAGCCAAGGGGTCTGGGGGGGCCCCTTCCTCCCGGAGCTGTGTCCTCCTCAGATCTGACTGGGAAACGCCCCCCCAAGTGCAGCGCCCTGCCCTTCACCCATCACAGCACCTCTGGTCCTTCCCATTCCCGACTGTCCTGCCCTCCTTCAGGTGGGGCAGGGCCAGTCCTCCGGGGCCGCCACCTTTACTCTAGAAGATCCCATGTCTCAAAGGCAGGACGTGCGTGTGTGCACACACACACTCACACACACGCTATTTTTTCTTTCAACTCGAGCCTGAAGAACAGCTGGCTACATGCAAAGGATGATAAACTTCGTTTGTGGTGCAGGTATGTCCCAGCCCTTGGTCCAGGCTCCGGCCTCAGGTCCTGACCAGAAGCTCAGGCAGACCCTCGGGTCCCCTCTCTCCCCCTTCCACCCCGTGGCGCTCGCCAGCCTCCTCGTCCACGGGCATCAGAGGGGGATCTGCGGGCCGTGTCCCCCACTAGGGCCGAGTGAAAGAGGGAGAGGCTCAACAGAACCCCACCATCTGGGGCCCTTGGATGCCCCCCGTTCAAGCACAGTGTCACCACCTTGGAGCTCAGATCCCTTTTATTCCGACCACCACGTCACTTTGGGGCTCCTTACAACAGCCCTGCGAGGTAGGAAGCACCCCCATCGCACGAGCACACAAGGCCTCGCCGGGCAGAGAGCAGAACCCAGGCCTGGGAGAGGCCAGCGGTCCCCACGGGGAGGCACCTCCCACCCACCACCTAGACTGTCCCTTGGCGTCCCCACCTCGGAAGCCAAGCCCCACCACGCAGCAGGCCCGGAGTCGGGCAGAAGGAGGAGGCGGCCGGGGGGCCTCACTTCTGGGTGAGGATGCGCACGAACTCCTCGTAGTTCACCTGCCCGTCCTGGTTCACGTCAGCCCCCTGGATCATGACGACCAGCTCCTCCTGGGACACCCCCTCCAGCTGGGCCATGGACTGCCTGAGCTCATCCACGCTGATGTGGCCATCGCCATCCAGGTCGAAGGCTTGGAAGGCTGTCCTCAGGTCGTCCTCTCTGGCCTGAACCCCCTTGGCTATCACTGCCAGGAACTCCTGGGAGCTGATGACGCCATCCCCGTCCGCATCCACCCTAGTGACGAGCGCCTTCAGCGCGGCCTCCGACGGGTTCAGGCCCAGCTTCTGCATCACGGCGCCCAGCTCCGGGACGTTGATGGCCCCATCTTTGTCCTTGTCGAATATGTCGAAGGCCTCCTTGACCTCGGCCATCTGCTCTTCAGGTAACTGCTCAGCCATGTCTCTTGCACCTTCTACGGAGCTTCCTTCTGAGCTTGCTGCCAAGCCGCCCAAGGGGCTCACGTCAGAGCTGGGACAAGCGGCGGGACCGAGGCTGTGTCAGTCTGAGGACAGAGCTCCAGCGGCAGCCTTGCTATGGGATGGGAACCCCCTCCTTTTCTGAAAGTCCGAGCAGAGGGAGCAGGAAGACTCCCTACCCACCCCACGTCCTGGGGTGCAATCCTCCTCCTAGGGAGGGACAGCCGGCGGCCACAGATGAGAAATGCAGGAACTGGAGCGGCCGGTCTGCCCAGGAGAAGTGGCAGGGAACCAGCGCACCCCGGCCTCACCCACTCCCGATGGCCAACCATGGCACCCCAGAGGCTTTTGCCCATGTGACTCTCACAGGGACCCTGGCCAAGCTGGGGAGGGGGGCTCAAGAGGGCTTCCCCAATTTTAGAGACAGGGGTGGGAAGGGGAGAGGAGCCTCCCTCAGTGGACATGGCAGGCCCTGGAGGAGTGGGAGGGCTGTGTCCAGCAGTCCTGTCCTCTCTCGGGGCTGCTGGCCAGCTCTCATCCCACGGGGTGGGGCTGGTGGAGGGCAGATGGTGGTAGAATTGAGTGGGATTCTCCCAGAATGGCACTGCGGGCGTCATCACTCTCCAGCCCTGCGTGGCTGGCAGATCCTTAGGCGGGGATGCGGCTGCCTGCCTTTTTGCTTCGGGAAAGCGGGGAGCCGGTTGCATGCAGAGCCGGGTGCACAGGTGGTGCTGAGACTTGTTTATTAACTGAATGTTCAAAGTGTGGTTTCAGAGCCGAGGGAAAGGCTTCCTGTCCCTGCAGAATACTCCTCCTCTAGCTCCCCAGTTTCTCTGATTCCGTTCTATTAAGACCAGGGTTCTCTACAGAGACACCAGGAAGGAGGGGACCCTTCATTTACAATCCCAGAGGGGTCCTGCCTGGGAGCTGCGGGAAGACTGGAAAGCACTGGGCTGGAGTAGGCAGCCCCTGAAGATGCCAGGGGGTAGGAGGATGTAGAATGGGGTGGCGGAAGCTGTGAACTTGGCCTGGCTTGTGGGTTTACTAAGTCAGCCCTAAGCACAGAAACCTGTTTAGGAAACTGCCTGGACCCACGGTCTTACCTGTTTCATCTCTGCCCACTGCTCTGCACAGCAGAGTTTAGGTCAAGAGCTCGGGCCGTGGGGACCCTGCAGGAGGAGGGGCATCCCCTTCCTGGAGGATGTTGAGTCCCTTGCAGTTGTGACAGGACGGGTGACCCCCTCCAGGGCGGCTGGGTGAGCCCTTGGGGCGGGAGAGCCTTCACGCGTAGCAGCTGTGTGTCTGTGCCAGAGTGACGTGTGTGCATGAGTGTGTGTTGGCGAGTGGTGTGCAGGCCTCCAGAGCCAGCGCGAGGGTGGGTGGCTTCAGCTTCCCGGGGCCCTGACCCGGGAACACACGCCAGCGCGTTCACTGCTGTTTGGGTTTTGTGGGTGAAACACCAAGAAAACTGCAGGACAGGTCTTGGAGGCTCCTCTGCCTCCCCCGACTTGCAGGGACCTGCCTGTCCCTCCCCCTGTGCCAGTCTCCCCGGGGACGGCCCTGCCCTGCTCTTGCCCGGGGAGATCCACCCCGGGAAGCGAGAGAGGACACCGCGTGGGAGTCGCTGTCATCCCACGAGAGCAGCCCTGGCTCCGCACCCTTCTTCAGGGGCAGTAGAGACGGCGGGTGATCGGGCTGCCCTCCCAGGAGCCCTGCTGGGCCCGCACCCTGAACACAGCGCTCCCACCGAAGCCACAAAGCAGCTGGTTGATTACTGGCTTTGGAGCCGGGAAGCTGTGGGTACAGGGCTGGCTCCCCACAAGCCTGGGGCGGGTAACTTCGCCTCCCCTGTGGTAGATGCCGGGTCCTGTTTCCCACCAGCCGTCTCATGGGTCCCAAGCTCACCCACCCTTATTACCCTGCATCTGAGCACCACCGCCCTGGGTCCCTTGAGCATCTTGCTTCCAAAGCCTGTACATAAGCCACAGATACGTTTCCAGGTCTCTTCTTGGACAGATGTTTAATTATAAAAACCATCTACATATTTGCAATGATTATCCATCACTGCAATTCTCCCAACCGCCGTGGTTCATGGTCTCACCAGTCCAGACGCTCTTTACCTCTCACCCCTAACTCGAATCTCAACCTTCTTTTTCCTCTGATGGGATCCACTCCTACACCCACCTCCTCTCATAATTCTTTTACATTCTAAGAAGTGCTTGTCGTCTGCTGGCCCTGAGGCTTTTGTCTTATCTACACAGCTGATGTGTCTCCTCTCCGCCCTCCCTCATCATAAGACCCTAGGAGCCCTTTCTGTGTCACCATAGCTGCGGTCTCTCTCCCGCAATCCTGTCCAGCCAACCAAGTTTCCTAGAAACAGAATGTGTTTCTCATACTGCTTCTTTCTTTTGGGAAATTGCTCTTTCCTGCTCTGGAGCCTCGTATCAGCTTTAACTGGTCGACAGTGAGGAAGAGCTCTGTGCCTGATACAACACGGCCCCTGGTACTCCTGCCACCCTCGGTGATGGGTTGATGAGGACCTTTTGCATCTATGTTCAGTGATGTCAGTTGCCACCAGCTTTACCCTTTCCTTGGACATCCATCCCCGCCTGTCAACACCTCATTTGCCTAACCTGGTAGAGCCACGCCCATGCCTCTGCCCCATTTATCTGGGGGAGAGGGTGACATTCATATTCACACCTGAGCTCCTGTGTGCCAGGTGCCGTGCAAAGGGCTCTAAAGGGTGATCTCATCTTGTCCTCACTGTTTACTCCTATGTTCCAGATGAAGCAACTGAGGCTCAGAGAAGTCACAAAACAGGTTCATGGAAGAGCCGGGAATTTGCATCTGGGTTCGCCCGACTGCAGAGCCCAACCCCTTCTGTCCCGCATCACAGCACAGCTCAGCTTCTGATAACCGCCCTTCACACGCCAGCCGCTAAGGACAGCCAGGCCCTGCCCCTGCAGCCCTTGGAGCCCTGGCGAGAGCTGGCAGCCAGGCTCGACCACTCCATCCACACCTGTCTGCATGAACTGTTGCAAAGCACGGGCAGAGCTCTGCCCAGGGACCTGGCTTTGCTCTGGCAGAAGGGCAGGGGCTGTGGATTGATGGTAAGACCACAGATGAGCCTGAAGGAGATGTGTTTCAATCCCCGCTCTCTGCCTCTCACCAAGTACCTGGCTGGGCGGCACAGCCCAGCTGATGCTGGTTACCTGGTTCGAGTCAGTTTTACATTTTAAATTAGCTAACTGGGTCAGTGGATTTGGTACACAGGCGGTTCTCAGGACATATCCATGAAGTCCTTGGAAACAATTTCACCGAGAACGCCATAATTTTGCAATATCCTCTCAGCATCACCTGCATATGTCAGCATGCATTAAGTCTACCATTGTTCTCCTATCTTCCGGAACATTGTGTTACAAGCTGCCCTCTGATTCTCGCTTGACCTCCTCTCTATCTTGAGACCCTCATCTCTGGCTACGCAGATTTCTTTGAACTTTAGGTTTTTCCCCTAATTTTATTCCAATTTCTTCACCCGTGTTAGTAATGGCTGTGCTTGCTAAACAGGTGGAAACAATGTGGGTTTTTTGAAGATCTCTAGCCTTTAACTCTCCTTTAAGAGCTTTCTTCACTTTTTAAAAGCATGCCTGACCACTTTCTGGCATCTTGAAAAGAGAGTGGAGCTTTTTCTCCTTCCTTGATCCTCCGTTTTATTACAATTTTAACATCTTTCTGTTCTGTTCTGGCAGGAGTTCTCCTTGTCCTGCCTTCCACGCCCTCCCCCAGATCCTGGCTTGACTCTCCTGCTTGATTCCACAGCGTGCAGGATCAGAAAAGGCAGGTGTTTGCTGTTATGTGATTCTCTCTTTTTTTTCTTGCTAGTAGAGCCTGTCATTTATACTGGCCCATTTCTCTTGGAGTATATTCCAAGCTGTTATCATTTACAGTGAAAAGTGCTCTAAACCAATTCTAAATATTGGGTTCACAGTCATTTTGTTTGTTTCCTCAAGCTACACCACTTCCCCCTGAGATGCATTTGCAATTCCTTCCTCCAAGTGGACTTTATTTGTATCTAGAAGCCACAGTTGTGGAATCCCCTGTTTCATTTTTAGTAAGGTGTTGGGTGGATTGGGGCACAGCCTGGGGGGCCCTTTCTCTTACTGGCCACCATGAAGAGCTCCCCCACCCAGCCCAGAACACTCTCCCCTTCCCCAGCACTTCACATGTCATGCATCATCCATGTCCTTTCTGGAATGAAAACAGTGCCCGCCCAGGGTCTTCTCTCCTGAGGCTTCCCTCCGAAAGGCTGCCTTGGCCTTCACCCTGTCAGGTCTAGGGGTCAGGGGCTGCCCAGGCCCCAGGATACTCTCCAGAGCCGACCACAGAGCAGCCAGCTTTCCCAGATGCCAGGAGGCCCGTCTCTCCTGCATCCAATTGGTTACAGAGACCACACAAATGTTGGTTCTGCTAGTGCCCCACTAGCGAAAATAGCGATTCCAGCTTTTAGTCCCTTCTCTCCCAAAAACTCAGATCAGGCACGAAGCCTGTGGTCTGGGTGAGGAAATGGAGGATGGACGGGGTATTGGGGGTGGATGTCAGGTCCCCAGACAGACCCTGCACTGAGCTCACCCCTCCTGTCTCAATGTCCCCAGGCGGGCACATGGAGGGCTTTCTGTTGGTGGCTCTCAGAGCCAGGACTGGACCTTGGTTCTCCCTGGGATGCTGGGACCACACAGTTGATGACACAGCGTCATAGGCCCTCTCGCCCCATCCTCCCCATCACACAGGCCACGTGTGGCACCAAGCCCGCCCCCCCCCCCCCGCCTTCACCCAATTCCGGTCGGTCACTCGTCCCGGGAGACCTGAGTTCTATCCCAGCACAGCCTCCACCCAGCCGTGTGACCTTGGTCAGAGCCTTTGTCATCCATTCAACAGATGTGCTGGAGCCAAGCTGGACCTCGAGAGCCTGCAGTGACCAGACACTCTCCCTTCCTTCAGGGATACTGGGGCTGGAGAGAGATTCCCTCTGCAGCTGCAAATGCCTTCGGGTCCATTCCCCAAGGACAGCCGTCCTGGGCAGCACGAAGAGGACCTGCCTTGGAGCCAGGAGATCCTACTACGAGGCCCATTTTTGTCCCTCACTAAGCAGTAGTACAGACCTGGGTAACTGCTCACATTTGATGGGTTACAATGTCTGAAAATGAGGGTGTTGCACTGGATGGTAGCTTTCAGAATTTCATTAGCAGTCGAGCCACGTTGCAAATGAAATCTTATTCGTATGACAGATAATCGTTAATATTCATTGGGCTCTTACTGTTCCAGCTACCCTCCTGAACCTTCCACGCATTGATGCACAGTGCCCTGGGCCACGCTGCGCCCAGGTTACAGGTGAGGACCATGAACCACGAGAGCCGCAATTTGCCCAACACAGATGAAGCGGTTAAAAGCAGACTTTCCTGCTTGGCGGTGGGGAAAGGAAGGAAATCGAGTTGCTCCGTTTCACCTTCTCCTGCTTCCTTGGCATCTCTGGAAGGACCTCTGCAGATTCCAAGGATCTCCGAGACCAAGTTCAAATCCACTGGATGAATGACCTCAAAGGGAGCTGGAACTGTGCTTTTCCAAGCCTCTTTGCTTCGTCTGAGGGCTTGTCCAGGTGCCCAGCTCACGCCCCAAGCCTCCTGCTTCCTCCACACCTCACGGGCTCACCAGCAGGTACACGCATTCACACATGAAGACTTGAGCCGCGTGCATGTCCTCGCGCATGCGCGCGCGCGCCCATGCATCTTCCTGTATTAAACACAAAGGTTTTCATCACCAGCGTAAACTACAAAGGCTTGGAACTTGGAACCAACGCCTTTCCCGCCTGTTAGTGAGTCCCTGACCTCTCGGGGGAGAGCAGCTTGGTCTCCTCAATGTAATTAGCACCACCACCACCACCACCCTGTGGCGATGGGGACTTAGAGGAACAGACGGGCCTCCTCAGCCACTTACCAAGTGCGTCTTGATATCAAAAGATTTGTAGCACGGAGTTCTAGCCCCTCAGCAACATCAGTCCCTGTAATAGTTTCGGTTTGTCAATTTTTTTCAAAACATCAGATACAACTTTGAAAGGCGGGAGGGTCATACACGTGAGCCCTGGCCCCTCCAGCCTGCTGTCCTCTGGCCTCTGCCCCAAGGCCAGCCCGGAACCCCTTCCCCTGCCCACGGACAGGGCAGGCAGTGAGTCACTGCAGGACGAGCTACTTGGGAAAAATTACTGAGCCCTCAGGAAATCACAAAACATCGTCCTTTTCCCAGGAAAGCAGACTTTGACTTGTTTGGCTACTTTTATTGTGAGATTTAGCACTGATGTGCTTTGGTTTTGGGTGGTGATGGTTTAATCCTGAGTTACTCAAAGTGGCTCTCAGCAGTTAAACACAGGCCACTTTATGTCCCTGTGTCGCCTTGGGCATGAAAGCACGATGAGGCTCCCAGAGACACTGAGGGTGCAGGTGGAAGGATTAAAGGCCGGTGGGGCCCCGGGGGGTACCCTGGAGGCGGACTTGAAGACCAGACGCCTGGAGAAAGCAGCAGGACCTGCCAGGAGGACCCGCCAACCCAGGAAGACCCAGGAAACGCTCAGAACAATCCAGGCCTTTGGCTTCCTCCACACTCGGTGGACTTCATTCTGCAGGCGAGGCCTCGAATCGTAAACGCAAACCACCCGGCAGCGTATGATCCCTGAGCAGGAGGCACAAGGCAGTGCCTGTGTCCTGGAAGATGACGTACCTGGTTATTTGTCAGACTTCAGTTCAACGATGCACAGCTCCGATCCAGATCAACGGTCTCCTCCCTGAACTGAAACTGCAGCCCAGCCCGGCACAGGCCTGGAGGAATCTTGATGATTCACACAAGACCAAGGCTGAGCAAACGTCATTCCCAGAGCTGGCTCAGGCTCTGAGGCTGGAACGGCCTTCGGTGGGAGGTGAGAAAGAACGGCCCAGGCCCCCTGGTTCCCACAGAAGGAGCCCCCCAATCCCCGCAGCTGAGAAGACCCTCTCCTGGCAACGAGCGTGACTAAGAAAGTGTTGCTTTTCCCGTGGTCAGTATAAGTCGGAAAGTAGAGCAAAGCGTCACCAGCCCCTCCCGGCCTTGGAAAGTAAGAAGCAGCAGAAGGAGCTGGTCAAGACTACATGCGCGGTACAGAGGCCACCACTGTCCCCAGGTGAGCTTGAACTCGGCTGTCGGTGTCTCATCACCATGTCCCGTGTTTGTCTTATGTCAGTCTTGTTGCTTCTTAGACTGTGAACTGCAAAGATTCCAGAACAGCAATGCAAGCTGCATGCCCCCTGCAAACCCAGGCGTGTCTCATCATTTCTGGGAGATTTAGGGATGGAAAGTCAGAGGTAGGAAGTTTAGCTGCTGAGACCAAACACCCCAAAGACAGCCTGAGACGAGGGATAGCCCTGCACTCTCCCTGGGAAGAGTGGGTTGGAATCGGGGAGACTCCGAGGAGCTATTGGGAATTTCCCAGATTGTCCCTAAAGCCACAGGGGAGAAGGTGGAGGCCCTACCCCAGGTCCTTGGGCCACGCTCCACTTCCCAGGACCCTCTCCCACCTCCGTCCTGAGCCCTCCCTCTGCCTGGTCCCTCTAGATTCACGCCAGTCGGACATTTGGCTTTGAAGGGAGAAGTCCGGTCTCCGCTGGATCTGCCAGGCCTCATCACCCTGACTGTGCTCGGGCCTCTCTAAGGAGCCGGGCCAGCATCCCATAATAAAGAGCAAGTCAGATAAAAGTGCTAGGTACCAGATGGCTTGCAGGGAGTTGGGAGGTAAGTCCATCCTCCTGAGGCCCAGACAGCACGACTGTGTGCATGGGGGCGGGGTGCACCTTTCTAGCATCAGTGCAGGGGTGTGAAACTGGGGAGAAGCCACAGGTGGAGGTACAGAGGGTAAAGCATCAGCAGCTGCTCCCAGGGGTCAACACAGAGGTCACCCATCCCCACAGAGCCACTCAGCAAACCTGCAAACAGTAAGGGGAGATGACAGACCACACAGTGGATAAAGTGGGCACCTGGGCAAGAGCATTTGAGGCACCCCATGGGGTTTGAACCAGAGGGAAGGGCTTGAAGAGAGACACGGGTCCAATCCTCCTGCAGGTGGAGGCAAGGCTGATCCTCCTGTACTCTGTTCATTCAGCAAATATCTCCTGGGCGTGGGGGCCATGCTACCGCAGAGGGCTTGGCAGGGGAAGAAACCAGAAGCAGACTTGCCTCTGGTGAAAATTACATGGGAAGAAACAGAAAGGAAGCAGGTCCACAGACAAGATCAATGTAGAAGTAAAAGTTATGAAGAAAATAGAAGAATAAAGCTGAAGGGATGAGGTGGAGGAGGGTGGTTAATTAGAAGTGGGTGGTTGGGGAAGGCTTGGCAATGAAGTGATATTTGACTTTCGACTGAAGTGACAAGAAGGAGTGGCCACTTGAAGGTCGGGGACAGAGTGTCCAGGCAGATGGAGCAGCTCATGCAAAGATACCAAGGTGGAGATCAGGATGGGAGCGTTCAAGGAGCAGAAAGTAGGCCAGTGTGCTTGGAGCAGAGTGTTGGCAAGGAGGGCAGTGATGTGGCCAAGAGGGCCACCATAGGGAGTTTGGATTCTACTGAAATCCAAAGAAAGCCCATTATAGCGTTTCAGCAGAAAATGACATCACTGAAGAATACCACAAAAAGGGAGACCCGCTACGAGGCTGTGGCCGTGGTCCGGCCTGGAGATGATGCAGCCTGGCGCAGAGGATGTGTCGAGGTGAAGCTGAAAGATGGGGTATGAGCTGTGAGAGAAAGGGAGGAATTAGATGTGGCTCTGGGGTTGGTTCTGAACAACTGGATGGGTTCTTTTTAAGAGATGGGGAGATTGAGGGGAAGCAGATTCAGATGAGGACCAACGGCTCCACTTTGTCATGTTAACTTTGAGGGTCTTTCCAAACATCAAATGCAGGGGCTCAGTTGGCAGGTGGATCCCCAAGGAGCTTGGCAGGAGGGCTCTGCATCAGCAGGTGTGTCCCAACATTTCCTGCAACAGAGGATACCTACTGCGTGTGAGTCCCCCGCCTACCGAGTGGGTTTTCCAGGTGCCGAGTAAGAAGGTCTAAGACTGAGTTGGGGAGAGCCGCGAAGAAAACAGCCACAGGTAGGGAGCTGTAGGAATTGGAAGGTCTAGTTCCTGAGTTTTCAGCCTGCTGGTCATCAGACCTTCACGCATTTGCTAATTCTCACATCCTTCATCTGTAACGTGGAGACACGAGACAATAGGAATGAAAGTGCCTGATACACACTTGCCACAGAGTAACTGCCCAATGAA
This sequence comes from Balaenoptera acutorostrata, assembly GCF_949987535.1. Classification (NCBI taxonomy): domain Eukaryota; kingdom Metazoa; phylum Chordata; class Mammalia; order Artiodactyla; family Balaenopteridae; genus Balaenoptera; species Balaenoptera acutorostrata. Next base: position 26,355,484 of record NC_080066.1, on the reverse strand, counting down.
CAGGCAGTTGACCCATAAATATTCCACTGGAAAGGTGTACTATGCTCTGAGTGTTTGTGCCCCTGCCAAATTCATATGTGTAAATCCTAACCCCCAAGGTGACGGTATTAGTTGGTGGGGCCTTTGGGAGGTGATGAGTTCACGAGAGAGGATCCTCCATCAATGGGATTAGTGACCTTAAAGAGAGTCCAGAGAGAGCCCAGGTCCTTTCCATCCAGTGATGGAGGACACAAGAAGTCTGCAACCTGGAAGAGGGCCCTCCCCCCACCAGGCTGCCCCTGGGCCTCAGACTTCCTGCCTCCAAGACTGTGAGCAATAAGTTTCTGCTGTTAACAAGCCCCCCAGGGGGTGGCATGTTGTCATAGCAACCTGATAACGCTAAGACAAGGTGTTTGTATTTTACTGGGGGGAAAGGAAGTAGATAAGTAAATGTTAGGGCTGGTGAGTGGCTGTATGGAAATGGGGGGTGGGAGAGAAAGAGGGAGAGAGAGAAGGAGAGAGGCCTGCGGCCACACCCATTCTAGGAGGGCACAGGAATGGAGCTGGTTGAAAAGACTAGGCATCCCAATCTTTATCTTCCTCTATAGCGCCCAGCAGGAGAGGCACAAATTCTGTTTAACAAAAGCTATGATAGCACCAGTTCAGGGGGGAAGGCAACACCTTGGGTCATCTGCTCTTCTAAGGAAGTAGCTGCAGCAGGCCGTCCCCTCGTTGTGGGTCTGTTGAGGTCCTTATTAACACTATACTCTGTAAAGCCAACCCCGCCGTCCCCACCAGGATCCCAGCATCCTCGGTGCCTCTCACCTCCAGCCCAGGCAGTTCTACACCGGGGTCACTCCTGATTCTCAACTCTACCACTGTGGTCCTCCAAGTGTGTTCCATGGATCCATATGAGGGGAGGGTGTCCCCAACACCCTTTCAGGAAGCCTGGGTGGTCACAACTATTCTCGTAATACCAGACACAATTTGCCACTTTCACCGTGTCAGCTTTTTGCACTGAGCTCAGAGCCCTGGTGGGTGAAATCACCAGCCCCTTAGCAAAAATCAAGGCTCCTGTACCAGCTGGCATTATAGTCTTCACCACCACATGGTCTCAAGTTTTTAAAAAGCCAGCTTCATTTAAGAACGTTCTTGCAGAAGTAGTAAAATTATTATTTCAACCCTTGCATGCACATCCTTAATACTCTGCTGAGTAGTCTAGTATGATTTGTTGTAAGAAAAGCACTTGTGTGCATACATAAGTCACAAGGTAAGCTTTTTTCATGGAACACCAGTTTTTGGGAAAGAACAGCTGATAGACAATCTATGGTTACTAAGACTTGGTATTTGGCATTTTCTCAAAAAGCGATGAAGTGAGCCTGGCACTTCAAGGAAAATAACTGACAGTATTTGTTGCAATAATAAAATTTCAGCGTCCGAATGAAAATTAGAACTTTCTAGATTTTGTATTTGCCACTGTGAGCTTGAGACTTCCCAGTACTTAAAGACTTTTCTAATGGGATTGGTGGTAATATTAATGAATGTGATTTTTTAAAATTATACATACAATGATTCAACATTCAGAAGATCTGCAGAACTCAGTAAATCAATATTTTCCAAATGACCAATGCATAGCATCACAGAATCATGCATGGGTAAAAGATCCATTCAAAGCACAGGAGTGACCAATGGATTTTAATGTAACCGGATGAAAAGTTCGTTGGCATGGTTTCAGAGTTCACACTACAACCAACCTTAAAGAAGCTACCGCCTGACAAGTTTTGATATGGTATCAAAGAAGAATAACCACAGTTACCTGAAAGGGTCATTAAATGCTCTCTCCTTTGCCAGCTGTGCATAGCTGTGTGAAGCTGGATTATCATGCACTTCAAATCAAAACATCTTCCCACAGATCAAGTGCAAAAGCAGACATGTTTTATAAAGCCAGGCATTAAAGAGATTGCAAAATTATGTTTTTAGGTACCACTCTTCTGGGTTTTTTTTAACTTTTAAATTTTATTTATTTATTTATTTGTTTGTTTGTTTATGGCTGTGTTGGGTCTTCGTTTCTGTGCGAGGGCTTTCTCCAGTTATGGCAAGCGGGGGCCACTCTTCATCGCGGTACGCGGGCCTCTCACTATCGCGGCCTCTCTTATTGCAGAGCACAGGCTCCAGACGCGCAGGCTCAGTAATTGTGGCTCACGGGCCCAGCTGCTCCGCGGCATGTGGGATCTTCCCAGACCAGGGCTCGAACCCGTGTCCCCTGCATTGGCAGGCAGACTCCCAACCACTGCACCACCAGGAAAGCCCCACTCTTATTTTTTATACAGTATAATTAATTTTTTTATAAAACTACGTTATTTGTGTTGACATGTAATGGGTTTTTTGTTTTTTAAAAGTTATAAATACATAAAAATATATTTAAATATTTTAAAATTTTATTAGTTTTAATTTCAAACCCAGTAAATATTGACAGACATTTTAAAAAGCTCTTTAGAGTCCCCAGTAATTTTGAAATGTTTAAATGGGTCCTAAGACCACAAGTATATGCTGTAGGGAAAGGAATCAGTGCACTGAGAGGCCGCAGGGGGAGAATACAGAAGCCTAGGAAATGAAAAACATTCCCTCTGTCATAGTTTCCTAACCAGCGAGTTGCAACAATTTAGTTGTCACAGCCCTGTGCCTTGTGAGTCATGAGCAGCTCTGTTTAAAACCCTCACTGAGCTCCCTTTCAACGTGTCTTTTTGAAGAACACAGGCCATGACCCAGAAACCTGCATAAACCTGTTGTCCACTTACCCTTCGTAGAGGCAGGACGCAGTCCAGCAGCAGGACAGAGTCAGGCCCGAGTTTCATCGTGATGCTGGCCCTTGGTTCCCCAGGACGCTGTCAGCTACACGCCTCTGTCCAGTGCTTCTCCTCCTGCCCTTGCAGCATTTCATGAATATGTCCCCCCAACATGTGAATTTGAGGGGAGACACATTCGGACTAAAGCATTCACTTTGTCATTTCTTTCTTTCACAGATCATCATCTAAACCCAACCCAAATTCAAACTACAAACCTTGGGTTTGTATCATCACCAAACCCAAGGTCATCCAGATTTTCCCCTATGTTATCTTTTAGGAGTTTTCTAGTTTTGTGTTTACATTTAGGTCTATGGTCCATTTAGTTACTTGTGATGGGTATAAGGTCTGTGCCCAGATTCCTTTTTTTTTTTGCAGGTGGACGTCCAGTTGTTCCAGCACCATTTGTTGAAGAGACCGTCTTTGCTCCATTGTCAAAGCTCAGGTGACTCTCTTGAGGTTCCCTATTCTGTTACACTGATCTACTCGTCTGCTCTCCAGCCAGCACCACACTGTCTGGATCACTGCAGCTTGACAGTAAGTTTCGAAGTCGGGCAGCATCGGCCTCATTCTTCTCCTTCAGTCCTTCGTTGGCTCCTCTGGGTCTCACCACTTTGGATTTGCATGGATTCCCACAGGCAAAGCCACCTTTTCTCACTCTGTGGCTGGTCCTTCCCCAGGCTTCCTGGGAGTCGAGCTCTGAGCGTGTGTGCCTGGTGGGCATCCCACTTCACCTTCTCGAGAACCGCCTCTTAAAAACACCCTTTCTTCAGCTCTGTCCATTCCTATTCCCGAAACCAGAAGCTCAGACTTTCAGACACGGCCTTGCTAAAATGTGCAGGGGTTCCCATGGATCGGAGAATTAACGTGAATTCCTCTCGCCTCTGACAAACCTCGCTTGTCTACCCTTTCTCATCTCCTGCTTTCTCCCCTTCACCCTGGGCTGCAGCTGCACCGGCCTCTTTTCTGTCCCTTGGCCACACCGAGCCTCTCCCACCTTTGGACCTGGAACCTGTTGGCCTCCACCTGGAAGGCCCCTTCTCCCCCTCAGGTCACCCTCGGGTGCCACCTCTGCAGAGAAGACTTCCACGACCATCGCTGCAGAAGTAACCTCCCCACATGCTCTCCATCACCACCCTTTATTTCCTTGATAGCATTTACTGAAAGTATCTCATTATCTTGCTTGTTTCTGTTAGTTTCCTCGCTAACTAGCTGTGTTGTGGATGGAATACATATAGCCTCTGGAGGATCTGGGGACAGCCTGCTTCTATCTGAAGAAAAAATATTTTTCTTTTCTCCTCCTCTGAAAACCCTCTTGGGAATCATAAGGTTTTCAGACTTTGTAAGCCAAAGAAAAGGAAAGGGAGTTACTTTCAGGCAAAGACAACGTCTGTTCTTCCTCCTGCCAAAAGCCTCAGCTGCAGGCAGGAAAGAGCTCAGAGCCGGTGGTTTTACTGAGTGGAGGGTGTGAAGACTGGGGGGGTTGGGATTCCCGTAGGCAAACCCAGAACTCATCTCTCTAGAGGCTGTCTACCAGCCTCTCTGGAGGTGTCCCCACTGGTCCCGGCGGCTCTGGGCGGTGGGGAGGAGGGCCCGGCCTTTCCCACAGCTGCTGGCGTCAGTGCAACTACACGGCCGGCCCGCTGCCTGGGCCTGGGCTCCTGTTCCAACAGGACCCGGACTTCAGGCAACCGCAGGGCGGGGAGCGTGCACGGTGAGGGACATCCCAGCTCCTTCTTCGGCGCCAGCACGTCAAGCCGGGGCCAGAACGCCAGCCGCCGGCCCCGCACCCGGCCGCCTCCCGGCGCCCGGCCACATCCGTGTGCAGGACCGCCTCCCCGCAACAGTCAGGGCCGAGCAGCTGCCCGAGGAGCAGGTGGCCGAGTTCAAGGAGGCCTCCTCCCTGCTCGATGAGGACGGGGATGGCGCCATCAGCACGCGGGAGCGGGGTACCGTCCTGCGGTCGCCGGGCCAGAACCCCACTGAGGCCGAGCTCCGGGACCTGGTGGGCGAGCTGGACCGCGACGGCAGCAGCACCGTGGGCTTCCCCGAGCTCCTGGGCCTAATGGCCCGGAAGGTGAAGGGCAGGGACGCCGAGGACCAGATCCAGGAGGCCTTCTGCGTCTTCGGCAAGGACGGCCACGGCCTGATGGGCGTGGCCGAGCTGCGGCACGTGATAACCCGGCTGGGCGAGAAGCCGAGCGACCAGGAGGTGGACGAGATGATCCGGGCGGCAGACGTGGACGGGGACGAGCTGGTGCACTACGAGGAGTTCGTGCGCTTGCTGGTCTCCAAGGGAGGCCGCAGCCCCCTACCCCACCCCCACCCAGGGTGTCCGGGCTCCGCGCGTGGCGCTGGAGGACCTGCCTCCGTTCCCCCCGCCCCTCCGGGCACTGCTCCTTCTCTGCTGGTTGACCTGATCCAGCTGTCTGCCCCCCTTTCCTCTCCTCATTCCTGCCTACCTCCCCCACCTTCTCCTTGCCGAGGATGACACAGGCCGCTCCCAAGCCCAGCAAACCCCAGATGTTACATCCCTCGGGAGCAGAAGCTCAGGGACGTCCCTGTGCACCGACCAGAGCAGGAGGACGGTCACAGCCTCACTGGCCGCTCATGCCCCAGGGAGGGCGCAGTGTGACCTCCGGGGGCCCTCCACGTGGAATCCCTAAAGCGCACCGGGCACCTCCATCTGCTGTGGATTCGGGCGGAGGGAGGGACCAGGGCCCTGGGGTGAGGGGCGCTCTTGGAGGCTGACAACCAGGGTCTGGCCTCCTGAGAAACACCACCTCCCTTCCCCGCCCCCCATTCCCCTGCACTCCCTTGTTCCCTTCTGTCTCTGTGCCAAACCGCAGTGATTTCTCTCTTAAAGCTGGGAGTCAGTTGTAACACGTTTGTATTCACCTTCTTGGAGGGAAATTTGAAAGGGAGAGAGAGGCCACAGGGGAATAGAGAAAGCGTCTGTTTTTCTCTGGTTCCAACGGAAATGATCCTTGTTAAGTCCAGGGTTTAAAAGAGGCAGGAATCTCTCTTTTTGTGCTTTTTGGAAGTGCGGTGAAATCTTGTATTGATGGGCATAGCGAACAGAGAGGAGTCTAGGCAAGATAAATCTTGAGTATTTATGTCAAATAAAATGGAGAAGTTGGCAGCAAAGGGTGGTTAAAAATCCATGTAGAGCTCCTAAGATCTGAGTCGATTATGGTGGGGAAGGAACACTGGTCTGTGTTCATGGATTTCTTACATTCATGATCGAGTTGTTGGGAAGTGCGGCTTGAAGAAAGTGAGGGCTGGAGAGGGCCCGTGTGGTGCAAAAGCAAGAGACAGTGCTTCCCGCATTAAACCCTGGATCCCAGAGGTGGCATCAGATAACCCAAAGGCCGAAGGGGCTTGTCAGAGATTATTTCAGTGTTTTCGTGGGGTGGACACTACAGCTGGGGTCATCAGAGAGGGCTGCCAGCCCTGGGACAGTCACGGAGCAGCTGGCCCATCTTGACAAGTTCTCTTTCCTGACACCCTCCCCACCATGCACGTTTCCTCATATGTAAAGGGAAGAGCATGGGCTCTGGGGCCGGACAGACTGGGATTGTAGTTATTGCTGCCCTGCCGATTGGGCCCAAATCACTCGTCCTCCCCGTGGTGACAGCTGACACTCTGGCAGCCCTTCCTGGGCGCCGGGCCCTGCTGTGAGCACACTGCCTGTGCAGTGACTCACTACCACCCTTCGGGGGGCCACCCTTTGCAGCTTCCCCATCTACAGATGAGGAAGCCGAGACCCCAAGAGCTTAAGAAAGCAGCCTGTCCCACAGCTGGTAAGGGGCAGAGCTGGAGTTGGATGCAGGTCTGTGCCCCTGATCTCACTCACAGCCTCCCCAGAGCTCCGTGGCCTCCACCGTGACCTGATGATGAGAATCGCACCTCCTCCAGCACTTGAGGATCAGAAATCATCTTAACATGCCTGGCATGCAGTAGGTGCTTAATAAATGACAGCTACCATTGCTATCATCCTTCCAGCACCAACACTCTGTATTTCCACCCCTCGGAACAGTCCAAGGGAAGAGCCGGGGTCTCATTTGGGAACTGGCCCCGGCGGGGCAGCTGCAGAGCCCCCTTCGTGCAGGAGGAGGAACTGGTGCTCTGACCGCGGGGCCTTGCAGGCTCAGCCTCTTTGGGCTCATCCTGCCGCAGCCTCAACAGTCGGGGTTGGCTGAACTCCTGCAGGTGCAGGCTTGGGAGCAAGCCCGGAAGAGCGGACGGAACGTCTAGGTGCCATGGACGTGGCTGCCCCAGTGCCGTGAGCAGAGAGCCAAGCCCGCTGTCACCTCAGAGGCTCAGATGTGCATCATGGTCCCATCTGCCAAAAGAAGCACTGACGTCATCCCCAGGGACCTTGTGTCTTTCATGGGACGTGTGCTCAGTGCTGCAGGAGGGAAAGAAGCAGAGGTAAGGAAGGGGGGTTCCAGGTCTTCCTGCACAGTGTCCACGGGTCTGCAGTTGCCAGTGTGGGCCTGGCTGGGGAGCTGGCATTCAATCCCCTCTGTCCTGGTGGATGCCCTGAAGTATGGGGACCTGCGTGCCTGCCAGCACTTAAGCTGGAAAGGGTGAGGTGTCTTTCTGCATCTCTGTCCAGCCTCCTGGCATCACACCGGAACCACCCTGCCTGCATTTAACAAGCTTTAGAACCTGTCGTGGAGAACCCCTGGGGCCAGGGCAGGAATGCAGCTGGTGTTGGGAAGACCTCCTGTCCCTCCCGTGGGTGTGCCGGTGACACCCAGGAACCAGGCTGCGGATGAGGGTTCTGGGCAGACTGGAACCAAGATGACAGTTTCTCCCCCGTCCCTAGAGACAGCAGAGCCCCTCAGACCACCGCCTGCTGTTTCCAGCTTGGCTCTCGTGACCCTGAGCATTGGGAGGAGTGCACCCCATGGGGGACCGGCACACACAGGTTAGTGATACACGGGCCTCTCTTCTGCGTGCAGATGGGAATCAGGCATCAAGGCTGAGGGGAACCACAGAGCTGAATGTGCCCCCCTGGGTTTTACTTTCCTGACACAATTTTTTTTAATGTTTTCTGTTGTCCTTTCTCATTCAAGCAAGGCCATCAGCCAGCTCGGCCACATGGCTGGCCGCTCTCCCAAACTGCTAGGTTAGGGACAGGGATGCAAGCCCAAGGGGCACACAGGGTGGCACTCTCTGAATCTGGGGGGTCCCCTGCCTTGGTCGGTGTGTCCAAACTGCAGTGGCTGCAAGTCCTTCACGGTGGCCGACAGCCAGGCGAACCCCTCACAGTGCCCACCTCCGTGCCGGCCACCGGCCACTCCCACTCCGGGTGTCCCGTCGTCACACCTGGGCCTCGGCCAGGGACTCGGGCTCCTGGGCCACACCCGCGTCTGTCTTCAGCCTCCTCTCCCCCTTCCCGCCCCCCCACCCCGCCCCGCTCCATCTTCTTTTCCTTTTCCCTCCGCACAGCGCCAGGACTTGTCCTGTCCTCAGACACCTAGACAGACGTTTTGTTGGTAAAGTGCAGTCACTGCAATTGCCAGGTGTAGGTCCTTGGCCTCGTTGAGTAGGACGGGGCCGGGGGGAGGGAGGAGGATGGGAGGGGGGCCCTGAGGACCTGAGCGAGGAGCCCAGGCCTGCAGAGCAGCCCGTGTTTCCAGAACAGACTTGGAGCAGCCCCTCCATGCTCAAGTTCCCTTTTCCTTTCAGTCCGCGAATAACTGGACTTAACCTCCCTTCATCCCCCAAAAAGGTGCTTTCTGACTGCAGCTCAGAACATTCCATCCATCCTTGGGGAAGGAATTTATAAATACTACCTCGGCTTCCATGTGCTTTCGGCAGGCCTGTCATAAATCAGTGCAGGGCTCCTGGACCTCCCAGGCTATATAAAGCCACTCTTCTGCCTCCTGTTTCCAATTTTAAATCAAACACAGCTCAGCCCCGAAGGCTCCTGTTGATCCTTGCGGATTCCAGGGGCCGCTCAAAGGCTCCCCGAACCAGCCGGCTAAAAATGACTCCGTTGTTCCCCTGGAGAAATGTAAAATTAAAGCTCACGTGTGGGGTGGAGACTGCCCACGATGAATATGAATGAGGAATACAAGATGTGTTTCTCCACCAAAAAACAAAGCAAAAAAAAAAAACCTGTCTCTGAAAAAGGTCTGGGCCCAACTCACCTGCCAACCTCCCCACCATCCTGCTTTTTGTGTGGTTGTTTCTATAGCAACCAGGTTCTCAGACAGGTGCCCGGACACACCGTCCCCCCACCCAGAGGGGAAGCAACCGGTTAAAGGCCTCCCCTGGCCCTCTGATCAGGTGCCAGGGGCTGGGGGGCTGGGGCACCTTCCTCCAAGTATGGGGAATGGAAACGTCAGGGGCTAGTCCTGGGAGACGCGCTTGAATTAACCTGGAAAGGATGGTGGGTTTCCATGCCTGGGGAGACAGTACCCATGGGGACAGTCAGTGAAGGAATCTCACACTGTCCCCTAAGCACCTTCTCCAGTCTTCCCACCTTTCTAATGGCCTCAGAATCTCCAGAGAGGGGAAGGAGCCAGGCCCTCGGTACAGAAGGAGGGGTGGCATCTGGAGTCTAGCCTCAGGTGGGCCCAGGCTGTCCTGGCTGATCACCTGGTGCTGCCCTGCAGGCGTGGGATAGCTGAGCATCGGTGGAGGGACCCCTCCCTCCCCCACCCGCCACGGGGAAACGGACCTCGTGCAACACTGCCAGCCCGTGGGTAAAGCTCATCTCCCTGGACACCGAGCTGACCCATCTCTCGCCCATCACGTGCCCTGCAGGCTGGTTTGGAGGGCTCTCAGGATAGATGTTCAGGTCTCACTGAGGGCAGGCTTCCATGCCGGGACCAGACCGTGTGAACTGCTCACCAGGCATTGCATTATCAGCTCCTTAAATCCTCAAAACAAGCAAGTGTGGCAGCTGCTTTAATGAGCCCATTTTAGAGAAGATTGAGGCCTCAAGGGTCTAAATAGCGTCCCCAAAATCATGCATCTAGTAAATCAGAGTTTGAACCTGGGTCTGACCAGCTCCAGAGCCAGCATCCTTCCCACCATCACAGAGAAGCTTCTCGGAGCAAGCAGCCTGAGACTGACGGCAGCCTGACCTTGCAGAAGTCTTGAGGCTGCAGCAGAGCTGCGAAAGGCACATTGATGGGAAGGGCCTGCAAGTGGGAACAGCTGCTGGGCAGGGTGTGGGCAGCCAGGACGCAGAGAGAAGACAGACATCAGCCGGTGTTGAGGAAGCCCTGAGAGCCGCTGTGCCAGCGCCTGGATGGCTGCAGAGGGAGTGTTGTCAAGCCTTCCACAGCCCTGGGCCCTGCATGGGGTCCTCACCGCGTGGCCCCCTGCCCTTGTCCGGGCACTGGAGGGCAATGCAGTGTGGGGCACCTGCTGCCCCGAGGAACTGGAGGAGGCCACCATCACCAGGAGAGAGTTCTTCCCTGGCCCACGTCTTTGTGACAGTAGATGCCAATCAGTTCGCAGTGCTGAGCAGGCATCCCTCTGGCCAAAGCTGGGCCCAGGCCTTTGTCACTGGAGAGAGGAGCTCGGGAATGTCTGGACCTCCAAGCTTCTGTTGTGGGAGAACCCTGCCTCCCCCCAGACTCACATCGTGGGGTGATGATGGGCAATCATAAGAGACTCATGTCCTTATGGGTTGAATTATGTCCCCCAAAGTTCATATGTTGGAGTCTTGACCCCCAGAACCTCAGGGTGTGACCTTATTTGGGGATAGAGTCATTATGGAGGCAATCAAGTTAGAGTGAGGCCATTAGGTTGGGTCCCAACCCACTATTACTGACGTCCTTCTAAGAAGGGGAAATTTGTGGAGGGTTTTTTCAGTTTTTATTTATTTCATTATTATTATTTTTTTGACCATGCCACACGGCTTGTGGGATCTCACTTCCCTGACCAGGGACTGAACCCGGGCCAGGGCAGTGAGAGTGCAGAGTCCTAACCACTGGACTGCCAGGGAATTCCCAAGATGGGTAAATTTGGACACAGTTGGACAATCACGTGAGGACACAGGGAGAAGACGGCCGTCTACGTACCCAGGAGAGCAGCCTCAGGAGGAACCAGCCCTGCTGACTCCTTGATGTTGGACCTCCAGCCTCCAGGACTGGGAGAGAATAATTTCTGTTGTTTAAGCCCCACAGCTTGTGGCGCTTGGTTACAGCTGCCCAGCAAGTGCATAATACTCCCTGTATAAGGCGGGGTTAGGGGTATTCACAGATTCTTGTCTTAGTCTGAGTCCCCGAACTGGTTTTCTCCTGGTCCAGCTCTGATTTCATGAGCCATACACACTAGACTCTGAGAGAATCCAAGGAGAAAGGAGATCTTGCCACATGGAAAAACACCTTCTGATGCACTCTGTTGTGGCTTCCCAGACTCTGGTCCTGCAGACTCACCTCTCCCAACCTCAGCACCTCTGAGAAGTAAAACAGTCACTGGAGTCGGCGTGACAATGCACAGTGCTTCAAAACCTGAGGGTGCATTCTCTCCATCCCCCCGACTGAATGCAACATGACATTCTTACCACGGAGCCTGAGGTAGAGATAAAATTTTAGACTTGAAGAATCTTGGGTCTGTACACCACCTTAGGAGTTATCTGGCCTGATTTCCTATCCAGGATGAAAGGCCTAAACATGACAGCACCCTGGAGAGATGGCTGGTTTGCATCTCCTTGAAAGTGTCCATTAGAGAGTTCAAGGTCAATTGGCCAACAGTTGGATAATTCTTATCCTTAGAAAGTGTTTCCTTATGTGGGTCTGAAATGTGTCTTTCTTCTACCTACATCCTGGGTAGATTCCACAGCCCCAGAAAATATGACGAACGCCTTCTCTCTGTGTCAGTTCTTCAAACAGCTATAGAGACCATCAAGTCCTGCCCTACACTCTCTCCTCTGCAAAGTAGCTCTAATTCCCTCCAGAGTTTCTTATGTGACACACGTTCAGGCCGCCTCACCTCTTGACATGCTTTAGCGTTTCAAAGTCTCTCTTGTCGATGTGTCACCGGGCCCTAGCCAGGTGTGACCAATGCCAGTGGCGGTGGGGACACATCTCCCTGTGCTGAATACGGCACCTCTAAGAATGAAGCTTGTGGTCAAACCGGACTTGTGCGCAAGTGATATGCTGCTCATCTGACAAATATTGTTGAGCGTGTGTGTGCGTGTGTGTACGTGCTGGACTTCAGGGGACACAAAGATGATTAAGACTCAGGACCTCACCACAAATGGAGAGAAGATCAGTAAAGAAGTGGTTACAAGACAGTGCCGGGGGGTGGAGGAGAAAGTGGGATGAGTGGAGGAGGAAATGCCTCAGCCATCCAGCCAGTGGAGGGGCGGGGGAGGGCCGGGAAGGACTACACACAGGTGACTCGCCAGCTGAGTCCTGAAGGCAGCCAGGCAGTGTGATGGGGTGGGGGGGTAGGCAGGCCTGGATTTGCTGTTCCCAGGCTGAGTGTGCAGCATGGGAGAAGGCACAGAGGCACAAAGGAGCGACCACCTCCTGTCCATCCTTCTAATACTGTTCAATCCTCCAGGAAGGCTGACTTTCCAATCCCTCCAGGTTGGGTCAGATCCCTTCGCTCTGTCCTCTGTGACACTTGCTGCAGACCTGTGACCTCCGCACTTAACCCCGTGATATTGTCATGATCTGTGATCTCCCCACGGAGCTGTCACCTCTTTGAGTTCACCAACTTCATCTCCGAATGCCTCGCAGAGAACTGGCAGAGGGTCATTGTTCAAAACAAGTGCGTGGATGGATGGATGGATGGATGGATGGATGGAAGGATGGATGGATGGATGGATGGATGGATGGATGCAAGGATGGATGGATGGATGGGTGGATGAATGGATGGATGGGTGGAAGAATGGATGGGTGGATGGATGGATGGAAGGATGGATGGATGGATGGAAGGATGGATGCAAGGATGGATGGATGGATAGATGGATGGATAGATGGGTGGAAGGATGGATGGATGGATGGATGGATGGGGACACCAAGTGTGTCCCAACCAGAGACACTGGAGCTCATTGTGGGGAGGCAGGATGGTGAGGCGATGAAGACCTGCCCGCCCTTCTCAGGGGTCTGGTCTTCACACCGCAGGCAGTGGGGAGGCAAGGGTTACTTTTACGCAGGAGATTGATTTGAGGGAGAAAACATGCTGGCAGCCATTCGAAGATGAAGATTAGAGGCGGAGTAAACAGAAGCAAGTCATAAAACCTGGGTGACAGCCCAAGCGAGAGAGGACAGGGCGTGACACAAGGCAGTGACCACAGGGAGTGAATGGCAGACAGAGGGAAATGGGTTTAGAAGATAACTAGACGGAGCTTGGTGGGATTCAGGAAAGGAAGAGGCCAGAAGGACTCGGGCAACTGAGCTGATGGCATAATCCTTGTCTGAAAGTGAGAAATGAGAGAGAGAAGGATTTCCGTTTTATTTTGACAGCTGGAGGACACTGGAGGAGGGACAAGATAATAAATTCTTTTTTTTTTTTTTCGGTCTTGTTGATTTTCAGGTAATGGGCCTTCCAAACTCATTCCAGAAGCATGAGTTTGGGGCCAGGCTGGGTGGAAGTTCTGGGGGCCATCAGTGCCCCTAGGAAGCTGCAGGAATCAACGAGGCAGCTGGGAGAGGACGCAGTGCGGGGAGAAACGGGCCAGAGACAGAATCCAACCTGTCAAGGCATCGCTCAGAGCCCACGCTCAGAAGAGCCCCGAGCTTGGTTTGATGCTATGCTGTCGCCACCCTTCTCAGAAATTCCTACCGATTTTTCAGTTATTAAGAATCAGGGGCCAACATTTTCATTTTGCACTGGGCCCCCGAACCACGTGTCCAGTCCTGCTCCCCACGCTGTCCTTCGCTCCTAGGGCAGGGCTGCAACATGGCGGGGACCAGGTGCCCACGGAGACGGAAACACGTGGTCGGATGGAAGAGGTGCCAGGAGCCAGCAGACTGGCGGAAGCAGAGGAGAGGGTTTCAGAGGGGAGGTGCATCCCTGGGTTCTTTGCCCTGGACCACAGTGAGGATGGCAGAGCATTTGCCCCCAGGCGTGCGGTCCTGCCAGTTGAGGCTGATGCCCACCCGCGAGCGGAGCGGCTGCTGTTCCCGGACTCTTCTTCCACTCGGACCCGTCCATCCTCCCACACTGAAGACGAGGCAGGGTCTCTGATGAGGGGCTGATGTTTGTTTCCACCCAGCTCGTTGACACAACTTTGGATTTTTCTTTTGGGAGCTTCTTTCTCCAGAAAGCGCTGCTGGTACTGATTACACCCTGACTGGGGGAAATGACCACCCTAAAGATATCAATCCCTGTGGACTGGAGAGGACCCAGACCCCAAATGACCCCACTTCCTCACCCCCGCAGGGGAGGTCTCCAGCCGGGCCAGCTCAGGCCCCATCCTCAGTACCCCTCGCATAGCGGGCTGGAAGCCCCAGAACTTCTCCCTGAGACATCACAGCCAAGGCGACAGATCTGGTTGGAAAACAGGTGCTAACAGCCCAGAATGTGTCATCAGCCTGGGCTGAGATTGTAAATTCTCCCCACGGACCCCTCCCCCATCACCATCGGCACCACCAAAGGAGGGAAAGAAAATACTCCAGAGGGACTGGATTAAGGCCTTTCATCTCAGAAAGAGGGGGATTAGGCAGAAACTGGTAAAGAGATGGTCTTCTGGGAATTCCCTGGCAGTCCAGTGGTTAGGACTCTGCGCTTCCACTGCAGGCCCGGGTTCGATCTCTGGTAGGGGAAGTAAGATCCCACAAACCGTGTAGCGTGGCCAAAAAAAAGATGGTCTTCTTTTCCAGGAAGAACTGAGCCACAAGAAATGGTCTTAAACATCCACAGGGAAGATTTTGATCAGGGGTGAAAAAGAGTTTCACAATAGCACAGATCTTGAGAGGCCTACAGAGAACACCAAATGAGAAAATTTACCTGTGCAGGAGCACCGGCTACATGGGGGGAGTCTCTGTATTCCACGAAGCCCCTATCGCAGGCTTTGCATAGGCGGTTGGTAAGTAAACGCCTGAAGTTATGCATGAAAGCTTTTTTAAGATATCCCAAGAGATACCAGCTGCATTTCCAAGAACCAGGCTCTCCAAACAAAAATCTGGGTCCAAAGTCCTCTACGTAATTTTAAAAGTGAATTTTCAGTTCTTGGATCCGGAGGCTTTGTGGCCTCATCCAAGTCTCAGATTCTGCACAGTCACAATTTCAAAAAATAATACAGTGTTCCCAGCGGAGACGCTCCAGGGCTGGAGGAGGACTCTTTGTAACCCAAAACCTGTGAGGAAACTTTAGTTCTGGCGCCAAAGAGAGGTTTCCACTGAAAGGGAACAAAAACAGGCAAAGAGGTTTTGCAACAGGCAAGCGCTCTGTTTAAAAAAAAAATGCGGGGACGTCAGGAAACTCCAAAGAACTGGCTAAAAACAAGATTTCTTTAACCTAGAACATGGGGACTTCAACAAGGCGAAGGAAATTGGATGTTGGAATCTGGCCCCACCAACATTCTCAATTCTAACCTTCGTCGACCTGCTGGAGGGAGGTGGTAGGTGAGGAAAAGGACATTTCCTTCATCTGGGATCGCATCTTCATCAGGACTGCTCTCTGCTGTTGTGCAGACAAAGCTCCATTCATGGTGCTTGGAGAAGGAACTACCAGATACTGATTCCAACGTGAGTTTCATTCATTCATTTATAAATCTTACAATTATTTGTTGACTGTCTGCTCCCTGCCAGGCACTAGGCTATTTACTGGAGATGAGAAACACCTACCTTCAGGTAGCTACTGTTTAGTGAAAGCACCAACAGGTGGGCTGCAGAACTGAAACATCTCCAGGACCGGAGATTCTGAGTCACCCAAGAGATGTGGGGTGCATCACAACTGCCCAAGCTACATCATCGTGTGTATTCCCAACAGATGAAAACCTCAGTGTTGATTAGGCCTTGAGAGGAACCAAGTCCATCCCTTACTGTGTTACGTCTGATGATTGCAAGAATTTTCTCCAGCACAGCCTCAAGCTCCATAAATATCGAGCCTCATTTCTCTTCGCCACCCCATCCTCCCATGCCCCGGCATCACTGGATGTCTTCACGTGGCACTGAGACCACAGGCCAGTGGTGGGAGAAGCATCCCCGAGGCCGTTTCTCTACCAGAATGTGTGTGGATAACGTGACTGTACACGGAGTGACTGCAGCCTGCCTAAATCAGGGAGGAAAGTGAGGGCAGCCGTGACCGACCGCACCTACAAATTGTCTGCAAACACACAGCCACGGGAGGACCTTGCAGGGACACTCCCTGGCTGTGGAGGGAGTCGCCCTACGAGGGTCCGGAAGCAGAAGCTTGAGTCTACTTTTCCCCAAGGTCAGTGCAGGTCTGGGGGAAGGTCTACATGTTCCGAGAAGTCATCTTGGTGGTCGAGATTCTCGGCCCCGCAGGTCACCTCGGGTCTGTGTCCAAGAGTCACAAACATTTAAATCAGGCTCTTCCTAAATGCCAAGAAAAGATGTGGTGATGCCAATCCTGTGCCCTGTTTTTAGATCTAACTTCCTCTCACCTTCCGTGCCCCCCCATCCCCCGATGTGTGGGCTTCTCTCTGCCAGACCTCTCTTGCTGTCGGTTTTCTGTTTCTGATTCTCTATGGGTTTAACTCTCTTTGGAAGCCTTCTCATCGTTTTCTTTCCATTCTTCCCTCTTTTAGACCTGTATTGCCCCGTCTTCTCTCCTCCATCTCTTTCTCTCTCCTCTTCTCCCCTGCTGTCACCAGCATCTCTCTACTTTAAGATCTGCCCCCTCCATCCCTCCTTCCTTTTACTCTAAGCTTTCCCTCAATTACTTCTGTCTCTGGTCTTCACATCCCACTCTGGACTCTCCCGCCTGCCCCCATCTTTCCCTGGAGCTTTCACTTCTTTCCAAATACAACCAACCTCCACTTCATCCTGACATATTTTTTCCCCTCTATTCAGTAGTTGTTTAAGAACTTGCTCTCGGGACACAGCCTTATTGCAGTCTGTTTTTCCTTCCTGTGGCCTGAAAGCCCTGAGCAGCCTTTCCCTTCAGGCTGCAGGACGGGAGCAAGGTTAGGAACAGCAGGAGCTGGTCCAGGGCCCCCTTGCTCCTGTGTTTGCAGGCACTGCCCAAGAGGGAAGGGTTTCTTGGGATGTCCTCTGTCTCAGACATGATGGAGAAGAACATGTCAGTTAGTTGGAAATTCCTCTTAACTCTGTTTTTTCTCTAATTTCCTCTAATTCTATCTGTTTTTGTCTGACTTTCTACGGAAACCTATACCTATATGTTCATCACTCCACTAACAAGTTCTACTAGAACACCCTCTCTGAGCCATAAAGAGCAAAACAAAGTCCCTGTCCTCAAGAAATGTACTGTCCAGGGTCTATGGACACGAAACTATCACCTATAAATAGTCATCTAAGTAATAAAATGTACAATCTGACCATACGGGTGCAGGTCAGGGAGGGGAGAACCCAGCCTGAGCCTCAGGACTGGAGGTTCCCAAGGAGACAGTGAGAGACAGGGCAGCAGGTCCCCTGGGAGCCAGCTCAGTGGGGGATTGGGAGTCACAGAGAGGCAAGGAGAAGGACCTTTAAACTAAGTGATAGTGGAGTGAACCCATTCACCACCAGAGCTCTCGGTCCCTCCCTGACACACCTGCAGGTTCCACTCCCTTCCGGCCACTAGGAAATTGGGTTATAAAATCCAATCGATATCCTGATTCTTGGGATCTTTGATTACAACCACCTGCTTTGGGGATTACAGACCCAAAAGGGAGGGGAAGAGCCCGGAGGAAGGTGTATGACAGACATCCAGGGATTTGTCTTCCCCTTTCGGGTGAATCTTTGGATTTAATATCCATATTTTCCTCACCGGAAATGAAATTACATGGTGTGGTAAGGACTCTTACACTAAAAGAACAAATTGGAACTTTCCGAAAAAATCCAAATTAGTTACCTAATAATCCCAATTTTATGCAAAGGCTTCCAGAAATACCTGAAGAAGAGCAGTCTTTGCAAAACCTTGCCCACGGGCACAGTACGCTTCAAACTCCTTTTAATGCCATTGTCCTTCTATTTGCTCTTCAGTGAGAGAATCACAGACGCTTAAAAGCAAATCATTGTAGTGACCCAAGAGATTAAAAAGCCCAGCTCCCTCACGAGGAGAAGAACATCACTCTAACATGTACACAGTTCTTAGCATTTGCCAAGGGCTTTAACAAATGTTGGCTCTGGCTTATTGAATACAACAACTTGGATATTATTATTCCCATTTTATAGATGCTGAAAATGAAGCTCAGTAAGAATAACTGAGATGGCCGGATTGCTATGTTAAGTAAATGATAGCCCAGTTTTTTGAACCTATATCCTACACACAAGCCACTGCTCTTTTTATTAAAAAAAAAAAAAGTTTCTGATCATAAAAGCGAGATTTTTTTTAAACTTTAATTCAGAAGAAGATAAGGAAGAAAATAAATAGCAGTCAACATTTGGTGCATAGCCTTCCAGGATTTTTCTCATGAAGATATGTATATATTTAAAAAATAAAACTGGGATCGCACTGTGCATACATTTTATAATTTATATTTTTTATGTAACAGTACATCCATGAGCATTTTCTTATAGTCCAAGATATAGATACCAAGATAGATCATATTCTGTGCCAGAAGACAAATCTCAACATATTCAGAAAAATCTTACAGAATATGTTATCCAACTATATGGAATCAAATAACAAAAAGAAATCAATAACAAAAAGATAATAGGAAAACCTCAGATCACTAAATACACATCTAAACAATCCATGGGTCAAAGAGGAAGTCTCAAAATAAATTTTAAAGAAACGCATTGGACTGGATGAAAATGAAAAACACAGTACTTTGAAATTTGTGGGATACTGCTAAAGCAGCACTGCAAGGAAAATTTATAGGACTAAATGAATATGTTAGAAAAGAGGAAAAACCTCAAATTAATAACCTAATCTCCCACCTCAAGAACCTAGAAAGAGAAGAGCAACATAAATCCAAGGAAAGCAGAAATAAGGAAATAACAAAGAGAAAAGCCAAAATCAATTAAATTAAAAACAGAAAAATAGAGAAAATCAACAAAACAAAGGGCTAGTTTTTTGGTAAGATCAATAAAATTGACAAACCTCTAGCAAGACTGACAAAGAAAAAAAGAGAAGACACAAATTACAAATAGGAACAAAATAAAATAAAATACCACCACAGACCCTAGAGACATCAAAAAGATATTGATGGAATGCTACAAACAATTCTACCCACATAAATTTGACAACTGGATGAAATGGACCAATTCCTTGAAAAACACAAACTACAACAACTTACCCAAAATGAAATAGATAATTTGAATAGCCCTATTGAATAGCCCTGTAACTATCAAAGAAATTGAATTTGTAATTTTAAAACTCCCCCCAAAATAAATCTCCAGATCCAGAAGATCTATACAATCTCTTACAGGAAATAAGAGAGGGAACATTCCCCAATTCATTTTATGGAACCAGCATTACCCTAACACCAAAAGAAGTGTACAAAAAAAGAGGAAACTATAGACCAATATCCTCAATGACTACAGATGCAAAATCCATTTTAAAATAGTAGCAAATAGAATTCAACAATATATAAAAAGAATTATACACAGTTACCAAGTGGGGTTTATTCCAGAAATACAAGACTGGTTCAATGTTCAAAATCCACTGGTGCATATAAAAAAATAAATTAATTAAATTTTTAAAAAATCCATTGGTGCAATTCACCATATTAATAGGCAAAAGAAGAAAATTCACATGATCATATTAATTGATACAGAAAGAAAATTGACAAAATTCAACACTCATTTATAATTTCAAAACTATCAGAAAAAAAGGAGTAGAGAAGAACTTCTTCAACTTGATAAACAGCATCTGCAAAAGCCTACAGCTAATATTATACCTAACAGTGAAAGACTGAATGCTTTTCCCTAAGGTCAGGAATGTCCACTCCAGACTGGGAGAAAATATTTGCAAACCACATATTTGACAAAGGACTAGTATCTAGAATCTGTAAAGAACCCTCAAAAGTCAACAGTAAAAAAAATCCAATTAGCAAATACTGGGCAAAAAACATGAGACATTTCATCAAAGAGGATGCACAGGTGGCAAATAAGCACATGAAAACATGCTTAATATTATTTATTAGGGAAAAGCAAATTAAAACCACAATGAGATATCATTATGTATCTTCATGATTGAAATAAAAAAGAGTGACAACACCACATTGGCAATGATGCAGAGAAACTAGATCATATATGCATTGTAGGCAGGGATGTAAAATGGTACAGCCACTCTGGAGAACAGGTTGGCAGTTTCCTAAGAAAAAACTAAAAACCTAAACATGCAACTACCATACAACCCAAGTTGCACACTTGGGCATTATCCCAGAGAAATAAAAATTATATTTAAATTTTAAGTACACAAATGTTTATAGTAGCTTTGTTATGCCCTAAAACTGTAAACAGCCTGATGTCCTTCACTGGGTGAATGCAGTCCATCCACACCATGGACTATTACGCGGCACTAAAAAGGAATGAATGATTGATACATGTAACAACCTAGATGAATCTCCAGAGAATTATGCTGAGTGAAAAAAATTGAATCCCAAAAGGTTGCATACTGTACAATTTCATTTATATAACATTTTTGAAATGACAAAATTACAGATATGGAGAACAGATTAGTGATTGCCAGGAGTTAAAATGGGAATGGGGACAGAAAGCGGGCATAGCCCTTAGAGGGCATCCTGAGGGATCCTAGCAGTGATGGGAACATTCTGTGCCTTACATATTAATGTCAGTATCCGATTGTGGTGTTGTACAATTTATAGTTTTGCAAAATATTACCATTGGGGAAAATTGGTAAAGGGTACACAGGACCTCTCTGTATTATTTCTTTTTTTTTTTTTTTTTTTCTTAAATTATTTATTTATTTATTTATTTATGGTTGGGTCTTCATTTCTGTGCGAGGGCTTTCTCTAGTTGCGGCAAGTGGGGGCCACTCTTCATCGCGGTGCGCGGGCCTCTCACTATCGTGGCCTCTCTTGTCGCGAGCACAGGCTCCAGACGCGCAGGCTCAGTAGTTGTGGCTCACGGGCCCAGTTGCTCCGCGGCATGTGGGATCTTCCCAGACCAGGGCTCGAACCCGTGTCCCCTGCATTGGCAGGCAGATTCTCAACCACTGCGCCACCAGGGAAGCCCTCTGTATTATTTCTTAAAGCTGAGTGTGAACCTACAATTATCTCAAAATAAAACATTTAATTTTTTTAAATTAGAAAAAACTGGGATCATGCTTTACATATGTTTTATACTTTATTTTTTATAATATATCATGAGCATTTTCTCTTGGTCTAAAGTAGTCTTATATGTTATATTTGTTGACTGCTTATATTTCATCTATGGATATATTATAATTTTTTAATTATTTGTTTTTCCTAGGGATCTGGATTATTTTTTAATATTTTGCTATTATTATTTTAAATTGCTGAGAATAGCATCATGGTGTCCATTTTTTTAAAAACAGCTCTAACAAGATACAAATAACATACCATACAAGTCACCTGTTTAGAGTGTACAATTTAATGTTTTTTAGTATTTTCAGTGTTGTACAACCATCGCCACAATCTAATTTTAGAATGTTTTTGTTCCCCCTAAAATAAGCCCTATACCCATAGCAGGCAATCTCTGTTCCTCCCCGCTCACCTGCCCCAGCCCTAATCAACCACTAATCTACTTTCTGTCTCTATCAATTTCCCTATAGAGACAAGTTCTGGACATTTCATATAAATGGAATCATACAGTATATGGTCTTTTGTGAGAGGCTTCTTTCACTTAATGTTTTCAAGGGTCATCCGTGTTGTGGGAAGTGTCAGGGCTTCATTCCTTCTATTGCTGAATAATATTCCCTTGTATGAATATGTCACATTTTATTTATCCACTCAACGGTTGACAAACATTGGCTCGTTTTCATTTGAGTGGCTGAGATAAATAGTGCTGCCATAAACATTCCCATACAACTTTTTTTTTATGGACGTATGTTTTTATTTCCTAGGAGGGGAATTGCTGTGTCATATGGTAATCCTATGTCTAACTTTTTAACCTAGTGTCCATTTCTGATTATTGCTTTAAGGTACATTCTTAGCCATGAAAATAACTGGTCAAATCATAGTGCATCTTTAAAGTTTCTGGTGTGCAGTGCCAAATTATGCTCCTAAAAATTCTGCCCCGACCAGAGCAGGAGGACACTTTGACAGTACAAATCCGGGCTCCAAAGGCTCTTCCAGGATTGGTCCCACAGTTACCTGATGTGTTTGGAGCTGCAGCAACTGACGAGGCAGCCCACTCCGTTCCCGGACAAGGCTTAGTAGAAGGAACCAGAAGACCCGCCTTCCTCTCCCAGGCCTGCTACTTGCTGGCTGTGCAACCTCCAGCAAGGTATTTATTTCCTCCTTTGCAAAAGGAAGTTAATGCTCGTCTGCCTACGCCACTCAACGTTGGCAGATCAATGTAGCAACTCGGTGTAGGCATGCTTTTCCAATGTGGACACACCCAGACACGAGTGAGTCTGGCCAAGGGATCACTTTTTGAGAAGCGCTGCTTAAGTGGGTTGTCCACTGAGCCTTGATTTTGGGGTGGAACTTGGTAGTCAGGGGTCAGTGATTGGTTGGCTCAAGATATATCTACTTCAACAGAACCTGAGGATAAAAAAGCTTCCTTTTTTTTTTTACCATGAATGTGATTGCACAGCACACTTTTGATGTGTCATTAAGCTATACACACACACACACACACACACACACACACACTCCCAGCAGTAGCTCAGTTAGGGAGGGACAGAGAGGGCCAAGATGCCAGGAAGTCCGTACCTCGATTGTAGGGTTTTCTTATTACTGATAGAAACTTCTTCCCACCATTGGGATAAAATGTGCCCTCCAGAAATTCTCACCATTAGTCCTTACTCTGCCCTCGGTCCTGCGGCCATGGCAAGGTTGCCTTTCTGAGACTCTTCCCACAAGGCCAGGGCCTTCCTCCATGGCCCAGTGGACAGTGGGCCTGCACATGAGCCCAAGGGGAGCTCTGATCATTTTAACAGATGAAGAAATGGAGCTTATAATGGAGAGGGAGGAGAGCTCATAAACTCACAGGGCTGCTTCTGAGTCAAGACAGGAACTACTGAATTCTTCCTTCTCTAGCTGCCTTGGGCCTGAGAGCTCTGCCCCATCAGAGCCCCCCAGAAACACCCTCCTGTCTGCCCCTAAGGATGGTTCCCCTGTCCACACACCCACCTCCCCCTAAGCCCAGCCTGGCTAAGAGCACAAGGGCCTCCCCAGCCAGGGTGTCTGGGACTGAGAAGCCCTTACTTACTTCCTGGTTTCTTTCCACACAGCTGGGCCCAGTTATACTAGATTATGTGCATTAGGAGCCCCAGTCTCAGGAGCAAAGGCATAATTTCCCCCCAAGGGCATTGTTCCACGCATGCCAGAGGGATGAATTAACACTATTGGATTAACCCTGGAAGCAGGCCCGCCCTGCTCCCTCTCACAGGTTGTGCGCTGCACAACTGCAGGGGTGCCAGGCACACAGTGACCTGCCTAGAGGGATTTATGATTTCATGGGAACAAACAAATCTTAATATAGATCTCTCTTTACTATAGACAAAAGGGTCGGGAACAAGCAGACTGTCCACATCAGTTCAGAAATGACAGTGGAGGATCACAGGCTAAGCCCGAGCTGAGTCCCAAGTGACCTGCTTCCAGCCCCGGCTCAGCCAGGGACCAGCTGGTTAACCTTAGGCAGGAGCCTTAGTTGCATCACTCCCAACAATACAAAACATGCACAAGTACTGCAGAGCTATATAATTTAATAAGTATCACGTATCATTATTTGGAAAATTAAAATTCAGCTGGACTAAAGACCTCAGAAGTCCCTGCTGGCTGGGTGGCTCTAGAGTTCTCTAAGGCAGATGAAGAGGGTTAATTGGTAGAGGATTCGGGGGTGGCAGATGGGGAGGGAAGCCAGGTGGGGCTGGTTTTACCTAAACACTAAGAGCAGAGAAACAAGCACACACCCTCTCCCAATTCTGTGATTTTTTTTCACCCGTCTCAGCTGGAACAAAAAGCCTTTTGTGAGCTTAGTGGAGCCTGACTTCGCACACTTTTCTGTCTCCTTCTCCTTCTGTGTGGGAAAAAACAAGCCGTTCCATCCGGGTTTGCTAGGTTCCTTTGAAGGGCTTGCGGCTTTGGTTTAGGCAAACAGGAACCTGGCCGGGCCGCCTCCGCCCTGGTTAGGGAGCTTTTTGGCAGGACTTTCTCCCGGCCTCGTCGTGCAGAGATTGCAGAGGGGGAGGGGAGCACGGGATGGGCGTGCGGGGAGAGCAGGCCTGCAGGTGCTGTGCCAGGCGAGAGACCTGGTAATTATGGGGTTTCTGAGTGCTGAGCAAGCAGGGCGCTGGGCCCTTCCTTGTGTGATGGGAACCCACCGACATCCCCTCACTGAATCCTCTCCTGCGCCCAAGGAGGCGGGGACCACGGCCCGGTTCCACATCAGGAACCGAAGCTCGCAGGGCGGCCTGCCTTTGCCGGAGGCCACACGGACCAGGTGAGTCTCACCCCGCGGCCTTTGCTCCTTCATGGCCGCCGTCCGCTCCCCAGAGAGTCCCAGCCTCCCTCATCTTTCGCAAACCCAGAACCGGGGCCTCCACGGAGGCAGCGGGATAGCCGAGCCTGAAATCACGTCTCAGTCTCTTGAGACTGGGGTCAGTTCCCCAGCACCGGGGAGGAGAGCAGGTTCACGCTCAGACTCCAGCCCCTGTGAGCCCTGCGCACTCTGCTCGCGCCCCCGCCCCGGGGCTGCTTCCACTCGGTGCCGGAGGGGGGCTGGCCCTGCGCGGCCTGCCCGCTGCACGCTCACACTCTCACGCTCACTCACACTCATATATTCGCACTTACGTGCACTCGCACACAACCCCTCACCCACAATCACACACACACACCCCTCCCAGCGCACCACGGGGCGCTGACACACAGGCACCTTCCAGGAGCGCGGAGCCTCTGTCTGCACGTGGGGTGCGTCGCGGCCGGTGCACGGCTCAGCAGTCACGCAGGGTGACTAATGCTGGGTCAACCCCGAGGATACACGGGGGCCTCGGGGTGGAGGGATGAAGTCAGTTTCATGCAGTCTCCGCTCATCGGAGTGGAGTGCCTGAACTAAGGGGGAGGGAAGGAAGGTCCGTCAGGACCCCACATTTGGGGCAGGGGTCTGTGAGGGGCCCTTGCAGGAAATCAGGACTGCACTGGGAGATTCAGCGGCCTCATAGCGCCCATCCCTGTACACACGCACACATGCTCACACACATGCACACTCACACAGCAGCCACACGGCCTGGTCAGCTCCCTGAATGCTGCAGGGCTGAACAGACGAAAGAGCGGAGATTCTGAATATCAGCATTATGACCAGCATTCACTGAACCCTCAGTAAGTGCTCGGCTTTCTGCCGAGCTCTTTCCATGCAAAAAAGAAATTTCCAATTAATTCCCATGACAAACCCAGTGAGGTAGGCACCATTGTCCCCATTTTCCAGATGAGGCCACTGAGGCTTAGGGCTCCGGTGACTCCTCCAAGTTCCCACCGCTGATAAGGGGCCAGAGAGCCACTTGGTAACCAGCTCACTCGTCCCTCCCCTGCGGGGCCTCTCGGGCACCGTGAAAGCCCCTGCCGGCTGAGCACCTGCACTCAGAGGGCAATGCCCAGAGCCCAGACCCTGACTTTAAATCACTCCTTTTAGCCATTCAGCATTTCTCTGCCACAGTGGATGGACTTGCAGAGCAGGACTAGGCCTTTCTTCTCACTGGCCCCCCACTGTGGAGGCCTAGTGGGGACGATGTGGAAGCAGTGGCTGGGTGGGAGGCCGGGACACCTCGTATCTTTTGCTTCCCCAGCAGCTCCTGAAGATTTGTAAGGAGGCATGAGTTAGGGAGCCGGAATGGAAAGGGGAGTGGGGCTGAACCACACCATACCTCCCCAAAGATGTCATCCTAATCCCCAGGACCTGGGACTCACAAGGCAAAAGGGACTTTGCAGATATGACTAAACTAAAAGTCTTGAGCTGGGAGAATCCCTGGGTTATGCGGTTGGATTATAGCCAGTGTGACCACGGGGTCATCGCACATGGGCCTCCGTCTTCCCTGCCCTCGGACAGCAGCTCCCCTGCTTTGGGTTTGGACTGAAACTATACCACCAGCTTTTCCTTCCAAGGGGCAGGCAGGAGGGTCAGATCAGCAGCAGGAGCTCACGGATGGTGGAGTAGGTGAGGAAGGGGCCACGAGCCAGGGACTGTGCAGCCTCTAGAAAAAGGCAAGGAAACGGATTCTCCCCGACACCTCCAGAAAAAACCAGCCCCTCGAAGCCTTGGTTCTAGACTTCTGACTGCCCGGACCATCGGAGAATGCATCTGTGTTGTTTCAAGCCACTGAGTTTGTGGTAATTTGTCACACGCAGGAAACTAATACAGAGGGAAACCAGCACAAGGAGGACTCAAATCAGCTGGAGAAGATGCTGGGGACCAGTTTAGTCCACTCCGGCTGCCATACCAGAACACCACACGGGGGCTGAAACAACAGCCAGGCACTGCCTCTCAGTCTGGAGTCTGGGAGCCCGAGATCAAGGTGTCAGCACAGCTGGTCTCCTTGGAGGCCTCTCTCCTTGCTGTGTAGACGGGCACCCTCTTCACGTGGCCATCCCTCTGGGCACACGCACTCCTGGCTTCTCCCCGTGTCCTAATCTTTTCTTATAGGGACACCAGCCAGATTATGGGCCTCATTTTAACGAATCACCTCTGTAAAGACCCTGTTTCCAAATAGTCATATTCTGAGGTGCTGGGGGAGGGGTTAGGGCTTCAACACGGGAATTCGGGGACACGTAACAGGGAGCCTCCAAGCCTGCCTCATTCCCACAAGGCCCTCACTTTTCTGGCAGCTTCCAGACCTCCCTAGGACGCAGCGTGAGCCCAGGCAGCCTCAGCCTGTAGAACCAGTTGGAGCTGCCAGGAGAACCGGTCGGGGCAGTCCAGGGGGTGTGGGTTTGCAGAAGGGACCGGAGTTCCCTGAGGACTGGTGGTCAGGACAGGACCCAGGCACCAGGCACGGAGGAACTCAGTCTCTCGCAGGCCAGACCCCAGAGCCACTCTCCCAGTCCTAACAAGGGCCGCTGAAGGCACCAGGGAACAAGCAGCAGTGGCTGGTGGCAGGCAGCGGGGTCGGGAGTTAGACGTGCTCTGGTGACTTGCTCTTTGCAGGGACATTGACACGGAAGGGGCAGAAGAGGCAGCAAAGCATGCAACACGCAGCCCCCAATGCAGCCCAGGACTGAGAGAGGAGAGGTCTCCTGATTCCTCCCTCTCCCGACACCACCCAGGCCCCTGACCACTCAGGGCCCCAGAGCCTCAGGCAGCAGGAGTGACAGACTGCCTTCCAGACTCCCTCCTCGCGGACCTGTAGCCTCCAGCCTCCACTGGGCTCCCCTCCCCCCTCCTCCAGGCCGGGATGGACTCGCTCACACCCACAAACTGCAAAGGCGCAGGGCGGGTTTCAGACAGAAGACAGCCCACGCCAGGTACACGAATGGAGAAGATTCAATACCTATAGTTACATAAGGTATAAAATTGCTACACTGGTGACTCAAAAGGTAAAAAGAGGCTGAGGCAGCAAAGGGAACAGCTGGGATTGTTAAAACGCGGAAACGTGGGCCTTGGACCCCAACCTCGGAGGGAGGGGGTCTGGCAGGTGCTGGCGTGTCTGAGGTGCCACGAAGTTGTTTTTACAAGCGTTGGAAAAGCCACAAAGGGATGCAGCTCCCCACCCCGACCCTCTGCCTCTGGGACACTGAGTGTTTCCACAGCTTCTTCATAAAAACACAACTCACATCCACGCGGAGAGAATCACATCCTTCCCGAACTCTTTCCTCCTGCATCACCACCGGCCTGTCTCAGCCAAGGGTGAAAAGTCTTGGAATCTAACAGGATGGCCGTTGAACCCAACCCTGACCCTTTTTCTCTCTTGCTACTTCAGCTTGTGTGATGGTTGATTTTAGGTGTCAACCTCATGGGGCTGACTGATGCCCAGGTAGCTGGTAAAATATGATTTCTGCCTGTGGCTACGAGGGCGCTTCTAGAAGAGATTCACATTTGAATCAGTGGGTGAGGAAAGCTGATCCCCCTCCCCAAGGTGATGGACCACGTTCAATTCTTTGAGGACCCACGTGGAACCAAAGGTGGAGGAAGGGGAATTTACTCTCTTTGTTGAGCGGGGACGTCCAGCTTCTCCTGCCCTCAGACGTTGGTGCTTGTGGTTCTCGGGCCTTTGGACTTGGACTGAATCACACCCCAGCTCTCCTGGGCCCCTCAGATGGTGGGACTTCTGACTTCTCAGCCTCCATAATCACGTGAGTCAATTCCTAGCATGAATCTCCTATATCTCTATATACCCTGTTGGAGAACCCTGGCTAATACGCCAGCAGCATCTCTCTTTGCCTTGAAGACGTTGATTTTATTTTATTTTTTATTGAAGTAGAGTTGATTTACAATATTATATTAGTTTCAGGTATACAACATAGTGAGTCAATATGTTTATAGATTATATTCCATTTATAGTTATAAAATAATGTCTATATTCCCTGTGCTATGCAATATATCCTTGTAGCTTATTTATTTTAGACATTAATAGTTTGTATCTCTTAACCCCCTACCCCGTCTCACCCCTCCCTGCTTTCTTCTCCCTGCTGGTAACCACTAGTGTGTTCTCTATATCAGTGAGTCTATTTCTGTTTTGTTATGTACATTTGTTTTGTTTTTTACATTCCCCATATAAGTGGTAACAGAGTATTTGTCTTTCTGACTTATTTCACTAAGCATAATACCCTCTAGGTCCATCCATGTTGTTGCAAATGGCAACACTTCATTCTTTTTTATGGCTGACAAGTATTCCATTGTGTATATATACCACACTTTATCCGTTCATCTGCTGTTGGACACTTGGGTTGCTTCCATTTCTTGGCTATTGTAAATAATGCTGCTATGAACATTAGGGTGCATGTCTCTTTTCAAATTAGTGGTTTTGGTTTGGTTTTCTTTTTTTTTTTTTGGATATATACCCAGGAGTGGAATTGCCGGGTCATATGGTAGTTCTATTTTTAGGTTTTTGAGGAACCTCCATACTGTTCTCCATAGTGGCTGCACCAATTTACATTCCCACCAACAGTGTAAGAGGGTTCCCTTTTCTCCACATCCTCACCAATATTTGTTGTTTGTAGACTTTTTGATGATAGCCATTTTGAAAGGTGTGAGGTGGTATATCATTGTGGTTTTGATTTGCATTTCTCTGATGACTAATGATGTTGAGCATTTTTTTATGTGCCTGTTGGCCATCTGTATGTCTTGTTTGGGAAAATGTCTATCAGGTCTTCTGCCCATTTTAATCAGATTGTTTGGTTGTGTCTGTGTGTGTTGAGTTGTATGAGCTGTTTATGTACTTTGAATATTAACCTCTTATCGGTCATGTCATTTGCAAATATTTTCTCCCATTCAGTAGATTGTCTTTTTTGCTTTGCTTGGTTTCCTTTGCTGTACAAAAGCTTTTAATTTTAATTAGGTCCCATTTTGTTTACTTTTGCTTTCATTTCTTTTGCCTTAGATGACAGATTGTTTAAAAATGTTGCTTTGATTTATGTCAAAGAGTGTTCTGCCTATGTTTTCTTCTAGGAGTTTATGGTTTCAGGTCTTACATTTAGGTCTTTAATCCATTTTGAGTTTATTTTTGTATATGGTGTGAGGAAATGTTCTAATTTCAGTCTTTTACATGTAGCTGTCCAGTTTTGCCAGCACCACTTATTGAAGAAACTGTCTTTCCTCCATTGATTATTCTTGCCCCCTTTGTCATAGATTAATTGACCATATAAGTGTGGGTTTATTTCTGGGCTCTCTATTCTGTTCCATTGATCTATGTGTCTGTTTTTGTGCCAGTACCATGCTGTTTTGCTTACTGTAGCTTTGTAGTATAATCTGAATTCAGGGCCTGTGACACCTCCAGCTCTGTTTTTCTTTATCAAGGTTGTTTTGGCAATTTGGGGTCTTTTTGGTTCCATATAAATTTTAGGATGATTTGTTCTAGTTCTGTGAAAAATGTCATGGGTATTTTGATAGGGATTGCATTAAGTCTGTAGATTTCTTTGGGTAGTATGGGCATTTTAACAATATTAAATTCTTCCAACCCATGAACACAGGATATCTTGCCATTTCTTTGCATCATCTTCAATTTCCTTCATTATTGTTTTACAGTTTTCAGAGTGTGGGTCTTTCACCTCCTTGGTTAAGTTTATTCCTAGGTTTGTTTTTTTTTTTTAATTAATTATTTATTTTATTTTTATTATTTATGGCTGTGTTGGGTCCTCGTTTCTGTGCCAGGGCCTTCCCCAGTTGCGGCAAGTGGGGGCCACTCTTCATCGCGGTGCGCGGGCCTCTCACCATCGCGGCCCCTCCTGTTGCGGAGCACAGGCTCCAGACGCGCAGGCTCAGTAATTATGACTCACGGGCCTGGTTGCTCTGCGGCATGTGGGATCTTCCCAGACCAGGGCTCGAACCCGTGTCCCCTGCATCAGCAGGCAGACTCTCAACCACTGCGCCACCAGGGAAGCCCCCTAGGTATTTTTTTAATGCGATTGTGAATGGGATTATTTTCTTGCTTCTCTTTCTTATAGTTCATTATCAGTGTATAGAAAAGCAACAGATTTCTGTATATTAATCTTGTGTCCTACAACTTTACTGAATTCATTTACTAGTTCTAATAGTTTTTTTTGGAGACTTTAGGGGTTTTTTTGTTTGTTTTTTTTTTAAAGCAAGCATCTGCCTTTGTTGTTGTTGTTGTTAATTAATTAATTTATTTATTTATTTTTATTTTTGGCTGTGTTGGGTCTTCGTTTCTGTGCGAGGGTTTTCTCTAGTTGTGGCGAGCGGGGGCCACTCTTCATTGCGGTGTGCGGGCCTCTCACTGTTGCGGCCTCTCTTGTTGCGGAGCACAGGCTCCAGACGCGCAGGCTCAGTAGTTGTGGCTCACGGGCCTAGTTGCTTCGCGGCACGTGGGATCTTCCCAGACCAGGGCTCGAACCTGTGTCCCCTGCCTCGGCAAGCAGATTCTCAACCACTGCGCCACCAGGGAAGCCCCCTAGGGTTTTCTATATATAGTATTGTGTCATGCAGCAGGGTCTCTCTGGTCTGACATCCCCCTACCTGTGGCTGGGAGGCTGGGTACACATAGGACCATGGGAGGTTTTCAGTGTAATTATCCGGGCTGGGTCCCCAGGGCAAATGATTTCCAGTTAGTCGCCTGCACTCGGTGAGGGATCCCAGGAGATAGGCTGGCAATCCTGTTCTCATCCATGCCCCTGTGAACCCGGTCATGTGCCCACGTGTCCTACCCAGCACCAGTCCAGCGAGTGTGGGCCGTAATTCCATATAATACTGTGGCCCTGAGCCCCAGGATTTTTTTTAACTCTCCACCGCTTGTTTGCTCTCCAGCACATGTGTTTGAGGAGCTTTGTTCTTAGAGCATGAGACTGTCAAACCTCACTTATAGGAAAGTCCAGAAAGGATGGTTTTCCTATTAGGATAATTCGAGGAGGGCATGATAAAGGGACTGGTTATGAAGGGTTAGAGGGTAGGTCCCTGGAGAAAATCTACCTTTCTGTAAACTATACCTCTTGGAAAATGGCAATGCTGCTCCAAGGTGACCCCAAGGGCTCTCACCCAAAAATCCCTGATGGACACAGGACAGCCCAGAGTCCCGAGTGGAGTCCTAGGGAGACAAGGGTGGTTTTAGGGTCTGAGAACGATGTGGACCATTCTGTGGGTCCCTAGCGATCCAGATCTTGGGCTTGAGAACGAGTGGGTTTCCCTGGCCTTATCCCCTCTCTTTCCAGCACATTCTCTGTGGAACCTTGGGATTTCCATAGGCTGCTTTGATTTAAAGCCAAATCTGAGATGACCCGGTGGGACCATCCACTTGCCTCGCTCTGTGTGGCTCGGTGACCCCCATGGATTTCCCTCTGAGGACCTGAGGCTTCTGCCCTCCCCCATATCAAGAAATGCCTTAGGGAACACGGGTCCCGTAATTGATGGGGTCAGTGACCCACAGGTCATTCTCCTGGAGTCATCTTCCTCTCCAGCTAGCAGTCCACACCCACAGAGCAGCACCCCTCGCCCAAGAAGGACAGTCTGTGTGGCACTGCCCCCCGGGGCCGACATTACCCAGCGCCCCTTTGCATGTCCCTCGAGGCTCCTCAAGTGCACTTGGCACTGCCAGTCAAGGGCAAGCACAGGGCCACGTTTCAGCCTTCTCCGGGCTGGCATTCAGGCTGGAGCCCAACACCCATCGCTCAGTTCAAAACCAAAAACAGCCCTGCAGGAAAACTCATCAGGCTCGGCTCCAGGCCAGCCAGTTAAAAGTGGATGCTGGTCCCTCAGAGGCTCACACAGATCATTTCTGCTAATTAAACAAATATTTTTCCAGACCGGTCTCGGTTTCCGCTACCGCCGTTGGCCCCAGTTGCTGGCACGCCATTGGACCTGTGCCCTGAGGAACAGCACAGATCAGGGGACAGACAGAGCTCTGGGGGCAACAGAAAAGACGTGTCTTCAGAGCAGAGGAGTCTGAGTCCAAACAGAAAGAAGGGCGAGGGAGGAAGCACGGATGCTCCAGCCCTGAGTCACAACCAGCTTACAGATGCCAGCTCATTCACACACACACAGACACACACAGACACACAGACACACACACACACACACACACGCAGACACACACACAGACACACACACACACGCAGGCACACACACACACGCAGACACACACACAGACACACACACACACAGACACACACACAGACACAGACAGACACACACACACAGACACACAGACACACACACACACAGACACACAGACACACACACACACACACACACACACAAATAAGCAATCTAGGGCACAATAACGATTCCAAATTCCGAGGCTTGAGGGCATTTTGTTCTCCCCCTGAAGGAAGCGCGAGGGCAGCTCAAGAAGTTACTTGGAGAAAGGAGCTAGGAGATGAGGTTCAAGGTCTCCATGTAGCCAACATCAGCAGGGCTTCTGAACCCCTTTGGGAGTGTAATTATCATAGTCACCGCCCGCTTCCCCTCACCTGACAGCCCCTGCCTCCCAGAGAAATGTCCACACACATCACGTTTCCGCACCAGGTCAGGAAGTGCAGGACCCTGAGGCCAGCCAAAAGCAGACCGCTGATGGCAGGTCCAGAATCCCAGTGCCGGAGCAGTTGGTCCCTGAATGGGAAAGAGTTTGTCCTCTTTCTGCCCCCGCAAGACCCTGACTGGAAGCGCTCAGCTCTCCAGAGCCTCCCACTGCCATGTCCCCACAAACCCTGAGCCACCCTTTACACCTGGGACCACTGGCTTTTCTTAGAAAAGGCTGAGCTTCTCACTGCCCCATCCCCATGAAGACCTGCCAGGCCTGGCTGCACGGAAGGAGCGATGCCCGTGAACTTTTTCCTCTCTTGAACCAGGTCTGTAAAGCAGAGCAAAGCAGAGGTGCTCCGGTTGAAGAGGGGGTGGGAGAAGACCCCCCACTGACCCCTAGGTCTCTGGGAAGCACAGTTAGAAAATGCTGGACTAGGAGATTCCTAAGTGCCCTGCAGCCCAGGAATGTTATGATCAGAGACTCTGGATCTAAAACACCCCCCTCCCCGCCATCCCACTACCGGTCACCCATAAAACCAACACTCGCTTGACTAGTTATGCATTCCTTCTTTCCAGATCATTCCATTGTAGTGAACTGATGAACTAGCCATGCTTCAGGGTTCAGGGGGTGTTATTAGGTTAATGACCCAGTCCAGCCCCTAAGGGAGCTGCATAGTAGTGGGAATCACTTTGCTCCAAGTGAGAAATGTTAAAATATATTTTTTGCATTTTTAAAAATATTATAAGCAACTGCTATACCATAGAAATACATTGCAAGAGAGGTGAAAACTCCCCCTCTCCTCTCCCTCCAAATCCAAGGCCTGGGATAAAGCAGTACTTAAGTGACAAGCATCTTGGCAGGTCTGGCGATTCGTGCCAGGAGAGCTGGGTACCTCCACCCTCCTGGGGCTCTGGCCTGTGCCGGTGCAGCTGACCAGGGTTCTTGGTCCCCTTAATCAATAGAAATTGATCAGAGGCCAGACAAGAGATTCAGTCAAGGCTTTATTGGGGCCCCTGCTGCAGCAGGGAGGAGAGAGAACAAACAAGTTCCCTTGCTTGCTTCCCAAGGTGGGGCGCGAGCTGGTTCCTTATGTGGGGTGAGGGTAGGGGTGTGTCCACGGGTCCGGCTGGAGGGGTGGCTTAGGTGTTCTGCCCACCCCTTTGGTGGTGCTGGGTGCAGGGGGCACACACAGGACCCTGCTTTTGCTCCCGACACCCTGTTTTGCTCCCTGGCTCTTGGAGGTGGCAGTTGGGTTTTTTGGTCTCTTTGTATCTTGTCCAGAATTTGCCCCAATTCGCGAGCAGGCAGGCACGCAGTTTTACGCAGTTATTTTTAGTCCCTTATAGTTTCTTTGTGTTTTGTTGCTCGAGGAGACGAGGAGAGGTGTGTCCAGATGCAAGCATTGCAGCACTGCAGCAAAGGGTCCCAGGGCCCAGCCTGTCTTACAGGTGCTGCCATGACAGCCTTTCCTGGGGGCTCATAAAACATAGGGTTGTATGAATTCCAACCCTCACTCCCTAAACAAGTGCAACTCTGAGCCTGTCACTTGCTCCTGCTGCCTTCCTGAGATAAAGGGTTAACCTTTATCTGACCCCGCAGGGAGAAAACCAAACCATAAAAGCATCAGTCATCCCCTGATGAAGAAATGATGGTCCAGCTCATGAACACCAGGCAATCGGGGCTGAATAATCATCAGAGCTTCCAAACCACCAGGGGTCTGAGGTCTCTACAGACCTATGCTTCCAGGAGCTTTGAATTTATCAGGACTGGCAAGAAGCATCGAGTCCAGCACCACACGTTGTCTTGTGCAGACTCTACTTGAACACTTCTGGTGACGGGGAGCTCTCCAGCTTGCGTTGGAAGAAGGTCCTGATAATCAGGAAGTCCTCCCTCACAGGGAGCCCAGACCCTCTTCCCAGGTTGTGCACAACCCCTGGGGCATCTGCTGGGCCCCACACGTATAGGAGCTCCCCACGCAGTACGCTGACACCTCACGAGATAAAAAATGCCCATCTCACATCAAAGAAACTTCTCTGCATTATGAGTCACCCGGCATCTTTCAGGCTGGACATTTTCTCCCCTAATAATCAGACCTTCCCTGAGCTCAGCCAGGCCAAGTGTTTCATCTCCATGCATGTCCTGTTTGAGCACCAGGGGAAGTCGTGGGTACATCTGATCTTAGAGCTGGGAGCAAACAATACATCAAAGGCAGCTCCTTTTGAAAGTAGCAACTGCCCTGTTACAATCCAGCAACAAATTCCACCTGGCATTCCAGGAGGAAATCCCAGCTGACCTCTCCCTCCCCGAGATCCTCCAGAGCTTAACTCACTGCCCGCACCGTCCATCAGACACTTCTCACTGCCCGCACCGTCCATCAGACACTTCATCACGTGCTCTTTCCAGGCGTCTTTTCTCCTGGAGAGGAGAGTCTGAGTAGACAGAGCGTTTCTCCTTCCCCAGCCCCACATTCTGATCACAAGCTAAGTGCGGGGTCGCAGAGAACTCACTAAGTTCTCTGGCTGAGGGGTCACACCCCAGAGACCCTCGTGGTGCCGCTGCTGCACCACAGCACTGGGGGGCGTGGGCCTGGAAGAAGACTGAACTCAGCGCCTGCCTGGGGTGGGGGGTCTCCCCGCAGGACAAGGGGAGCCAGCTAGCACGTTCGGATGGCACTTCTGCATCGTGGCGTGGGAGGATGGCACGAGCCTTCCCATGAGCTGAGCGGACACGGCAGGAGGGACAGGCTAACCCAGAAGGAAGGCAGCTCCTGGGGTGCAGGGGTGCACAGCCGGAGCAGAGCTAAGGGGAGGAGACAGGAGCCCAGCTGGCGAGGGTGTCCCCCACGTCGGGGAAAGCTGCTGTGCTAGGGACTCACCCCTGGAGAAGGCCAGCAACGGTGCCTGGCATGAAGAGACCACTCTGGACCACAGCACCACTGCCCCCTGCATCCCTCCTCTCATCCCGACCCCGAGGAGCCCGGGGCCCAGGCAGGAGGCTCCAGCCCAAACCTGGGAGGGCAGTGGCCAAGGCTGGACAGGGCTGGACCTCGCTCCTACACTTCTGGGCACACATGCCCCAACGCTGACAGGAGCCCCGGGCCCCCTCCTGGCATGGGGAAGGACACTGTGCCCTCCAGCTGCCTACTTCAGAAGAGGGGTCCTGGGCAGAAATGAGGGGCAAGGCGACGGTCTCCATCTGGACACAGGAAGGAGGCACCATCCTAACCATCCATCAACAACACCACCTGTTAGGGAAGGTTTCCCCTGGGCTCCTCCCAGGGGACTTGAAACTCGTTGTGTGTGGTATTGATCTCACCTTTGATTCCCAAATGCCCTGGAATGTCTGGCACAAAGAAAGTGCTTCCAAGATATTTACTGGATTGAGTTTAACAAGGAGCCCAGTGTCTGGGGACAGCTCTGGTGTTTTCAGCATCACAGAATCAGCCAGCTGTCTGGTTCTATCGCCCTTTACAAGTGAGAAGGGCATCCTGCCTGAAATCACTGTCTTGGAGGCGGGAGAGACTTTGGAGGAAGGAAGTGCAGTTCCAAGTCAAGATCATTACATACTTCAGTGTATTGGGGCCCAGATAAATCAAAGATGATACAATCTGAAATCTCTCCCAAGCGTCCTTATATGGGAGATTCGTCCTACAGCCATAACTCAGTACATAGATGCACTTTTTTTGGTAAGTGCACGAAATTTTTTTATGGGTCTTCCTCTCCACAGAGGATGCCTCAGCAAAGTGCTTAATAAATTGAGAGTACCATGTCAGCAAATATTTTGGAGTGTAGACCCTTGGTGCAGTTTTGCACTGACCATTGCCATGGGTGAACTTCTGATCTTTGATCAAGTGGGGTTTTTTTTTTTTTTTTTTTTTTTTTACTCTTCCCCAAGATCCGCAATACCTCTGGGTAACCTGGACCATATAAATATTTAACCAAGTTGTTCCACGTGGGATTTTCAAGTATGAATGATGCAATCTCCATCGTAAGAAAAATCTATGTTCCCCTGATTTGCAGTCACAACCCACCACCCCTGCAGACCACCCCCCCCCACACACACACTGCCTTTTTCTTACCACACACACACTGTCTGGAGAGAGAGCCAAGGGACCTCCGGGGAGGAAACTGCGAAGAAACGGAATGTCTAAATAAAGTCAAGTCTTCTCAGAGCACCTCGCGTTCATTATTCAAAGAACATTTCACACATACCCTCTCGCTCTGTACAAAGCACACCTTCCCCGGTGGCTCGGAAAACTCACAGACAGCCAGGCCTAATCAGTAGACATGCACATCCATAAATATCTGGTCCTTCGAGCCAGCCTCTAATGTAACTGCAGCCTTGGGAGGAAAATGCAAAGAATATTTAAACTTTAAACAATGACACATCACCAAAACTAACGGGCAAGGGCTAGTCGGGTTCTCATCTAAAATTAAATGTAGTGTTGTTTGCAGAACTTTTACTCAAGTGCCTTCAGATTCTTCCCTGAAATAGATTTGAGTCTTTGCCTCTTGCTCGTGGCTTTGTCTCCAGACAGCTTGCACTGATGGGAAAAGGTCGGCGTGGGTGCAAGGGGAGGGGTCTTGACCACAAGGCTGGGAGTAATGGACTGATCCCATCCAGAGATTCTTTGGAAACAAGTTGGAAATGATCTTCTAAAGGATTTGGACACCTTAAGAGAAACACATTCTATTTTATTTAAAACAGTCTTGCAAGTCAAGCAATCCATCCGTGGCTGGTTGTTGAGAATAGCGGGAACATGACCACCCAACAATGGCTCTCAAAGAGCCAGTGATACAGTTTCCGGAGGTGAAGAGCTGAGTTTACTGGTCCGAGGCTGGGGAGAGGTCAAGGTCCAGCCCTGCCATGTACTAGAGTTTGTGCCTCGCTGGACAAGTTATTGAAGGTCCGGTTTCCTCATCTGTAAGATGGGGATGAGCTTTGTTGGGAAGGTTAAGTGTGGAGGTACCCAGGGGCCTGGCACGTACCAGTTCCCTATAAAGGTGGGTTATTACTGTCACCCATAAATAATGCTCCGAGGTACCAGGTGACATAGCAAGT
Organism: Balaenoptera acutorostrata; assembly: GCF_949987535.1. NCBI lineage: Eukaryota > Metazoa > Chordata > Mammalia > Artiodactyla > Balaenopteridae > Balaenoptera > Balaenoptera acutorostrata. Next base: position 26,317,271 of record NC_080066.1, on the reverse strand, counting down.
AAGTGGCACCGTCATTAAATTCATGGAAGCTCAGTGGTAGAGAGATCGGGGCGACACAGAGAGGGAGGACGGTGTCCACAGAGAAAACGTTTAGCCGTGACTACGATTTCAGAGATCTGGTCACTAAACATCCCAACCACGACCCTCGCTCCTCCTTAGGCTTGGTTTATTCTAGTCTTGGCCAGACGGGATGGCTGTCTTGTAAAGGGTGGGATTTGGGGCCGTCTGCTTCTGTTCTGCTGGCCTCCCCTCCCACCCTGGACACCACATCCCAGTGAGCGACTCGAGATGGAAAGGGGGCGGTCCTCAGGCCGCCCCCAGAGCAGGGCTGCAGAATGTCTTCAGTGGCCTTACAGTGAGATGACCACCAGCTTCCTTTCCTGCCCGTGAGGAGGACCCAGAAGGATGGGCGGGCAGAGTGGGGAGATACATCCACACCTGCAGTTAGAATCCATTTGACCCATGCGCATCCCAACCCTGTGACCAGCCTGGGAAAGGACCCAAGTGGACCCTGCATGTCGTATGAATCCCGGATGAAGGGCTGGCTGCGAGTCCCGGTGCACAGCCATTTGGGGAGGGTCTGGGAGAGTCTGCGTTGGGTTCACTCCCTTCTTTGTGCAACCTGCTGGTTGAGCATCTGCTGACAGGTCGTCCAGTTCTGTTAGGAGATGATGGGAAAGGTGAGTCAGAGCACATGGGGCTCAAACAGGTGCCCAGGATGCTGGACTTTACTCGGTGGACAATGTCCCTTCTGGCTTCTTATCACCGTCAGCGTCCCATCAGTGATAATAGTAATGCAAATAACAACAGCAATACCTAGCATTGCCTGCGAGCTTAGCATGAGGCGTTGTTTGAAGATTTTGCGTGAGTTAATCCTTCAGTCTTCAGTACACTCTATGGGGAGAGATTTCTGTTTTACAGATGAGGAAACCGAGGTGCAGGAAGTTTAATGATGCTTCCCAGAGGCAAAAGCTCCAAGTGGCAGAGCGAGGCTCCCGACTCTGCCTCTCCTGACAGTCCCCTCCCAAGTTCACGTCACCTCCTCGGCCCCCTCCTTGCTCCCGATCGCGACCACCGCCCCGTGCTCTGGTCCTAACCCTCCACCCAGGTTTATCTCTACACCCAGCCCGTCTTCACCATAGCCACTCTCAGGGCTGGAAAGCAGTCTGATGGCCCCACCCCTGTCACAAAAGGTGGAACATCTCATAGAGGCATCTTGTATGCTCTTTAACTATTCATCTGCTCCCATCAGCGGCAGCGCCTGCCACCTCCTTGGTCCCCCAAAGTAAGCTCGGAGGCCCAGGGCTGTGTTTACTTCACACTGTGCTGCCTGGACATAGAGAGCGGGGCTCAGCACAGGCCCCGATGAGTCCTGGTATAGAGCCCGTGCCAGTGCAGCGTGCCAGCCCCAAAATGGTTTCTCAGGGATCTGGACATTTTCTTCTTTGAAACCCTCGAGTGACAGCAGCCAGATTCCTCTGCTCTCCCTGTACCTCTGTCCCCAGAGTCTTGTCCTCACACTTCCTCCCCACCTGGAATGTCTCCGTAAAGGAATGAGGAGGCCCTGAAGGGACAGCCCCCCAGCAGCAGAAAGGCCTGTCATCGCCACCTTCGTGGCCCCAGCCACTGAAGCTTCATGACCCCACAGACCAAGGCTGACCCCTGGGAAGAAAGGACATGGACATTTCATTTAACACAACTGAAATCTCAATGAAATGAACACCAAAGGCAGTAGCCCAGAGTTCCCCAAAGGGAAGGGACTTTGAAGTTGGGGAGATCTGAGTTTTTACTACGTATTCTTTTTCTGCCATTTGTGTCATACATAAAGCGTGTATAATTCCTGCTGTATTCGTCCAAGGAAGTACCAGCTGCTGTAACAAGCCACCGCCAGCCTTGGTGACTAAATGCAATAAAGCATGCACTTCTCTCTCTCAGGCAAAGCAGAGTGATCATGCGGTTCTCCAGACGGCTCTGCTCTGCCCTGCGGCACATGGTCCTCCACCAGACCTGCTGCCTTAACCAGCTGACTGGGGAAGAGAGGAAGCTAGAGAGGAGGGGCCCTGGGGTCAGCCTGGAAGAGGCGTACATCGCTTCAGCCACGTCCCCCATCTGGAAGTAGGGAGAGGAGGGGCAGGAAACGTGGAAAACCAAATGATTTGGAGAACACCTGCAAGGACTGCTTCTGTCTCATCTACCTGACAGAACTGTGTTTATCAGAACAACACAGAGAGGCGCTGAACAGGGTCCTGGCCCGTGGTAGATGCCAAAATAATAAATTTCCTTCTTTCTTTGCCGTTGGTGGTTAGTTGGGGCTGGACGGTTTCTAGAATGATGTCTGTGTGTAGAGGAGCCCTAGGTCTTTTTTCTTTTTCTAAGGACCTGCTAATGAGGCTTTTTGCGGCACTAGCCAGTCATCAGAGGCCCAGGGGTGTCCGGCGGCGGTGGGGGGGGGTGGCAGTGGTCACCCTGATTTTCCGGAACATTTGGAAAGCTGTGCGCTGCGGACCACGACGACGTGTGCTCCCACACCTCCACCCACCCCGTCAGCCACAAACACACGTCTGTCCTGCTCCGGAAGGAGACGGAGGCTCAGGTGACTGGATTCCGAATTTCCTCAGTGAAGATTAAAGAGGCTCGAGGAGTCAGTGCGGACGGAGCCAGGGAATGAGCTGTCTCTGGCTGAGAAGGTGTGACTCAGGGTAGAGTCAGCTGTTCCCCGCAGATGCTGGGAGGCTGGTGGGATGAGACACAGGGGAGGCAAGAGGCAGAGGCTCAGACTCTTCCCTCACCTCCCCTTTATCCCTTCCTGCCCTCACCTGAGGCTTGTTGATGTAGTAGGGGAGGGGATGGAGGGGGCTGTTGGCCAAGGACCCTGTGTCTTGGGGGCAGAGACAAGGTGCTGGTAAGGATGGGTGGCCTACAGGGATTCAGACCACCTCCAGGGAGCAAACGGAGCTCAGTATTGGCAGACAATCAGTTGCACAGAAAGGGAAGAGAAGCAACTCAACACAGCTTGTGGGGGAACCCATCCCCACCGTGGCCCATGGTTCGTTGTCTCTGAGAGTCTTCCCGCCAGGCTGAGGGAGCTTTCTGTGAGATTCACAGGTTCTCGGCTTCCAGGAGGAGCCCCAGTACTTTCTCATCTTGGTTTTGGGCATCCCGTTGCTATTGGTTACAGCAGCATCCAACAGCAGCTGTTATGTGGCGGCTGACCCCTCGGGCAGCCAACCTCCTTCCCGCAGCCTCATGCTCCCCAGCGCTCCCTGGGGACACATCACCTGCTCATCCCCAGGTCCCTGGGCCTCTCGGTGGCTGTGCCGATGGGGCCTCCAGACCCCTCGGGTTCCTTCTTCCCACACCTGCTTTTCACTTATAATCCCCCAGCAAGGAGAAGAGGAGAGCAGGGAAAACAGTGCCATGAGAATCCATTCTTCTTTGGGATGATTGTTTTCCCTTCATCTCTAAGGGTTTGGAAGGTGAGGAGGCCCCACGATCTTCAACCTAAGAAAAGAGGCAGAACGCGGCAGCTCTGGCCATGAGCACCCAGGTGTGGGGGGAGCTCATTTCTTGCAGGCCATCTTCCTTTCACTTCTCCAGAAAAGCCACAAAATGCAAACACACACACATTCAAATCCAATCTGGACAAAACCGTCAAGAACCCTAACACAGAAGCTGGGGACATGCCAACCGACTTCTCACCCAGCTTCAGGGGACCATCTCCTGACTCACTTTGGTGGTCCTGGCACCTGGCTATGGTTCTGGCCCCTGGGCAGTTACTTTAGAAGCTGAATTTCCATAACCGTGTGATAGGCCCTCCTCTAGGCCTTCAGATGCTCCCCCTGCCTTCCTTTCCCACTGTCTCCCAGATCCCTCCTTTTAAGACTCATATTTCATCTTAAGCCAGATTTCTCTTTTCTCCTTAAGCATGATGACTGGCCATCACCATGACAACCCTCCCACCCCGCCAACCTCCTCTTAGGAATGGGCCCACAGGCAGGGGCTTGTCCTTGTCCTGTGTTAGTCAAAGTGAGTCAAAGCTCAGCTTCCACCAGGATCAGCCATGAGTGCTCCTCCCATTTGTTTCCTCGTAGCTAGGATGACTCCAGCACTGGAGAGCTTTGGGTAAGGCAGGAAAATCCTTCCCTGGGAGCAGGAAGTAGGTTATCTTCCTTTGGAGTTGGCTCATCCAGTGATAAAATGGGGCTACTCTGGGTCCCTGCACAGCACAAATCCCACAATGCAAGATCATAAAGCATCTTAAAATATATATTTTTAAAACAAATACATATTTTAAATATATGTTTAAATATAAATAGATATATATTTTAAATATATATTTAAATATAAATATATGTATATATACACACATACACACACACACACACACAATAGTTATATATATATATATATATATAACTATTTTGAAGATTTTTCTCACACAGATGATCAGAAACTACTCTGATGGGTGATTTTGCTCAAAAATTAAGCTAGCCGTAAATCCACAAAAGATGGGCATGAATGGAAGTCATCTCACAAACCTTGCTGTATCTTGTGGGAAGCAAACATACTGCACACATTTGACTTCTCAAGATATTATGAAAATATTTGTGGGGCAAAAATACTCAGGTGTAGATTTAAATAAATTTTGTTAAAGTAACCATCTATAAATGTTTGCCCAGTGCGAAGGGGGAATACTCCCTGCTCAAAACTTGTATTCCTTAAGGAATCATTTTAAGAGAATCAGCTAATTAAATAATACCAGTATTTTTCATTGTGGTTGAAGGGAATAACTCTCCTTTTCCGATACCTGTGTGCATTTTGTTTTGTTCTGTGATAGGAATGATATCAAATGTATTTTATTAATTTATGGCCATGTTACTGAACCTAAGTAGAAAAGCCACACCTGGATGTGGGTGTAGTAGGTGCGGTCTCTCCGACAGGTGAGGTCATTTTTAATATCACTCACCAGGTAAGAGGAGGTAGGTGGCTTAGATCTAAGATGATAGGAGGATCAGAGATCATTAAACCTTGATCCAGTGCTGATTTCACAAGTGTATCCACATGTAAAAATTCATCAACCTGTGCAGCTGCGTACACGGAACTATATCACCTCACATCCCGTAGAAAAATAGAATAAGTGATCAGAGGGCATGCCGAAGGCAAACTTCAGAGAGCATCTCAGTTCTCTTGGCTTTGACCATAGAGGTGTCAGAATACCCGCTGCCCCCCGCAAACTGAAGAGAGAGGCTAGAAGGGAGGAGAATGGGGCCCAGACAACACACCTGTAAAATGTTGCAACCTGTGAGGGCTGGGAGATGCATATCTAAGTAAGCAGTACGATATGCTAGTTTCTCTTCTCTCGGACTTTGTAAGCTAATTTGTTTTATGTGTTTTGGATTCTCTCCATTTATTTCCTTTATTTCTCACTTAGTATTAGACAAAGTACGATTGCTTATTGTTATTCACAGTAGTGATGTTCGTTAAAATAGCCACGAACACTGAATTAGCAGACACTAAACCATCGCTCCTGGGTGGGGGGCGGGGGGGGGCGGAGAGACAGAATTAGGCTCCTGCAGCTGCTGGTTAACACGCAACCTTGTTTTGTGCGTTTCTGTGTAAAGACACCTTACTTAGTGGGTATTGTTAGGGCAGAAAGGTGGCGACAGTGCGGGCAGGTATCTTTCTCTCTCCCTCCTTCCTCCTCCCTCCTTTCTTCCTGGCGTTCTCTCTTCCTCTCTCCCTTTCGTTTTTCTCACTCTTCCTCTTTCCATTTATTTATTTGTTTGGCTGCGCCGGGTCTTAGTTGCAGCATGCAGGATCTTTAGTTATGGCATGCGAGCTCTTGTTGCGGCATGTGGGATCTAGTTCCCTGACCAGGGATCAAACCCGGGATTGCATTCCCTGCACTGGGAGCAAGGAGTCTTAGCCACTGGACCACCAGGGAAGTCCCTTCCTCTTTCCTTTTTAATTACGTCTTTCCTGATTAAAGTAATTGTATCAGACACCTGGGCACATCTCACTCTGGGTAACAAGGACTTGACCTTCCGTTCTGGAAGCAGAGAGGCCCACTGGGAGGCTACTGATGATCGACAGTGGAGATTGCAATAGGTGTTCATATTCATGACATATTTGGAAGGGAGAGCTGGCCGAATGTGCTGGAGGACTGAACGTAGGGAGAGGAAGGGCAAGGGATCAGGGTCTCTAAGATTTCTGACCAGAACAACTGAAAGTTGGAGCTATCGGTTACTGGGATGGAGAACACCGGTGTGAGGGAGGGGCAGGACTGCAGGGGGTGCCCAGGAGCTTGGCTTTTGATGTTAACTTTGACCTTCCTCATGGGTCTTTGGGTTCAAGTAGGATTCCAAGTAAGATCCAAACGTATTTGCTCTGCCTCTGTCTGCTCAGGCAGGCCCTCAGCCCGTGAGAAATGCCACCCACCCCACCCCTCCACTGCTGAGAATTTCCCAGGGTCCACAGGGAAATGCCGATATGAAGTCACAAAAGAGTGGGGCATGGCCGACAAAGCTGGAAAGCCCTCAGGTGCCCAAGTGAGCACATTTCCTATGGAGATGGTGTGGGGGGACACATACACGCCTCTCTCCTGCTGTAGTAAGATTATGGGGGGGTGGGGGTTGATGACATCACCAGGATGGCGACTTCCCTCCCCATCATGAGAGACTGTCCTGAAATGTCTGTCTTTCTTCTGTTTCCCCTGAGTCCCTTTGCACAAGATTCTCCACTGAGTCAGAGTTGCCCACTTTGCCTCAAAGAGTGTTCAAGTTTCATACAAGAAAGCAAAAAGGAAGAAGGGCCCCGGATCCATTTCTCACTTCCTGATAAGCCACCAATGCCCAACCCAGAATCTACAGCTAGGAGAGCTGGAACTTTGGATTCCAAGAGGAGGCTCGCCTCCGGAAGAGGCTCTTTGATGATCGGAGGGGGTGGCACACGAGGAAGTGGGTAGAGCTCACCCCTCACGACAGGCTGGGGAGACTCCAGAGGAAAGCCGGGGCCACTCACCTCCCGGGAGGACTGGATGACAGTCATGGTCTGAAGGATGGGGAGCGGGGTGGGCACATCCGAGGGACCTGAGATAAGGCATCAGATCTGAGAATCACATCGGTTTCCGCCAGGCGACGGTCGGAGGCCAGGAAGCCGCATCAGGGCACCAGGCTGATGCCCACACATCCCAGTCTGTTCATGCTGGCGAGCCTGCTTGATCCCCACCGAGAGGGACACTCATTGTCCCTGTGCCGCACGCCACACCGCCCCGTGGGTTTCCCCCAGAAGGGACACAGCCGCTGCCTCGCTTTCCCAGGGACCCATCAAAAGTCCTGCCTGTGTCCCTTTCTGAACAGCCCAGAATGCCTTTCAGCTCCAAAACAGAAGGTCAAGTGTTTGTTACCCAGAGTGAGAAGATGTGCCCAGGTGGTGTTTGATACAATTCCTTTAATCAGAAAGGAAGTAATTAAAAAGGAAAGAGGAAAAGTGAGAAAGAAAGAAGAAAGAGAGATGGAGAACGCCAGGAAGAAAGGAGGGAGGAAGAAGGAGGGAGAGAGAGATACCTGCCTGCACTGTTCCTGCCTTTCTCTCCTCTCTTTCCCTTTTCTCTGGCTGAGTCAGATCAACACCTGCCAGCTAGCAGCTTAGAGCTCGGCTTGCCCAGGAAGGACACCCACTGAGGAAGTGTCGGGGCCTGAGCAGGAGAGAACGTGGCCCCCACCTGCCCGGGTGAGTTGCTCCAGGCTCCTAGAAGCAGGGTGATGAGTGGGACTTCCCTGGTGGCACAGTGGTTAAGAATCCGCCTGCCAATGCAGGGGACACGGGTTCGAGCCCTGGTCCGGGAAGATCCCACATGCTGCGGAGCAACTAAGCCTGTGTGCCACAACTACTGAGCCTGCGCTCTAGAGCCCATGAGCCGCAACTACTGAAGGCTGCGCGCCTAGAGCCCGTGCTCCGCAACAAGAGAAGCCACCGCAATGAGAAGCCTGCACACTGCAACGAAGAGTAGCCCCCGCTCACCACAACTAGAGAAAGCCCGTGTGCGGCAATGAAGACCCAACACAGCCAAAAATAAATAATTAATTAATTAAAAAAAAAAAAAGCAGGGTGATGAGGACGATTCACAGCTGTGTAGCCCCTCATTTCATTCTGCTACCGAGTGTGAGGTAAGCAAGGAAGGCCTTTGACTCTGCCTTCTGCCGAGAAATGAAAACCCCGAGAGGGGAGGTGATTTGCTCAAGGTCACACAGCTGGCAACTGTCCTCAAGTCCCAGCATGTGACCCCAAGAGCAGCTGTGCTTTTCTCTGTGGAGCCCTGTTGTCCAGAGATGTGCTTTATAGCCTGACCACCGGCACGGATGGTGCCCATGTCCCTGTAAATTCTACACTCGGTTGGCAACAATCTGGTGGTAATAAGAGCTAACAGTTATCATATACCAGGTCTTTTTCTAAGCATTTTGTATTCACTATCTCATTCAATCCATAGAACAATCCTACTGACAGGTGAGGAAACTGAGGCACAGAAAGTGAACAACCATCCTGTGTACATAAACGTGGACCCCAGAGTCAAGCATGGCAGTGGGACTCCAAGTCTGTGACAATTACACTGTCAGGGGCCCCTTTAGAAAGGGCCCATTTAAGGTGCCTTAAAATGGAATCTTCAAAGAATCTCAACCAATCTGAACCGACTTCAAGTAGTGCTTGAGCACAGACACCCCGTCCTGAACTCCATACCCTAACAATAGCCCTGATTCCTATCCAGTCCCACCCGGGTCTCACCTGCCCAGGTGTGATATTGAGCTTTGCCTTGCAGATGTCTGTGCACACAGTGGGTACTCAATCAACATTGGGTTGTTGTTGATCAGTTGGTTGGTTGAATGAAATAACGAATATTGTAATCTCAGAATCCCACCTTCCCAAAGTCCCTTCTCCAGCAGCCTTAAGACCTGACATTTCCAATGTGAAGATCACCAGTTCAAAAGCTTGATGGCAACATAAGTATTTTAATGGGATCACAAATAATTTTGCCAGGGAAGATAGAACCTGTTAAGCTAATGGTTACCCAGCACTCATTTCTCTAGTCCATCTTCCCTTTCATCCATGGCACCCATACCAAGGACAGGCACATGGTGGGTGTGCTTTGATGGAAAAGAGGGAAGAAGTCAGAAAAGGTCTGGAGCAGAGCTTCCAAATTAGCTCTAGAAAAACTGTTGTGAGGCCATCTGCCCCTCAAGTGAGCTTGCTTATTCATCTTTAAAGGATGGTTATCTGCTGTAAAGGGACATCCAATCTTTAATGTGTTACCACGATCACAAATCTTCCCAAAAGATGGGAAGTCCTCAGTGTGAGCTGGACTTCTGGAGTGGAAATGAGCATCTGCAAGCCCCCTCCCCTTTAGTCCGGGGTCAGATCGGTTCTGTGTGTCTGTGGAATTACTTGCCATTATCACTAGGGGACAACGCTGTTCTGCAACCCCTCCTCTCCATGTGAACAGGGGAGCAGACCCTGGACATTCTTGCCTCTGTCTGACCTGGGGAGGGGCCATGGGGCATCTCAGTTCTACCAGGGGTCTGGACAAGCTGCTCAACCTCTCTGGACAGTAGGGCGGAGGCTCAGCAAGTGAAGGGCTTGCACAGAGCCCATTACTCTGGATAAAGTTCTATTGACCGATAAGGACGTGGCTCACACCTCACGCGTTTATGCAAACGCGTGTTTGTGCTTGTGGGTGGGGTGCGTGCCAGGTGGGAACGTGCACCCTCCCACGTGGACACTGCCAGGCCCAGGGCCAGGTCCCTCCAGTACAACGGCCCAGGACCTTGTCGTGAGGGCCCTGTGCTCCTGAGTCACAGCCTCTGTTCTCAGGACCTCGGGGGACGTGGGTCGTGTAGCTGTCACTCCTCAGGTGGCGGGGCTAGAGGGGAGGATTCTTGCAACAGGAGTTGTTCAACAAGTATCTACTAAGCACCTAATGTGTACCATGCATGGGGGTTAGAATCCTCTTTAGGTGGATGGGGACAAGGTCAGGGAGCCAAAGTTATTGACACAAGATTTTTTCTTTATAAATTTGATATCTATTCACACAACATATGGAATGCTTACTGTGTCTGGGATTTTGAAAGCAGAGGAAGAGGAAATCTAGCTGTGACCATGATTGGGACCAAGTTTCCACCAGCCCTGTGGGATCCAGGAGCAAAGGAGAAGGGCCGCTCCTGCCTGCACACCCGTGGAGGTGGGCACACCTGCTCATACCTCTTCCACACCTGGGGCCCAGGAGTGGGGTTCGGAAACTCTGCAGTTGGAGAAACGCAGCCTGGACAGTAGATTCTGGGTGGAGGACAGGGACAGGGACCTGAAAGCAGATCCCATCTGTGTATCCTCTTTCTCCTGCCTCAGGCCTCATGCCTCGGGCCGTGGACTTGGTAAGGACAGAGCTTCGCGGTGGCCTCCCTGGATGCAGGACTCACACCCGCTGAATTGCTGCCCGGTGGCCTTGGCCTTGAGCTGGCAGGAGGCTCTGAGTGTGTGAGGTGCCTCCAGGGCTCCCAGGGTTGAGGGGCCTTGTTAGCCCTCTCCCTGCCCTGTCATGGCCACCTTTGCACTTTGCAGGCCTCTGAAGCAATAATCACACCTCCCTGGGTGAGCTGGGCCTCAGAAAGACCAGGATCCCAAAGCCACAAGCTCTTTGCAGCCCTGACACTGAGGAGGGTGGCTCTGGGCCTCCCTGCGGGGTTGGTTCCTTCTCCTCAGGGCACTCACAGGTTCCCCAGGCCTCCCCCTGGGTGCATGCTCTCGGAGCACTTATTCACGTGGCTTTCACGCCCACAAACCCCGGACCTGGTCACCTTGACCACACCCACCTGCATTACAGCATGAGAAACCCAAAATTCAGGGAGATTAAACACATCGCCGAGCGCAAGCGGATGACTGGCGTCTGAGTCATTCTGAGGCCTTACAAGCATGGTTTCAACAAGGACAGAGCCTGAGGCCAGGCGCCCCCCAACAGAAATGAGACGCAGGGAGAGAGAAACCCTGCGCCGGGCAGGTGGCTAGGTTAAAAGCCAAAGAATAAACTGAGATGCACAGCGCTGCCCTGGGCCCCTCCCTCATGAGGAGCACACTCCATCGGAGACGGTCCCACACGGGATGGGAACTGCACAGACAGAGGCCGGCCGGGGAGGGACAGGGCCTGGAGGCCAGTGGCCTACGCTGGTATATGTTTACGTCAGTGTGGGTGGGTCTCCCATTGGAAAGATGGGAAATTAATGAGTGTTCATTCGACCTGTCAGGACCTGTGCTAAGGGTCTTCTGTGCAGAAAATGCTCACAGGAGCCCTGGGAGACGGGTGTGGTTGAGGACCAGGGGCTCCTGGTGACCGGCTTTGGGTGGTACATCCGGGCCGTTACATCGCTCCCAGCAGCACATCCAGCCTCCACCGGGCCTCCGACACTGTGCCCGTCTCTTCCAGAACAACATCCCGCCTGCAGACTTACTGCAACGCCCAACCTGCCCCACTCAGCCCAGGTGGCTCCTCCTCCTCCTCCTCCCAGAGCCGAGGCCAGCCCGGAGGAGGCTGGGGACAAAACGCAGCTGCTCCTTCTGACGCAGGCCGCACACAGCGTTCCTGGGCCTGACACATGTACTGGAACTTCGTGATCGGACACTAACACGCAAAGCTCCTGGCTGCCCACGCCTGCCGCAGAGGAGGGGGCAGCGGGCAGGAGGCTGGGCCCGCCCGCTTGAGCGGATGCCCGGCTGAGGCCACCAGGGAAGGCTGCTCTGGACCAGTCCCAGCTCAGCATAAGGGACCACGGGGACTTTGGAGAAGACTGGGGTGCTCAGAGGTTGTCGGGGGGGCCATCCAGCCGGGCGAGAGTCAGAAACAAACTGGAGCCCAGGATTCTGACCTTTGTAATGATAAGAGTGCCCAGCACTTAGAATGTTCCAGGGAACTAAGAACGACCAGGGGCTGGCCGGCCGAGCTGTTCACTCACCCACTCCCCTCAGCGGCCCTGTGAGGCCAGGCCTGCTGCCATCCGCGTCACACACGAGGAAACAGAGGCAAGGGACGGGAGACTGGCCCCAGGTCACACCGGCCTGGTTAGGCTCTTGCTGTCACATCCCCTGTGCCTCCCACCAGGAGGGCCGCCTGGTTAATGACCAACATGGTCTCAGGTCCAAAGTGTGCGGGCAGCGTGCCCAGCCGCTAGCTCACCAGCACCTGCTGTTCTGTGGATGGTCGTAAACGTCCTGTGACCATAAAAACAATGGTTTGTAGACTCTCAAGGCACGTCCAGACACACAGCCAACCAGGTGGACGCTCAGACACTTCCTCCTGATGCCAGGCGTCTCTCCACACTCCCCTGGCGGCAGGAGGCCGGCCTGCCATCAAGGCAGACACCACGGGCATCCCCTTCCGACGCCTGCCTTCTGCACGGCACCTGCCACCGCGGCCTCACTGGGATGACCCTGCCTCTTGAAAAGCCTTCTCTGACCCTCCATTTCCACTTCTGCGTGATTCCTCAGATCAGGATATTTTGAGAAAGACCAAGTTAACCCAAAGAACTATTGCAAAATCAAGGGATTAGAAACGAGCCTGCAGGGTGGTGGGAATGAAGCAGAGAGCACCTAAAGAAGTGAGCCCTGGTTTAAACCTGTGCTCAGGTGAAGGGCCTCCATGACTACCTGGACCTACAGGGTTTTCCTCTTCCAGAAGATAAAAGAGCTGGGGCTGGACACGCATGAAGCCTGCCTCCTGAGATACGGCTGCTCGGGATGGGCTGGAGGGGCCCAGGGAGCAAAGGAAGGGCCGCGTCTCTCAAGGTCTTCAAAGGGCAAAGCCCCTCTGATTCCACAGGGAGGACACTATTGAGGGGTCCTCATGGGGGTGATCCCACCGATCGCTGGTTCCAACGTTGGTGAGACACGCCCTTCGGAGGTCGAGGTGCTGAGGCTGCAGAGTGAACCTGCCCAGGTGGCCACCATCCGTCCCTCCCCAGGCCTTGTTTTCATCTGATTTTAAATTTATGTCTTACTGTTTCAGTCTTTCGATGCTCGTGTTCTCATACCTGGGAAAGGAGAGCTAAAAGAGTCCCAACAGAGGAAGAGAGAAGGGGAGGATGGGACTGAAGACAGGTGGGTGGGAGGGAGGATGTGTACAAAAGGAAGGGCTCCGCAGGGCCAGGTGGACCCCTGAGGTGGCAGACACTCAGGAACACCTGTCGGTGGGATGCAGCAGGGCGCTCGCTGCGGGGGGCGCTGGGCGTCCTTAGCAGGCAGAGGGACCCTCGGTTGACATTTGGGATAGTTGCTCTTAAACAACTGGGCCCAACCCTTGGCCCTCCCCTCCACTCCTTGACCCCTGGAGGCCAGGCCAGAGCCTCTGCTCTTTTCTGCACCCCTGGTTGCTTTGGCAACGGCTGCCGCTGGCCCCTGACCTTCCAAAGCCCCAGCTGTAATGTGAATCTCAGGCAGGCTTGTTCGCTCCGCTGGCTTTGAAGACAATACAGGAGGGAATGCAGCAGCTCTGGTTTCAGAACCTGTCCCCAAGGACACCCCCCAAGTGCAGGAACAGGATCTGGGAGGAAAGGTAAAGAGGGGGCCACAAAGCAGTGCAGCTGGGGGAGAAGACCCCAGGGTGGGGTGGCGGGGTGAGGAGCTTTCTGAGAACACCCTTTGGATCAGTGAGCAGGAGGGTCCACAGGGGCCGGTCTGTAGTTGACGAAGTAATAGCAGCTGAAGAAAGTGTCTTGTCCCTAGCCTGTTCCTTTGCTGTTTAATCAGAGACCAGAATGAAATCATGCTGCTCAGATCCACAGAGGAGGACGCCAAGCTACAAGGCAGAGCTAATGGGCTTCAGAGGACTGAACTGGTAAAGGAGACTTCATTACATTAGACTCGTGGGCCAAAACCAATCATTTTAAGCAATACCTTATGGGGGAAGTTTGACTGCCCAGAAATTGTCTGGAGGGTCTAGTCACTCACAAACCCCGTGTGAGCAGGTAGGAACAAGACATCTTGGAAAGCAGATGTGACCAGAACACACCTGTGTGCTGGCCCATCGCCTGCTCCCCTCCACTGCCTAGAAGCTGGGAATCCCTCAGGGAAAGTGTGTGGATTTTGGAAGTTAAGGTGACCGATGCCATTTGAATGCAGGTTCCAGTATTGCATTTAGAATGTAAGTAATTGTGTAACCCAGGAGCCGTTTAATGGTGTGGTTAAACTAACTGGGTTTGGACCTTAACTCTAGTATTTATAAGCTGTGTGTCCTTCAAAAAGTTATTCATCTCTCTGTGTGTCAGTTGCCTCATCTATACGATGGAGGTAACATTCCTAGGATTTCATTGTGGTTTGAGCCCATCACTCCAGATAAAACACCTAGTAAATGTTTCTAAGTGGTTGCTACTGGTGTCAGTGACTCAGCTGTGTGCTTTTAAAAGGTTGATGAGTTCCTTTTGCCTGGAGGGCCCTAGACTCTGAATGGCTGGCCAGCCTCAATGTGTTTGGACAACTCAACTTCCAAACTCCTGGTCGCCCCTGATACCATTACAATAATCATATATCGAGGTTCAAGGTCCACTGGAAGTCAAATCTTCTGCTGTCTTGGGCCTAATGGGTTCTGACCAGTTTGTCATATCCTCACCGGCTGTGTCATTCTTTTGAGGGTCGTGCCATGCCCCCTTCCCTCCTGTCTCATAGATGTTGATTTCGGGAGCTGTCACCCGCACTGGTGAGAGAAGTAAGTGATTTACACAGTGCCTTGCGACAGTGCAGGCCTCTGTCCCCGAGACTGGCTCCCCGGCAAGGAGGCCGTGTCTTTAACTGCTTGTCAAGTTCTCTGTTTAGGAACCGCCTTCCTGCCTATGTGCCTTTCCCCAAACCCAAACCAGATGCGAAGCAACCGAAACTAGGCTGCGTCTTAAAACCGGAATACCGTCTCCCCCGCCACAAACCCCTTTACATAGTCATAGGTTATTTATTTTGCCAACACTGTGAGTGTGTGATGCAGGTGCTCTTTTAAGGGCTTTGCAAACAGTGACTCCTTTAACCCTCATAACAGCTCCGTAAAGTAGATGCTTTGTCTTCATCCCCATGTGCTGGGGGCAGGGCTGTGGGGAACCTTGGCCTGGAGCAGTTCCATACATGCCTCAGGTGTACAGACAGTGAGTAGCTGAGTTAGGATTCAAACTGGGGCAGCGAGCTCCAGGGTCCCTTGTCTTGTGCTGCCTCCCGTCCTGCCATGCTTTCTGCGTTGTCCGTAAGTAGCCTGGGATCTTCTAGAAGGCGGAGACAGTGTCTTCCTGAAAAGATCTTATAGTGAAGGTGGTCAGAGATGACTTGTGATAATGCTGGAAGCTGTTGACCCAGAAGGTCAACACCCTGCCACCCATCCACCGTTGAGCAACCGCGGCCCCGGGAAGCAGGAGAAGCAGTTCCTCCCTGCGGGAGCCGCTGCCCAAATGCCCTAAGGGGCGAGGGTCCGGCCCGGGGAGGGCAGTCTCGTGATGCCCGCTCCACCAGGGGAGGCGGCTTCCCGGCAGCACTCACTTGACCTCTCGGAGACCTGTAGCCACCACACTCAGTCCAGCTTCCCCAGCGGAAGACGGCATCTTCTCTTCCATTGTTCTTGGAGGAAGTCTTGCAGCGGGCACAGACAGCCTTCCTTCCAGGCCCCCGGGCAGGCTTGTTGGAGCCTCACCGGGCAAGAGCCCCCCCCAGATGCCCCTGGAGTTCCCGCCGGAGCTGCAGCTCAGGGATGGCCCGGTTTCGCTCCCTGTAGCTGGAGAGGCTGAGCTGGGAGGGACAAGGCTGGCTCCCAGTCACAACCCCAGCAGCTTGCATGGCCTGAGCCCCGGGGCTGGGCGGCTGCCGCTGCCATGCTGGAGGAGAACTCTCACAAGTGACACCCGCCTGGTGTGAGCAGAGACCACACCCATACCTGCCCGCAGATCTGTAGAAGAATGACGGCTCTCACCCGTGTCTCATGGGGCAGGGGGCATGCCTCTCCCCAGCCCTGGTGAGGTTTACTCCCCTCCCCACTGCTGGGAGTCTCTGAGCACATGGGGAGTTTTGCTCTGGGAGGCCTGGGGTTTGCAGCACGAGGTCTGCTCTGAAGAGCACACAGATTGGAGCCCACTCCTACCGTGGGTGCGAGGTCTCTTCCCACGTGCCAGCAAGGTGGCAGGTGAGGACAGATGTGTGACCCAAGGGCAAGGCAGGAAGGGACGTTTGCCATCCACTGCTCTCTGCGTCTCTACGATCGGCTAGCAGGCTGCAGGGCATTCCGAGTATCACCCCGTCACACTTGAGGATATGTGATCCCAGCAACCCTGCAAAGCAGATGGGCTGGGGCTTTATTACTTCCATTCTACAGATGAGAAAACTCAGGGCCAGAGAGGTGATCAGTGGAATGGCACTCCCAGCCTGTACTCTTCCCTTTACCCCTCTGCTGTGGAGCATGGTACCAGGCAGGGGGGAGGGAAATGAGGCGAGGGATTGCACAGACTTGAGACTGAGCTCCTCCTTGAATTAGGGGCAGGATGCCCTGCCTGCCTCCCCCCAGTCCCAGCCCTGCAGAACCCTGTGTCCTGGAAGTAAAGGCAGGCGTTGCGGCCAGGACCCAGTGATCACCAGCCCCCGTTTTCCCCTTACCCTCTCCAAGGAGAGCCTGCCCAGACTTAGCAAGCATTTCCTCTCTCCGGACACCGTCACCTGGTCATCCCCAGGACGCCCGTGGCCAGAGCCGCCTTTCCTTAAGAAAACCCAGGGACATGCAGCCACTGGCAGCCAGATGGTGGACCTGAGGGACCTGGGGATGGGGGTGCTGGCATGCACTGGGAGCTGCCTAATAATAGACCTGCACTCCAGGATGTTGAGTGACAGCCTCTCCACGGGCACATCTGGGACCAGGTGATGGAGGACTGGGGGATTGGGAGCCAGGGAGACTGGGTGTCCCCAGTGGGCTTAGTGAAGCTGTTTTGAAGCCGGTTTTTTGGGCTGCCGGGAGGGCTCCCCCAAGATGGCGTGCTGACCCGGGGGCACTGGTGCTGGGAAATGATGGGGATGATGGCTCAGAGAAGCTGGGTCAGCCGGCATGGGAGCAGAAGGAAGGGGGAGGGGCACTGGGAGGGAAGGGGGCATCCACGGGACTCCAGACTGCAGGCAAGTCCGAGATGTCCCAAGTGAGTGGCCACCGCAAGTCTGTCCTGGAGGGCCGTCACCAGAGCTGCGGGTGGTTCCCATCCACTGGCTGAAGCAGGTGGCCGACCACACACGCAGCCCTGCTCTGGGTTCATGGAGGTCCCTTGACACAGTTTCCAAAGAGAACAGTCCAGGTGTAGAGGGTCTTGTGCTGCAGCCCCCTACCCGCGACAATTCCTGCTGCCCCAGCACCCAGCCCCCCACCCTGAGATGCTTTGCGACAATAATCCAGATTCTACTGACTCGATTGAGAAACAATTACACGGATGTCCCGAAGTTCAATCGTGTGAGACACAGTCCTTGACCAAATGGGGTTATCATCTAGCTGGATAGAATATGTGAGTAAAAAGGTGAATGACGTTACAACACAACCAGTGGTAAGAACCAAAAAAGCCTCTCTACAATAAGAGTTCCAGACAGGGACACCACAGTGCCCAAGGTTGGCCAGGCTTGAGGGGGATTTGAGGTTGAACTGAACTCGGACCCCCGTCTCGGCACGGGGATGTGGGCAGAAGGCCAGGCGGGAAAGGAGGAACACACCTCGTGGGGGGTCGAGGTCTCCTCCCAGGGGTCATTGGAGGATCAGGGGCAGGTGAAGGAACCTGTCTGAAAGCTGAGGGTAAGGGGCTTAGTCCTAGTCCTGTGGCCGGTGGGCGACCGTCAAAAGTTTAAAAGGCGGGGGCCCAAGTGGGGTTCTCAGAGGATCAGTCTGGGTGTGGTCTGGCTGGACTGCAGGGAAGAAATAGCCTCGAGGGTCCTGAGCAGAGTGCAGGCCATGAGGCAGAGAGGCAGGGACCCGGGGAGGTGGGAGAGAGAGGCAGGAGGGGAAAATGATGACTCCACAGTCTCCAGACTAGAAAATCCAATAAAGAGATGCTTGCTAATTGCCCTCTCGATGACTTAGCAGCCTAATTAAATGGCATCTTTGTAAGCAGTTCCATGAGGAGTGAGGCTGGTGCCCAGAATTCCAAACACAGGAATAGCGTTTGCGGGGAAATTGTCCAGCTCGCCACCCTCATTTGTGACTGACTGGGGTGCTGCCTGCTGGGCTGCAGAGACCAGGGATGAAGGCAGAAGGAGCCCTCCAGATGGAAGGAGAAAGCCCCCCACCCAGCGGGCAGACCCCAGCCCCGAATCCACCCTCCCATGCCCAGCTTTGGGAGCCCCCATCATGTGCGTCCATGCAAGGGGCCTGCTGACCCTCTGACGCAGACAACCCCAGTTTGCTGGGAAGCACACGTTTCGCTTAAAGTTTGACTGGCGCCGTACGGAGACTCACCACCCTTCTGTGCTTTCCATCATTGTGCTCATGATCTGGGGGTCTTCCCTTCCCCAGAACTTGTTCCCAAGCCTCCCACCTACTGTGACTCTGTTTCTCCTCATGCTCACCACTCCCCGCCACAAAAAAAAAGAAGGAAAAAAAGTAATGAGGTAACAAAGAGGTGACGCGTGTCTGAGCCATCAGAGCAGGGCAAGGAGGCCTTCCCTCTCAAGGAGGCGGGCAGGAGCCATGGCTACAGGAGGACAGAACCGTAACTGAGGCCGGGATTAGACCAAACTCCTCCCAGCCCACCCCGCTCCCAGGCTTGAGGGCCCCTCCCATCTGTCACCGCCCCACAACCTCCCTCATTAGGGTCCTGACCTTCAGTCTTCCTTGTTGGTCCTCTGTCATATTTGGCAAAGTTATCCTGATGCCCTGAAGTCTTCATCTTATAGTTGCTCAGAATTCAGACAGGATGCTAGCAGTGCGGTTCAAATACAATTGCATTTTGCTTTTCTTTCTCGAGGTTTAATATTTACAATAAAGTACCCAACTAATCCATTAGGAAGAACTTAAAAGGAAGACACACAGTGACCACCCCTAAGTGGCCTGCTTGAAGACTTGGGGAGGTGGGCAGACAGAGGGGACCTGAAACACCAGGCACCCCGGGACACCCCGCCAGTGACAGGGGCCCAGCCTGGAGGCGGAATGCACTCTCAGACCTGCAGCCATCAGGGCCTGCACCTGTCCCTGCCTTTCACCCCACCCCTCAAGAGGCCCCGGGACAACTTCCCAGGCTCAGACGTGGGGAACTTTCGAGGCTGGGTCTGGAACGAGGTCTTTCCGGGTCACAATCATGCAGAGAGCTGGCCTCCCAGCGTGAGCCGCTCTAAGCTGGAGGTCTGCACCAGGCGAGGGGGTGACAGGCGTAGCTAAAGGCTTCCCAGGACAATGAGCCGGGCCTGCTTTCACCTGTTGTTCTCAGCCAACAGCTGCAGGAGATGAATGAGCCAGAGATGGGCCAGTGGCGATGGGGAGGCCGTTCAGCCCCTGTGCGCCCCGTGCACGCACAGAGCACTGCAAACGTAGCCTCTGGAACGTGCCTGAGGCTCAGACTGCAGCCTTTCAGTGCAGGACTCACAGTCTCCAAGGCCCGATGTCACCACGGCCCGAAGCTGAGCTTGTCACAGGATTTTGGACCAAGTTCCTGCTGCGTGAACCTCAGGAAAGACACATGGTGGAGGCAGCAGGACCACAGCTGTGCTTTCCATCAGGGTCTGCTCTGGGAGCCCCTCCAGCCCACACCTGCCACAACTGCTCCTCAACCACCCAGAAGGCAAATGCAATGACCCGTGACCACGGAGGTTTCACAGGCTTTCCTTGCATGTTTTGCCTGCTCACGGTGTCATGCCCTGATGTTCAGAACTCATCCTCTTTCTCTGTTGTATTCGGCAAACTTCATCGGGATACCTTGAAGTACTTGACTTACAGATTCTCAGAATTCAGACAGGATGCTGTCAGTGTCGTTCAAACACAATTGCATTTTGCAATTATTTCTCGATGCTTAATAGATATGAAGCACCAAGCTAGGTCACTAGAAGTAATGTAAGTGTTAAAATTGGAGCAATCCAGAGGCAATTAGCATGGCCCCTGAGCAAAGATGACACACAAATTTGTGAGGCATTCCATGTTTTTGGATGTAACTGACCTTATTGTGCTAGCGATTTTGTTATACATACATAAAAATCACTACTTTGTACACCATAAACTTACAAAATGTTATACGTCAATTTTAGCTCAACAAAGCCAGAAAACAAAAGAAAGCAAGCAAGTAAACAAGAAAGTAAGAAAGAAAGAAAAGGAAGGAAGGAAGGAAAGGAGGGAGGGAGGAAATAAAGAGAAAGGAAGGAAGGAAAGAAAAAAAAAGAGGAAGGAAGGAAGGGAGGGAGGGACAGAGGGAGGGAGGGAAGAAGAAAGAAAACTTAAGAGGGAGGTGACACAATTACCACTCTCAAGGGACCTGCTCGAAGATTTGGAGAGGTGAGCTCACAAATGGACCTGAAATACTGCAAGGACGGCATGAGAAAGAATAGAGTTCAGGGCCCACAGACTGATTCAGAAGTGAAATGCTAGGAAAGGAGAGAGGATCCACCCAGGCCATGGGTGTCCCACAAGACTGGCTGTTACAAAGGATGGAGTCATGTGATCCTATGTGAGTTGCTGATATAAGGGGAGTGTGCAGAATTGCCCAAACCCCAACCAAGAGGGAGGAAGAGTGAGGTGGTTCTGTCCCTGGGGGCAGCAGGAAGCCCATTGCTCTGGGGGGGGGGCGGGGCAGGACCTCCCCATCATTCTTAAATTACTGATTAAATGAGATTGAGATTTTTTTCTTGAAATAATTTACCTGTGTTTGTGGTTAAAAATATAGAAAATACAAATGAACAAGCAGAAGAAAATGTACATCACGTGTATCCTCACCCACGGTACCACTTTGTCCCACTCATCTTTCTCTACATGAGCACAGTTTTGCTAAACTGCAATTTGCCAAAAAGAGCGTAGATTTGGGGCACATTTATCTTAGTCTGTGCTGTTGTTGGATGTGTTCAAAAGGCGCCCACTGACAGTGATTCCTCTTTTGTGTGCAGAGCGTTGAAAAGAGTTCCCTTTTGGGAATAATGGCCTTTATTTGTCACCCATCGACCTGGACGTCTTTGGATACATAAAGGCAAGCCCTCTACCTGCCAGGTAGGATGGCCTGTTACCGCCCATTTCACCTTCGTTTTCCATGGTGCGTGCCTATGACACGGTGTGGGGCGTGCGGTTTATTTCAAATTCTTCTAAATAACCTCTCTGCCTCTCACTTAACCTCTTTAGTTCAAGAGTATTGAACCCACAGGGGCAAGAAGAGGTAGAGAAATAGCCATGTACACCCAGAGGTGGCCCCTGACCTCCAGGAAGCAGCCACCTTGGGAGAGGCGGCATGCGGATTAAAAACACCCTGGTAATACACAATTGAACACGCTCACAGGCTTGCACACTGTAAGGGCTGGAGAGGGACTGAGAAATAGCCTGGTTCCCCCACCCCAACTTTGACATTACAGATGAGGAAACTGGTTCCAGACACAGACTCGTCCAAACGCCTCTTGCAGAGCCCCAAAATGTCTGTTTCTGAGCCCTCATGTAATTTCTTAGCAGTTTCTGTGCCTTCTGTTTGGGACACAAACACATCAGACACATTTTTGGTGAGTTTGTAGTAAATCACTGTGACTCACACCATCTTCTTCCAAAAGGCAAAATAGCCCAGAGCAAGTCCAGGGCCTTCCTCGGCCCCAGAGCGTTGAATGGGGGCCAGTGACGTAAGTGCTGATCCCACCGGTGCTGGGACAGGAAGAGAACTGGGGGGCTGTTCTTCTCCGAAAGCCCCTCCCAGTGGAGTCACTGGGGTTTTATAAACCAAATGTCTTTACAGCTAAAATGAATAACCATGACCTCAGCCATCACACACGCAGCCTCTGCTGCTATACATTTAGCATCGCGGGGTCTGGGTGGTGTCCTGTAAATAACCCACGTCTGGGGCACATGTCGGGGAGGAGCTGCCGTCAGGAAGGGTTCTCGTTGGAGGCCAGAGACCGTAGCCCGTGAGCCCCACCGTCATCTGTTAGCAATTTCTCGCTCCCATTAAAACCAGACGCTGGATCTGTTTGCGTCGTCCAGACCGTCACAGGGGATTCATTTTTATGGCTTGGACTCGGGTCTCCGAACCACATCAGTTACAGCCCTTGGTGTTGCCAGTGGGGGGGTGTGAGATGAAATGAGGACAGTCTTATTGGGAACAGTTCACAGATTGTGCGGAGATGAATCCTGCGTTCATGGTGAGAACAGAGGAGGGAAAAAACTCGAGATTCTAGGCAAATCAACCCCCAAAATATGATGCCTAATCGTGATCAGCAAATCATTGCATTGGGGAGTTTAGGCTGCATTCAAACCTAACTTTATGAGGGTCGGGCAACGGAGACCTAGGACCCAAATTTAAGGAGTAACTTCCAGAGTTACAGAAACAACATGCCATTATTATTAGTCATATTAGTATTAATTACAACATATGAAAATTGAGTTATTAACTAGCCTCATGGAAACTATAAAGCACACAGTGGACCAGCCAGAGAAGAGACCTGGGGTTTGTCCTGGTTCTTCCATGAATTTCTCGGTGACCTTGGGTACGTCACAGGCGTGGAGCCTCAGTTTCCTCTTCGGTCAGATGAAGGGTTTAGATGATCCAAATTTCCCTCTATCCCTAACTAGGACTCGGATCTAAGCACCTTTAGGAGGTGTGGAAATAAATTGTCAGCAGAAAAAGTCATGCCTGACCTGAGAAATCATCGTACCTTAGCCGTGGGCACTGCTGGGCTGAAAGACACCAAAGCCTCTTAGACAGAAAGGCCAGTGCCTTCCCAGAGTCCACAGTCTAAGACAGCCATGATCGCAGGCACGGGAATTTGGGTCCACACCACAAAGCCCTCCACCCTGGAGGCCACTACAGAGCTATGAGACTGCAGGCTCTCCAGCCTCTTGTCAACCGTGTCCTGCCTTCCAGGGAACACCCCTCCCCCAGGAGAAGAGCCAAGGTTATGCCCTGGGACAGGTACCCTGGAAAGTATATGGAGAATAGTCTTCAGGGAACTCCCACACCTCACTGAATGGGCCTGACTTGGTCAAAAAACATCCCAGCCCCACAGGAGGCTCATCAGCCACGACAATTCCACCAAATCCTAGAAGAAAAGGGACGTCTGCAACCAAGAGTTTGCAGACTGTCTCCTCTCTTGCTCTCTTCTGTTTCCTGAGAGTGACTGATGGTGCCCTGGCCAGGAAGGGCCGCCGGGGAAGTCATTTCCTCCTCAAAGGCGCTTGACTCACCTCTGATTCACCTCGAGCAAGTCTGCTCAGAACCAGACAACGCGGGCAATTTTCCTGAGCTCTGATCTGTTGTAGTTCTTGACTCGAGGCCCCCATCACCCCACGTCATGGAGCTTGTGCAGGAAGCTGGGGGCTGGGGCCTGTGGGGCTGAGTCCTAACCCTGTTTCTCTGCTCTGAACTTGGTATGGTTTAGAAGGGGTCCTGCTCATCTCCAGCTTCTGGGCCAGGGAAACAGGAGGATAAGGCTGCCAGATTCACAGGGGCTCGGGGCCCAGCCACAGTCGGGACCAGGCCCCGCTTGTCCTGAGCACACAGGAGACCAGGGGCACTTGGCAGTCACCAGCCTGGTCTGACAAAGGAGTCCGACAGCAGCTCTCACCAGGCTTGACATCCACGGAGTTCACATCCTAAGAAAAAAGAAGAGGGTATTTTCCACTTAAAAAGCCTTAATTGTCCACCAACCACATTTCCTCCAGACTTACTCCCAAGGCTTGGTGAGGGACCTGCAGCTGACAGCCTAGGAGAAAACAAGAAGACTCCATACTGTGCCATTTTTCTGAGTGCTGTGTGCCCGGGGACACACACACATGTACATGTACAACTAGTAGGGACCATGCCTTAGCAGCCCCATCAGGATGGGCAAAGGGATCAATGACCATAATGGTTTTGGCCAAGATAGAGCTGCCCCATGGGCTCCAGCTGGTGAGAGAGGAAGTGGCAACTCCGCCTGCATCCCGTAGAGGATGCTCTCAGCCTACACGGAAGTGACCTTCCTCTGCCCATTCACACCTGTCATTCCACCAATAATAACTGACTCTACAAGATGGGCCCACATGGTCGACCTGCACCATGGCAACGGCCTGGGGCTGACCACCGTCTCCGTCAGACCACGGTGGGGGGGCTTCTCAGGAGGCACTGAGCTCACAGCTGACGCCACTGAAAATAGGTGGGGCGGCAGGTGGTCACCTGAAGGAGGACAGACATGCTGGGGAGGAGCAGGTGTCTCTGCAGATTTGCCCGTTCCCGGGGGGCCTGAGCACACAGGCAGGATGGGTGACCCAGGGGCTCTGCAGAAGCTTCCACAGACCCCGCTGATTCTCACAATCTGTGGACGATCCAGGAGCAGGCTTCTCCATGAACAAAATACGTGGCATGATCCGAGACAGGAGAGTGGCTATGGAGGAGAAGGGGGCTGGGGGATGGTCCTCATCCTCTGCTTGGGCATCAAGGGCAGCTGGTGAAGGGGGGGACACGGTGTCATCCTCACGGGACACGTGGAAATGTGAACCCTGGAGGGTTTCTCTTCCTGAATTTTCCCCTTTCGAATTCAAACTTTGTGCCTCAACGTCCCCTGAGTAAAAGCAGCAAGAATGAGAATAGGAACATCTATCGGCTACTCTGTGTACACCAGGCACATTTATTATTAACTCTCTTAATCCCAAGGGAGGCAGGAGGTGGGCAGGAAGCAGAAATAGCCTGCACATTTCCCTGGCTTTTTGTGGTGGATGGGAGAGAGTCAGTGTCTTGAAGAAACTTACAGGGAGAAGAATCTGGCCTGTAAGGAAGGAACCAGAGGAGAGAAAGAAGGAATGAGAGAGAGGACTGCGGTTCCCAGGGGGGAGCCAGTGGGGCCCTGTACCCACACTCTTGGCTCCTCTCGGGGAGAGGGGCAGGTGGGAACACGAGCAAGACCCTCCTCCAGCCTCAAGCCTGACGTGGAGGTGCGGGGCCGACTGGTAAGCAGTGAATATTTCAACGGCTCCCGTGTAGACTGGGCGTCAGGCCACAGGACCGTCCCCCAGAGCTTTTGCTCTACTCAAGACCCCTGGAATATGCCACAATCTTTGGATGGGGAAGCCCGGGAAGGATAGAGGTTAATTTTCCCAGCATCCTGGAGAAAGATGGGCGTGAGATCAGATAATTACGTTGTTAATAGAAAGATAAAGTCGGCTGTTTCTTTTTGCATTCAGAATCACATATGCTACATTGTCTTTAAATTCCCAGCTCAACACTCAGCAGTTTTTCAATGAATGTTTATTAAATGACTGTATGAGCCAGAGTTTAAAAGAGGGTTAAAGATGGATAGATCACAGACCAGTGGTTCTCAAAGTGTGATACAGGGAAGCCTGAGGGTGTCCAGGCTCTTTCTGTAATAATCCAAAGACATTAGTTGTTAGTTTCCCTCTCAGTCTCTCACTGTGGAGTTTCCACAGGCTACATGACGTGTGATATTGCAAACAATTGAGTGTAGAAGCAGATATAACAATCCCATGGTCTTCTATGAAGCCAGGCATGAAAACCATTTGCAAAATGGAGAATGATACCACTCTTTACACTAATTTTTTTGTTTTGGAAAACATAGTTATTACTCATAAAATATGTTGTGTTAATGTGCAATGAGTTTATTAATGTATTTTAATGAATTAATACATAATATATATTTTTAATTTCTCAGCTTTAACTTTTAACATAGGCATCCGTCGATAGCTATAACCCAAATAAACAAAAGCTCTTGGGGTCCTCACTAATTTTTGAGAGTGAGGGTGGTCCCAAGAGCAGGTTCTTTGGGAACTGCTGTAACAGAACAGAGCAGGAGGGTTGAGGTCGGGGCGGAGCTGGGGAACAGGAAGGCAGATTTGCAGCTGACTGTCGACCTCTCCAGGCTCATCCACCAAATGAAGATGCTGGACCCATAGGCTCCATCCTTAACAGTCTCTAATTTCACAGGCAGAGGCAGAGATGGAAGCTCAAAAAAGCCAACGGGGCCCTCCCCAAAATTCTGTCTCCCTCGAGTGCACCATGGAAATGCCACAGGGTGGGTTCAAGGCTAAAAATAATTGCCTCAAGACCTGGGGGTCAGAGGGCTCCTCCCAGAGCCAGAAGGGGGAATGATGTCAGCTCCCAGGAGCCGGCAGCATTCCTGGCCGCTCAGGTCTGTGGGCGACTTCTCAGGAATCCACCATCCTTTTGTGCCTCCAGAATCTCCGCCTGAGCCCAGTGTGTGTGTGTGTTTGTTTGTGTGTGTGTGTGTGTGTGTGTGCGCGCGCGTGTGAAGTAATCCGATTCAGGCTCTAACAACGTCCTTTCACGGAAGCCCCGGTGGAGGAACAAAGCTCAGAGCCTTGTTTTTCAGACGGCCATGACTGCCCCGTGTTGGGGCCCCAGTGAGCAGAAGTGCTAAGGAGAGGGCGGGTGGTGATTCCAGCAGCCATGACATCTTTTCCTTTCTACCCTGTCCCTCGCCAGGGCTGGAGCCCACACTCCTTTGCAGGGTTATTGGAGAAATGCTCTGAAACACTGTTATAAATACCCACTAATAAATAAACACAAGTTATTTCTGAAATGTACCCAGGAATAGCCAACTGCCCAAATAACCAATGTTGTTCTTCAGATTCTGGGAAAAATAGAAATGTAGGCATGGTTTATTTTTCCATTGCCCAAAGCAGCAGCATTGTACATATATGCTAATTTTAAGTTTCTGTTTCCATGCTTTTTTATCTTACCATCTTGTAGCTTGCAGCAAGAGAGAAGAAGGAGGGAAAGGAAGACAATGAGAAGGAAATAAAAAAACAGAAGTGGGAAGGAAGATTCTACTCTTCTCTTCCAACTCTTTTGATAACATTCAGAAAAACAACATAGTCTAGGTTTTCATGCTTCCTTGACCCTGGTAGACATGAATGATAAAGACCCAAGATGGCGGGTGAGCCATAGAAGGATGTTATCAACTTCCAGATCCCAAAAGAATCAGAAAAAAAGAGAAATCTGGGAAAAAGAGAAAGACCACGATAAAGACTGGGGTGACTTGAGGCATCAGAAAAGGAGTTTAAATGTAAGTAATATAAAATAACTAGTATTTATTAAGCACCTGTGATCTACCTGTCATTTGACATGCATTGTCTCATTTAATCACCAAAAAGCCTTTTCTCGTGTACAGATGAGGTAACGGCTCAAAGAGGCGGACTCATCTCTGAGTTCTCAGTGGTCTGGCTGGTGTACAGAGCCCTCGGCTTGTCCGCTCACCGCCACACCTCAGTCGTCTGCCTTTCCCGTCTGTCCCCGCTGGGCAGCAGAGAACCCCTTGAGGAGGGGACCCGGTGGTGGTCAGCCTTGCAGCTCCAGCCCCCGCACAGCGCTGACACCGAGGCACCAGCACGACAGCAGATTCCAGCCAAGCGCTGCACTTGGCAACTAGGATGCAGTGCTGGAAACAAGAGGAACCCGTGTCCTCACTTTGTCAGGGGGCTGAAGGGCCCAGCAGAGGGACCGCCCCAAAGGGCAGAGATGGCACAACCGGCCTGCGACCACCCCGACCCCACCCAGGTGGATGACTGCGGGGTCGGGGGAGAAGGAGGTTGGGGTGCGACACTGTGTTGTGGGGCTACAGCTGAGGGCTTTTCTTCCCCAGCCACGGGAGGGGGTGCTCCTCTCTGAAGTCAGGTGAGGCTCATTCAGGTGTCCTTCCTCCAGGCAGGGCACTGGCTTCCCCTCCCAGCCGTACCTGCTGAGCAGGGGCGGAGTGTGTGGAGGTACCTAGGAGTACATGACACGGTCCCCCAGGTGTGGGGTATGCGTGAGGGCCAAGGTCTCTGCGGTGGCCAAATCAGCAGGGGCTTTAGGAGACCAGGGCCCTGGAAGGAGGGAGAGGACATCCTCCCAGTTCGACGAGGCTCTAGAAGGTCAGAGAGGGACTCAGAACCTCCCACGGCTCCCCCTGAGCAGAGGGGAAAGAGAGGAGCCCGGAGCAGGGGTCCCCGCTCAGGAAGCAGATGGGGAGTGTCTGCCCAAGGCAGGGCTGAGGGACACAGCGACTCCTTCCTCGGGGAGCCTCCAGTCACAAAAGGAGCCTGGGACCACCACACACACACACACACACACACACACACACATGCGTGCACACATGTGTGCACACGCCCACATACAGGCACACACGTGCACACACGCATGCACACAGCAGACCCACCATCTACACAGGACCTGCCATGTCATCAGAGGCCCCAGTGCCCACGGAACCAGACTGACATCGGGACCCTCCACCACCAAGCGCAGCCTCACTCAGGTAAGCAAACTTCTTCCTATGCCACCGCCACCCCCCGCCCCCCGTTTTAATTGAAGTATAGTTGATTTACAACGTTGTGTTAGCTTCTGGTGTACAGCAAAGTGATTCAGTTTTATATATATATATGCTCTTATTCTTTCCATTATTCATTATATACAAGATATTGAATATAGTTCCCTGTGCTGTACAGTAGAATCTTGTTGTTTATCTATTTTATATATAGTAGCTAATATCTGCTAATCCCAAACTCCTAATTTATCCCCCTCCCCTTCCCCTTTGTAACCCTAAATTTGCTTTCTATGTCTGTGAGTGTTTCTGTTTTGTAAATAAGTTCATTTGTATCATATTTTAGATTCCACATATAAGTGATATTGTGTAATATTTGTCTTTCTCTTTCTGACTTACTTCACTTAGTATGATAATCTCTAGGTCCACCCATGTTGCTGCAAATGGCATTATTTCATTCTTTTTTATGGCTGAGTAATATTCCATTGTATATATGTACCATATCTTCTTTATCCATTCCTCTGCTGATGGACATTTAGGTTGCTTCCATGTCTTGGCTATTGTAAATAGTGCTGCAATGAACATTGGGGTGCATGTATCTTTTTGAATTATGGTTTTCTTCAGATATATGCCCAGGAGTGGGATTGCTGGATCATATGGTAGCTCTATTTTTAGGTTTTTAAGGAACCTCCATACTGTTCTCCATAGTGACTGCACCAGTTTACATTCCCACCAACAGTGTAGGAGGGTTGCCTTTTCTCCACACCCTCTCCAGCATTTATTGTTTGTAGACTTTTTTTAAAATTAATTTATTTATTTATTATTTATGGCTGTGTTGGGTCTTCGTTTCTGTGTGAGGGCTTTCTCTAGTTGCGGCAAGTGGGGGCCACTCTTCATTGCGGTACACGGGCCTCTCACTATCGCGGCCTCTCTTGTTGCAGAGCACACGCTCCAGACTCGCAGGTTCAGTAGTTGTGGCTCATGGGCCTAGTTGCTCCGCGGCATGTGGGATCTTCCCAGACCAGGGCTCGAACCCGTGTCCCCTGCATTGGCAGGAAGATTCTCAACCACTGCGCCACCAGGGAAGCCCTGTTTGTAGACTTTTTAATGATGGCCATTCTGACCAGTGTGAGGTGATACCTCATTCTAGTTTTGACTTCTATGCCCCCCTTTTTTTAACCTTGAAAAAATTGTGGCATATAACACACATAGATAAAAGTGTGTAAAACAGAAATGTTTGTCTGTGAATTATCATGAAGCAGCTAACAACTGTGTAACCACATGTCTGTTCAGCTGCTGGAACAGAACAGCAGGCTGGGGCTTAAACGACAGAAACTTATTCCTCACAGTGCCGGAGGCTGGGAGTCCAAGAGCAGGGGTCCAGTGTGGTCGGGGTTCTGGGGAGAGCCCGCTGCAGACTGCCTTCCGTTGTGTCCCCACATGGCTGGGAGCAGAGAGGAGCCTGGCTCTCTCGTGACTCTTACAGGGGCACAAACCCATCCCTGAGGCTCCACCCTCATGGCCTCATCTTGTCCCAAGGCCCCACCTCCTAACACCATCACATGGGGCGGAGGGGTAGGGTTTCAACATGTGAGTTTTGGGAGGACACAAGCATCTAGTCTATAACACAAGCAGGCAGAAAGCAGAACATGGCCAGGCCCCCAGAATCCTCCTGCAGGTCCATCCCAATCTCCACCTTCCCCTCTCCCAACCCTCCCTGCTACCTGACTTCCAACTCTGCCCTGTAGCTTGGCCTGGCTTTAACTGAAACCATTTCTTAATTTTCCCCTTCTCTTCCCCACCTTCACCTACTAGAGTTGCGTCATGGGTTGAAATATGTCTCCCCAAAATCCACATGTTGATGTCCTCACCCCCAGTCCCTCAGAATGTAACCTTATTTGGAAATAGGGTCATTGCAGATGTAATGGGGTCATCCTAGAGCTGGGTGGGCCCTAATCCAACATGACGGTGTCCTTACAAATAGGGGAAATTTGAACACAGACGTGAACACAAGGAGAACACCATTGAACATGAAGGCAGGGATCAGGGTGATGCTTCTACAAGCCAGGGGACACCAAAGTTTTCCAACAAACCACCAGAAGCGGGGAGAGAGGCCTGAACGGATCCTCCCTCAGAGCCTCAGAAGAAACCAGCCCTGCTGACACCTTGATCTCAGACTTCCGGCCCCCAGGACTGGGAGATGACCCATTTCTGTAGTTTCTGCTGCCCAGTGTGTGGTGCTTCATAACAGCGGCCCTAGAAAACGAATACAATCCTTCCACAGCCTAGGAGAGTGTATGAAAAGGAGGTGCAGAGCTTTGAATTGGCTCATAAGTCATGGTTTCAAACTAGACAGACTAAATTTTAATATCAAGAGTGGTCCAGCTCCTGTTCAGGGAGAGGATTGGGGGTTGCAGGGGGGTGAGGCTGCCATCGGGTTGGACGAGGAGAAACACTTCCTGCGTCAACACACAGGTCGCAGCTCTTCCTGGGGCGGCTGGAGGCTGAAGGGGCTCCTCAGGGCGTCTCTGTGTGGTGAGGTGTCTGGGGGGGCCCACCCTGGGGCCTGCGGGAGAGACATGACCCACGTCTGGCTCAGTCACCCTGGGGCTGATGCCACCCGTCGGTATGGCCCGTGCTCTCACCTCCAAGGGAGACTGAGTCCTCTGCCCAGCGTGACCTCGTTTCCTGTTCTCTGTTTCCTCCTCGTGCAAAGGAAAACTCCCTCCTGCACTGGGGGCATGAGGAGTAAGGAAGGGAAATTAGTCCAAGGCTTTCGTGATGTAGAAGCTGCTTTAGAAATGGTAAACAGCCAACTCGAGACCACGTCGCTCCCCTCAGGAGACATTTGTCTCTTCTCTAAATTACTGGGTCAAGACTTTGGTTAGACTTTAAAATTAAAAAGCAGCAGCCGCGGGCTTCCCAGGAGAGCGTGCATGTGTGTGACGCATGGTTTCGGCCCTGGAAAGCATTGCTTTTCAGTGGTTTTCTGGGTGGCGAGGACAGGGCATCCTTCCCTGGGTGTCGGGGCTCCTGAGCACTGGGGCAGCCGGTCAGCACGCCCAGCTGTGTCATGGTGGCCGTTGGGAGGCAGCACTTTGCACGGAGGTCTCGTTGGACCCACCCTGCCTTCCCCACGTGGCCCTGTTGGGAAGCTGCCAGCTGGCTCCAATGTCCAGATGACACAACTTCGTCTGGGGCCCCTCAAGGGACGTGGAACAAAAACACTGATCAGAGGGAGCCAGACACAGAGAGTGCAGGTTGCAGGACCCTCCACGTGGGGCCCCAGAAGAGGCAGAACCGCCAAGCTGCTGGCGTCCGTGTGCCCCTGGCCTGGGCTTGGGGATCAGTGGAAGGGACGGCGACAGGGCCCCTAGGGGTCGGCTCTGCTTTGTGTCTCCAGCTGGGGCTGACTTCACAGGTGGGCTCAGTTTATAAAATGTCAGCTAGCTGAACGCATACAGCTTGTGTATTTTTCTGTCAGTACATTCAGTGAAAAGTGAGACAGAGACAAAGAGAGACCGAGAGACATAGAGACAGAGACAGAGAGACAGTGACAGACAGAGAGACAGAGACAGAGAGAGACAAAGAGAGACAGAGACAGACAGACAGAGACAGAGAGGCGAGACGGCACCAGCACAGCCAAAGTACCCTCCAAATGTTGGGGTTTCTGCAGATTTCAAGCTGTCTTGTCTTCTTCTACATGGGATGAGTTCCTTCTCGCCCTCTCATAAAAGTGATACGGATGTCTAATGTGCCAAATCAGAAAGAGTCTGTTCTCTGGCCTCAGAAGGGAGAAGTTGGCCCACTTTCCTGTTCCCTACAGGAAACGGCCCCGTGAGGAACAT
Organism: Balaenoptera acutorostrata; assembly: GCF_949987535.1. NCBI lineage: Eukaryota > Metazoa > Chordata > Mammalia > Artiodactyla > Balaenopteridae > Balaenoptera > Balaenoptera acutorostrata. Next base: position 26,284,986 of record NC_080066.1, on the reverse strand, counting down.
GATGCTTGGGCTCCAGGACGTCAGGCAGATGTGATGTAATTACTGATGCAGGACCTGGGGGCAGGCAGCTGCCCCAGGGGCTGCATGGACACAGGGACGCCCTCCCCACCTGTCTCAGAATTAGGCTCCCTCCCACTGGCTCTGTCTTCAGGGGTCTCCACCTGCTTCACCCAGGATTCCTCTGGGGAAGACCTGAAGGTGAGGTGGAAACTGAGGCCTTGGGGGTGGGAGGCAGGGCTGGTGTGGGATCCACGCTCTGTTCCTGAGGCAGCTTCATTCCCAGAACCCGGGTGAAAACAGCACATTAATTCGCAGAACAGGCATCAGCCAAACTGAGTTCCACTCCTCCTAAGACCTAATAAGTAATCTCTCTCTCCACCTAAAAATATAATCTGGCTTTAAATCCAGCCCACAGGGTTATATAAGGCGCAGGGAGCAGGGAAACAGCGAGGCTGAGCTCTCACTCTCAAAAACAAAAACAAAAATCGTGCCAACGAGCAGGCGCGGACCTTACGGGCAGACCCTACAGAGGTCCTCTCGTGCGCCCCGATTTCCCCAGCGTCAGCCCTGACGGCTTCATCAGAACATGCCTCACCGACTCAAGTTAAAACCTTCACTTAGCTGCTTCTCTCACACTCTGTCACCTTAAAGCATCTTAAGGCCAGATTCCCCTAGGAAAGGGACCATGATGTCCCCTCCTGTGACAATTACCTCCTGTCCACCAGCACTCGAGATCTGACCTCTTTACCAGAGAGTCCAATGAGTCAGGTCTCAGAATCCTGAAATCTGGACAGGCCCTCCCCCTGCCCCACCGCCCCTCGGCCATGGACAGGTGAGAATGCATCTCAACATGATTGGAAGGCCAGGAACTGGAAGTGAGAAGACTGCCCAGGCGGCTTTTACTTTTGCTTTTACCTCTTAAAAGAGCTAAGAGCACACATTGTTCAAGCCATAAGTTCTTTAAAACGTTAAGTGTATCCAGTTACATGATGTATTTGTAGTAACAAGCCCAGAAGTGGAGATCAGGAGGCAACAGGTCCAAGAGTTCTAATTCCATCACTTTCCAGGGTTTAATTTGGGGGTAGATCTTGCCCCCTCCCTGTCCCCTATATAAGCTCAAAGGAGGGCATCAGATGGTCACTAGGTCCCTTCTGGGTCTCCAGAGTCTGATTCAATTCCTCCTGGGTTTCCCACATGAGCGTTGGGCCTCCCCCAGCCATGGCGTCTCCTGGTGTCCAACAGTCAGGCCCACGGGGTCTAGCAGGCCCAACCGGCGGGTCTCACTGCTCTAAAACCCGGGGTCCACCAAACTGAATGCCCCCGAATGGTTGTTGTGTGACCCCAACTCAGCAGCTGCGCATGCACCTCTATCTACCTAAACGGACAGGCACAGAGTATGGGCAGGTGCCGGGGTGGCCTGGACATAGAACAAAGGTGCCCCAGAGCCAAGGCAGCTCCCACACCAAGAGCATCACACACCCTCCAGCCTAGAAATGCTGTTGCCTGGACACGAGCGAAGTGAGGTGCGCTGGCCATTTCCTGCCTAAAGGGAGCACAGTGGAGAGGTCACAGGTCACCACAAAGCGGCAGGCAGGGCCCTTCCCGGACTTAAACACCAATACCCAATTCTGGTTTGGCCATTGAGGTTCAGGCTGGTATCTGGAAGCCCGCCTCATGGTTTCCGCTGACTCATTTCCTCATCTTCCCTGGGGAGACTGAGGCCTGCAGGTGGTTTTCACCTCTTCCGTGACCACACCAAGTGGGGCTACAGTGTCACACAAAAGGCTGGTTTCAAAGTGAGAAAGCAAGAGGGAGAGGTGTGCCCGGGTGAGTGATTGCATCCCGAAGGGCAGGCTCGCTGATGGCCCCAGCCCAGCGGGCCCAGGAGCGGCGTGCAGAGGTGCCCCTCACCCTGGGCCCCGCTCCTTCCCTCCCTAGACTAGACGTGTTCTCAGCAACCGTGCGTGGATGCAAGCCCGAGTCCAAGAGGAGAGCCTTCTAGAACCACTGTTTCTCCTTTTTCAAAGAAGAAAAGGTTCTTTCAGAGAAGCCCCCTCCCCGTCCCCAACTAGTTCTCAGGCGCATCCCTCCTGCCAGGAGCAGCCCAGAAGGAGATGGGGCTTTAACGCCCCACACGCACACAAGATCCCATCAGCCGCCCTCACCCAAGCCGCCCCTGGACGTTATTTTTTTTTTTTTTATAAATTTATTTATTTATTTACTTATTTTTGGCTGTGTTGGCTCTTCATCTCTGCACGTGGGCTCGTTGCGGTGCGCGGGCTTCTCATTGCGGTGGCTTCTCTTGGTGTGGAGCGTGGGCTCTAGGCGCGCGGGCTTCAGTAGTTGTGGCACACGGACTCAGTAGCTGTGGCTCGTGGACTCTAGAGCAAAGGCTCGGCAGTTGTGGCTCACGGGCTTAGGTGCTCCGCGGCAATGTGGGATCTTCCCGGACCAGGGCTCGAACCCATGTCCCCTGCATTGGCAGGCGGATTCTTAACCACTGCGCCACCAGGAAAGCCCCTGGATGTTATTCTTGATGCGTTTGCTCAGCCTTATGCTGCTGTGGACACCAGGGGCCGCCCTCCCCCACTACCCCACATCCATCATTTGCAGAGAACTGACACAACCCAAGCTCCAGGTGATTTTTTCTCATCACAGGTGTGGTTCAGGGAAGGATGCAAAGACTCAGTCCACGCATTCAGGGTGAAATGCAGGGTTTGTTCTCTCTTTGGGAGAAGAGGCGCTCCCTCCCTCCTCCCGGAGGTGAACAGGGGAGCACATGCCCTGGGAGGTGTGGCAGCCAGGCCATCACCGTGAGGGAAGCCAGCCTGAGGACAAACCTGCCCCATGGAGGAGGCGGGGCTCAGAGAAGCACAGACAAATCGACCTCTAGTCCTGATGAGACAGAATTTCCAGAGCGAATCCCCCAGAATCTGGCCCTACCTCTGGATGTTTTCATCATGTAAGCTGACAGGTGTCCTGCTGTTAACATCAGTTGGATATGTATTTTCTTTACTTATTTTATCTATTTTGGCCGCGCCGCGTGGCTTGTGGGATCTCAGTTCCCCAGCCAGGGATTGAACCCCGGGCCACCACTGTGAAAGCGCTGAGTCCTAACCACTGGACCGCCAGGGAATTCTCATGATGTGGATTTTCTTGACCCATGAAGCACTCTGGTAAAACCATCTTTAGAAACCTTTGCTATTTGCAAGCATCTATTATTACACAGGAAGTAAACACATTGTGCTTGCTATAAAGGTCACGCCAAGGCAAGTCCTAATCCCTCCCTTCCAGCCAGTTGACCCACCAAGTCCCCCTGTCCAGGTATTCAGCAGCCACTGAGCAGGAACCTCTCAGACGTCCCATTGTGACATCCCGACTTGTCCCTACGACATGCTGAGGTTATAGATCCTTGAGCAGAACGGGCAACGTGATGAGCGAGAGATTCTAGGAGGATTGTCTGGTGACATGGAGAAGCAGCAGAGCCAGCGGGAGGCAGCAGCAGTGATGGGGGCGGGGAAGGGAGAAGTTTGAGAGACACGTCCAAGGAGGAAGGGCCGATGGACTTAGACGGACCGGGGGTCAGCAGGGACCTGCAGCTGCGCAGTGCCTGGCAGAGGGGGACATGGTGGGGGTGGGGACTGGGAAGATGAGCTTCGCGATTTGGCTACATGAACTGCGATGTCTGCAGGAGTGATATCAGGAAGCACCTATTCTGGTCTTAGATCATTTACAGTTTTGTTTCTGTTTTGCTTGGCGGGGTGTGTGGGAGTTCACATGGTGAGTGAGAGGTTTATGGGAAAGAGGGCATGAGAAATCACTGCTCTGCTAAGAGAAGTAAAGACGGGGATGAAGGGAAACAATGCTTATATTTCACTGTTAAAACCTCGTTGGCTGTGGGGTGAACATCACCAAGGCTGACATGCAGGAAATTCTGCTTTGTTCCTTAAAAGGTAAGTTCGGCTAAGAAGGTCCTTCCTTCTAGGAGATATTTTAGAATAAGTGGAGTAGATTCCCTCACACACACACAATGAGATAAACTCCTGTAAAGCGGCTGATGTTTGCTGGGTAACTAGAGGCAGAAAGTATCCCATTAAAATAACAACATTTTACAATGAGGAAACAGCCCAGACAGATGAGCGGTGGTGCTGAACTGCAATCAGGCCTCCTGGTCCCTGCACTAGAGTCTGGGGTCCATCCAAGTCCTGCATCGTTACTGCGTTTCCCCTTTCACTCTGAAAAGGGTCTGATTTGGACCATCGATTATTTGGTCCACTACCTATGGGGTGGAAGAGTCTGGATGCAGAGTCACCAAGTCCTTTTCTTGGTCACCGTGAGAGCCTGGCGGGAGATTAGGATTGAGCGGAGGTGACTCTGGGTTTGAGAACCTGAGTTTTCTGCCTGCTGCCTGGTGGGCTCTGCATGGGGTCTGGAAAAGGGGTCCCTTCTCTTCGGGGTGTGCAGTACAAACTTCTCTCTTTTCATCTGTAGTCGGTGAGTCACCTGAATGCCTGCTAATCCAGCTCTCTCCTCCTGGCAACCTCCTGGTTCACTTCTGAGCCATCTGGCCACCAAGGCACCGTCGCTGCGGGGACCACGGGCAGCCGAGGGCGTCTGCGTCCCTCCCCACGGTCCACACGCAGCTCGTTTATGTACTGAGCTCTCACAGCACAAGTGCAGCGGCCGCCATCTCCCGAGTCCTCAAGAGTTTCGGGGAACTGGCCTGGGCCAGCGGTGTCTGCTCGTGGTCACTGCTGTCTGCCTCTCAGGACGCACAGCTGAGGAGGAGGGAAGAGGCGCGAGAAGGCTGGTGTGGTTCACAGTCACAGGAATGCGGCCACAGATGGGGGACAGAGTCCCCTGGAGGCCTCGCTGTTCTTCCGGGCAGCTGTGCGGTCTGCTCACCTGTCCTCACTTCCCCGTGGACTGGTGAGAGGAGGGAATGTAGCAAGGCAGGTGCATCCTTTCCAAAGAGCAGAAAACCAGTGATTCCTCCCCAAATGGTCCATCAGGCCCAGAGCTGAGGGTCAAGCCCGACGTTCTGTGCCAGGACCTCCTCCACTGCCTGTCTCTGAAGAGGCAGCAAGACCTTGCCACGGTCTGTCCCTCTGCTCACCGTCTGAATGACACTAATCTCGGCGTCCATGCCGTGTGCCATCCCGGGCAGCCTCCCGACAGCAGGATGGGGCCCGGGTCTGCATTCGGAACCTGAGTTCTCCACACGTACCCCTGCGCCTGTGACCCCGGCCAGTGCAGACTGAGGGGTCTAACAGAAAATGGACAATCAACAGTCTGACGGTGCTTCCCACTAACATGCGTGCGAGTTATCAGAAGCCACCATGAAAGCTGGGTGTCAGGCCCCGTGCCAGCCACTGGTCAATTCTGATTTTACTCCCAATGTACAGCTGAGGAAACGGAGGCCCAGAGATGTTAGCTCTTTGGGCCCAGGTCACACCGTTAGGCAGAGGCAGAGGTGAGATTTGAACCCAGGTACTTGGACCAGCAGTGATGCTCCCCCGTTCACTGTACAGACACTACACCCTCTTAGACCTAAGGAGGCGTCTCCCCATGACCTCCCAGAACCCATCCGCCCCCAATGGCTCTAATGTAGGTAGCAGGGCTGGGGGAATTTTAATGTCACCCCTTTGTCTTAGTGAGCTCGGCTGCTGTAACACAACACCACAAACTGGGCGGCTTATAAATAACAAACGTTCATTTCTCACAGTTCTGGAGGCTGGAAGTCCAAGATCAATGTGTGGCCAGGGTTTGTGTCTGCTGAGGACCCGTTTCCTGGTTCATAGACAGCTGTGTCCTCAGCTGGAGGAAGGGGCGAGGGAGCTCTCTGGGCTCCCTAATCCCATCATGACACTAATCGCATCATGGGGGCCTCCACCCTCGTGACCTCATCACCTCCCAAATCCCCACCTCCTGACACCATCCCCTTGGGTTAGTGCTTCAGTGTATGAATTTGGTGGAGGACAAACATTCACTCTGCAGCACCCTTCCTCTCCTTCCTGGGGCCTTTTGGTTTGGGTACATAGAAACATTATTTGTGGGATAACTCAAAATGGACAAGCTTTGGGGAAATGCTGGGGTACTGATGTGGGCATGGAAGGAAGCTGACATCCTGAGGGCAGGCACCGCGCCTGCCTGCTCCCTGCTGTACCAGCGTACTCTGGTACTCTGTACTCTGGCCCAGGGCCTGGTGCAGAGTGGTGAGAGCTCACTGATCATTTCCTCCGTGAGTGACTGGTGATTTTTAACAGGTATAACCTATGTGACTGCCAAGGAGATCCACTGGAGTCTCTACGTCCTCAGGCTTTGTTTGCAGTCTCGCCAGCATCCCATTAATTGAAATGTTTGTGGACTTACACATTCTTCGGGTCTGCTCACTACGCAGGAGCCCCCAGGTGACCAGGGTCTTTATCCTGGTCACCTTAGCATCACCAAAGAGAAGAAGCATCATGGCAAATCTCCTCTCCACCTGGTCCTACCCTTCCAGAGGCCCCAGGTTCTGCTGGACCAACGAGCTGGAGGAACTGTGGGTGGGCAAGGCTTGTAGTATCAACTTGGTGCAGCCAGTCCATGCCCTTGGGTGCACACATTGCATGTGTGTATCTATGCATACGTGTCCAATACCATTTCCTGGAAGGCCACAGCTATGCCACGAAGAATGAATGACTCACTTCCCCACAGAAGCCCTCGCCAGCTCACAGGGCTGTCTGGAGCTGCCCAGAGCCCAGGTCTCATGGTGAAGGATGCTCAGCTCACTGTGAGCCGGCGCCCCGGCCTCCGCCCTCAACCATCTGTTTGGCTTTTGGCCCCTGAGAAGAGAAACCTGCTAACTCTCCAGGTAATACCCTCTCTCTTTAGCTTCTTAAGTAAATATTCCAGAAGGGGAATCAGTCAGGTCTCAGACAACAGCAGAAAGAAGTCTGAGAGAAAACGGGTCCCATACCTTCCCATCCAGATCACCAATCCACCGTCTCCTCTGCATTTCCCCCACCTCTGGCTCTGCAGATAACCTCTCTGTCCTTCTTCTCCTCCTGGCATTTCCTGACTCTTACTCATCATTCACTCAACGCTTTAGGAACCTACTCTGTGTTAGATTTTATGCTTGGCCCTGAGGATACAAGGATGGATCAGGCAGCATCCCTGCCCTGAAGGTAAAAACTGAGATCAGCCAGGAGAAAAAGCTTGCTCTGAGTCGAGTGTTGGCAGGTGTTGTGAGGGGGAAAAGGAGAAGCTGAGTCCTGGACCACTTCTCCTTGCAGGTGAGCAGTTCAGAGAGGAAAGTCTTCACCGCTTTGGGTCATCCTTGGAAACCGGAAGGCAGGACTGGTGTGGGTATCCACATTCCCAAACAGTTCTGCCATGTTAACAGTATGTGGTGGCTCTTTTTCCTAACCACGCACCCCTGGTCCCCCGGAAGTACTCTCTTCAGCATAGACTCGAAGACATGGCCTGTGTGTGGTTGGTCCTGCACAACCAGACCCCCTAGAGATGGTGAAACCAGACCAGGATGGGACTGGAAAGATCTGACGCCTTTGCGCAGAAGCAGAAAGAACAAGGGGAGTTCCGGAGGCATCCTGAACCCAGTCTACCTTTGTCCTGACTCCTTTTTAAAGTTCATGAGCCAAACCATCTCACGGGATGACCTGTACAGTTAGGAAGCAGAGAGAAGGCCTGTGTCCACAATCCCCTTGAACCCACTGGCCAGGATAGAATTTCCTCCCAAGCAGGTCAGGTCTGGGCCATCAGAAGGATCTGTTTGCTAGTGTGTTTTGTTTGTTCGATGGGAGGGGGAGGTGGGGCAGCCTGGAAACAATCAAGGTGACTGTTGACCTTTCACCAGTTAAGGTCCTAAGGTCCCAACACCCAACGTGTGAATAGGCGCTGGAGGGCCCAGTAAGCCAGACACATGCAGACCGCCTCCCCACGGCCCCACTGATCAGGGAACAAATGCAGACAAACAGGCAATCCGTGACATCCTTGAAAAGCATGTCTCCAGTCCCAGCAGAGAGACGGGGGGGAGGCTGGGAGAGGCTTCAATCATTCACAGGCCCCCCACCAGGAAGATGCCTCTTCAGTGCCCGCCCCCTCCCCGAGACTGAACCTGAGATCCGTCCGGTTCTGTACTCCACCTCCCTCACCCCTGCAAGTAGGACGAACAAAAGAGGCACGAACACAAGGTTGAAAGCTCTAGTCCAAGCGGTTAGGACCACAAGGTTTGCTCCGTCCTAGAGCTCCAGGTGGACCCCCGGCTCTGGGAGGCTTTGTAGCTGGAGGGGATGGGCCCACGACTCCAGCCAGTCGGGACCTGGGGTGGCATCCCTGGGGATGCTGGAGAGGGATGCTGGTTCAGTCTGTGCTGGGGCCACGAGGTGCCGGGCTCACCCAGCCCAAGGAGCTGCGTGGGGCGGGGAAGGTGTACAGAAACCCTGGTGGTCTCTAGGGGGATCACAGGCGAATTCATCAACCTCAAAGCTGCTGCTTGTGATTACGAGGCAGAGGGCAGTGCATCATGGTTTTGGGATCACTTTGTGGAGGTTTTTCAGGAAATCAAGGTCTGCCGGGAGCCAGGAATCTGGGTGTGTTTAGCCCCGCGCCCTGCCCTTGACAGTCATGGAATAGTCCTGAAATCCACATGCCCGACCCGCCCTAAGCTCCCTGTTTTGGTTGGGTTTGTTTTGCCCTGTTTCATCACTAACCCTGTGGTTTTTGAATGCCTCCTCCCTGCCCCTGTTCCATGAGGTCCCTCTGTCCCCACAGGGGTCTGCTGCCAGGAGCCAGAATAAATAGTGGGAGCTGGAAAAGAGGAGGGTTGAAAGTCAGCGGCTCCCACGAGTCTCTCTGTAGGGTCTACACCCCACCCAACCTGCGTTTCATCTGCACACCACGGCTGGCTCCGGCACCGCCCTGGCCCCAGCTGCTGGGACTCCTCAAGTTTCTTTAGGTTGGCAGCAAAGGGAACTGGATGCTGCTGCCCTGGAGGACGTCGTGTTCTTACATCCGCCTCAGACCACAGCCCTGTGACCACAGAGATGGAGAAATTGATTTCTTCCCTTTCCCCCAACCGTCCCCAATGTGACTACCTCTGCCCCACAGACATTCTGGTTGCCTTGGATACGAGTTCTGCTTTCCCTTCATCCATAGAGGATAAATGGCTGAGGTGTCACAGCTCACAGATTTCATAGCCATGGCTCAGATGCAATCAATACCTTCCTATAACAACCCCACACAAGATATAGGATCTTCGTTAAGTCAACAAATATTTTTCACAACTGACACTCAAATAGGAGCTTGATTAGCAATTGGTTTTCATTCTTCTTGGTTGTGGTATTTTAGCTATTTCCTTCTATCTTTCTTTTTTCCTTTTCCCCTTCCTTCCTTCCTTCCTCCTTTCCTTGCTTCCTTCCTTCCTTCTTTCCTTTCTTTTATTTGTTAGCCCTAATATCCTTATTCTTCAAAGTATTTAGGTAAAGAGAGTTCCAAAAAGCCTTTGGTCATTTATGCTAGTGTCCTTCAATGACCACAGTCAGCAAGTTCTATCCAAGTTCTAACTTAAATCATGTTGGCAGCTAAAATAAACAGGCCTGTTTTCTCTCAAAAATGTGAATGTCTACACTAAAAAGCCTTAGTTAGGTTCCTGTATGAGTCATTCTGTGTTGACGTGGGAAGATTTGGATGATTAGCCCGAAGTTTCAGGAAGACGTTGCATCAAAGGAGGGCTGATAAAACACAGTCTCAGGAGGTGAAGCCTTACTCTAAGAGGCTCTCATACACCCAGGGCTGGAGTGAAGCTCATGAAATAACAGTAATTTATTGAACGATTACTCTAGGCCAGTCCTGTGCTGAGCAAGTTTATTCATTGTATCATTTAATCCTCCCAACCGCCCTCTGAAAGAAATATTATTTCCATACTCCAGTCAATGCCTTCAGAGTCCATGTCCTCCCCAGGGTCAGCCACTCACAGGCAGAGCCTGGTCCAGGCGGGGCTGTCCGGCTCTGAGGCTTGGGCTCTAACTGCCGGGACCCTGGGGGTCTGGGTCTTCTTCCCTTGCTCTTTTTTTTTTTTTTTTAATTTCTTTATTTTTATTTTTATTTATTTTTGGCTGCGTTGGGTCTTTGTTACTGCGCACGGGCTTTCTCTAGTTGCGGTGAGTGGGGGCTACTCTTCGTTGCAGTGCGCGGGCTTCTCAATGCAGTGGCTTCTCTTGTTGCAGAGCATGGGCTCTAGGCGCACGGGCTTCAGTAGTTGTGGCATGCGGGCTCAGTAGTTGTGGCTTGCAGGCTCTAGAGTGCAGGCTCAGTAGCTGTGGCTCACGGGCTTAGTTGCTCCGCAGCATGTGGGATCTTCCTGGACCAGGGCTCGAACCCGTGTCCCCTGCATTGGCAGGCTGATTCTTAAACACTGCGCCACCAGGGAAGCCCATTCCCTTGTTCTCATTCTTGGCAACTAGCGACAAATTACTTTTCTTTGGTGGCTTCAGTCTCCTTACTTTGCAATGGCATTATTGTCAACCATTCACTAAAGAACATCAATGGACAGTTCCTGGCACTGCTCTAAGGGCTGTGAATGGGAATTGCAGCTATACAGCCCCCAGGGTTGTTATGGAGATTATATTATGGGATGGTGTCTAGAGATCACTTAGCACAGAGCTGGGACACAGCTGGTACCTGACAGACAAGGGCTGGCTCATAATGATGGCCCCACAAAGCCTTCCCAGAGTGCCCAGGGCCACCAAACTTCTCTTCTTCTGAGCTGACTCTGCTCCCACTGCCACATGGCCACCTGCTGATAAGGTCTCACTCGGGCTCATGTATCCTCCAGCATCTAGCAAAGTGCTAATGGCATAGAAGAGGCTCAGAAACATCACTTAGCTGATGCCCCAAATGCTCTCTACCCACTGCACCAGGCACACAAGCATCTCCATCCACACTACTGGTGTGATGGCTCATTTCATGTGTCACATTGGCTGAGCTAAGCGATGCCCAGTAAACATGATTTCCAGGTGTGGCTATGAGGGTATTTCCAGAAGAGATTAGCATTTGAATTGGTGGATTGAGGAAAGACTACCTTCACCCACGCAGGTGGGCACCATCCAGTCCATCAAGGGCCCGAATAGAACAAAAGGATGGAGGAAGGGGGGAGTTTGCTCGCTCTGAGCTGAGACATCCATCCCTTGGACATCGACCGATATTCCTGGTTCTTGGGCCTTCGGACTTGGACTGAATCACCCCCCACCCCCAGCTCGCTTGGGCCTCCAGCTGGTAGATGGCAGACGGTGGGGCTTCTCAGCCTCCATAATCACATGAGCCAATTCCTATCACAAATCTCCTCTGTATGTCTATATATCCGATTGATTCTGTTCCTCTAGAGAAGCCTGAGCAGAGTGGCTGGGTCCTAGGCCCACTCTTACAAAGCAAATAGACAATCAATCCCCTTGGTACAGAATGAAACAGTTCTCCTTGAACAACTGTTTTTTTTACAGTCATTTTTGTCCTGAGAGATTTCAAGTGCTTTTAAGGACCCTTGAAGCTTGAGGAGACTTCTGTCGAATCAGCTGTGAGGGGAGTTTTCTGGTTCCTCCGCTGTCAGTGAGGGAACGCCAGGTTCAGGCCTCTTTGGGAGAGTAGGCAGGTAGAGTCTTCTTTGAACTCAGGACGGGGCAGAGACCCCCGGCCCCGGGTTCCCCCAGAGGCCCTGGGGGGAGGGGCAATGAGATCATGTCTGCAGAGGTCCCCAGCCACTTGGAAGGCGATACCGCTGTAATTTCTTGGAAAAGCCTTCTCCTTCCCGTGGTTTCTGCTCACACCAGCTCAGTTTTCCTCGCCTAACCGCCGCTCACAGCAGCCTCCTGCTCTTGCCAGATTTCCATCTGCCTGCCCTCCCGGCCTCTCCTCTGGGTTCTCCCCTCAAGGCCAGGTGCCCATCTGTCCACAGGAGCCTGAGTTTAAAATCCTGTGGTCTCCACCAGCTATTTAATCCTCTGGATCACTCTAACAAAGGGTGTTTGGGGGTTGGGGGAACATGTTTCATTTTGTTGTTTCATTTTTATGCATTCTCTCACTCTGGGTACAGGGGTCTGGGGAAGGAGGAATCCGGGGAGTAGGTTTTCGTGGTAGGAGATGCTCACCTGTTGGAAGCACAGTCATATACGCTTGGGGGGTGCTCTGCCAGCCCGCAGCTTGTGTGTGATGAGCCCACCCCCCCCCCCCATGGGCTCCTTCTCGGTGCCTGGGGTAGAGTTGGGCGGGTAGGCCCTGTCCCTCCGTAAACAACTCCACCCAGGACACCTCAGATCTGGGTTCTGGTTCCGCTTCTTGTGTTGATTTTCTTGGGGGTGGACGGAAAACCCTTCTCCATCCTGAGTTCTGACCCTCTTATCTGAGGGATGGCTGTCGCCATCCAGCATCCACAACTTTCCGTGAGAACATGGGATGCTTAAGTGGAGACAGAGACGTGAAGGAGTTTATGGGGCAGACAGATGTGTGAGCCATGAGTGTGAGGAAGGGTACAGGTGCCACTGGGGAGGGGCGTCCAGGGAGACCCTAGAGCTGACTTCTCCACACAGGATGGAGCAGGTGGCAGGTGGGCAGGGCCTTGAATAGCACGCCAAGGAGATTGGGCTTTGCCCTGAGGACCAAGTGTTCTTAGCAGGTGTGGGCAGAGCTGGCAAGACCAGAGGCAGAAGATTCTGCCAACTCATCCCTCGGGCTGGGGCAGCAGGGCACCTCTCGGACACACGTAGTGAGTAGAAGGCCCATTGGAATGCAGGGACTCCAAGTCCTGAAGGAGCCTTGAGATCTCTGGACAGACTCAAGCCAGAGGAAATTTTCTGAAAGCGGCAAGCGTGTGTGCTTCAGAGCAAGCTCCCTGTCCCACCACTGGGCAGTCACTTTGCACACATCACCTCTTCATCCAAAAGCAGGAGGGTAGGGCTCCTCCAGCTCTGAAAGGAGATGCCAGGAGCTCTAAAAGCAGGGGAGGCGCTCTGGCTGACGCTTCCACGCTGGAAGGTGGGACAGGGTGGTGATTACACATGTGGGTTCCCAGGTTGTACACTTCAAACTTCCACTATGTCATGTCCACTATACCATAATAAAGTCGGAAAACAAAGAACGGGGGTTCTGGGCTACAACGCCCAGGCTGGAGTCTCAGCTCCACCACCAATAGGTGTGTGACCTTGTGCACGTTCCCTAAATCCTCTGGGCATCCGCTCTTCTTTAGCAAACTAGGGATCATGGTGAAATCTACCCCACAGACCTAGTCTGAGGATGTCATGGGATAATTCGTGTGAACACTTGGACTGCACCTGACACATTAGAAGGCTTCCATAAAATGAGCCTTTATGAGGACTGTTTCTCCAGCATTTTGCTTTGAAACCATCCTGGGAAGATTGAATAATAAGGAGCCTTTTGGGATTCTTGGATGTAGGAAGTACGAGTCTCCCCATGTTCCTAGTGAGGAAACTGAACCTCAGAAGGTTAAATACCGTGCAGCATCGCAAAGCTGAACAAGGGGCAAAGCGCAGTTGGGAGGCTGTCCATACCTCTCATCACCCAGCCTGGCCAGGAGGAGGGACACGCCAGCCTGAGCTTCACAGAGCATCTAGTTCAGAGGCGCAAAAATTTGGGGGCTGTCGGGCTTCCCTGGTGGCGCAGTGGTTAAGAATCCGCCTGCCAATGCAAGGGACACGGGTTCAATCCGTGGTCCGGGAAGATCCCACATGCCGCGGAGTAACTAAGCCCGTGCGCCACAACTACTGAGCCTACGCTCTAGAGCCCGCGAGCCACAACTACTGAAGCCCGTGCGCCTAGAGCCCGTGCCCTGCAACAAGGGAAGCCACCACAATGAGAAGCCCGTGCACCGCAACGAAGAGTAGCCTCTGCTCGCCGCAACTAGAGAAAGCTCGCGCGCAGCAACGAAGACCCAACGCAGACAAAAAAAAAAAAATGTGGGCTATAGGCTGTCGGCTGTCATGCCCTGGAGGGCCTGGAGGGCCTCTCCCAGACAGGGCTTGGGGTTGGGGGGAGGTGCAGGATCAGAGAAGGCGGCGGTGGAGGCAGGACCCCAGCCGGCCCCATCAACCACACAGGCCTGCGCTGCTCCACGGGTCGAGGGAGGCACCCTCATCTCGTCTTCCAAGCAGGAAAGACACCTGACCCGAGGCGGCCGAGCGCTCCATGCCAGGTAATGGGTCCCAGCTGCGGCCGCTGGCCCGCCAGCCCAGGCTCAGGCCCCGGCTCCCTGTGGTTCTGCAGCCTGGCCGAGCTGTAACTCAGAGCCTGGGTCTCTCCAGCCCCACGTCTGGAACCGCCCGCCTGCGGGTCTACAGAGAGCAGAGTAGGTGCTCAGGGCTCACTGGACGCTGAGACGACGCATGCGCGGTGCGTGGGCGCGTGCATGAGCGCCGGGCGTCGTCGGTGACGCCCGCCCCGTGGCGCGGCTCCCGCTCTCAGCAGCGCGGTGCTGAGAAGAGGGGCCTGCGGTGTGGGAGGACCCGGCCCCTGGAGCCTCACGGAGCACAGCAGCAGTAGCAGCAGAAGCAGCAGGCTGACCACCCGGAGCCGTCGTCCGAGTGACCGCTCGCGCTTCCCCTGCGCGCCCCACGCCCGGACTCAGAGGCCCCGAGGCCCAGCGCAGGGCCGGCTGCTGCCTCCGGGAAGAGGTGAGCAGAGAAGGGAGGTGAGGGGCCGGGGGCTGGGGGCTGGGCGCTGGGCCCCCTCCCAGGGAGGGACGAAGGGGCTGAACTGCACAGGCCTGGGGCAGGAACGCTTGGAAGAGTTAACAGGAAACCCACCAGCCAGAGTCTCCTCTCTGCTCCCCAAGAGGCTGGGGGTCGCTGGGGGGCCGAGGAGGGGGCGCGATGAGAGAGCGGGTCTGACCACAACCCGCTTCTTCCAGACGCCCATTTCCGAGGCGGGGGGGACCCCGAGGCAGAGCCCTTAGCCCACACGCGGGAGCCTTGTCACTTGGCTGTTTTATGTGGTTTGAAAGTGAATCGGGTTCTGGGTTTTGAGGCCAAGATACTTTTTTTTTTTTAACTCCCCCCCCCCCTTTCCTCTTTGGTGAGCTTGTTATGACTGGTTTTGGAGCCTGGCTTACGGAGCGGGGAGAGTGTGCAGGCTGTGCGGGTGTCGGGGCCCTGACAGGGGGAGGCAGCCCAGAGGGGGCCTGCGGAGGCCGGGCACCCCTGCAGGGGGCGGGGGCTGCCTCCCCAAGGGCAGGAGGAGGGGCGGTGGCGTAGTCCCACCTGGCCGGGGTTGGGGTGTAGGAGGTGGGGAGGTAGTTCTCTCAGCTGCGAGTACTTTGCGTCTGTGAGTTATTGTTCTCTGGTGCAGACGTCATTTACCCGCTCGACTGTTTCTCCTGTGCTGGGGCAGTCGAGGCCCACCAGGACGAGGGAAGCTTCAGGCGTGCCCTCGGCCAGCCCCAGGAGGCGGCTGGTGGTGCCCAGCTGTCCTGGGCAGGCTCGGGGGGCTGAGCGCCAGGGGTTTGGGGGGGCGCCCGGCGTGCACTGCCACCAGCATTCCACGGTGACCGCAGCCCGGGAGAGGCTGAGGATGCGGTCCCAGACTAAACATGAGACGGGAAAGCCTGCCTCTGAAAAATGGCTATTTTTACATCCCTCTTCCCCAAATTCCAAGATGCTGAGATACGATTTAAAACAAAAAGAAACCAGAAGAAAAAAAAAAAAGGATAGGGTGAAAAAAAGCCACCCGCTAATGAAACTTATTCGCTCTTCCAGCATTGCTGTGGAGTGCTTTTACCCAGCAGCCCGTTGAAAGAATGCTGATTTTGGAGGGCCCACCCAAACCTACAAAATCCATCACAGGAACAGGCCTGGAACTCTGTATTTTTAACTGGCACCCAGCTGACTCTTGTTCAGCACATCTGCTCATCGTGGGGCCTGCTGCCAGCCACTGAGCCGGGCGCTGGAGACACCGGGTGTTCAAATCCCAGGGAATTCACAGCCCCGTGGAGACACTTCCCACAAAAAGCAACCATCTAATATCCCTCATCCCAGTGGGGTCCAGGCAGAGCCAGTGAAAGCTCTTGTTGGAGGATCTGGGGTTGGTTTTGCAGCCCCAGAACCAGGAGTTCCTCTGGGCCTTGGAGGCAGAAGGCAGAAGGTTCTGGTTTCCAGGTGTGGGGTTGCCCCCAGCAGCCTGCGTCCAGCCCCCTTGCTCTGCAGTGGCCCAGCCCCCAGCCCTTTCTCAGCAGGAGAAGTCAAAGGTCACCGGGGACACTCCAGACAGGCTGCTGGCCCACTGAAAGGCCTCTTTCTTACAGCAAGCGAGTGCGAACCAGAGAGGGAAAGTCACTTGGCCCAGGTCGCCCAGCCAGGGTAACTGCAGAGCAAAAGCGAAACCGGCCTTGGGGCACACAGCTGTGCTTTGGCCTGGCTGTATTTCCTGCAGAATTAAAATTTGAGAGCAGAAGTGACCTCAGCAGAGATCTTTACAGTCCACCTTGAGTGTTTCAGTAAGGAGCCTGAGGCCAGGGAGGTGACACTCCTGCCCCAGGGCCACACAGCTCAGCAAACCTGGGCCAGAAGGGGGGCGGCCAGGCTGACAGGGCTGAGATCCAGGCGGGCAGGACCAGGCCTGGGTGCCAGGCAGCAGGCCGGACCATCGGTGCCCCCTTGTGGCCAAACACCAGAATGCCAGGCTTTCCCCCATGGCACCTTTCACCCCACAGGTCATCCATCAGCCAGTGAGGCTAAGGGGGTCTGTGGGTATGGCGACTCCTCAAGTGGCTGGCCAGAATTTTGGGGTGAACCCTTAGCTCATCCATGAGAGCTGCAGACACGCGGAGGACCCCAAGCTTAAGGGAGGTTCCTGCTGAGGTTAAAAAGCTTAAGTCGGGGATCTCTCCTGGCTCAGGCTTCAGTAGTTACAGAGCCCAGGTGCCACTTCCCCCAGAGCAGCCCCTCGGCAGCCCACCCATTGGCTAAATCCCTGGCCTGCTCGTTATCAGGCTGACTTTTCCAGGCAGGGATGCTGCAGTGCTTGGTCCGTGGTGCTTCTAAGAGTCCGTGAAAACATTTCAACTTGAAGTTCTTCCAAAACTGAAGAAGGAAAAAAATGAATATAATAATGATGAATATATAATAATCCAGCCTGGAATATGTAATAATCCTACAAACACAATCATGAAATATAATTTTTTTGTGTGTGTGTTGTTTTTTTTAATGGGGGAGGAGACCATGAACGCAGAAGTCCCTCAGGCCCACGACAGTCACAATGCGGCCTGGAGCTCTTATGAAGGCAAAAAAATACATTTCCAGAGAAGGAACAAGATTAGGCCATCCTCGTTTGTTTACACGGAGTGGATTGGCTCATCTGTTCTCTGAGACATGCAGACAATCTTGAATAAATGGTTTAACCTCTCAGAACCTTCTCTCATCTGAAAAACAGAGAGGAAAGGAATATGTCCCCAATACAGCTCCTGTGATATACAGTTGAGGCTCAAGAAATGGGAGCTTAATAATAATGTCACAGACCGGTAGCTTGTGTCCCCCCAGGTTCCTGTGTTGCCGCCCTAACCCGCACTGTGATGGTACGTGGAGGCAGGGCCTTGGGAGGTGATTAGGGGTAGATGAGGCCATGAGGGTCATGGGATTCGTTTTCTTACAAGAAGGGAGAGACCAGAGTTCCCTCCCTTCGCCCTGTGAGGACACGTGGAGAAGACCATTGTCTGCAAGCTGGGAAGCAGGCTCTCACCTGGGCCTGGCAGCACACAGGACAGTGAGAAACGAATGTGTGTTGTTTCAGCCCCTGGCCTGTGCTGTTGTGTTGCGTTGTGACAGCCCGAGCTGAGACGAATAACCTCCATCGTTATTCTTTGCAGGACTGACTGCTAGGCGGGGGGAAAAGCAGACTCATTTGCTTCGATCCCAAGGAGAAAATGAAGGCCAGTGAGTACGAACTTTACCATCATCTCAGAGCAAAGCCTGAGTTGTGCAAAGAGGGGACAGACGCCGTCTGGAAGTGGCCAGTCCCGCATGGCCGGGTGGGTGGGTGGTTAGAGCCTCCACTAAGGGTCGGGCCCAGGCCCATGCGCTGCCGTGGGAGGTACGGTGCGGGGGGAAGGAGGACGTCTCCCTCTGCAGGGGAGAGAGGACCAGCCTTAGGGAGAGTCACAGAGGGCCCGGAGGGTCTACTCTGTGTCCCTCTGGGTGGCAGTCCATCGCCGACCCACCAGCATGGCGGGGCTGGTTGCTGAGGTGGAAGTTGCCCTGATTTATCTCTGGTTTTCGCTGACTCTCTGGCTTGAGGACAGGGTGCTGCGGCCTCTTTCACCCTCCAGGCACTGTGGACGGGTCGTGAGGCCGGGCCGATCTGCCAGGACACCCTGATCACTGTTGGTTCACAGGTCAGACACCCTGATCACTATTGGTTCAAAGGTCAGAAACCCCAAAGGGCAGCTGAACTTGTGGCAACTGTGGAGACAAGCTGGTGTGGTCTGCGAGCTTAGGAACCTTCTGCAGCACAGGACCATCTTGACCATTTCCCGACCATTCCTCCCTGGCATTCTCTCTTTTCAACCTTCCGTAGTACCAGGGGTTGGCAAACTGTGGCCCATGAGCCAATTCTGGCCCACCACCTATTTTTGTAAATACAGTTTTATTGGAACACAGCCATGCAATTCATCTGTGGTTGACTTTGCCCTGTAATGACAAAGTAGAGTAGTTGCAACATACGTTCGAAAAAACTGAAAATGTTTACTATCTGGTTCTGTACAGAAAAAGTTTGTCAACCTCTGCTCTAAACCACAGGCAGTACCTATCTACCCCCAGACTTATTATGTAAAAATAATGAATCCTCCTATGTGTTAGACAAGAGGTCAGCTTTCTGTTATTCACAGCCTAATTGATAAAATAATACTTACACTTGAGGTACATAGAGTTTACACAGCTAAGGGAGCATAGCATAGCAACTTCGGGGAAATTAAGAAAAAAGCACATCCCAAATTCTCTTCATTAGAAGAAGGAGCATAGTCATCCAACTGGACATAGTCCTACATAACTCCAGGAGGCTCTATTCACACCATAGTCTGGGTGCAGTTGTGAAGTACACAGCCTGGGCAGCTGTACATGGCAGTCCTGTAGCCCTGCCTTCATCCATTCATTCAACCAGTATGTGTGGATTATCTCTGTGCCAGATACTGGGGAAGGTGAATATAACATGGTCCCCAAAACAGCTATACTCCAATAAAAATTAGTTTTAAAAAAATGGTCCCAGATCTTTAGAATCTTACAGTACAGAGGAAGTAAACCAAATATTGATATGTTAGGGACAGAACTATATCCCCCTTACCCCCAGTTCATGTTGAATCTATAACTCCCAACGTGACTGCATTTGGAGATGGGGTCTTTAACCAAGCTTTGGGGTAAGTGTCCTTGAGAGGCAAACATAATTCAGCACGTAGCTTAGCTCTGAGCCTGTGGGACAAGGACACGCTGGCCTGCCAGTCTACATTCAGACGTACGGTGAGCCATGGCTGGCACCTTCCCTAAGTTCAGGCAGGTGCACCCGACCCTGAGATTTTCCTTGACTGGTGTGCTGTTTGAGAAGCAGGAACAGACCTGGGAGATGTGAATACAGTTGCCTGGATTTCTTTCTTTCTTTTTAATATTTATTGATTTTTATTTTTGGCTGTGTCAGGTCTTACTTCATTGCAGTGCACAGGCTTCTCTCTAGTTGTGATGTGCAGGCTCCAGAGCACGTGGGCTCTGTAGTTTGCAGCACGTGGGCTCTGTAGTTGTGGCTCGAGGGCTCAGTAGTTGTGGCACGTGGGCTTAGTTGCCCCCACAGCATGTAGGATCTTAGTTCTCTGACCAGGGATCGAACCCGCATCCCCTGCATTGCAAGGCAGATTCTTAGCCACTGGACCACCAGGGAAGTCCCAGTTGCCCAGATTTCTTCTCTCTGGTCTAAATCAAAAGGCCCTCTTCTATCTGGGGGAGTAAAATGCTGACAGGCCCTGATGGGTCTCTGGGCTCACTTAGGCTGCGTACCTGACCTGTTCCAGGTGAAGTGTGTTGGACTTCGAGCTTCCGTCTCCCTTTGAATGCTTGATTTCCTGAAAATATACTATTTTGGAAAATAGTGTTTTCTTTCCCTCACCTCAGATGGGAACTCTTTCTGCTGCCCCTCCTGTCTCCCCGCTCGTTAAGTGTTGGCGTGAGGCCGTGTCAGAGAAAATGTGGCCTCTGCTCTGCCCAGCGGCCAGTCCTCCTACAAGTCTAGTGTCCTGCAGGGCCAGAACCGAGTCAGGTTAGGTTGTCCCAAAGGAGGACAAGAGAGCAAGGACGTGACATCTGGCTCCAAGAGGGACACAGACACGCCTCGGCCCTCATGGCAGAAAGGTCCTTCTCCTCCCTCCTGTATTACGTGCACAGCAGGTGCCCAGGGAGGCTGGTCCAAGCCTTAGATGAGGATGCATCTTCTTGGCCAGCAGAGCTGGGGCAAAGTCTAGAAGGAGGTTGCATTTTGCACACCTTATCCCCAAACCTGCACAGGGTCTTGCTGATGTTTCAGCCTGGTCTTGAGGGAATGCTGCAGGTGGAACCAGGGTCCTAAGCTGAGTGAAGGGGGTGGTCAGCCAGCTCCATCTCTTGATCCCTTTACTGTATGTGTGTGTGTGTGTGTGAGAGAGAGAGAGAGAGAGAGAGAGAGAGAGAGAGAGAGAGAGAGACTCTGCCATTTTCCCAGGAACTCAGGCTTAAATTCACGAGACCACCATCCAGACTTAATGCAGTCATTCTGTCAGTCCAGTTGCTTTTACATCTGAGCTGGCGGGCACAACCTTCCTCACTGTTGTCCCTCACTGCCGCCTCTCCTTACCTCTCCCCCACTCCTCAAAGAAACTTGAACGGGCCTCGCATCTCGTGCCTCCAACCTCTGCATCTGTTTGTCTGTCTCCCAGCTCCTGTTATTCCCTGACTAAAATCCCTCAGAATGTCCCCTCCACCTCCAGAATAAATTTCCCTGCCCTCCTTCCCTTCCACTGTATTTCCTGATGCCACATCACACATGTCCTAGGCCACAGTAGGTGGCCTTTACTGTGTTCCCTGGTGGTCCCTTTGTGGGCCCCCAACACCCATTTCACCCCAATGATTAGTCTAAGCAAATCTCCATCACTTCATTGCCAGCGATTGGTTCAGGAATGAACATTAGTCCAACTCTGCCCAATGTCTGCTGAGTGGGCGATGGGGCAGGGTTTGGGGAGCTGTGGAAAGATAAGGGATGTCTGCTAGGGAGATTTAGGGAAAGTTTCCCCCATCCTAAAAGAGAACCCCAGAAAAGAGATGATATCACTTAGGTCCTGGAGGGGAGCTAAGATCTTTGCTTTCCCCTCCCAACACCCAACTCAGAACCATGTATTGGACATCTAATACATTTCTACTAAATAAGGCATAGACAGATAAATGATAGAAATAGATAGATGGACAATAGATAGATATATAGATAGATACATAGACACATAGACGTGATGGATGGATGGATGGATGGCTGGCTGGCTGGCTGGCTAGGTGGAAGGAAGGGAGGGAGGGAAGAAGGGAGGGAGGAGAGGGGGAAGGAGGGAACATCAATAACATGGACAGCTGTTATCTCTGGCCTTGTGGGGATGCTGTTGGAGCCAAGTTAAAAGTCCTGGCTAGATAAGGAACCAAGATGGCGGAGTAGAAGGACGTGCTCTCACTCCCTCTTGTGAGAACGCCAGTCACGGCTAGCTGCTGGACAGTCATCGACAGGAGGACACTGGAGCTCACCAGAAAGGGTACCTCACATCCAAAGACAAAGGAGAAGCCACAATGAGACGGTAGGAGGGGCGCAGTCACAGTAAAATCAAATCCCATAACTGCTGGGTGGCTGACTCACAGACTGGAGAACACTTACACCACAGAAGTCCACCCACTGGAGTGAAGGTTCTGAGCCCCACGTCAGGCTTCCCAACCTGGGGTTCCAGCAACGGGAGGAGGAATTCCTAGAGAATCAGACTTTGAAGCCTAGTGGGATTTGATTGCAGGACTTCGACAGGACTGGGGGAAACAGAGACCCCACTCTTGGAGGGTACACACAAAGTCGTGTGCGCATCGGGACCCAGGGGAAGGAGCAGTGACCCCAGGGGAGACTGAGCCAGACCTACCTGCTAGTGTTGGAGGGTCTCCTGCAGAGGTGGGAGGTGGCTGTGGCTCATTGTGGGGATGAGGACACTGGCGGCGGAGGTTCTGGGAAGTACTCCTTGACGTGAGCCCTCCCAGAGTCTGTCATTGGCCCCACCAAAGAGTCCAGGTAGGCTCCAGTGTTGGGTCGCCTCAGGCCAAACAACCAACAGGGAGGGAACCCAGCCCCACCCATCAGCAGTCAAGGGGATTAAAGTTTTACTGAGCTCCGCCCACCAGAGCAACAGTCAGCTCTACCCATCACCAGTCCCTCCCATCAGGAAACTTACACAAGCCTCTTAGATAGCCTCATCCACCAGAGGGGCAGACAGCAGAAGCAAGAAGAACTACAGTCCTGCAGCCTGTGGAACAAAAACTACATTCACAGAAAGATAGACAAGATGAAAAGGCAGAGGGATATGTACCAGATGAAGGAACAAGATAAAACCCCAGAAAAACAACTAAATGAAGTGGAGATAGGCAACCTTCCAGAAAAAGAATTCAGAATAATGATAGTGAAGATGATCCAGGACCTCGAAAGAAGAATGGAGGCAAAGATCAAGAAGATGCAAGAAATGTTTAACAAAGACCTAAAAGAATTGAAGAACAAACAAACAGAGATGAACAATACAATAACTGAAATGAAAACTACACTAGAAGGAATCAGTAGCAGAATAACTGAGGCAGAAGAACGGATAAGTGACCTGGAAGACAGAATGGTGGAATTCACTCCTGCGGAACAGAATAAAGAAAAAAGAATGAAAAGAAATGAAGACAGCCTAAGAGACCTCTGGGACAACATTAAACACAACAACATTCGCATTATAGAGGTCCCAGAAGGAGAAGAGAGAGAGAAAGGACCCGAGAAAATATTTGAAGAGATTATAGTCGAAAACTTCCCTAACATGGGAAAGGAAATAGCCACCCAAGTCCAGGAAGCACAGCGAGTCCCAGACAGGATAATCCCAAGGAGAAACATGCCAAGACACATAGTAATCAAGTTGGCAAAAATTAAAGACAAAGAAAAATTATTGAAAGCAGCAAGGGAAAAACGACAAATAACATACAAGGGAGCTCCCATAAGGTTAACAGCTGATTTCTCAGCAGAAACTCTACAAGCCAGAAGGGAGTGGCATAATATACTTAAAGTGATGAAAGGGAAGAACCTACAACCAAGATTACTCTACCTGGCAAGGATCTCATTCAGATTCGATGGAGAAATCAAAAGCTTTACAGACAAGCAAAAGCTAAGAGAATTCAGCACCACCAAACCAGCTCTACAACAAATGCTAAAGGAACTTCTCTAAGTGGGAAACACAAGAGAAGAAAAGGACCTACGAAAACAAACCCAAAACAATTTAAAAAATGGTCATAGGAACATACATATCAGTAATTACCTTAAACGTGAATGGATTAAATGCTCCAACCAAAAGACACAGGCTTGCTGAATGGATACAAAAACAAGACCCATATATATGCTGTCTACAAGAGACCCACTTCAGACCTAGGGACACATAGAGGCTGAAAGTGAGGGGATGAAAAAAGATATTCCATGCAAGTGGAAATCAAAAGAAAGCTGGAGTAACAACACTCATATCAGATAAAATAGACTTTAAAATAAAGAATGTTACAAGAGACAAGGAAGGACACTACATAATGATCAAGGGATCAATCCAAGAAGAAGATAAAACAATTATAAATATATATACACCCAACATAGGAGCACCTCAATACATAAGGCAACTGCTAACAGCTATAAAAGAGGAAATCGACAGTAAGACAATAATAGTGGGGGACTTTAACACCTCACTTACACCAATGGACAGATCATCCCAAATGAAAATAAATAAGGAAACAGAAGGTTTAAATGAGACAATAGACCAGATAGACTTAATTGATATTTATAGGACATTCCATCCAAAAACAGATTACACTTTCTTTTTTTTTTTTAAACATCTTTATTGGAGTATAATTGCTTTACAATGGTGTGTTAGTTTCTGCTTTATAACAAAGTGAATCAGTTATACATATACATATGTCCCCATATCTCTTCCCTCTTGCATCTCCCTCCCTCCCACCCTCCCTATCCCACCCCTCTAGGTGGTCACAAAGCACAGAGCTGATCTCCCTCTGCTATGCGGTTGCTTCCCACTAGCTATCTATTTTACTTTTGGTAGTGTATATATGTCCATGCCACTGTCTCACTTTGTCACATCTTACCCTTCCCCCTCCCTATATCCTCAAATCCATTCTCTAGTAGGTCTGTGTCTTTATTCCCGTCTTGCCACTAGGTTCTTCATGACCTTTTTTTTTTTTTCCTTGGATTCCATATATATGTGTTAGCATACTGTATTTGTTTTTCTCTTTCTGACTTACTTCACTCTGTATGACAGACTCTAACTCCATCCACCTCACTACAAATAACTCCATTTCGTTTCTTTTTATGGCTGAGTAATATTCCATTGTATATATGTGCCACATCTTCTTTATCCATTCATCCGATGATGGACACTTAGGTTGCTTCCATGTCCTGGCTATTGTAAATAGAGCTGCAATGAACATTTTGGTACATGACTCTTTTTGAATTACGGTTTTCTCAGGGTATATGCCTAGTAGTGGGATTGCTGGGTTGTATGGTAGTTCTATTTTTAGTTGTTTAATGAACCTCCATACTGTTCTCCATAGTGGCTGTATCAATTTACATTCCCACCAACAGTGCAAGAGTGTTCCCTTTTCTCCACACCCTCTCCAGCATTTATTGTTTGTAGATTTTTTGATGATGGCCATTCTGACTGGTTTGAGGTGATATCTCATTGTAGTTTTGATTTGCATTTCTCTAATGATTAATGTTGTTGAGCATTCTTTCATGTGTTTGTTGGCAATCTGTATATCTTCTTTGGAGAAATGTCTGTTTAGGTCTTCTGCCCATTTTTGGATTGGGTTGTTTGTTTTTTTGTTATTGAGCTGCATGAGCTGCTTGTAAATTTTGGAGATTAATCCTTTGTCAGTTGCTTCATTTGCAAATATTTCTCCCATTCTGAGGGTTCTCTTTTCATCTTGTTTATGTTTTCCTTTGCTGTGCAAAAGCTTTTAAGTTTCATCAGGTCCCATTTGTTTATTTTTGCTTTTATTTCCATTTCTCTAGGAGGTGGGTCAAAAAGGATCTTGCTGTGATTTATGTCATAGAGTGTTCTGCCTATGTTTTCCTCTAAGAGTTTGATGGTGTCTGGCCTTACATTTAGGTCTTTAATCCATTTTGAGTTTATTTTTGTGTATGGTGTTAGGGAGTTTTCTAATTTCCTTCTTTTACATGTAGCTGTCCAGTTTTCCCAGCACCACTTACTGAAGAGGCTGCCTTTTCTCCACTGTATATGCTTGCCTCCTTTATCAAAGATAAGGTGACTATATGTGCGTGGGTTTATCTCTGGGCTTTCTATCCTGTTCCATTGATCTATATTTCTGTTTTTGTGCCAGTACCATACTGTCATGATTACTGTAGCTTTGTAGTATAGTCTGAAGTCAGGGAGCCTGATTCCTCCAGCTCCATTTTTCGTTCTCAAGGTTGCTTTGGCTCTTCGGAGTCTTTTGTTTTTCCATACAAATTGTGAAATTTTTTGTTCTAGTTCTGTGAAAAATGCCAGTGGTAGTTTGATAGGAATTGCATTGAATCTGCAGATTGCTTTGGGTAGTATAGTCATTTTCACAATGTTCATTCTTCCAATCCAAGAACATGGTACATCTCTCCATCTATTTGTATCATCTTTAATTTCTTTCATCAGTGTCTTATAATTTTCTGCATACAGGTCTTTTGTCTCCTTAGGTAGGTTTATTCCTAGATATTTTACTCTATTTGTTGCAATGGTAAATGGGAGTGTTTTCTTAATTTCTCTTTCAGATTTTTCATCATTAGTGTATAGGAATGCAAGAGATTTCTGTGCATTAATTTTGTATCCTGCTACTTTACCAAATTCATTGATTAGCTCCAGTAATTTTCTGGTAGCATCTTTAGGATTCTCTATGTATTATATCATGTCATCTGCAAACAGTGACAGCTTTACTTATTCTTTTCCAACTTGAATTCCTTTTATTTCTTTTTCTTCTCTGATTGCTGTGGCTAAAACTTCCAAAACTATGTTGAATAATAGTGGTGAGAGTGGGCAACCTTGTCTTCTTCCTGATCTTAGAGGAAATGGTTTCAGTTTTTCACCATTGAGGATGATGTTGGCTGTCAGTTTGTTATATATGGCCTTTATTATGTTGAGGAAAGTTCTCTCTGTGCCTACTTTCTGCAGGGCTTTTATCATAAATGGGTGTTGAATTTTGTCGAAAGCTTTCTCTGCATCTATTGAGATGATCATATGGTTTTTCTCCTTCAATTTGTTAATATGGTGTATCACGTTGATTGATTTGCATATATTGAAGAATCCTTGCATTCCTGGAATAAACCCCACTTGATCATGGTGTATGATCCTTTTAGTGTGCTGTTGGATTCTGTTTGCTAGTATTTTGAGGATGTTTGTATCTATGTTCATCAGTGATATTGGCCTGTAGTTTTCTTTCTTTGTGACATCTTTGTCTGATTTTGGTATCAGGGTGATGGTGGCCTCATAGAATGAGTTGGGGAGTGCTCCTCCCTCTGCAATATTTTGGAAGAGTTTGAGAAGGATAGGTGTTAGCTCTTCTCTAAATGTTTGATAGAATTCGCCTTTGAAGCCATCTGGTCCTGGGCTTTTGTTTGTTGGAAGATTTTTAATCACAGTTTCAATCTCACTGCTTGTGATTGGTCTGTTCATATTTTCTATTTCTTCCTGGTTCAGTTTCGGCAGGTTGTGCATTTCTAAGAATTTGTCCATTTCTTCCAGGTTGTCCATTTTATGGGCATAGAGTTGCTTGTAGTAATCTCTCATGATCGTTTGTATTTCTGCAGTGTCAGTTGTTACTTCTCCTTTTTCATTTCTAATTCTATTGATTTGAGTCTTCTCCCTTTTATTCTTGATGCGTCTGGCTAATGGTTTATCAATTTTGTTTATCTTCTCAAAGAACCAGCTTTTAGTTTTATTGATCTTTGCTATTGTTTCCTGCATTTCTTTTTCATTTATTTCTGATCTGATCTTTATGATTTCTTTCCTTCTGCTGGCTTTGGGGTTTTTTTGTTCTTCTTTCTCTAATTGCTTTAGGTGCAAGGTTAGGTTGTTTATTTGAGTTGTTTCCTGTTTCTTGAGGTAGGCTTGTATTGCTATAAACTTTCCTCTTAGAACTGCTTTTGCTGCATCCCATAGGTTTTGGGTCGTTGTGTCTCCATTGTCATTTGTTTCTAGGTATTTTTTGATTTCCCCTTTGATTTCTTCAGTGATCACTTCGTTATTAAGTAGTGTATTGTTTAGCCTACATGTGTTTGTATTTTTTACAGATCTTTTCCTGTAATTGATATCTAGTCTCATAGCGTTGTGGTCGGAAAAGATACTTGATACGATTTCAATTTTCTTAAATTTACCAAAGCTTGATTTGTGACCCAAGATACGATCTATCCTGGAGAATGTTCCATGAGCACTTGAGAAAAACGTGTATTCTGTTGTTTTGGGGTGGTATGTCCTATAAATATCAATTAAGTCCATCTTGTTTAATGTATCATTTAAAGCTTGTGTTTCCTTATTTATTTTCACTTTGGATGATCTGTCCATTGGTGAAAGTGGGGTGTTAAAGTTCCCTGCTATGATTGTGTTACTGTCGATTTCCCCTTTTATGGCTGTTAGTTTTTGCC
Source organism: Balaenoptera acutorostrata (assembly GCF_949987535.1). Classification (NCBI taxonomy): domain Eukaryota; kingdom Metazoa; phylum Chordata; class Mammalia; order Artiodactyla; family Balaenopteridae; genus Balaenoptera; species Balaenoptera acutorostrata. Next base: position 26,257,044 of record NC_080066.1, on the reverse strand, counting down.
TTATGTATTGAGGTGCTCCTATGTTGGGTGCATAAATATTTACAATTGTTATATCTTCTTGGATTGATCCCTTGATCATTATGTAGTGTCCTTCTTTGTCTCTTGTAATAGTCTTTGTTTTAAAGTCTATTTTGTCTGATATGAGAATTGCTACTCCAGCTTTCTTTTGATTTCCATTTGCATGGAATATCTTTTTCCATCCCCTCACTTTCAGTCTGTATGTGTCACTAGGTCTGAAGTGGGTCTCTTGTAGACATCATATTTACGGGTCTTGTTTTTGTATCCCTTCAGCCAGTCTATATCTTTCGGTTGGATCATTTAATCCATTTACATTTAAGGCAATTATCGATATGTATGTTCCTATTACCATTTTTTAAATTGTTTTGGGTTTGTTATTGTAGGTCTTTTCCTTCTCTTGTGTTTCCTGCCTAGAGAAGTTCCTTTAGCATTTGTTGTAAAGCTGGTTTGGTGGTGCTGAACTCTCTCAGCTTTTGCTTGTCTGTAAAGGTTTTAATTTCTCCATCAAATCTGAATGAGATCCTTGCTGGGTCGAGTAATCTTGGTTGTAGGCTTTTCTCCTTCATCACTTTAAATATGTCCTGCCACTCCCTTCTGGCTTGCAGAGTTTCTGCTGAAAGATCAGCTGTTAACCTTATGGGGATTCCCTTGTATGTTATTTGTTGTTTTTCCCTTGCTGCTTTTAATATGTTTTCTTTATATTTAATTTTTGATAGTTTGATTAATATGTGTCTTGGTGTGCTTCTCCTTGGATTTATCCTGTATGGGACTCTCTGTGCTTCCAGGACTTGAGTAACTATTTCCTTTCCCATATTAGGGAAGTTTTCAACTATACCCTCTTCAAATATTTTCTCAGTCCCTTTCTTTTTCTCTTCTCCTTCTGGGACCCCTATAATTCGAATGTTGCTGCGTTTAATGTTGTCACAGAGGTCTCTGAGACTGTCCTCAGTTCTTTTCATTCCTTTTTCTTTATTCTGCTCTGCAGTAGTTATTTCCACTATTTATCTTCCAGGTCACTTATCCGTTCTTCTGCCTCAGTTATTCTGCTATTGATCCCTTCTAGAGTATTTTTAATTTCATTTATTTTGTTGTTCATCGTTGCTTGGTTCCTCTATAGTTCTTCTATGTCCTTGTTAAATGTTTCTTGCATTTTGTCTATTCTATTTCCAAGATTTTGGATCTTTACTGTCATTATTCTGAATTCTTTTTCAGGTAGATTGCCTATTTCCTCTTCATTTGTTAGGTCTGGTGTGTTTTTACCTTGCTCCTTCATCTGCTGTGTGTTTTTCTGTCTTCTCATTTTGCTTATCTTACTGTGTTTGGCTTCTCCTTTTCGCAGGCTGCAGGTTCGTAGTTCCTGTTGTTTTTGGTATCTGTCCCCAGTGGCTAAGGTTGGTTCAGTGGGTTGTGTAGGCTTCCTGGTGTAGGGAACTAGTGCCTGATTTCTGGTGGATAAGGCTGGATCTTGTCTTTCTGGTGGGCAGGTCCACATCTGGTGGTGTGTTTCGGAGTGTCTGTTGCCTGATTATGATTTTAGGCAGCCTCTCTGCTAATGGATGGAGCTTGTTCCTGTCTTGCTAGTTGTTTGGCATAGGGTGTCCAGCACTGTAGCTTGCTGGTCGTTGAGTGAAACTGGGTCTTGGTGTTGAGATGGAGATCTCTGGGAGATTTTCGCCATTTGGTATTACGTGGAGCTGGGAGGTCTCTTGTGGACCAGTGTCCTGAAGTTGGCTCTCCCACCTCAGAGGCACAGCCCTGATGCCTGGCTGGAGCACCAAGAGCCTTTCATCCACCTGGCTCAGAATAAAAGGGAGAAAAAATAGAAAGAAAGAAAGAAAGAGGATAAAATAAAATAAAGATAAAATAAAATAAAGTTATTAAAATAAAAAATAATTATTAAGAAAAAAAAATTTTTTAAGTAAAAAAAAACAACGGACGGACAGAAACCTAGGACAAATTGTGAAAGCAAAGCTATACAGACAAAATCTCACACAGAAGCATACACATACACAGTCACAAAAAGAGGAAAAGGGGAAAAAATAATATATCTTGCTCCCAAAGTCCACCTCCTCAATTTGGGATGTTTCGTTGTCTATTCAGGTATTCCACAGCTGCAGGTACATCAAGTTGTTTGTGGAGCTTTAATCCGCTGCTTCTGAGGCTGCTGGGAGAAATTTCCCTTTCTCTTCTTTGTTCGCACAGCTCCCGGGGTTCAGCTTTGGATTTGGACCCGCCTCTGCGTGTAGGTCGCCTGAGGGCGTCTGTTCTTTGCCCAGACAGGACGGGGTTAAAGGAGCAGCTGCTTCGGGGGCTCTGGCTCACTCAGGCCAGGGGGAGGGAGGGGTACGGATGCGGGGCGAGCCTGCAGTGGCAAAGGCCGGCGTGACGTTGCAGCAGCCTGAGGCGTGCCGTGCGTTCTCCCGGGGAAGTTGTCCCTGGATCACAGGACCCTGGCAGTGGCGGGCTGCACAGGCTCCTGGGAGGGGCGGTGTGGATAGTGACCTGTGCTTGCACACAGGCTTCTTGGTGGCGGCAGCAGCAGCCTTAGCGTCTCATGCCCATCTCTGGGGTCTGTGCTGATAGCCGCGGCTCGCGCCCCTCTCTGGGGCTCTTTTAGGTGGCACTCTGAATCCCCTCTTCTCGCGCACCAGGAAACAAAGAGGCAAGAAAAAGTCTCTTGCCTGTTCGGCAGCTCCAGACCTTTTCCCGGACTCCTTCCCGGCTAGCTGTGGTGCACTAAACCCTTCAGGCTGTGTTCACGCCGCCAACCCCAGTCCTCTCCCTGGGATCCGACCGAAGCCCGAGCCTCAGCTCCCAGCCCCCGCTCACTCGAGCGGGCGAGCAGACAAGCGTCTCAGGCTGGTGAGTGCTGGTCGGCACCGATCCTCTGTGCGGGAATATCTCCGCTTTGCCCTCCGCACCCCTGTTGCTGCCCTCTCCTCCTTGGCTCCGAAGCTTCCCCCCTCTGCCACCCACAGTCTCCACCCGCAAAGGGGCTTCCTAGTGTGTGGAAACCTTTCCTCCTTCACAGCTCCCTCCCACTGGTGCAGGTCCCGTCCCTATTCTTTTGTCTCTGTTTTTTCTTTTTTCTTTTGCCCTACCCAGGTACGTGGGGATTTTCTTGCCTTTTGGGAGGTCTGACGTCTTCTGCCAGCGTTCAGTGGGTGTTCTGTAGGAGCAGTTCCACGTGTAGATGTATTTCTGATGTATCTGTGGGGAGGAAGGTGATCTCCGCGTCTTACTCTTCTGCCATCTTCTCCTCTCTCAGATTACACGTTCTTCTCAAGTGCACACGGAACGTTCTCCAGGAGAGATCACATCTTGGGTCACAAATCAAGCCTCAGTAAATTTAGGAAAATTGAAATCATATCAAGCATCTTTTCTGACCACAACGCTATGAGATTAGAAATGAATTACAGGGAAAAAAACGTAAAAAACACAAACACATGGAGGCTAAACAATACGTTACTAAATAACCAAGAGATCACTGAAGAAATCAAAGAGGAAATCAAAAAATACCTAGAGACAAATGACAATGAAAACATAACGATCCAAAACCTATGGGATGCAGCAAAAGCAGTTCTAAGAGGGAAGTTTATAGCTATACAAGCCTACCTCAAGAAACAAGAAAAATCTCAAATAAACAATCTAACCTTAGACCTAAAGGAACTAGAGAAAGAAGAACAAACAAAACCCAAAGTTAGCAGAAGGAAATAAATCATAAAGATCAGATCAGAAATAAATGAAATAGAAACAAAGAAAACAATAGCAAAGATCAGTAAAACTAAAAGCTGGTTCTTTGAGAAGGTAAACAAAATCAATAAACCATTAGCCAGACTCATCAAGAAAAAGAGGGAGAGGACTCAAATCAATAAAATTAGAAATGAAAAAGGAGAAGTTAACAACAGACACCACAGAAATAAAAAGCATCCTAAGAGACTTCTACAAGCAACTCTATGCCAATAAAATGGACAACCTGGAAGAAATGTACAAATTCTTAGAAAGGTATAACCGTCCAAGACTGAACCAGGAAGAAATAGAAAATATGAACAGACCAATCACAAGTAATGAAATTGAAACTGTGATTAAAAATCTTCCAACAAACAGAAGTCCGGGACCAGATGGCTTCATAGGTGAATTCTATCAAACATGTAGAGAAGAGCTAACACCCATCCTTCTCAAACTCTTCCAAAAAATTGCAGAGGAAGGAACACTCCCAAACTCATTCTCTGAGGCCACCATCACCCTGATACCAAAACCAAAGATACTACAAAAAAAGAAAATTACAGACCAATATCACTGATGAATATAGATGCAGAAATTCTCAACAAAATAGTAGCAAACAGAATCCAACAACACATTAAAAGGATCATACACCACAATCAAGTGGGATTTAACCCAGGGATGCAAGGATTCTTCAGTATACACAAAGCAATCAATGTGATACACACTATTAACAAATTGAAGCATAAAAACCATATGATCATCTCAATAGATGCAGAAAAAGCTTCTGACAAAATTCAACACCCATTTACGATAAAAAGTCTCCAGAAAGTGGGCATAGAGGGAACCTACCTCAACCTAATAAAGGCCATATACGACAAACCCACAGCAAACATCATTCTCAATGGTGAAAAACTGAAAGCATTTCCTCTAAGATCAGGAACAAAACAAGGTTGCCCACTCTCACCACTATTATTCAACATAGTTTTGGAAGTCCTAGCCACGGCAATCAGAGAAGAAAAAGAAATAAAAGTAATACAAGTTGGAAAAGAAGAAGTAAAACTGTCACTGTTTGCAGATGACCTGATACTATACATAGAGATCCTAAAAATGCCACCAGAAAACTACTAGAGCTAATCAATGGATTTGGTAAAGTAGCAGGATAAAAAATTAATGCACAGAAATCTCTTACATTCCTATAAACTAATGATGAAAGATCTGAAAGAGAAATTAAGGAAACACTCCCATTTGCCATTGCAACAAAAAGAATAAAATACCTAGGAATAAACCTACCTAGGGAGACAAAAGACCTGTATGCAGAAAACTATAAGACACTGATGAAAGAAATTAAAGATGATACCAACAGATGGAGAGATATACCATGTTCTTGGATTGGAAGAATCAATATTGTGAAAATGACTGTACTACCCAAAGCAATCTACAGATTCAATGCAATCCCTATCAAATTACCAATGGCATTTTTTACAGAGCTAGAACAAAAAATCTTAAAATTTGTATGGAGACACAAAAGACCCCAAATAGCCGAAGCAGTCTTGAGGGAAAAAAACAGAGCTGGAGGAATCAGACTCCCTGACTTCAGACTATACTACATAGCTACAGTAATCAAGACAATATGGTACTGGCACAAAAACAGAAATAGATCAATGGAACAAGATGGAAAGCCCAGAGATAAACCCACACACCTATGGTCAACTAATCTATGACAAAGGAGGCAAGGATATACAATGGAGAAAAGACAGTTTCTTCAATAAGTGGTGCTGGGAAAACTGGACAGCTACATGTAAAAGAATGAAATTAGAACACTCCCTAACACCAAACACAAAAATAAACTCAAAATGGATTAGAGACCTAAATGTAAGACCAGACACTGTAAAACTTTTAGAGGAAAACATAGGAAGAACACTCTTTGACATAAATCACAGCAAGATCTTTTTTGATCCACCTCCTAGAGTAATGGAAATAAAAACAAAAATAAACAAATGGGACCTAATGAAACTTTAAAGCTTTTGCACAGCAATGGAAACCATAAACAAGATGAAAAGACAACCCTCAGAATGGGAGAAAATATTTGCAAACGAATCATCAGACAAAGGATTAATCTCCAAAATATATAAACAGCTCATGCAGCTCAATATTAAAGAAACAAACAACCCAATCCAAAAATGGGCAGAAGACCTAAATAGACATTTCTCCAAAGAAGACATACAGATAGCCAAGAAGCACATGAAAAGCTGCTCAACATCACTAATTATTAGAGAAATGCAAATCAAAACTGCAATGAGGTATCACCTCACACCAGTTAGAATGGGCATCATCAGAAAATCTACAAACAACAAATGCTGGAGAGGGTGTGGAGAAAAGGGAACCCTCTTGCACTGTTGGTGGGAATGTAAATTGGTGCAGCCACTATGGAGAACAGTATGGAGGTTCCTTAAAAAACTAAAAATAGAATTACCATATGATCCAGCAATCCCACTACTGGGCATATGCCCAGAGAAAACCATAATTCAAAAAGACACATGCACCCCAATGTTCATTGCAGCACTATTTACAATAGCCAGGTCATGGAAGCAACCTAAATGCCCATCAACAGACGAATGGATAAAGAAGGTGTGGTACATATATACAATGGAATATTACTCAGCCATAGAAAGGAACGAAATTGGGTCATTTGTTGAGACGTGGATGGATCTAGAGACGGTCATACAGAGTGAAGTAAGTCAGAAAGAGAAAAACAAATATCGTATATTAACGCCTGTATGTGGAACCTAGAAAAATGGTACAGATGAGCCGGTTTGCAGGGCAGAAGTTGAGACACATATTTAGAGAACAAACGTATGGACACCAAGGGAGGAAAGCCGTGGGGGGTGGGGATGGTGGTGTGATGAATTGGGTGATTTGGATTGACATGTATACACTGATGTGTATAAAATTGATGACTATTAAGAACCTACTGTATAAAAAAGTAAATAAAATAAAATTTAAAAATTTTTTAAAAAACCAAAAACTAATACTAAACTTTCTTTGGGTTATTGGGTTATTTGTATGGAAATATGTTAATATAAATGTTTCAGACATTACATGAAATTCCTAAAAATCTTATATGTTCTGGTATAATGTTATAAGTCATAATTCTAGTTATTATTTTAAAATGTATATCAGAAATAACTAAATTTCCTTGTCAATTGCATTATTATGAACTTTCATCAAATCTTTAACCACGGTCATTTTTAAGTCTTTTGTCATTTACAGACAGTTCTGGGTGTACTCTGATGCTTTTGCAAAAATGTTCCTATAAAAGGTTTCATCTTCAAGGAATTCATGGAAAAGACTGACAAGTACAGGTTTCTGGTAACTGACTATACTGCTGAACTGAATGAATAAGCATTTTCAGAACTCTAATGGAAAACTGATGAATTCATAAAAGTGCTAACAAAAGATCAAGATAAAAAAAATTAATTACATGGGACTGAGTGAACTGATGAGGATGATTATAATTTTTGTGACTTTCTGTTTGAATTAAAAAAAAAAAACTGTAACAGAAAAAAAAAAAAAAAGTCCTGGCTGCACTGGGCAAGGGCTGGGTCCCCACTCTGTCTGTAGCTTCCTGAGCACCATGAGAAACACTCCTGACCCCAGGTACCTGCCTTCCTCAGTGTCCCGCCCGGGAACCAGCCCAGGTGGGCATTCTAATCTCCTAAGGGGATCAGATGTCCCAGTTTGGGCAAAAGGACCTCCTGAGGAAATAAGGTGCAGCTGAGGGTTCAGTCTAGCAAATCCCTAGAAGGGAGAGAAGCATTCCCATCCTGCCATGCACTCGGATGCAGCCACTTCCCAAGTTACATTTTTATTCTGCTGTTTTCAGTGCAGAAAATGGCAGCACGCCCTCTCCTTTACTTTATGAAGCTGCTCAAGGGCCAAACTTTACCAGGGGCCTGGATTCACTTGGAAATATAAAAAACACCAGAGGAAACTCAATCCACGGTGGCCTGCCCTCGTTCACTGGTAAGACAGAGATTTATGCAACGTCTCTGGATCTCTTCCGGTCATACATCACTTCCTTCAGCCATCGGAAGGAACATCCTGAGGAAAATAATGATTCACACCAGGGCTGTGATCAGAGCCATCTGTCCGCACCAAGTCCATACAATTACAGTGTTCACTTCCTGAGGTTCAAACGCTTGGCTGCATCTGGAAGTCGACACAAGACGGCAGCAGAGAGAAAGTGCTATTCTTTGTAGCCAGGAGCTGCGAAGCAGCGTTCCAAGGACTCCAGCCTCAGAAGCCTGGCTCCCTGCGACTCCTCCAGGAAGCACGGAGCAGGGTCCACGACGGCAAATGGCCTCGGCTGTGCCTGGCATCGCGAGGCTGCATACATCTCCCTAAAGTACTGGACGTCAAGGACATTTCACTAAACGGGGCCTAGAAGCTAAAATCCGAGAGCCTGGTGAAGGGGAAACCGCAGCGGGCAGAGCAGTGGTCCCCAAAGTGTGGGTCTTCCCGACACCCCTCCAGCAGCAGCTGCGTTCCCCTGGAACCTACTGGAAATGCAGATTTTTGGACCTCACCCCAGACCCACTGAATCAGGTTGTCTGGGGGTGGGGCCCAGCAGTCTGTTTTAACAAACCTCCCAGGTGACTCAGATCCATGCAAAAGTTTGGGAACCACTGGAACAGAAGCTGAGGAAAGCCCCATGACCACCTTCATCTCCTCCCTGGCAGATCAGGGTGTGGGATTGGCTATTTTAGGTCCGTTTGACCCCAACCCTGGAAATCCCAGCCTAGCTGCTCTCAGGCATTACCCCCTGACGGAAGACAATGCTTAGTAGGTAGCAGACTATGCTACATATTTTAATAAATGCCGATTTTTAAGCCACATTTTTGCTTGGCAAATGGTGGGTCCTAAGTTTATGTTCAATAGACACCACCATGTTGAATCACGACCATCAGATTTGCAAAATACTCCTTTCTTGTGTTAGTCAAGGTTCTCCCCGGAAACAGAACCAATGGGATATGCATATCCATGCAGACAGAGAGTGGGGGATTTATCACACAGAGCTCACTCGATTATGGAGGCGGAAAGTCCCACCATCTGTCTGCAAGCTGGAGACCCAGGGAGCTGGTGGTGTAGTTCAGTCCAAACCTGGAAGCCTGGGGACCAGAGACACCAATAGTGTAAGTCCCAGTGCGAGGGCAGGAGAAAGCCCACGTCCAGCTCAGCAGTCAGGCAGAGAGTAGATATCCCCTCCTCCCCGTCTTTGTTCTCTCCAGGCCATCGAAGGTTTGGATGGCGCCCGCACATTGATGACAGTCATCTTCTTTACTCGACAGTGGTCTTCTTTACTCAGTCTACTGATTCAAATGCTCATCTCTTGCAAAGAGACCCTCACAGACACCCCAGAATAATGTTTAACCTGCTACCTGGGCATCCCTTGGCCCAGTCAAGCTGACCCATAAAATTAACCATCACATTCTTCATAGAATCCCTTCCTCCCAATCCACCCCGAGGCCTCCCACCCCTGAATGTTACTCCAGGTAGTAACCAAACTCTGCTGGGACAAGTTTTCAACATCTCTTTCACCCCTAAATTGTTTCTTTCTCATCCAACTTTTGCCCAATAACTTAGAAATTGATTTTCCTCTCTCTCATTATTCATTTTATCTCTCACACTCTTCTCCCATTTTGGGCACCAAACTGGACTTTCAGGTGACTCACAGGAGTCCTGGAGGCATACCTGTGACAAAAGGCACCACCTCCGTTTAAAGTCACATCGGTGGGACAACCCACGTTACAAACTTCTAAAACCAAAAGTGCCTTGGGCATCTTGGTAAAGGTTTCCTCCTCCTGCTTTCTCTCAAGTTCAATATAAACCAAATGCCTGTCTTTGAAATTGTGTTTTGTTTAGTCTCGAGTGCATTCGGTCCTGATCCTTTACCGTCCAGCCTTTGGACTCCGTCATGCTTCCATTTGGGGGTGATGGCCCCTCCCCGAGCAGTGTCCCCACAGCCCTGAGCAGAGCCCTCGAGTTTGCAGTCAGCTGGCTGCCTTGCTTTGGGTTTTATTCCTCTGTGACCAGGGCAGGCCCTAGCAGGATGCTCTAACCATCATAGGCAATCAGTTAAACCGATTACATGTTTCTAAAACACAAAGGAATACGTTGTTGCAGGCTGGCCTGGAAACTTGTCATATTTGTTTCTGTAAAGCAATGTGTTCAGCTAAGAACCAAAGTCCCCCGTCTGGTTCCTTGTGATTAGTTTCCTTGTGATTAGAAATGTCATTCGGTTTTATCAGGTCTCCGCGATTGTGCGGCCCTTGTTTTAGAGGCATGTGGAGTTGATCCTGGGGCTGCCTTTCAGGTGTGGCTCCCTGGGTTACAGGTGTGGAGGTTGATGTCCTCCAGCCTTGCAGGTAATACTGCTGTAATCAGTGCCACATATGTCAGAAACAGCGCCCTACTGTCAGCCTGTTCTGTGGGCTTTAGCCAGTCTTCCCTCGTGAGATGCCACCAAGGGCAGTTGGCAGAACTGGTAATCCCGACAAGCAGGACCCAGTGCCCCACCCATCTTCCACCAGCTCTCTCTTCCTTTCCCCTCCTCCATGCCTCCACCTTCCACCCCCCTCCCTGTGCTACCCTTATCCCTTTTCAGTTGTTATTAGGTAGAACTAAATCCTATTTTTGCTGTACACTCTTTGCTTTTTTAAAAGAAGCAAGGGACCCCTCTGACTCTCCAGAATAAAAAGGGGGGGAAAAAAGTAATGATTAGATTCTTTGAAGGTAGCTTGTGATGAATTTTTTCCTACAGCTCAATTAATTTCAGTTTTTTTAATCACCTGTTCGTGTTCTGCATGGTATAGATCCCCAGAGGCTCATAGGCAAAATCTCTTGCTCCCTGCGTGGCCCAATCTGGCCCTTTGGAAAAGTCTCCTCCAGGTCTCTGGAAACAGTAAGCATAAGAAGGGATTAGAGTAAACGCTTCACACATGTAAAATTAAACTTCACTCTCTTGTTTCTGTGTTTGGGAGAAAAGTATGAAACAAAAGAGAAACTGCATCAATGAGTCTTTTGCATCTTCACACTCACTCCGGAAAAGTCCTGCCAGTAATTCAAGTCCTTATAAAGCTTTGTAAACTATACAGCACCATGGATATAAAAATGAATGCAATTGTATTTATTAACCCCAGACTTGAGAAACAGAAGCAAGGTCATCTCTCTCTTTCCCTCCTAAGAGTAGAGTTGGAGCTTCCTTCCTTTTTGGGGCTCATGACCCTCACCTGCCCTGTTTCCAGATGCAGTTCCTGTGTCTGCTCCCTGAGAAGTGATCTCAGATCCTTCAGGGCCAGGATTTGTGTTTATGTTTGTTTGGGGTGTTGGTTTTGGGTTTTGGTGGGTTTTTTGGTATCCTCAGTGCCCAGCAGAGAACTGAAAATAGAATAACTGGTTAAAACAACAAAGAAAAAAGGATAGATGTATGGATATGGGAAGGAAGGATGGATGAATGGATGGAAAGTTGGATGGAAGGGAGGGAGGGAGGGGAAAGTGGACCAAGGGCTGAGAGAATGTTCTGCTTCTCATCTCGTCCAGTGCCCTGCCTCTACCACAGTAGAATGAGCCTCGGGATTTGGTGAAGAACAAGAAGCAGTGGGAGTGTTCTCTGTGGATCATGCAGAAAGCAGAGAGCTAAGTTACTTACACACCCAGCTCAGAGTTCAGCTGCCAGTTCTCATCTCTGAGGTCTGTGGTTCCTGAGAACTACACACCTGGAGACCAGCTGTTGGGAAGTCAAATTCTATATGGGGAAGAAACTATGTTTGTGAGAGAGAGACTTGTCACGAATCTCTCCTCCCTTTATTTGTGGTTTTGAGACATTAGGCTTTTAGGAGGCACCCTGTTTAGATGGGGCCAACTTAAGACATATTTGCATTCAAACTGCCAGAGATCACAAGACTTCGACTCCAACATAACATGGGCTTAGCTGTCGATGCCATATGGTACCCACACTGAGGAAAGAGGAAGCAAAGTCTCCGGGATCTGGAAGTCTTTTCCAGGCCATTACAGGGAGAACAGTCAATGCTGCAGGGCTGCCAAGGGTGGGAAAGCAGTCAGCCTGCTAGCGCTCCCGTGGGACAGCATAACTGTTCACAGCGTGAGCTGGTGAGCTTTGTGCCGGGAGCCAGGTTTAGGCTCATTTTCCCGAATAAAGGAACTCAAATGCTTAAACGTGAAGGGTGTTACCCCCAGAAAGAAAGCAGCCCAGGAGAGGAAATGGGCTTGCAAAGGCATCCTTTGTGTCTGCAAGAACTTGTTAAAAGATAAACTGAGGAATATTAAAAATTGTAAGAGTTTATTTGCGGAAACTGAGTCAAATCTAGCAGCATCCATCTAGCTGTACAAAATGAGAGACTTTGATAGGCCAGGGGGAGCCAGATTAAGGAAGTTATTTTAGGCAAAAAAAGCGGGTTGGTTACTGCAAGGTCACTTTTCTTTAGGGAGTACAGGGGTCTATCAGGCAGATTGTGTAACTAGTGCTGATCAGGTGGTTCCTGATTGACTCCTCTGGGTTCAGTTCTGGGAGAGTGGAAACTGTAATTATGTCTCGGTTTGGTGATGTGGGGCTTAGCATAAGTGGCTTTATTGGGGTCTGTTGTCTTGCTTTTAACAAATGCCAAAGCTCATCTAGGAGTATCGATGGGTCACCCCATGTAGCATCTCTGTGCAGGCGTCAGTGAAGGGCAGGAGGGAGGGAGGAGACTTCACCTCCTTTTCAGGAGACGAGGACACAGAAGCAGCCGGGAGACCCACTCTTTCCTGCCCCTCCCCTCGTTCCCACCTGCAGAGGTTGGGCAGTGCCCAGGAACCTGAGGCCAGTCTTCCTGCTGTGAAATGGTTCCTCCGGTTATAGGAACACACTTTGATCTCTCCAAAGGCTGGGATTTGGAAGCTGGGGACTTTGGAAGGTTCACAGTCATCCAGGGAGTAAGTCACACCAAAGCAGGAGAGGCCAAGCAATGGAAGGGATCTTACCCGACGTTTTCCTTCCGATGAGATGCAGGCCAGCCCTGGGAGCCACACAGCGCACAGCACGCTCAGGGCCTTTAAAGCCTAGTTTATCTAAGGAAGTAGCTGCAGCCTGTTTCCTCATCCATAAACGAGGTGGGTCAAAAAGAAGTGTTAGGGACTTACCTGGTGGCACAGTGGTTAAGAATCTGCCTGCCAATGCAGAGACACGGGTTTGAGCCCCGATCCGGGAAGATCCCACATGCCGCGGAGCAACTAAGCCCGTGAGCCACAACTACTGAGCCTGCGCTCTAGAGCCCGCGAGCCACAACTACTGAGCCCACGCACCTAAAGCCTGTGCTCCTCAACAAGAGAAGCCACCGCAATGAGAAGCACGTGCACCACAACAAAGAGTAGCCCCCGCTCACTGCAACTAGAGAAAGCCCGCGCACAGCAACGAAGACCCAACACAGCCAAAAATAAATTAATTAATTTTTTAAAAATGTGTCAGCACATATTGTGGAATGAATACAAGATCTTAGAACCCAAAACACGACCTCATTGCCAATAGGAAGCTGAGAGGGATTCTTAAACAGAATCCACTTAGTAACAGTCACACAGATCTCTCTCTTTTTTTAAGACAATTCTACCCTTTGTCCCTCCTCTGCATTAAATTTTTGTTATGAATAAAAATGCTGAAACACATGGAGAATAACACCCGTGTGTTATTACATGTATGTTAACCCATGTGTTATTACATGTATATTAATGCCACATACATATTCACCACCCAACATGAACAAATAGCAGCACTGTCATATTTGCTTCATGTCTTTTTCTTTTTAAACAAATGAAACCTCACAGAGTTGAAGTTCCCTTTGTTCCCATCCCCAAGTCACATGTCCCTTCCTCAGAGGTAACCACCGCGTGACACTGGCATGTGGGTTCCATGATGTGTGTTCACTACACACGGGTATTCTTAGATAGACTGTTTTGTATTTCGGTTTATACAAATGGATTCATACTACATGTAAATAAGGTTGGCAACATTTTTTCGTTTGCCATTATAATTTTTAGATCCATTAGTGGTAAGACATGTAACTCTAATTCATCTTAACTGTCACGGAGTGTAAGCATTATGCGAATATATGAATATCTTCTACAACTTCTCCCCTACTGATGGGGTCTTTCACTATGACAAACATTGCGGCACTAAACATCCCCACTCGTCTCCTTTTGATACATCTGAGCATTTCTTTAAGGTACATTCGCAAAAGTAGAAATACCAGGGGGAATTGGATGAAAGCGGTCAAAAGGTACAAACTTCCAGTTACAAGATAAATAAGTACTAGGGATGTAACGTACAACGTGATAGAGATAATTAACTGCTGTGCATTGTATGAAAGTCGTTAAGAGAGTAAATCCTGAGTTCTCATCACAAGGAAAAATATTTTTTCTCTATTTCTTTAATGTAACTGTATGAGATGATGGATATTCACTAAATCTAAGGTGGTCATCATTTCACGATGTACACCTTAAACTTATACAGTGCTGTATGTCAACTATATCTCAACAAAACTGGAAGGGAAAAAAAAACCCCAACAAGTAGAAATGCTGTGCACATGTGGTATAAGCACTTTGAACAGTACCATTTAACAGCTCTCCAAAACACACGTACCAATTTATATCCCCATTGGCAGTCTGTGAGTTCCCATTTACCTATACGATCTATCAACATTAAGTAAGTGTCAGACCTTTTCATTTTTGTCAAGATGTTGGTATATAACAGTATCATTTTGTTGAACTGCGTATTCAATAATTTGCATTTCTCTCATCATTAGTGACCATCCTTTCCTGTCATGGGACATTTGAGGTTTCCTCTTTTGTAAATTTCTTGTTCATAGTCTTTGCCTGTTTTTTTACTGGGTTGTTAATCTTTTTCTGAATGATTTATAAAACATCCTTATATATTTCAATCACCATATCAATGTTGCAAATGTCTTCTCCAAATCTGTTAGCTGCATGTTGAATTTTTTTTTAATTTTGTTGAAGTATAGTTGATTTACAGTGTTGTGTTAATTTCTGCTGTATAGCAAAGTGACTCGTTTATACACATATATATATTCTTTTTCATATTCTTTTCCATTATGGTTTATCACAGGATATTAAATATAGTTCCCTATGTGCACATTGAGTTTTAAAATGTAAACTGCGAGGACTTCTGAATCGATTACTCCTGAAATAGGTGGTCCTATCCCAAAGTCAGAAGAGAATCTTTTACATGGCTGTAAGATCTACACACATCAGCAAAGCCACAGAACAGTCACACATACAACTTTTACATTTGAGGAGCACGTCTCAGTTTTCAGGCATCTTCTAATCACCTAATTTTGGCCTCACAAAAACATCTGAGCCTAGCGGGGCCTCATTTTCTCATTGTTAAGATTCAGTGGTTGATCATCAACATCCTTTCAATGATCAAAGTCTGACCTTTGATCCCTCTCCTGCAGCTGGGAAGACCCAGGCTCAGACGGCTGGAGAGATGTCTTCAGCCTCACCCTACAGATGGGTCTAGACTGAAGGATCTTATGTCAATTACATCTCAGTAAAGGTGGGGAGGGGTAGGTACAGGAGGCCCTAGAATCTTAGTCATCTGATCCCTTGGGCAGGTTCTCTCCGCACGTGGGTGGCATTGAGACCAGCACCAGGGACAGAGAGGTGGGAAGATGGGAATGTGAGACAGACATCACCTGACCGTCCAAAACCCAGAGGAGATGACAGTGGCCCCTCTAACTCCCATAGGACGACGCTCACACACACACCCCCCAGTAAGAAAAGGGCCATGTGAACACAAGGATGGACTCTCTCCAACAACCTTTATTGAGCAGTGAGTATGGGGACCAGATTCTGCCCTGAGCACTCCACGTGTGGAAATGTTAGCAACTTTCATGGCTAGAGGCAAGTTCCTGTTAGAGATGAAAGGGCAGAACCCAACGCTCTTTTTAATTTTATTAGTACACGCAGATACACTGATTTACCCAGAACATGCATGTACACCTGCAGCCGAATGGGAGGGGCTCTTATCTCCACATACGATGAAGCACCATCGTAACAACAGCCAGAACCAAGGAGCTGGAAAATACCCACGGCTGCCAGCGTGGAACTTTCCACCAGATCTGGGCCCCACCCAGGTAGACCTGCCAAGAGGTGCCTCTGGTTGTGAGCACAACTGGCGTGACCTTGGCCCATCCCGGCTCACTCTACTCCCCACACTCCTGGGGGAATCTGGTGAGGTCACATTTCTGGGGACGATGGCTTCAGGCTTGACCCTCAAGAGGGTTCACAAGCGGCACCTTCTCCATTTCCCCTGAAACCAAATAGACCTCAACTACTTATACAGAAGTCCTCTAGTTTAACTCCCGGGTTTTGGGTTTGTTTTTTAAACTATGATATAGATCTTAAGCAGACAGATGCAGTCTGAACATACTACGTCATGTTACCTCATGGTTTATCATGTAGAATTACTTGTTTCTATTACTAAAGAAACAGATTGTGAAACAGTTTCTTTCCCTGCCTTGATGGTGAGTCACATTCTTAGCCAGTTCAAAACACTGAGGCAGTGCCTGAAGCATAACAGATGTTCCTTAAGTGTCCGCAAAATGCATGATTCCACGGTTGACAGTACCCACCAGGTGCCGGCGACCTCTTCTGCCAATTGCAGAGCTTCAAGGAATGAGCAAAACTTAGGGTGGGAAAAGGATTCATTTGGTAGCTGTAGAAAGAGATGAAAAACAATCTCTGAAGAGCTTCCTAACAGTGCTTCACATTGGATCACTACCCCTGGGAAGATGTGCTGAGATGCCTTCCTTTTACCTGTTGCTTTAGAGACTTGTTAACGAAACCTAAGTGTTACAGCGTATGTGTCTAAAAGTTTTTGCTTTATACACTTCTTAAAAGAATTGAGACCACAAAATAAAGAAAAACTTCCTAAGAAACACTGAGCTTATTGTGGGGAATAAAAAGCCTGAGGCTTCCCCACTAAGACCCGTACAAAGCCCCCCTGAGCGGTGGGTACACCTGGGCACAGGTGGGTCTCGGAAAGTGCCGACTGTGGCTTCAGAAAACAGCACCCAAGTGGCAGGCTGTCCCCAAAGTGGCGTCCCGGCCGCAGTCAGGACCCCCCTCCCAGAGGCCCACCCCTCTTCAGCACAGGTCCTCCTTTTGAACACCCAGGGCCACCTGGTGCTGAAGGAATCAGAGATGGTGCCTCCCGGGCGTGTGGAATCAGCATCAGGGCCCTGGACCCCCAGCCCCGCTGGGCTCCCTTGTGCTCCTGGGAGAGTCTTTCCTGACGATCCCTCCGAGGGAGGTCTGTGAAGAGAGACAACTGCACGGCCAGGAGGATGCCAGAGTTAGATTGAAGTCCCAGAAGGGCCAGCCCAGGGCCTTCCCAGGGCCTCAGAAACACCTGCCAAGGGTCTGCAGAGAAGACGAAACAGGACGGCCCGGAGGGACTCCAGTCCTCTACAGCAACAACATGACTTCAGGCACCCAGGGCAGAGCGACCCCGTGGCCCAACGCTGGGCTCAGCAAGGCCAGCAGCCCAGTGTCACCGGCCCACCCTGACCCCGTGTCTGCAGCTCAGTTGTAGGAAAGGTAGTCAATGAGCCGGGGAGGGATGTTCAACCTGGCAATTTTCTCCAGCCCCCTGACGCCAGCCGCCCTCCTCAGGCTCACCCTGCAGAGCTGGGACAGGCTCAGAGGTGTCTCTGGAAAAAGGGGACAAGACGCACGTGAGGTTAGCTTAAGGAAGAAGCACAGCACTTCAACTTAACAAGTACCAACATGGAACTGAAAACACCTCCCTTTTCCTGAAAAGAGGCTGAACCCTGAGTACCTTCTCTGGAAGGCAACCAGGAAGGACAAATAGGGACCAAGGACGGAAGATCAGGAAATGGAATTCAGGTCATGGCCACTGGGATTTCATTTTGTGAGCTTTTGGCTTTTGGGGTTTTGTGATTTATTTTTTTCCCCATAACGTTATAACTCAGCACACAGATTTGCCAGCAAAGCACTAATCTACAGCTAGTAGGCTTGTTTGTCAAACTTCCAGACAAATGAGGGCTGGGGGAGGGTTCGGGCGGGCAGTGCTGGCTGCCCGCCCCTGCTGTTCCAGGCCACAGGCTCTGCTCTGCTCCTGATCGCTGCAGGCCACAGGGACCCACGGAGAACTGACCCACAGGGGCAGATAGTCCACAAATGCACATCTTGGTGGCAGAGAGTCAGGGCCACAGGCCTGAAGATGAAGCCTGGAGCTATAGCTCACGAGGGATGCACACCAGGGCCAAAGAAGGAAAGTGCCTGGAGGTCCCTGGCAGCTGGGCCACGGGAATGTGAACAGAGCAGGGCCTGGCCTCGAAGGCTGCCTTTAGGACCATCTGTGTTTGATCAAAGTATAAATCAACCAAAGAGAGTATTCTCAACTTATGAAACATTATGAAAGACAAAGCTCTCTGAAAGAAAAATAAACAGAATTACTAGTGACATTCATTTTCCCACTTACTTCCTCCCCCAAATTATTTGAATGCAGGAAAAGAAACACCTTCTAGGAAATGTTTCCCCGATAGACGTGGATGGTAATTGCCTCTAAACTCATGATGGATTTTGGTTGGGTAAGGTTGGCAAAATGTGGAATTAATGGGCTTTTTTTCAACTGATAAGTGTTTGAAGGCCTCTTGTGACTGTAATTCTATGTAAACTCATTTAAAAATGTGTCCCAGAGAGGAGGTCTTGTCTTAGCCAGATGGTTTGTCTTTTGTTTCCTGAAGAGTGAGGGCTGCATCTATATCAACGGCCTCATAGGGACCCAGTCTGAGTCAAGAAACGACTGACTCAGAGATGAACTGATACATGATCGCAACAAAGCCTCCTGCACGAGGTTCCCCTGCAGACCTCAGTGCAGGCGTCACACGAACGACACACACTCACTCTCATAGTGCTCCAGGCACTTGGCGGAGGCACTGCTGCTCCATGTGTAGTCGGATGGCTTCCGCCCCCGGTTGTCCCGGGCATAGATGTTGCCTCCAAACTGGATGAGCATCTCGATGAGGTCCACGTTCTTCACCTTGGCTGCATGGTGCAGCGCCGTCTCGTGGAGCTTTGCCGCATTCACGTTGGCCCCTGCATGCAGGTCCGGAGCAGGAACAAACGTCACCAAGGAGCACAGGACACAAAAGGAGCAACCCCTCCCCAGGAACAAAATCAAGACTCTGCTGCAGCCTTTTCAAAACCTTCTTCAAAATCCAAAAGCACTGATTCCTTTTATTTTTCCTTAGGAAAAGAGAGCTAAAAAAGAATTATAACTGGAAACAACCAAAAAGAAGAAAAATAAGACAGAAACCTTCCCTGTGAGTTCAGAGGCTGCTCTAATGCCCTATGCTGTCTGTCCCCAGGTCCTGAGGCTCTGGAAGCTCAGGTGAGTTGCTCAAGCTCTCCTGCCGTCCTCCACGTGTACACACACACACACACACACACACACACCATGGACACACACACACAGGCACACACATGTGCTCATAGGTACACAGTTGCACACACCTCAGATACAGACATGCACTCAGGCACACACATCATGTGCATGCACACACCACGTACACAGGACAGTGGCTCTAAAAATGTGTGTTGTATGAATGAATGAACATTAAATATAAGAAATCTTTTACAAAAGGGAAGCTCAAAGGGAAAATAGGGTATGTTCCCCCCAAATTCCCTGAAGTTCAGATAGAGAGGAAGTATAGTAACTGTGAATTCAGCTCTGCCATCCACCTCACTCTCGGGATGATAGTAGACATTCAGAAAGATGCAAACAAGTAATAGCTAAACACAGCATTTTTAGACGCTTTTTCAAAATAAGATTTTGATAAAAATATGATTTGTGTAAAACACCGTTCTTAGGGTACGACCGTCACCATTCTATACAGTGGGGTCCCCTGGAGCCTCAGAATTTTTTTTAAGAAAATACCAACTTCTTTAAGGTCTGCTCCCAAGTGGATAAGGAGGTTACAAGAGAAAGGGGATAGGAGAAAAGTATTTTCAAGAAGCCAGCAAAGAGCCCAGCATCAGTGAAGATATTCCCTCAAATAACAGATTCAAATCACAATCATAAAATATTATCAAGGTGAGGCTTAAAAAAATCAGATCACCAGTATGTCACTGTGTAATAAGAAATTTTGAGGGTCAGAACAAGAGGAAATGAGGGGGTATAAGGCTATTAGATTTTCTAGTCCCACAGCTCAAAAATACTTAAAAACTTCTGCTTTCTGGTTTCTGACTTAAAATCATTTTAATCCCCTAGTAGAATATAAGAACTGTGTTCCTAAAGTAGTCTGTGTGATGCTAAGAAAATAGCAAGCATGCCAACACGCAACACACGTGAAGAAAAGCTACCCTACTTCCCAGAGCCAAAACTCAGACGGCAGGTCAGGAAAAAGAATCCCTCAGTTAGGAAGCAGGATAAATTACCTAATTATTTAACTTGGCAGATACGTATTACAAAAATAATAGTAAAAATCAATACATGAAATAAAAGAAGCATTTTCCCCACAATCTAACCAATATACCACATCAGGGGTTTCTTCCAATATTGCTGATACGAATAAGTAATGTTATAGTGTTGCAGTCATAATGCAAATATGAATTTGAACATTAAACTTGTAATGAAAAATAAGTTGCAAAGTCTGCAGAATCTGAAGCCCCTGTGGCTTCCTCTCAGGTCATTAATTCTCTCAATATTCTTGCCAATCGGGGAGGGAAAAGGCTGTCTCTATTTTAGGGATGGAGAAGGGTGGGTGGGGAAGCAGAGTCACTCTCAAGGTCAAGGAGAACCAGCAC
This sequence comes from Balaenoptera acutorostrata, assembly GCF_949987535.1. NCBI lineage: Eukaryota > Metazoa > Chordata > Mammalia > Artiodactyla > Balaenopteridae > Balaenoptera > Balaenoptera acutorostrata. Next base: position 26,236,398 of record NC_080066.1, on the reverse strand, counting down.
TGAACAGCTCTTCCCTCCCGCCCACTGTGGGTTCTCGGTACACAAGGCTTGGCGGCGTGACTGTTCCAAGGGACACACGGGATCTGTTTAAAATGTGCCTTGGTATCACTGGATTGGGCACAGAGAGAGGGCTGGTGACTAAGAGGGGCAGCTGGAAACAACGGACCAGAGCTTCCTGGAGCAACACGGGTGGGTCTCGAAAATTCAGGAATGGGTGAGCAAACAGGAAGGAGAGTCAAATCTATAACAACACCATTTACCGCGGTGAAAAATTCATGTCTCAACCAATAACACACAGATACTCATTAGAACGGTGGGATGGCGAGGGGGGCAGAGGAAAGAAGGGACGGAGAAGCCAGGGAGAAAGTGGCTTTGTGGGACTAACGATGACATTGCCTGGAACTGAGGACAAAAGCCAGAGCCAGCAAAACACCCAACACCACCTGGGCCTTAAAAATTCTCAATTCACGCATCAGAGAGAAGGGATCAGAGTTTGCTCATGATCAAAAGCCTGATTTCAAAGCAAAACAGGATTAGAGTGGATTCAGTAAAACCTCAGGGAACAAGGACAGGGGCTGTCACACGCCCACCAAGAACCCAGCACGACACTATGGAGAACAGTATGGAGGTTCCTCAAAAAACTAAAAATAGAGCTACCATATGACCCAGCAATCCCACTCCTGGGCATATAGCCAGACAAAACTCTAATTCAGAAAGATACATGCACCCCTATGTTCATTGCAGCACTATTTACAATAGCCAAGACATGGAAGCAACCTAAATGTCCATTGACAGATGAATGGATAAAGAAGGTGTGGTACATACATACAATGGAATACTACTCAGCCATGAAAAAGAATGAAATAATGCCATTTGCAGCAACATGGATGGACCTAGAGATTGTCATATTGAGTGAAGTAAGTCAGACAGACAAATATATGATATCGCATATATGTGGAATCTAAAAAAATGATACAAATGAACTTATTTACAGAAACAGAAATAGAGTCACAGATGTAGAAAACAAACTTACGATTACCAGGGGGAAAGGGAGTGGGGAGGGATAAATTGGAAGATTGGGACTGACACATACACAATAATATATATAAAATAGATAACTAATAAGGACCTACTGTATAGCACAGGGAACTCTACTAAATACTTTGTAATGGCCTATATGGGAAAAGAATCTAAAAAAGAATGGATATATGTATATGTATAACTGATTCACTTTGCCGTACACCTGAAACTAACAACATTGTAAATCAACTACACTCAAATAAAAAAATTTTTAAATATACATATATATAAAAATAGAACCCGACACAATGCCTGGGACAGGGTGGCAAGCACAGGGGCTTGGGATTTGCTCGCTGAGACAACAGCAGAGACGTGAGGGACCAGCACTGCTGGGAAGGTGGACGCCCCTTCTGAACACTCCCAGCACGGTTAAATATTTACTGCCGGGGACCAGATTAAAAGTTACTTCACCAGAAATAACTGGATTTTCACCCCCTTGGCTGCAATCCTCTGCAAAAATAATCCGCAGCTTGGCAGCTTGACCTCGCTGCCAACAGAAAGCCTCTGTGTCCACCCCGGGGGGCACCACGTGGCCCCGACGGCTCTGCTCCTCCTGCAGGGCCAGGACCCTCTCCAAAATCGCGTGCAAAAGCACCTGCACGTGTGTTTTTCTAGAGATGTGGTCCATGCTTTCATCAGATGTTCCAGCAAAAAGTGACAAATCACTACTCTAAAAAGAAAGCATATGCTGTCCTCTTCTCTCTACTTTTCTGTATGTTTGAGATTTTCCATAATTAAAAAGTAGTTTTCTTTAAGAAGAAAAGAAGAATGCATGTGATCTAGGAAGGGGTGTCAAGGAGACCATCTGAGATTACAACAGAATCAGGGATGAAATCTGGAGCTGGTGGTAGACACTGACACCTCAGGAACCTGCCCCAGGGGAAATCTCCTCAGCCCTCACTCCCAGGGGATGGAAACTCCCTTTGTAACCATCGGATCCCCTGCTTAAGGCCGTCGTGGACATCATGGCTGCCTCCCACCCAGGAGCTGCACCCTGCGGTGTGGAGCAGGGGTCCCGGGGCAGGGGTCCTGGGGCAGGGCTGGGCCCTGACTGGGTGAATCCCTCTCCTCAACCCAGGCCCCAGCCACTCAGAATGTGGCAAAATCCGGCCAAAGGGACGGGATAAGTTTTGGACTCGAACCCAGTTCAGGCCGATGGAACACAGGGAGGTGTGAGGGGGGAGTTTAGCTCTTCTGAGGTGAGGAAGCCATCAGAAGCCTCAAGAGTCAAGAATCTGCATTTTAGCCAAACTCTGCTGCTGCAGCCATTTCTCCCCTACTAGGGACGCCAGGCATGGGATAAAGGGAACGGTGAGGAAGGCAGAGATGTAAGATTCAGAGGAGGTGAGTTCTTGCTGACACTGCTGAACCCCCCGCGTCAGAGAGACTCTGAAATCTGCTCTAGTTCTGATCCTTTCGGTTACTGAACCTGGAAACTCCCTCACCCAGGGGCCGGGGGAGCTGGTTTCCTCCTTCCTACAAAGGAGTCATCACTTACACAGGGTCCTCAGGACACAGAAAGGACAGTGGGTTACACCACTCGCTTGATCCTCTCCCCTCCAACCACGAGAAAGGAACCAGAGAGAAAACAGATGAAGGTGTGCTGTACATATGCACACCAGGCACCCTGCAGAGGGTGGCTGTGCTATGAAATTTTTATTTTAATAAGCTCAACAGAAACAATAGGTAGATGCCGTGGACAGAAACGGGATCCATCCATGCCATGAGCGACTCGGCTGGAAGACCCACTGTTTCTAATCTAGATATTTAATCTTTGCATAAAAAACAAAAACTACCCCAGTGACTAACCTTACACAAAATGAAGCGTGTTCACTGAAAAGACTTAGAAGTGGCACATTAAAGTGAAAAAGACTCAGTAGTAGAAAACTGTATATAACTGATGCTCAAAAGACCGTCATCTGGAAAGAATTCATCCTCTATTTCTGAACCATTTTGGTTTTTCCCTAGGTTGCCCCCAGAATGGACAAGATGGCTGAGCTAAAATGTTCCCTCAACAAAACATTTAAGTTGGGGGCTTCCCTGGTGGCACAGGGGTTAAGAATCCGCCTGCCAGTGCAGGGGACACAGGTTGAAGCCCTGGTCCGGGAAGATCCCACATGCCGCAGAGCAACTAAGCCCGTGTGCCACAACTACTGAGCCTGTGCTCTAGAGCCCACGAGCCACAACTACTGAAGCCCACGTGCCACAACTACTGAAGCCCACACACCTAGAGCCCGCGCTCTGCAACAAGAGAAGCCACCGCAATGAGAAGCCCGCGCACCGCAATGAAGAGTAGCCCCCGCTCACCACAACTAAAGAAAGCCCACGTGCAGCAACGAAGACCCAATGCAGCCAAAAGTAAGTAAATTAATTAATTTAAGAAAAAAAAGAATGCATTAGATGTGACCCTACTTTATAAAGAGAATCTTGAAAAAAAAAAATTTAAGTTGGGTTCATAATAACTCCTTGCCCATAGCCACTTTGGCTACATTTTAAAACTTCTGTGGTAGACAGGTCCTGACTCTAGCTTCAGTTGGGCAGGTTGTTTGTTTGTTTTTAATAAATTATTTTTGGCTGTGTTGAGTCTTCGTTGCTGCGCGCGGGCTTTCTCTAGTTGTGGCGAGCAGGGGCTACTCTTCGTTGTGGTGAGCGGGCTTCATTGCGCAAGCTTCTCTTGTTGCGAAGCCCGGGCTCTAGATGAATGGGCTTCAGTAGTTGTGGCACGTGGGCTCAGTAGTTGTGGCTCGCAGGCTCTAGAGCGCAGGCTCAGTAGTTATGGCGAACAGGCTTAGTTGCTCCGTGGCGTGTGGGATCTTCCCAGAACAGGGATCGCACCCGTGTCCCCTGCATTGGCAGGTGGATTCTTAACCACTGTGCCACGAGGGAAGTCTCTTGGGTTATTTTTATTTTGTTTTTGTTTTTCACCGTGGGAACCTCTCTATCCTTAGGACACCTGACAGCCTCCTGGATCCTGACGCAGCTGACTCGCTTCCCCTGGTCCCCATCTCCTGATTCAGACCAGGCAAGCCTTGGGGACAATCCCCTGCGGCTGCCAAAAATAATCATTCGCGTTCGTTGAGCACCTACTGTGCAGCAAGTACTGTGGAAATGTTATCATGAATCCTCCCAACAGTCCTGCAAAATAGGTTTTATTGTCCAGTTTTATAGATGCAGAAACTGAGGCCCAAGGACTCAGCTGACAAGTGGGAGAACCAGCTGCAAACCTGGGCTGCCTGACTGCACCAGTCAGCTCTCTGCCAGCTCGCAGCACAGGTGAACACAATGCACCTGCAGTGAGCCGAGCAGGTATAAACATGACGCACCTGCGTTGAGCAGCATTTTGACACAGTCCAGATGCTCCCGGGCACAGGCCACGTGCAGAGGGGTCCCAAAGTGGCAGTCGTGCGCTTCCAGGTTGGCCCCAACATCAATAAGAAGCCTCACACACTCAGAACTTCCTTAAAAGAAATGGAGACGGAGGAAAGGCATCGTATCACATATATTTGAAGTAACAGGCTTGGCAGACACGCGGCTGCTGGAGCAGGTGAGCCCCGAGCTTGGCGGCAGCAGGAGGGAAGGGAAGTGGGCCTGCATCCTGACCAGGAGCAGTGGGTCCTGGACACGGGGTGGGTGTCCTTCCCCGGGGAGCTCAGTGGCCCCCCGAGCTCACCAGGCAGTGGGAGAAACGGAGGGAGGGCACGGCCGGCACCCGTGCTGGGAGAACACAAAGTTGGGCTCACCAGCTGTGGACGCAGAGAAGGCTCCTCACTGCTCTCCAGCCTTCGGGGGAAAAGGAAGGGTCTCCCCACCTCCAGCTGCCCCCAAGCTGTGTCAGGAACGCCAAGCCACCTGGATGAACTTCCCTAAACTTCCCCACTGCTCGGGTCCCCCCCCCACCCCACTCCCAGCAGACGCCTTTCTGGCCTCTTTCCCGGCTCCTCTACGGCGTCTTTAACTCCGGTTTGGGGTCAGGCTTCATCCCATCCCAGACTCCATCCTCTCTCATCCCTTGATCGTGCTTGGCTGTTGGCACCGACTCTCCACCTCCAGCCCTGAAACCCAGCCCCACCTCCACCACCGGGCGCTGGCCCTTCTCGGGTGGACATGCCTCCCACGACAGGGTCCTCCCCCGACTCCCCAGCCAGCCTCCTCCTCACCCTGAGTTGGTCTTGACGCCGTGCTCTCCTCTCCCTCACGTCAAATCCCATTGATTCTTCCCTCAAAGCTCTGCACATGAATCCATCCCACCTGGGCTCCAAGAGCTTTGCACTTGGGTCACTGCGATGGCCCCCAGCTCATCTCTTCATTTCCAGGATATCCCCCCCGCCATTTCATATTGAAGGGCAGCAGAATATGCCACCCCAAAATATGCCACTTTGGCATAAGGACTATTTGGAGCTGAAGACAAGAAGCAGCAGATACAAGAAAAGCTCTTTTGTCTTCCCCCATTTGTCTAAAAGCAGGACATAAATGTATAAAGGTGTCCCCTCCCGTCTCTACCAGGAAAGACAGAAGTTAACCACCAGGGACAACTCTAGACCCTGATCAGGCCAGAGCCGGCACCAGAGGAGTCCACACCGCAAATCTTACTAACTGGCCTTTGTCTCCCAGGAGTTCCCCGCTGTATTTGCCTTCATATAACTTACCATCCCTAGAAGCTCATCGTCCTTTTCCTTGGTCTTGTGCCTGCTCGACAGAATTACTGCTCTTTGTTAAGATGCTACATAAACCCCAATTCTAACGACCCTTTGCCTGAGCTCTCCCGTGTGTATGTGCAATGCACACAATAACTTCCACTTGTTTTTCTCTTGTTAATTGGTCCCTTGTCAGTCTCATCGGCAGGGCCCCCCCCAATGAACCTAAGATAGGTGAAGGAAGAAAAATAAACTTCCCTCCACTACTCTGTACATGGATGGCCACTAAAACCTTTCAAAAATGTGTTCTTATCATTCAGCATCTGCTCAAAAACCTTCAGAGCTGTCTGTAGCAATTCCCAGTGCCTGTGGGCGACCAAGGTGACCTAACTGTGGGATTCGGGGTGAGGGCAGCAAAGACTGGCCCTGTGTGCAGCCGTGGAAGAGCCCACACCCCGCACCCTAACAAATGCAGCGAAGACGAACACTGCGCCGACCAAAGCACAAGACACAAGTGTGCAAACCTTGCTCAAAACAGTCGAACCCAAAATCCCTGGTCTGTCATCTGAAACACTGCCCACCAGCTGGCCTCGCCCCAAATTTCCAGTTCTGCCTGTTATAGCTCCTCTACTGGGTGCGTCTGACCCAGCAAGGCTGGAGCAGCCTTATCCTCCCACTGTCTGAAATCCACCTGTTCTCAGAGGGCAGGTGAAAACCCACCTGCTCCCTGAGCCTCGAGGACCAGCTCTCGGCTCCTCTGAGAGTGCCTGCCTGGGGGTGCGTCTGGGCCTCATCTCCCCACAAGATCAGGGGCCTGCAGGGCAGAACGACAGCAGCCACTAAGTGAGCGGCTGCCAAGGGCACCCATTTCCAGGGTTAGCATCTGAAAGGCACCAAATCAGCTAGAAATAGAACCCTACCTTCAGCCCCCAGCCCTGGGTGAGGACTGTATCTCCAGGAGGAAAAGCGTCAGATTCCACGGCTGACGGACCAAGAGCCAGACCCAGCCTGGGAGCCCCGCTTCACCAGCGGATGGCTTCCCCTCCTGGCCATCACCGCTACCCGACTCACCACTCATACAGGCCTCGTGCAGCGGGGATGCCGTGTACAGGGGCGGGTTGACCTTGGCCCCGTGGGAGAGCAGGAGCTTCACGCACTCGATGCTGCCCGAGGCACAGGCGTCACAGAGCGGGGTGCTGCCATCGATGTTGCGGGCGTCCACCTTGAGGGGGGAGGAAACGAGCATCAGAGGGCAGAGGGCAAGGTACAGGCCATTCGCCTTCTCATCCTGATGCACGTTCATCTTTGAGACACCACGTAGTTTTTCGAAGTTCTTAGGTTTTCTATTACGTGCCGAGGTGCCGTGCCAGGCAAAGGGGGTTCAGAGACAGAAAGTAGGGCATGTCTACTGGCCGCCTGAGTACAGCGGGTGTGCAACTGGGGGCCTTTTTTTAACTCAGCCTCACTCCGGCCACCACCCCAACACCTAATAAGCACAGGCAGGGTATGAAAACGGGCTTTAACTCCAGCCTCAGCTAGGAGGAGTGCCTGAAACTGTTTAACGTGCCTCCTCTAGTTGGAAAATCATAAGGCAGGAAAAGGCAACTCCCCAAACTGGCAGATTCTGCTTAGAATTTGTCCAAATTCAGCTGTTTACTTGGGTTCATGCTGAAGCTTGTTCCATTTCCTGTGAAACCACCTTCATAGCCAAGTTCTGGGAAGAGTGAGCAGAGCACAGCCTTCCCTTCTTCCTCACCCCCCACCGCTGTCCCACGGCAGCTCCTATCAGCTCACCCAGCCAACTGGTAAATACCCAGAAATTCCACCAGCTGGTTACCAGATACCATATGCTGGGGGCTCCACATGGGCTGTGGTGTGAGTACATATACTAGGGGAAAGCAGCGAATGTTCTTGTTTGTTTTACCTGTCCTTCCAGAGCTAGTCTGCCAGCATCCCACTTAGTCATCCTGCTCTCCGAGCCCAAAAGACTCCTGCCGCCAAGGCCCCGCCAGCCCGGTAGGCAGCCCGCCTCTGTGTCCACAGCCTGCCTGCCCACGTGCAGAGCAGAGCATGCCATCGCTTTGCTAACCCGGCCTTCTCTTCCACCACCAGTGACCTCCCGACAGCCAGGTCCACGAGCACCCTCACTGGTCCTCCGGGTGTGGTTGCCATGGAGACCAGCCCTCCCTCCTCCTTCGGCCCCTGCTACAGCCCACTCTGGTTTCCCCCTTCCTCTCCTTCTCAGCCTCCTGCGGTGGTTTCCTTTCTTCCCATGTGTTGCATAACACAGAACGCTCTTCCCAAGCCTCCTTCCCTGTGGAGCTGGTCCCACCAGTCTGGGGACCATGCTGTGGGTGGCTCACCTGGGCCCCGGCGGCCAGCAGCAGCTGCACGCACTGCGCCTGGCCCTGCAGGCTGGCCGCGTGCAGGGGCGTGATGGAGTCCACCATGACCTGGTTGACGCAGGCCCCACTCTCGATCAGCTGCTGCAGCTGCCGGGTCTCCCCCCGCTGGGCTGCCTCGTGCACGGGGGTGCGCTCCACCCAGAAACCTGGAAAGAAACACATGCGGTGCTAAGAGCACGCCACTTCTGTCCAGGTCAGATGAACCCCAGGACCCTTTACGAAACCCAAGCCATTGTATACACGATGGTGTAATTGGTCCAAACACCCCTACTCAAAATCCTTGAGTGATCCCCACTGACCATGGGTGGAGTCCAAGTCTTTGGTGAGGCCTACAAGGTCCTTCATGATCTGGAGCTTGCTCACCTCCTTGACCCATCTGCCACCACTGCCCTACACAAGCCCGCTCTCCAGCCACACAGCTGGCTCACCGTGGCCCCCTGCCCTTGCACACCTGCATCTCTGCATATATTCTCTCTGCCTGAGAAGCCCACCTTTGCCCCCACCCCGATCATCCATTTTGCATCTCCTGTTTAGATGCTATGTCATCCACGTGGACCCATTTGAAATATCTCCTTCTCCGGAAGACACGTCTCCCACAACACTGACATCTACATGCTTATAATGCAGCAACTTGTACTATTCCCCCTCCTGGCCTGGGAGAGCCTTCAAAGTAGGGACTTGATTTAATTATTCAATTTTAGCAGAAATCTCAGGATTTCCTACATACAAAATCATGTCATATGCATTTAGATAGAGGTAGCTTTGCTTCTTCCTTTCTAATCTGAATGCCTTTTCTTTTTCTTGCCTAACTGCCTTGGTTTGAACGTCAAGCCCCACATTGACCAAAAGTGCCGAGAGGCACCTCCTGCCGTGTTCCTGGTCCTGGAGCTTTGTCCTTCACCACGAACCATCATGTGAGCTGTGGGTTTTCACAGATGCCCTTTATCTGGTCAAGGAAGTTCTCTTCTATTTCTAGTTTGTTGAGTGTTTTTATCATGAGAGGGTGTTGCATTTTGTCAAGTACTTTATCTGCATCTATTGCAAAGATCATGCTGGCTTTTTTTCCTTAATTCTGTCAAAATGCTGTATTACACTGATTGATTCTCAGATGTTAAACCAACCATGCATCCCTGGGATAAATTCCACTTGGTCATGGTGTATAATCTTTTTATACATTGCTCAATTTGGTTTGTGCATATTTTGAGAATTTGGGGGTCTACATTCATGTCATTTTTCTTGTGATTGATGTATTTGTCTGGTTTTGGCATCAAAGTAATACTGGACTCAGAGAATGAGTTGGGAAGTATTCTCTCTTTTAATTTTTGGAAGAGTTTATGAAGAATTGGTATTAAATCTTTAAATATTTGGTCAAATTCATCTGTGAAGACATCTGGGCCTGAGCTTTCATTTATTTAAGTTTTTTTAATAATTCAGTCTCTTCATTTGTTATAAATCTATTCAGACTTTTTTTTTTTGAGTCCGTTTTGGTAGTTGGTAGTTTGTCTTTTTAGGAATTTGTCCACTTAATGTACATTATCTAATTTGTTGGCATACAATTTGTTATGGACTGAACTGTGCCCCCTGCCACAAAATCCATATGTTGAAGCCCTAACCCCTAGGACCTCAGAATGTGACTGTATTTGGAGATGTAACTTAATTACAGAAGGAATTAAGTTAAAGTGAGGCCATTAGTGTGGGCCCTAATCCAATCTGACTGGTGCCCTTATAAGAAGAGATTAAGACACACAGACACCAGGGATGAGTATGAACAAAGGAAAGACCATGTGAGGACATGCAAGAAGGCGCTGTCTGCAAGCATAGGAGAGAAGCCTCAGGAGAAATCAAGCCTGCTGGCACCTTGATCTTGGACGTCCAGCCCCCAGAACCTGAGAAATAAATGTGTTGTTTAAGCCTCCAGTCTGTGGTGTTCTGGTATGGCAGCCCAAGCAGACTAATAAACAATTGCTCATAGTATTCCCTTATAATCATTCTATGTCTGTAATGTCCATAATATCCCCTCTTTCATTGCTGATTTTGTAATTTGAGTCTTTTTTTCCCCGCCTTGGTCAGTTTAACTAAAGGCTTGTCAATTTTGTTGATCTTTTCAAAGAACCAACTTCTGTTTTGTTGATATTCTGCATTGTTTTTCTATTCTCTACTTCATTAATTTCCTCTCTAATCTTTATTATTTCTTTCCTTCTGCTTTCTTTAGGTTTAGTTTGCTTTTCTATTTCCAATGTCTTAAGATGAAAGGTTATTAGTTATTGATTTGAGCTGTTTCTTCTTTTTTTAATGTAAACGTTTACAGCTATAAATCTCCTCTAAGTATGGCATGAGTTGCAGCTTATAAGTGTTGGTATGTTACCTCTTCATTTTCATTCATCTCAAACTATAATTATTTATTTTTGCATTCCAACCTCGTAAAATACATGTTCAACAACGATGTGTTAAGAAATAAACAAAGGCACGACTCCTCTCCCAAAAAGCAGTAAAATTCTCTAACATCCCCCCTTTCTTCCACAATGCCTTACCTCTCCCCCTCCCCCCCTCCCCTGCCCTCAGCTCTAGAGAACCAGGTGCACGAGATGCAGCACCCTGACCTCCCATGTTTTAGCCAATGGTTCTCAAACTGGAGCTTCCATCAGCCTCGCCTGGAGGGCTTGTGAAATCGCAGGCTGCTGAGCCCCACCCCCAAAGCTGAGTCAGGGGTCCTGGTGGGGCCTGGGAATCTGAGTTTCTAAAAAGTGCCCAGACGATGCTGATGCAGCTGGTCTGGGGACCACACTTGAGAACCGACACCACTTCTCCCTCTGAACAAAGCTCCCTTCTCTCCCCACCTCTGGCCTCTCTATCTCACCCCCCACCCCTCCCTGCTCATCCTAGATAACGCCTACTTGTTCCTTTCCTGACTGAAGTGCAGTGGCCAGGTTTGCAGGAGGCCTTGCCCAGCCTCAGCCCCATCTGCGCTGGGTGAGCCCCTCGTCTGTGCCTCCACCAGGCCTTACTGTGCTGTGGTCCCCACCTGGTTGCCTGCCGTGCGGCAGAAGTAGACTAGTAGTGGGTTCCCAGAGCCATCCATCCCACCCAGACAAGCGGTCTAAGTTAATCACAGGATTCCCATTTCCCGTAGGACGTCTGACCCAACTCCAGTGAACGACACATGAGGGAGAGGCTGCTGAGAGCGTTCACAGTTTCGACACACCCCTCGCCCCCGATGTTGCCTAGACGTGAGCTGGGAAGTGCCGAGGCCGTCGGGCCACCTGCCTAAAGTCGGCTCTGAGGATGGGAAGCACCAGGTGAGTCACTGGTCACGTGGGGCCTGCAGCCCTGACAGCCAGGTTTCCTGTGGTGTGAGGGTGATGTTTCTTTACAGTTTAAGCCAGGTGCAGACAAACGCATGCAAACTCAGAGTGTAAACTCCCCAGATGCAGAAACTACAGGATGTTTTCTCAACACCCGTCAGAGCACCTGGGATACAGGGCAGTCTTCTAGACACTCTTTTAAAACGTCATAAATGACAACAGTGCTGGATTATGCTGACACATCCTTATTGTCAAGCCCCAACTTCGGCAGACGACCACATTACACACCTCTTCATAATAAGCAGTTTCCTTTTATTATAACTACATTTTATTATCACATCTCCCTAGAAAACCTTCTGATCAACCACATGGTTCCCAAGTCTTATCAGAAGCACTTTCACGAACCATATCTGGGGTGAATGTATTTCCTTGGCAGATGGATAACCTCCTGGGTTATGTGTTGATGACTGTCCCCTCTTGGAGATCCCCTCATTTCCGCCGACCTACAGCCCTACCCCACCCCCGCAGTGGAGCCGTGTGGTGCGTGGCTCAGGGTTCTCCAGAGCCAAACCGCTCAGGGCTAAAACTCAGCACGGCCATTTATTAGCTTGTGCGAGAAACAGCTTCCCTGACTGTCAGTTTTGTCACCTGTAAATTGGGATAATGATATAGTTCATTCATCGGTGGGTTATGAAAATTAAATGAATGAAAGTAAAAGCACTTAGCGTTGGGCCGGGCACAGAGTAAGTGCTCCATAAATGCAGTCTATTTGTGGTATTTTAACCCCCTCATTGCACCTAACTGTGCGACTGCACAGGGGTCATGGGGGGCCGGGGAAGTGAACGGAGGACTGGAACGCAGAGGGAGATCTGATCCCCACAAATGTAAAAGCCAAGCTTGGGGAACTTCTTACTTACTGTCCCAGGAGTAAGTAAGTAAGCCAAGCTTGGGGACCCCAGTATGTCTCCCAGTCGCGATGAATGGCCGCCTGCATGCCTGTCTTGCGGGGTGGGTAGTGGAAAGCAGCTGTGGATCACTCTCAAGTCAGTCTGGGGGGAGCAGAACCCCAAGGGCAGACTGAGTAAAAAGAGGGGAGCAGGGCGAGTCCTGGGTCCTGCAGGAAGGAGGAAAGTGCAGCTCAGGAAGGCGGTGCAGGGAAGGCCTGAGCATCCCTCAGCAGCCCATGCAGGTAGATGCAGCCTCTCCCACCGCGGTGCACAGAGACGGATGGACATGGCAATCAGCAGGTCATGGTCATGGGCGGGGGAGGGTGGGGAAACAATTCAAAACAACAGGACGACTGCAATAGTGGTGGAACAGGTCAAGCTACAGGAACTTAGAAGCAAGATAGCCCGTCAGGAAAGCATCATGGAGGAGGCGGGGCTGCAGTGAGCCTGCCAGGCGTCACTGGCTTGGCTCTATTCCCAGCACCTGGCACAGTGCGAGGCCCAACAAAGATGCTCACGTCACTTGCTTGTTGAGTGCATAAGGGACGAATGAATGGAAGGAATTACTAATGTGAATTATAAAGTGTAGACATAAAATTTTTTAAAGAAAATCTAATTGTATCTCTTTATGACCAGTCTATAGAGGAAGTGCAACTTACTGGGAACCATATTTTCTAGTGAATAAACATCAGCTGCAGTTGTCTTAGCAGCAACTGAGGGCAGAGATCAGAAGCAGCAGGTGTGATAACACAGGAGAGCATTTGTGTGCATCAAAGAGCATAGGCAACAGTGAAAAGGCACCTATAGGATGGGGAGGAATATTTGTAAACCATGTATATCAGAATATATAAAGAATGCCTACAACTCAACAACATAAATAACCCAATTAAAAAATTAACAAAGGACTTAAATAGGTATTTCTCTAAAAAAGATATACAAATGGTCAACAGGCACACGAAAAGATACTCAACATCACCAATTATCAGAGAAATGCAAATTAAAACCACAGTGAGATACCACCTCACACCAATTAGGATGGCTACTATCAAAAAACAAAAAATAAATGTTGGCAAAGATGTGGAGAGGGCTTCCCTGGTGGCGCAGTGGTTGAGAATCTGCCTGCTAATGCAGGGGACACGGGTTCGAGCCCTGGTCTGGGAAGATCCCACATGCCACGGAGCAGCTGGGCCCGTGAGCCACAACTACTGAGCCTGCGCGTCTGGAGCCTGTGCCCCGCAACGGGAGGGGCCGCGATAGTGAAAGGCCCGCGCACCGCGATGAAGAGCGGTCCCCGCACCGCGATGAAGAGTGGCCCCCACTTGCCGTAACTAGAGAAAGCCCTCGCACGAACCGAAGACCCAACACAGCCAATAAATAAAAAAATTAAAAAAAAAAAAAGATGTGGAGAAATTGGAACGCTTGTGCATTGTTGGTGGGAATGTAAAGTGGTGCAAGGACTTTGGACAAGAGTATTCTGGTTCCTCAAAAATTAAAACAGAACTACCATACGATCCAGCAATTTTTATCCTAAGAAAATGCAAACACTAACTCGATAAGATATGTGCACCCCTATTCACTGCTGTATTATTTACAATAGGCATGACATGGAAACAACCTAAGTGTCCATGGAGGGATGAATGGATAAAGAAGATGTGATATATACACACAATGGAATATTACTCAGCCTTAAAAACGAAAGAGATTCTGTCACAGGCTACAGTGTACATGAACCTTGAGGACATGATGCTCAGTGAAATAAGCAAGTCACAAAAGACAAATACTGTACAATTCCACTTATATGAGGTTCCTAGAATCAAAGTCGTAGAGACAGAAAATGGAATAGTGGCTGCCAGGGGTGGGGAAGGGGAGAAATGGGAAGGTGAACAGGTGCAGAGTTTCCTGTGTTATAAGATGAAAAAATTCTGGAGCTCTGTTGTACCAAAATGTGCATGTGCTTAATACTGCTGAACTGCACACTTAAAGTTTACCATCTTAACCATTTCTATGTTTTTAGCCACAATTAAAACTTTAGCCACAATTAAAACCTTAAAAATTATTTTTTTAAATGTCACTTTTGGGGCATCCCTGGTGGCGCAGTGGTTGAGAATCTGCCTGCCGGTGCAGGGGACACGGGTTCAAGCCCTGGTCTGGGAGGATCCCACATGCCGCGGAGCAACTGGGCCCGTGAGCCACAATCACTGAGCCGGCGTGTCTGGAGCCTGTGCTCCGCAACAAGAGAGGCCGCAATAGTGAGAGGCTCACGCACCGCGATGAAGAGTGGCCCCCGCTTGCCACAACTAGAGAAAGCCCTCACGCAGAAACGAAGACCCAACACAGCCATAAATAAATAAAAATTTTTTTTTTTAAAAAGTCACTTTAAAAAAAATTTTATTTATTTATTTATTTATTTATTTATTTTTGGCTGCATTGGGTCTTCGATGCTGCACATGGGTTTTCTCTAGTTGCGGCGAGCGGGGGCTACTCTTCGTTGTGGTGCGCGGGCTTCTCATTGCGATGGCTTCTCTTGTTGCGGAGCACGGGCTTTATTTTATTTTATTTTATTTTTAATATATTTATTTATTTATTTTTGGCTGTGTTGGGTCTTCATTGCTGCACGCGGGTTTTCTCTAGTTGCGGCGAGCAGGGGCTACTCTTTGTTGTGGTGCGCGGGCTTCTCATTGCAGTGGCTTCTCTTGTTGCAGAGCACAGGCTCTAGGTGTGTGGGCTCCAGTAGTTGTGGCACGTGGGCTCAGTAGTTGTGGCTCACGGGCTCTAGAGTGCAGGCTCAGTAGTTGTGGCACACGGGCTTAGTTGCCCCGCGGCATGTGGGATCTTCCCGGACCAGGGCTCGAACCCGTGTCCCCTGCATTGGCAGGCAGATTCTTAACCGCTGCGCCACCAGGGAAGCCCTAAAAATTATTTTTTAAAGAAGTAACAAAGATGGAGGAGGCCCCAGAGATGGGGGAGGTTGTCACCCACAGCTGGTACCAATCACAGGCTGTCATCAGGGGGACAGCTTTACAGTGGGAAGTGGGGGTCAGGGGGAGGTGGTAGCCTCAATGGCCTCTGGAGACCCCGAGAAGCACAGGGGGAGGGGAGAGCCACCCCAGAGATAAAGAACACGGGGTGCCTGGTGGCCCAGGGAGCTGCAGCTGCATGAAGGAGCGCTGGTCCTCAGTGGGAAGTTCAGAGGCACCTACCCCCGACCCCCTCCCCCTCCCCCTCCCCCCACCAGAGAGAGGATGGGGGACGGCTGACATGTACTTATCAACTTTAAAGCAAAAAGACATCTGCTAGCAGGGAAGAGAGGCAGGAAAACGCTGTACTTTAGTCAACCCACTGACCTCAGGCTTTGTTTCTGGCCCTGTGCCTGGACCCCACTTGTGACCAGATGCCGCCACCCCTGTACCATCCCCCCTGGGAGAGGGGCCGCCCTGGAAACCTGAGACCCTCCCTCTGGCAAGTTCCCTCGGGGATGAGCCTTCCCCTAAATCCCAGCCCTGCCACATAAGTGGCCTCCTAGCACCCCCTTCCCATCACCCTCCCTCTCTTCCTCCTGTCAACAGCCCCCTCTGGTGCTCCCCTGCCCCAGCACCCCCTCCCCTCATCCCCTCCCTAATGCAGCTAGGTCATCAGTGGGTCATGGGGGGCCTGCTCAGGACCCTTAGATTACTCCTGATTCCAGAAAAACATCCACACTCCTTTGCAAGCCAGGCAAACTGACCCTCCAGGATGGAGTCCCAGCCCCTTTTTCCAGTCTCCCCCCACACCCTCCCATCACCACCCTCACACACACCCCCTTGTCTCCAATTACGCTGAGCTTCATGTAGCTGACATAGGGTCGGGTGGTCCAGGGCCTGTTCCTTCGGGGGTGCTGTGCCCCACTCAGCCCCCCACTCTCCATCCTCCCCACCGAGACCGAGTCTTAGCGCCTTCAGGACGCCTTCCAGCGTACAGCCTGCCCACCCATGCCCTCCTGTAAGCCACCTCTGTACACACAGCTGCATCTGATTTCATGCCTCTTCCGTCCTTCCACGAGCATCTTTAGGACAGGACCACAACCGCCGACCTCCTGTTCCAGCACAGCGCCTGATACACAGGTATCAAATAAATAGACTCTCCAGAAGCCTGTTCCACTTGCCAGACAACTTCTACTGCAGTTGGGTCTGCCCCCGCCAGAGTACACCGCACTACCGGCCCCTTACAGGCCTGCCCAGCCCTGACACTGACCTGGGCCACACCTTGGCCTTGCCCACTCCGGCCGTGCCAGGTGCCAGGGCGTCAATTAAACAGGAGTTTGTTGTAGCAGAGCCCAGGCCGCAGTCCCCAGAAGACAGAGCACCAGGGCGCTGGTGCTACAGGGCAGACAGCAGCGTCCAGGCCCCTCCTGCCTCTTGCCCGTGCTTCGGTTCAAGGTCACGGAGAACCTGTGTCACTCCTCCTGCTGACCGGCTGCTGTCAAGCCAAGCTCATGAAGGACTAAGTGAAAACCATCATCTGCAAAACTAGAGTCTCACCGACACCACCTACAGATCTTCTACCGGACAAGTGCGAGGTCACCCCGAGAAGGAATGACAGGTGCTTGAGAACATTTTTGCCACTTTTCTGCACCCCTACCTGACCTGATTGATCCAGCCTGGGTCCCAGATGTGCACCGGCTGACTCCCAGCCCGACACCCCTGTGTACCTTGGCTGGGCCCTGACACTCTCACGTCTGAGGGCTGGCCCTGCCCTGCCCAGGCCCAGCCTTCGGGAATCAAGAAGCCCCAGCTGAACACTTCAAGTGGTTCAGCGTCAACCTTCCCTCGGGAGCAGGATACATGGTGAGGAGCCTCAGGAACCACCCAGCTCATGAGTCCGACGCCTGTCTGTCCCTTAGCCCTGTGACCTGGGGCACGTCACTTACCCTCTCAAAGCCTCAGTTTTCAATTACACATCAATTTTTTTTAAGCCTCAGCTTTCTCTCATATAAAATGGCGATGTTTTTGCCTACTCCCCTGGGGTGGCGGTAATGACAGTGAAATCCTGCTGGGCATTACCGGCACAGTGCCAGGCAAGTGTACGACGACAGCACACACTATGACCATGATGGGATTTTTAGCATCATTCTATTTCTGCTGGTTCTGTTTGGGTCCCAGCCTCCAGTTCTACTGTCTCATGTTCCAAAGCCCCACCTGGGACGCCGGCTCCAGCATCTGGATCCCGCATGAGTCCCCCGTATGGAGTCCCAGCCCCTTGGCCCTGGCGCCCGCCTTCTCTACGCGTGTCCAGCAGTGGGTGTTCCAGACCAGCTCCCCTGGCCGACTGTTAAATATTCAGCAATTCCGCCAGGCGGAAACCCCTGGGAGCTGAAATCAGCGTGGGGTGAGTATTTACACCAGGGAAAGCAGAAAATCAGATCAGGTTTCCTTTTTTTTTTTTTTTTTTTCCTTTTTTCTCCAGAGAGCCAATTTACCAGCATCCTGCTTAGTCATCCAGAGCCCAGAATCCTGCTCTCTGAGCCCAAACAGCAGCTCTCAGCCAAGGCCCCACCGGCCCTCCTAGAGAGCCTGTCCTTGCGAAGTGCAGGGCCTGCCGGGCTCCCGTTCCACATGCAGAGCGGAGCACTCATCGGCCCCACCCACCTGTCCAGAGTCTAGAACCTGGCCCCCGTGCAGACCCTGACCCTGACCACTCCTCCCCCAGCTGGGGGGCCCCTCCACACAGCAGCCCCGCTCTAACAAAGAGTGTTTTCCAAACGCCACGGAGAACACCTACACCACAAACGGATCCAACGTGCTCAGTATCCACCAGGCACCCTTCAATGCTGCTTGGGCCAGGAATCTTGCTCCAGGTATGTCATGAAGGGGGGGCCCAGGGCCCTCGCTGCAGACATGTCCTTCTCGGCCACAGCTGCAGCTCTGAAATAAGCCCTTCTCCCCAAATACCCCAGTAAATAAATATTCTTGAAATGATGATGGATAGCCTCCCTATACCCCATCCATGCCCACGGGGCACCTGTGTGCAGATGTAGCCGCTGGGAGCGGCTGCTGAAGCCCCAGTGGAGCTGGTGTTTTGAGCACCGCTCTCAGCAGGCTAAACTCAGCTTTCGGGAAAGTCAGGGGTCCCAAGTGACTTGTCCCCCAAGGTCCCAGAAGGCCAAGGATTTGTGTGTACAAAGCAGAAACAAATTGAAGAGCTAAAAGGACCTAGAAATCATGGCAAAGTGTACCCATCCATCTGATAGTACAGAGTGAAAAAACAAAATAGGGGCAAAAACCCACAAGGACAAAGAAACCAGCACCTAAGAATGACAGACCTGCTCCAGAGGATGCTGTAAGGACCAAAGACACAATACATGCGAAGTGCCTGGCACAGGTGGTGCTTAATATATGCTTTGTGGTGACCACCCATCTTTAACGTGCTGTCCGAATTAAAGTTCAGTGAGCTTGATATTACCAGTCACCTTGATTCTAAGGGAAAATGGAAATCATTTTTATATGTAGAAACACATTTAGAAATTGGGGCTGAGAATTTTGTTACTCTTGAAGAGATTTTTCAACAAGTTCTATTTCAGCGTTTTAATTATGAATACCCCAAATACTGTTTGTCAGTAAACTTGAGGTTGGCAAACGTGGTTTTAAGATCTGTTAAATGGGATAAAAATTAAAGAGAAAAGGTTTACTTTCCTACAGGGGCAAGACAGTCAAAGCTCAGTTAAGAGAGGCAAAAGGAAAGTGAAAGAGAATAAGTGAAAGCAAAAGAGAAAAGTGGGAAGAGGTTACCCGAAGCAGCAGACAGCGAGGGAAAAGGAAAGAAAGATCTTCCTCAACATGCTTAATGAGAAACGCCCGAATCCAACTCTCGCCCTCACTCAGCAGCCCCTACTAACCGCTCATCCAATTCTCTGCCACCCAACCCCTCCCCTTGCCTCCCTCCCACCCCACGGTGCTGATGACCAGGGCAGGAGGGTTATACCAAAAAAATCAAAACTCACTTGTACTGCTATAGTTGGCAGCCACTCC
Organism: Balaenoptera acutorostrata; assembly: GCF_949987535.1. Lineage (NCBI taxonomy): Eukaryota > Metazoa > Chordata > Mammalia > Artiodactyla > Balaenopteridae > Balaenoptera > Balaenoptera acutorostrata. Next base: position 26,217,026 of record NC_080066.1, on the reverse strand, counting down.
TGGCCGCAGTGACTACCCGGAATCCCAGCTGGTGTTAAAATCAGCCTCATTTCCTTCAAACGTTTTTATTAGCAGCGTAGTATAGTGCCCAGAGGCTTCTCCACTAAAGGACACATCTAGACACTTTTAGAATGCAGCTTTCGCTAAGGCAGAAACAGAAGCACGATTTGAGAAGATTTTAAGGAAGTTGACCTCCCAGCCAGGGCACTGATTATCTAGATGTCTCAAAGTACTTTCCATACAATTCTAGGTTTAAAAAATCAAATTCTGGAATTCCGTGGCAGTCCAGTGGATAGGACTCCTTGCTCTTACTGCCAGGGCCCCAGGTTCCATCCCTGGTCGGGGATATATATATATATCTAATTCCACAGACTCAACAAAAGGATGAACTTGGATATAGGTTCCCGGGCACGGGGACTCAGATCAATCTACCATCCTGATTGTGGACCCCCGGAGGCAAAGACATTTCTCAGAGCCCGAAAGGTGCTATAGTACAGAGATGATGGGTGGTAGCAGTGCTCCCCAGTCCCCTGAGAACCCACAGCAGACATGGCTCATCCATCCCAGTCACAAAACCAGCTCAGCGCTCCAGGCAGCCCTACAAATTGATTACAGATGAACCTATCTGATAGGAAGGACATAAGCATTTTTAACGTAAAACAAGCAAAACAAAAAGAAACAAAACAAAAAAGAACCACCTGTGTTAAAACCTCAGCTTTGTGACTTCCTAGCTGTGCAAACTCAGTTTCACCTCTAAGTTAATCGATAATGATGACTGTCCTGCAGCTGTCACAGGGCTCGTGGCCAGCGCCTGGCACACGGCCAAGCAGCTCAGTGGCTCTCATCACGGTCCCAGGGGCTGCCTCTCCTTTTCTCTCTCCATCCCATCTTCCCAACACCCCAGAGGCCAATGAACTGGTTAGACTTTGTGGCTGAGGATAACTGAAGAACACCAGCAGCTCACCCTGCTTAGAGCCCAGATCCCTAAGGCACCCTTTCATCTTCTGCCAGCCTCTTGCTTCCAAGTCAGAAGCCCTTGAGCACAGATGCTGAATACAAGAGTCACGTTTTCAACTTTACAAATAGACACAACCTAGGGTCAATAATGATATGAATTACATTTGCTAAGTAACAAACACTGGATTCACTTTAGGATGTGACTTGCCCTAAATTCTTGGTTCTTATTGATAAGGCCATATTATAAGACTGCAACCTTTACCTCTGTGAGGTGTTATATTAAAACTAAAGCTACAGGGCTTCCCTGGTGGCGCAGTGGTTAAGAATCCGCCTGCCAATGCAGGGGACACGGGTTCGAGCCCTGGTCCGGGAAGATCCCACATGCCGCGGAGAACCTAAGCCCATGCGCCACAACTACTGAGCCTGCACTCTAGAACCCGCGAGCCACAACTACTTTAGCCGGTGCACCTAGAGCCCGTGCTCTGCGACAAGAGAAGCCACCTCAGTGAGAAGCCCACGTACCACAACGAAGAGTAGCCCCCGCTTACCGCAACTAGAGAAAACCCGCACGCAGCAACGAAGACCCAACGCAGCCAAAAAAAATTAAATAAAATAAATAAATTTATAAAAAAGAATAATAAAGCTACAGAGAACCTACTGTATAGCACAGGGAACTCTACTCAGTGTTCTGTGGTGACCAAATTGGAAGGAAATCCAAAAAAGGGGATATATGTATACGTATAGCTGATTCACTTTTGCTGTACAGTAGAAACTAACACAACATTGTAAAGCACCTATACTCCAATAAAATTTTTTTTTAATTTAAAAAAATAAAAATAAAGCTACACGGTTTGGTTAGAGTATACCACACATATAGAATTTGAGATCAGAATGATAAAATGTGTTAAAGTTCCTATGATGGGCCTCTACTTCTGCTGGGATAGCAGTGTCGCTCTGTATTCAACACATTGAGCTTATTCATTAGCGTTGAGAATAAAACTGTCAGCAGGATGTATATTGGGAGAAATATATGAAATAAAACAATGACAATGTCAAAAATAGCCACGAACCCCAGAAACTGTGCGTCCATTAGTTTAGAATATGTTTTTCTTCTAAAGATACATTCCTTAAACTATAAAAAACATACTCGGAAGTGATGCTATGCTATTGAAACTTGTACATGAACAAAAATATTAAAATGTGTTTAAAAGGCTTCCATGGTGAGCTGTTTATTGCTTATTTAATTGAACCAACCAAACACAGCACACACGGGCAGGGTCAAAGTCCTGTGCCTGCCTGGGGTGGAATGCCAAGTAAAAACAGAGATGCTTATTAAATGCCTTTGATCCTGTGGCAGGTGGCTGTTTTGCAAAATCAACTAAAATAGCTTTGCTAGGGCTGCAGTTCCTCTTAAGCTAAATTAACCCTTAAGACTTCTCACTTTCATTCGCACTACATTTTTTTATCAGTGTAAAAATACTTTATAGATTATTTTTTTCTTTGCAGGCTTTGGAAGTGTTTTCACTGCTCATTTGCCCTAGAATTACTCCGTAGGCGGGAAAGTTTGCTTCCCCAAAGAATGGCCTTTTGCCCTCGAATCCATTTTATTCTCGGGTTGCCCAAACGGTAAAGAAGGTTCAGTTAAGAAGCGAGATCGCATGTCTCACACAGTGCGACAAGGGCACATGCTCCTTCCGGATTGGATTCCTGGGTGTATCCGTTGCATGCGAACGACCCTGCGCACGACCTTCCCACAGGGCTCCTGGAAGACGGTCCAGCTCCCACCCCGGGCCCGGGCCAGGGCTGCCCTACGAGTGGTCCCGCGTGGGCATTTACTAGGTTCTCCTCGGAACCTGGCAATGACCACGCACAGTCCCGCATCCTCCCCAGGGTGCGCAGCGCTCCGGTGGGTCTCCGGTTCTGACGTCACAAGGATGACCCAGCCGGCAGGGGACCAGGAGCCGGACGCAGAAACCGCGTCTGAGCTGCATGGGACCCCCGGACCTGCTCCTTTAAAGACACGGCCCTTCGACCCGGGCCCAGCCAGACGCCCCTGACGAACCCCTCGGAGCGGGTTTGTCCCCGCTCGGGGCGAATGTCAGCAGATGCAGCTCTCGGTCCGCGAAGGCGGCCCCGCACTCCCGGCAACCCGCACATACCCAAGTCGCCCAGGAAGCTGCCGTCTGCGGCACGGGTCTCCATGCCACCGGCTCCACGCGTCCCGGCTCTGCGGCCCGCCACTAGCACCGCCCGCTGGGCGGGGCCAGTCGGCGTCGCCGCGCGTCCAGGAGAGGCGGCCGCGCGCGCCGGGAGTTGTAGTTCCAGGCCCGGCCGGCGCGGCTCCCCCAGCTCTGGGCCTGCGCCAAGCCGCAGACACCTGTGTCCGACTCCGCGCTCGCTGCTAGTGTTTGCTAGGCAAACGTGTTCGTGTGCAAAATATTTGTTCTTGTGCAAACCGTGCCGTGTGTCCATGTGCAGAGGGTGTCAGTGTGCAAAACATGTCCATACGTCCCTCTGCAAAACACGTGTCCAGGTGCAAAATATGTCCACATGCAAAACGTGCCCGTATGTCCATGTGCACAGCGCGTCCGTGTGTCAGTGTGCAAAACGTGTCTAGGTGCAGAACAAGTGTCCGTGTGCAAAACATTTCCACATGTCCAAGTATCCACGGGCAAAATCAGCGTCCGTGTGCAAAATATGTGTGCATGCAAATTGCGCCCATATGTCCACGTGCAGAACATGTCCTGTGTCCGTGTGTAAAACGTGTCCACGTATCTAAGTGTCCATGTGCAGAAGTGTCCAGCTGCTACATCTCACTACCTTCCTTTGTATTGAATCGACCTCGGCAAAGCTCCAGAGCCTCCCCGCCCCTCCCCTCCATGCTTTCATTTTAAAGACAGACTTCCTACCCGAGTTGGCATACCCCAGTTTCTTTCATCTTTCCAGAGAAATCATAAATTCCAAATTGTTCAGGTTCGTTAAAACGCACGCATACACCACGCCTTTTGAAGTCTCATGACAGAAATGAAGACCCTGTTTGCAAATGATTCCAAGTGGGCGATTGAGTAATCGATTGCAGCCACATCACGGGACCTGTACTGAGCCTAAATGCAGAAGTTAGTTTGAGCTGAAAAGTAAAAATATCAGGAATGATCCCATCTGGAAACACATAAGGACTAGCAGAGAGCAGACCCAGGAGAGGTCTGCCCTAGGACTGAGTCTTTACCTTCAGTCCGGCGCTGTACCCACAAGGGTTTGAACCCCGTGTATCCGAATCCCAAGCGCGGGGAAATTCATCGCCGCAGGCCTGGAAGTGACATTTCAAGCCTATTAGCAATATGTTTGTAACCTTTTTGCCACTTGTCTACCAAAATTAGGCTCTTGCATTTTTCTTGCAAGTTTCTTGCATTTTTTTACTAAGTGCAGTACATTTTTGAATTAATATATTTGCCCAGGGGATGTTATGTTTTTCCCTATGACAATGCCGTGTGTTTGTATGTTTGTATTTTCTTCAATATTTCTTCCTTAACAAAGGATCATCTAGATCTGAGTATAGACTATATCTTAAAATTTATATTTATATATGTATATACCACATATTTATATACTTATGTATAGATGTATTTATGTCTATATCTGTATGTATATATACACACATACATATATGTGTGTATGCAAGTATTTACTAAATATATTAGAAAGCAAACATTTCCTTATTATTAGCTTACTATGTTATAATTTTTCTCCACTCTGTTGCTTGATTTCAACATTTTCTTGTAGAAAAGCTTTTTTAAGTTTTTATATATTCAGAAATATATTCTCTTAGAGTATTTCTTTTATCTTCAATATTCTGAATGTATTTACCCACCAAAAGCCAGAATATGTATATTATTCTGTTTTGTTCTGTTAAGTCTTTAACCCATCTGGAATTTGTTGCTATGTGTAGAATCTAAGGTAATTTTTTTCTGAACTTAAAAAGAATTGTTCCCAAAATACTCATTACGTAGTAATTCTTTTATCTATTTTTTTGTTAATCTCTAAGGCTACTTTTTTTTTTTTTTTTGCTAACCTACTGAGGCAAGGCTTTCAGGGGTTTCTCCTGAATGCCCCAGGTGTTCAGCAAGGTCTTTCTTTCCTCTCTGGCAGGTCAGAACTCAAATGTCTCCCAAGCCTGTGTGAGCTCTGGTACTTGGTAATTTTACAGCTCCCCAGGAGTCTTTTTCTGGGAGTTCTTTTCCTGACCTCTTGGAGTCTCTCGTTATACATGTGAAACTTAGTATTCAGTCAGACTTTAGGGAATCCCTATACAAATTTCTGGAGTTCTCCACATACCTTTCTCCTCTTTGTGTACTGTCCCAAAAATTCAAACCACCTTAGTTTCTTGAAACTCAAATTTCTGTTTCCTTAGCTCAACAATACCATCATTCTATGTGGGGTTCTCCCTTCCCACCCATGGTGCAATAAATGCATCCAGTCAGAAAGCTTGTTTGTTCACTTTCTTTCAGTTCAGGGATCAAAGTGCTGGGCTGTCTCTTGTTTAAAGTCTGAAAATAGTTGTTGTAAATGTTTTTCCCAGTTTTCCAGAAATTTATAGTGAAAAGATAAAATGATACCAGTTACTCCATCATGGCCAGAAAGCAAAATGCTGTTTTGGTGTTTTTAGTTTTAACAACTATTAGTGCATGATTAAACTTGTTTTGCCTAAAATTTTCCAATTCTCTATGCCACTGGTTACTGTCTAGGAGCATCCTGAAGGAAATGTGAATGCCATGGTGGGTCCAGTGGGCTGGCTGCTGGAGTCCATGACTCAGCTACGCTTCCACAGCAGGTCCTCTTGAACGAGTTCACCTCCAGTGCCATCACAGTCAATCCTTTGCACCAAACAGATCCATTTCTCCACACACATCTGGGGAGCAGTTCCTCCGTGGTTCCCAAGGCCCTCTCAAGGGGAAACTTAGGAAAAGAAGGTTTACTTGTTGATCTTATTATTCTATCCATTATTGAAAGTGAATATTTCTCTCTTCATTTCTGCAATTTTTTCTTCATGTGTTTCGGAGTTCTGTTATTAGGTGCATATCTATTTATAACTGGTATCTCTTCCTTATGAGTTGATACTTATATCAATTTCCCTCCTTATCTCTAGAAATGTCTTTTTTGTTTCAAAGTATGTTTTGTCTTATATTAGTATAGCCATTTCAGCTTTCTTATGGGTGAATATACTCCCATCCTTTTACTTTCAATATATTTATATCTTTGGATCTAGAGTGTGTCTCCAGCAAACAGATTATAGTTATATCATCTTTTAATCCATTCTGCTGATCTCTCTACTAATCTCCCTTTTGATTTGTTGTTTAATCCATTCACATTTAATTATATTTATATAGTTGGATTTATGTCTTGCCATTTTATTTTTTGTTTTCTATATGTCTCATGTCTTGTTTCTCTGTTCCTCCTTTACTGCTTTCATTTGCATTAAGTGAATATTTTCTATTGTAGCATTTTCATTTCTTTAATTTTGTTTGTTTATTTTAGTTTTTCTCTAGGGTTTCCTATATACATCTTATCGGAATCAGCTTCAGATTTATACTAGCTTAATTCAGTGATATATAAAAATGCTACACCTATTTAGCTCTAATCCTTTTTTTTTCCTTTTGCATTATTATTGTCATACATATTACATCTACAAATGTTACAAACCCAACAATACATTTTTATAATTATTACCTTACCATCTGTTGTCATTTCCTTAGCCAAATGCAGCTTTGCCCCACTTACCTCCTTTGTGCTTCTATTGGCAAATGTACTGTACATATATTTCATTTCTACATGTTATAAGCCCCAATAAGCCTAATATTACATTATGTACATATTCTTTCATGGCTTTTAAAATTAGTTATGAGAATAAAGGAGAAAAATATGCATTTATACTGTTTTTTATCTTTATGTAATAAATTTTACCAGTGTTCTTTGCTTTTTCATGCAGATTCAGATTACCATTTGTGGTCACTTGTTTTCAACCTGAAGAACTTCTTTAGTATTTCTTGTAATGCAGATCTGCTAGCAAAAAATTCTTTCAGTTTTTGTTTATTTGGGACAGTCTTTTATTCACTTTCACTTTTGAAAGATAAAGTTGCTGGATATAGGATCCTTGGTTGACAGTTTTTTTTTCTTTGAGTACTTTGAATATGTCATCTCACTGTCTTCTAGATTCCATTGTTTCTGCTGAGAAGTCGGCTTTTAATCTTATTAGGGTTCTATTATAAACGACAAGTTATTTTTTTGTTGCTGCTTTCAAGATTTTGTCCTTGTCTTTGACTCTGAGCATTTTTTTCCTATGATGTGTTTGTTTGTAACTCTCTGAATTTATACCACTTGGAGTTCATTGAGCTTCCTGGAGGTGTATATTACTATTTTTCAATCAATTTGGGGAGTTTTTAGCTATTATTTCTCCAAATATTTTTTCTTCTCCATTCTCTCTCTCCTCTCCTGCTACTCCCATTATACACAGGTTGATGTACTCAATATTGTACCACATTTCTCTGAGGTTCTGTTCGTTTTTCCGTTTGCTTTGTTTTTAACATCTTTATTGGAGTATAATTGCTTTACAATGGTGTGTTAGTTTCTGCTTTATAACAAAGTGAATCAGCTATACATACACATATATCCCCATATCTCTTCCCTCTTACATCTCCCTCCCTCCCACCCTCTCTATCCCACCCCTCTAGGTGGTCACAAAGCACCGAGCTGATCTCCCTGTGCTATGCGGCTGCTTCCCACTAGCTATCTATTTTATATTTGGTAGTGTATATATCTGTCCATGCCACTCTTTCACTTTGTCCCAGCTTACCCTTCCCCCTCCCCATATCCTCAAGTCCATTCTCTAGTAGGTCTGCGTCTTTATTCCCGTCTTGCCTCTAGGTTCTTCATGACCTTTTTATTTTTATAGATTCCATATATACGTGTTAGCATACGGTATTTGTTTTTCTCTTTCTGACTTACTTCACTCTGTATGACAGACTCTAGTTCCATCCACCTCACTACAAATAACTCAATTTCGTTTCTTTTTATGGCTGAGTAATATTCCATTGTTTGTATGTACCACATCTTCTTTATCCATTCATCTGTCGATGGACACTTAGGTTGCTTCCATGTCCTGGCTATTATAAATAGAGCTGCAATAAACATTGTGATACATGACTCTTTTTGAATTATGGTTTTCTCAGGGTATATGCCCAGTAGTGGGATTGCTGGGTCGTATGGTAGTTCTATTTTTAGTTTTTTAAGGAACCTCCATACTGTTCTCCATAGTGGCTGCACCAATTTACATTCCCACCAACAGTGCAAGAGGGTTCCCTTTTCTCCACACCCTCTCCAGCATTTATTGTTTCTAGATTTTTTGATGATGGCCATTCTGACCAGTGTGAGATGATATCTCAATGTAGTTTTGATTTGCATTTCTCTAATGATTAATGATGTTGAGCATCCTTTCATGTGTTTGTTGGCAATCTGTATATATTCTTTGGAGAAATGTCTATTTAGGTCTTCTGCCCATTTTTGGATTGGGTTGTTTGTTTTTTTGATACTGAGCTGCTTGTAAATCCTGGAGATTAATCCTTTGTCAGTTGCTTCATTTGCAAATATTTTCTCCCATTCTGAGGGTTCTCTTTTCATCTTGTTTATGTTTTCCTTTGCTGTGCAAAAGCTTTTAAGTTTCATTAGGTCCCGTTTGTTTATTTTTGCTTTTATTTCCATTTCTCTAGGAGGTGGGTCAAAAAGGATCTTGCTGTGATTTATCTCATAGAGTGTTCTGCCTATGTTTTCCTCTAAGAGTTTGATAGTGTCTGGCCTTACATTTAGGTCTTTAATCCATTTTGAGTTTATTTTTGTGTATGGTGTTAGGGAGTGTTCTAATTTCATTCTTTTACATGTAGCTGTCCAGTTTTCCCAGCACCACTTATTGAAGAGGCTGTCTTTTCTCCATTGTATATTCTTGCCTCCTTTATCAAAGATAAAGTGACTATATGTGTGTGGGTTTATCTCTGGTCATTCTATCCTGTTCCATTGATCTATATTTCTGTTTTTGTGTCAGACCATACTGTCTTGATTACTGTAGCTTTGTAGTATAGTCTGAAGTCAGGGAGCCTGATTCCTCCAGCTCCGTTTTTCTTTCTCAAGATTGCTTTTGCTATTCGGGGTCTTTTGTGTTTCTATACAAATTGTGAAATTTTTTGTTCTAGTTCTGTGAAAAATGCCAGTGGTAGTTTGATAGGGATTGCATTGAATCTGTACATTGCTTTGGGTAGTATAGTCATTTTCACAATGTTGATTCTTCGAAATCAAAAACATGGTATATCTCTCCATCTATTTGTATCATCTTTGATTTCTTTCATCAGTGTCTTATAAATTTCTGCATACAGGTCTTTTGTGTCCTTAGGTAGGTTTATTCCTAGGTATTTTTTCTTTTAGTTGCAGTGATAAATGAGAGTGTTTCCTAATTTCTCTTTCAGATTTTTTATCATTAGTGTATAGGAATGCAAGAGATTTCTGTGCATAAATTTTGTATCCTGCTACTTTACCAAATTCATTGATTAGCTCTAGTAGTTTTCTGGTAGCATCTTTAGGATTCTCTATGTATAGTTTCATGTCATCTGCAAACAGTGACAGCTTTACTTCTTCTTTTCCGACTTGGATTCCTTTTATTTCTTTTTCTTCTCTGATTGCTGTGGCTAAAAGTTCCAAAACTATGTTGAATAATAGTGGTGAGAGTGGGCAACCTTGTCTTCTTCCTGATCTTAGTGGAAATGGTTTCAGTTTTTCACCATTGAGAACGATGTTGGCTCTGGGTTTGTCATATATGGCCTTTATTATGTTGAGGTAAGTTCTCTCTCTGCCTACTTTCTGAAGGGTTTTTATCATAACTAGGTGTTGAATTTTGTCAAAAGCCCTCTCTGCATCTATTGAGATGATCATATGGTTTTTCTCTTTCAATTTATTAATATGGTGTATCACATTGATTGATTTGTGTATATTGAAGAATCCTTGCATTCCTGGGATAAAGCCCACTTGATCATGGTGTATGATCCTTTTAATGTGCTGTTGGATTCTGTTTGCTAGTATTTTGTTGAGAATTTTTGCGTCTATGTTCATCAGTGATATTGGCCTGTAGTTTTCTTTCTTTGTGACTTCGTTTTCTGGTTTTGGTATCAGGATGATGGTGGCATCATAGAATGAGTTTGGGAGTGTTCCTCCCTCTGCAATATTTTGGAAGAGTTTGAGAAGGATAGGTGTTAGCTCTTCTCTAAATGTTTGATAGAATTCGCCTTTGAAGCCATCTGGTCCTGGGCTTTTGTTTGTTGGAAGATTTTTAATCACAGTTTCAATCTCACTGCTTGTGATTGGTCTGTTCATATTTTCTATTTCTTCCTGGTTCAGTCTCGGAAGGTTGTGCATTTCTACGAAATTGTCCATTTCTTCCAGGTTGTCCATTTTATTGGCATAGAGTTGCTTGTAGTAATCTCTCATGACTGTTTCTATTTCTGCAGTGTCAGTTGTTACTTCTCCTTTTTCATTTCTAATTCTATTGATTTGAGTCTTCTCCCTTTTTTTCTTGATGAGTCTGGCTAATGGTTTATCAGTTGTGTTTATCTTCTCAGAGAACCAGCTTTTAGTTTTATTGATCTTTGCTATCATTTCCTTCATTTCTTTTTCATTTATTTCTGATCTGATCTTTATGATTTCTTTCCTTCTGCTAGCTTTGAGGGTTTTTTGTTCTTCTTTCTCTAATTGCCTTAAGTGTAAGGTTAGGTTGTTTATTTGAGATTTTTCTTGTTTGTTAAGGTAGGATTGTATTGCTATAAACTTCCCTCTTAGAACTGCTTTTGCTGCTTCCCATAGGTTTTGCGTCGTCGTGTCTCCATTGTCATTTGTTTCTAGGTATTTTTTTATTTCCTTTTTGATTTCTTCAGTGATCTCTTGGTTATTAAGTAGTGTATTGTTTAGCCTCCATGTGTTTGTATTTTTTACAGGTTTTTTCCTGTAATTGATATCTAGTCTCATAGCACTGTGGTCAGAAAAGATACATGATACAATTTCAGTTTTCTTAAATTTACCAAGGCTTGATTTGTGACCCAGGATATGATGTATCCTGGGGAATGTTCCATGAACACTTGAGAAGAAAGTGTATTCTGTTGTGTTTGGATGGAATGTCCTATAAATATCAATTACGTCCATCTTGTTTAATGTAGCATTTAAAGCTTGTGTTTCCTTATTTATTTTCATTTTGGATGATCTGTCCATTGGTGAAAGTGGGGTGTTAAAGTCCCCTTCTATGATTGTGTTACTGTCAATTTCCCCTTTTATGGCTGTTAGTTTTTGCCTTATGTATTGAGGTGCTCCTATGTTGGCTGCATAAATATTTACAATTGTTATATTTCTTCTTGGATTGATCCCTTGATCATTATGTAGTGTCCTTCTTTGACTCTTGTAATAGTCTTTGTTTTAAAGTCTATTTTGTCTGATATGAGAATTGCTACTCCAGCTTTCTTTTGATTTCCATTTGCATGGAATATCTTTTTCCATCCCCTCACTTTCAGTCTACATGTGTCCCTAGGTCTGAAGTGGGTCTCTTGTAGATAGCATATATACGGGTCTTGTTTTTGTATCCCTTCAGCCAGTCTATATCTCTTGGTTGGATCATTTAATCCATTTACATTTAAGGCAATTATCGATATGTATGTTCCTATAACCATTTTTTAAATTGTTTTGGGTTTGTTATTGTAGGTCTTTTCCTTCTCTTGTGTTTCCTGCCTAGAGAAGTTCCTTTAGCATTTGTTGTAAAGCTGGTTTGGTGGTGCTGAATTCTCTTAGCTTTTGCTTGTCTGCAAAGGTTTTAATTTCTCCATCAAATCTGAATGAGATCCTTGCTGGGCAGAGTAATCTTGGTTGTAGGTTTTTCCCTTTCATCACTTTAAATATGTCCTGCCACTCCTTTCTGGCTTGCAGAGTTTCTGCTGAAAGATCAGTTGTTAACCTTATGGGGATTCCCTTGTATGTTATTTGTTGTTTTCCTTTGCTGCTTTTAATATTTTTTCTTTGTATTTAATTTTTGATAGTTTGATTAATATGTGTCTTGGCGTGTTTCTCCTTGGATTTATCCTGTATGGGACTCTCTGTGCTTCCTGGACTTGATTGACTATTTCCTTTCCCATGTTAGGGAAGTTTTCAACTATACCCTCTTCAAATATTTTCTCAGTCCCTTTCTTTTTCTCTTCCTCTTCTGGGACCCCTATAATTTGAATGTTGGTGTGTTTAATGTTGTCTCAGAGGTCTCTGAGACTGTCCTCAATTCTTTTCATTCTTTTTTCTTTATTCTGCTCTGCAGTAGTTATTTCCACTATTTATCTTCCAGGTCACTTATCCGTTCTTCTGCCTCAGTTATTCTGCTATTGATCCCTTCTAGAGAATTTTTAATTTCATTTATTGTGTTGTTCATCACTGTTTGTTTGCTCTTTAGTTCTTCTAGGTCCTTGTTAAACGTTTCTTGTATCTTCTCCATTCTATTTCCAAGATTTTGGATCATCTTTACTATCATTCGGAATTATTTTTCAGGTAGACTGCCTATTTCCTCTTCATTTGTTAGGTCTGGTGGGTTTCTGCCTTGCTCCTTCATCTGCTGTGTGTTTCTCTGTCTTCTCATTTTGCTTAACTTACTGTGTTAGGGGTCTCCTTTTCGCAGACTGCAGGTTCGTAATTCCCGTTGTTTTTGGTGTCTGCCCCCCGTGGCTAAGGCTGGGTCAGTGTGTTGTGTAGGCTTCCTGATGGAGGGGATTAGTGCCTGTGTTCTGGTGGATGAGGCTGGATCTTGTCTTTCTGGTAGGCAGGTCCACGTCTGGTGGTGTGTTTTGGGGTGTCTGTGGCCTTATTATGCTTGTAGGCAGCCTCTCTGCTAATCGGTGGGGTTGTGTTCCTGTCCTGCTAGTTGTTTGACATAGGATGTCCAGCACTGTAGCTTGCTGGTCATTGACTGGAGCTGGGTCTTGGTATTGAGATGGAGATCTCTGGGAGATTTTTGCCATTTGATATTACGTGGAGCTGGGAGGTCTCTGGTGGACCAATGTCCTGAACTTGGCTCTCCCACCTCAGAGGCACTGCCCTGACGCCTGGCCAGAGCACCAAGAGCCTGTCATCCACACGGCTCAGAATAAAAGGGAGAAAAAAAGAAAGAAAGAAAAAGATACAATAAAATAAAATAAAATAAAGTTATTTAAAATAAAAAATAATTATTAAATAAAATTTTTTAAGTAATAAAAAAAAAGAAAGAAAGAAGATAGCAACCAAACCAAAAAACAAATCCACCAATGATAACAAGCACTAAAAACTATACTAAATAAAAGAAAAGAAAAAAAATACGGACAGACAGAAGCCTAGGTCAAATGGTAAAAGCAAAGCTATACAGACAAAATCACACACAGAAGCATACACATAGACACTCACAAAAAGACAAAAAGGGAAAAATATATATATATCGTTGCTCCCAACATCCACCTCCTCAAATTGGGATGATTTGTTGTCTATTCAGGTATTCCACAGAGGCAGGGTACATCAAGTTGTTTGTGGAGCTTTAATCCGCTGCTTCTGAGGCTGCTGGGAGAGATTTCCCTTTCTCTTCTTTGTTCGCACGGCTCCCGGGGTTCAGCTTTGGATTTGTCCCCGCCTCTGCGTGTAGGTTGCCTGAGGGCATCTGTTCTTTGCCCAGATAGGACGGGGTTAAAGGAGCACCTGATTCAGGGGCTCTGGCTCACTCAGGCGGGGGGGGGGGGGGTCAGGGAGGGGTACGGTTGTGGGGCGGGCCTGCGGCGGCAGAGGCCGGCATGACGTTGCACCAACCTGAGGCTCCATTTGTTCTCCCGGGGAAGCTGTCCTTGATCACGGGACCCTGCCAGTGGCGGGCTGCACAGCCTCCCAGGAGGGGAGGTGTGGACAGTGACCTGTGCTTGCACACAGGTTTCTTGGTGGCTGCAGTAGCAGCCTTAGCGTCTCATGTCCGTCTCTGGAGTCCGCGCTGATAGCCGTGGCTTGCGCCTATCTCTGGAGCTCCTTTAAGCGGCGCTCTGAATCCCCTCTCCTCGCGCACCACGAAACAAAGGGGCAAGAAAAAGTCTCTTGCCTCTTCAGCAGCTCCAGACTTTTTCCTGGACTCCCTCCCGGCTAGCTGTGGCGCTCTAGCCCTCTTCAGGCTGTGTTCTCGCAGTCAACCCCAGTCCTCTCCCTGGGATCCGACCTCTGAAGCCCGAGCCTCAGCTCCCAGCCCCCGCCTGCCCCAGCGGGTGAGCAGACAAGCCTATCGGGCTGGTGAGTCCTGGTTGGCACCGATCCTCTGTGCGGGAATCTCTCCGCTTTGCCCTCTGCACCTCTGTTGCTGCGCTCTGCTCCGTGGCTCCAAAGCTTCCCCCCTCCGTCACCCGCAGTCTCCGCCCGCGAAGGGGCTTCCTCTTGTGTGGAAACCTTTCCTCCTTCACAGCTCCCTCCCACTGGTGCAGGTCCAGTCCCTACTCTTTTGTCTCTGTTTTTTCTTTTTTCTTTTGCCCTACCCAGATATGTGGGGATTTTCTTGCCTTTTGGGAGGTCTGAGGTCTTCTGCCAGCGTTCAGTAGGTGTTCTGTAGGAGTTCCACATGTAGATGTATTTCTGATGTATTTGTGGAGAGGAAGGTGATCTCCACGTCTTACTCTTCCGCCATCTCGAAGCTCCTTGTTCCTTTTTCTTTACTGTTTATGCTCTCTGTTTTTCAGCTTGATCAATAATCTCTATTGATCTATATTCAAGCTTGCTAATTCTTTCTTCTTTCAGTTCTAATCACTGTTGAGTCCCTCTAGGTGTTTTTGTTTCAATTATTCTACTTTTCAACTCCACATTTTCCATTTGGCTCTTTTTTGTAATTTCGCTCTTTTTTTTATTTAGGATTGGTTTTATAATTTCGCTTTATTGATATTCTTCATTTGATGTGATATTGTCAACATATCTTTCCTTACTTCTTTTACCACACTTTCCTTTAGTCTGTTGAACATGTTTATAATGGCTACTTTGAAGTCTTTCTCTCTTAAATACAATATTAGTCACTCTCACAAGAGTTTCTGTTGCTTGCTTTTTTCAGTGCATGGTCATACTTTTCTGTTTTCTTTTCATGACTCATAATTTTTGGTTGGAAGCAGAATATTTATGTAATAAATTGCCACAACTCTGTGTGCTGGTCTCCCCTCACCCCTTGGGGCCTTGTTACTGTTATTTGCTTATTTATTTGCTCAGTGACTCACTGGATTATTTTGGTGGTATCTATTTCCTCAAACACACAGTGTTAAGTTTCTGCTGTTTCTCCTTGGGGCTTTTGGAGAAAGCCTACAGTCACCCTGCTGTGACAGTGGTATTGGTAGAGCTCTATTCCTCTAAAATAGATATTCTTAATAACTCTATATCTATTAATGAAATAAAATTTGTACTTAAAAAAACTCCCTATAAAGAAAATACAGGTCCCTAACGACTTCACTGATTAATTCTATTAAACATTTTTGGAAGAAATAATACAAATTTTAATCAGAGTATTTTGGAAATTAAAAGATGAGGGAATACTTACCAACTCATTCTGTGAGGCTAGAGTTACCCTGATACCAAAACTAAGATACTACAAGAAAAGTAAACTGTGGACCAATATCTCTCATGGACATACATGCCAAAATCCTTAACAAAATATAGCAATTCATGTCCAGTAATATAGAGAAAGGATAATGCATCCTAAGTAAATTTGGTTCATCCCAGGAATTCAAGGTTGGGTTAACATTTGAAAATAATGTAATTCATCATACTAGTAGATTTTTAAAAAAGAAAACAACTATATAATCCTCTCAGTAGATGCAGACAAAATTCAACATTCATTTATGATAAAAGCTCTCAAAAACTAGGAATAAAAGGGCAAATCCTCAACCTAAAAAAGGACAGAAAACACCAAAGGTAACATTATACTTACTGGTGAAATACTGAATGCTTTCCCCATAGATCAATAATAAGATGCTTGCTCTCACCTCTTATATTCAATATTGCATTTGAGGACTTAAACAATGCAATAGGAAAAAAATACAGATTGGAAACAAAGAAAAGTATTTTTATTTGCAGTCAACATGTTTGTCTTAGAAAATCTTAAGGAATACATACACACACACATACACACACACAAATAGCTATTAGATCTAATTAGTGAGTTTAGCAAGTTGCACGATATAAGGTTGCCATGGGAAAATCATTTGTATTTCTATATACTAGCAACAAGCCATTATAAATTAAAATTTCAAAATACCATAAAAATATGAAGAGATAAATATAACAAAATGTGCACAAGACCTGTACACTGAAAAATATAGATGTTGCTTAGAGAAAATATGAGAGACCTAAATAAATAGAGATATCATGTTCATGAATTCAAAGGTAGAATATTAAGACGTTAATTCTCTCCAAATTGATCTATGTATTAAACACAATCCCAGGCAATATCCTAGCAGCTGTGGGTTGTTTGTTTGTTTTTGATTTGTTTGTTTGTGTGTGTGTGTGTGTTTTGAGGTAGAAAATAAGCTGATTCTAAAATTTATACAGAAATTCAAATGACTTAGAATAGCCAAAACTATTCAAATACTGGAAAAAGAACAAAGTTGGAGTCAATGAAAATTCAAACCATATGACACCCTTCAGAGTAGCTAAAGTTAAAAAATATTGACCAAGATGTAGAGAAACTAGAATTCTCATACATTTCTTGTGGAAATATAACTTTGTAAAACCAATTTGCAAGAAGTTTGACTTTATCTATTAAAGCTGAACATATGCCTTCTTTATTGCCACAATAATGCTGTATAATAGACCACCCCAAGCTCAGTGACTTAGGACAACAGCATTAGTTCTCATACTCACCAATCTTTGGGATGTCTAAGTTTATGCTAACCTAAGATTGGTTTGGCCTGCAGGTTGGATTCACATCTGCTCCACATGTGCTTATTCTGAGGGCCCAGAATGAAGGGGCAACAGCTACATGAGACTGTGGTCTCCTCGTGTGCATCACCTGCACTCAGGAGCCAAATCAAACTATGCAAGCACACAAGACTCCTGCATATATCATGTCTGCGAATATTCTATCAACTAAAAGAATTCATATGACCAAGGACAATATCAATGGGGTAGAAAAGCAAACCTGACCAACAGTAGAAGAGGGAAGGGAATAAATATTTGCTGAAGCAAAAATCCAAATCATCATGTCCAGCACGTCCAGCATGTAATACACCCAACATAAACGATGCCCAAGTGTACAGAGACGTGAATAAGAAAGTTCAAGCAGTATTATTCATAATAGCCAAGAACTGGAAACAATGCAAATGTCTATCAACAGTAAAATGTATAAAGAAAATGTGCTACACCCACCCCTATATA
Organism: Balaenoptera acutorostrata; assembly: GCF_949987535.1. Classification (NCBI taxonomy): domain Eukaryota; kingdom Metazoa; phylum Chordata; class Mammalia; order Artiodactyla; family Balaenopteridae; genus Balaenoptera; species Balaenoptera acutorostrata. The sequence goes on along the minus strand of NC_080066.1, from coordinate 26,199,605 downwards.
TATAGCAATGAAAATGAAAGAATTGCATACACAAAAACATGAGTCTCACAAACAATGTTACTCCAAAGAAACCAGGCACAAACCCATTCAGTTTATATAAAGTTCAAACCACAAGCAAAACTAAATGATAAAGTTTAGGGATGCATATTTAGGCAGCAAACCTACTAAGAAAGGAAAGGAAGAGATTACCATGCAAGTTAGATTCGTTGTTAGGTTTGATGGTAGGTAAGGGGAGTGGGTATTGATCCATAGGTGGCGCAAGAAGGAACTTCCAGGTTTTTGGCAATGTTTTATTTCTTGACCAGGGTGGTGGTTTCATGAATATTTGCTTTGTGATAAACCAGGGAGTTGTACATACTGGTTTTATGTACTTTGAAAACATCGGCTGTACTTCAGTCTCTGCTTCTACAGCCAACCTTCCTCAGTTCTTGAACACAATTTCATGTCTAGGGCTTTTGTACTTGCTTTGTCTTCTGCTTGGAAAGTTCTTCCTCCTCATCTTCCAAGAACTAATTTGGTCTGTTTTTATCACTGAGGTTTGACCTCAAATGTCCCTTATTCAGTGAGACGTTGTAGCTCTGCCTCTTCTGCTCCGGCGTCCAGCCTCCAACCCCATCCTCAGCATTTCTGGCTTGTTTTCACTGCAGTATTATTAAGTTCTGTTCTGGTGGTGGTGGTGGTGTTACTTGTTACTGTTTGTCATCCATCTCTAGAATAAGCTCCACTCTGTGCAGGGTCCTTATCTGGCTTATTCATGACTGTAATCTTAGTGCCTAATTCAGCACCTGGCCACAGTAAACAATAAAAGATGCTACTGAGTGAGTAAATTATTCTATTCCCATAGTGTGGCCCAGTGTCTGGCTCATGGTTAAGTGCATCACCTAGTATCTCTGATTGGTAGAAGTAATGCTATTTGTGGTAACAGCATTGCTATAGTAATGCTATTCCCTTAACTCTGCATGGAATATAAACTTCTAGCGGTGTTTTCCTAGGGAGCCACCATATAAACAAATGTTACATGGATCAACGTTTATTAAATTACTACAAAGGCGTGATTTCGTAAACGTCGCTTTTGGGCAAGACAAGACAAGCGTCGCTGCGGCAGCTATAGCAGGAGACTCAAGGAGGTAAATACTCCCAACAGTGAAGTGAACGAAGCCCCACAGCACATTCAAGGCCGTCATGGCCGCGCCCCTTGCGCGCCTTCCGCTTCCTGTGACGCGTCAGCCCCGCGAGACGCCCCGCTCCGCCCGCCGGGCAACTGCGCCCGCCAGAATCCTTCGTCCAATTCCGGGCCGCGCTGCGGCCTCGCGCCTGCGCAGAGGAGAGAGGCGAGCGCCGCGTGGACGACGGCCGCAGCTCGCGCCTGCGCGTCGGCTTCTCCCCAGCGATTGGCTCCTGCCTCCTAGGGACGCCACAGTTCAGTTTTCACTTTCTCTCCCCCCCATCTTCGCTTCCTGTGGGCGTGGGGTTTTACTTCCGGGTTCCAGCGTCAGTCAGTGAGAACGTCGACTTGTTACCTCAGGTGGCCGGGTGTCTCAGGGTCCGTGCCTTCCTATGACCCTCTGGGGCAGGGACGGCGTTTGGCTGACGAGCGCGGCGAGGCCTGCAGGTTCCGAGCCTGGACGCCGGGCCCGCGTCACTCCCGCCGGCGCCTCGGAGCCGCCCCGCGACGCCCGGGCGGCGTTCTTGGCACAAGGGCGGAGAGGAAGGACTGTTTGCGACGTGGAGGGTCCCGCGCGCCGCTGACGAGCCTGTGCGAACGCGGGCCCTGTGGAACCAGGAGGAGGGGAGTCCCTGCAAGGGGCGGCCCGACGGCTCCCCGGCCCGGGGAGTTGGCCCGGGCGCGGCTGGTTCGCGGCGTCCGACGGGATCTGTCACGCTCGGCCTCGAGGGCCTGAGGGGAGGAAGCGCGTGTGGAGGCGCGGACAGCATCTTAGCATGGGGAGGAAACTGAACGCTCATCTTCGGTCCGCGGCGGCGGTGGCGGCGCAGAGGACAGGTGAGACTGCCCCTCGTGGACGCCCCCCCGGGGGTACGCGAGAGGAACCCGTCCTCCGGGGCCGAGTGCTCGGCATGGCCGCTCGGGCTGTGCGGGGTTCTTTGTTGTTGTTGTTGTTGTTTTAATGAAAAATTCAGTTCCAGTCGACTTTGCATGCTTCTCATGGATGCTGAGTTGACTCACGCGTTCTTGCTTGTTAGCGCTGCTCTGGGTGGGAGGGGCGGGGGGGGTGGTTTTCAGAATCGCTTTTGCTTTGCTGCTTCGGCTCTGACTCCACCTGTGGCCGCTCTCAGCTGCTAACACACCGATCTTCACCTGTTTCTAGTCAGTCAGAGTCTTCCAGGTGTGTAAGGCGTCAGAATTCCTGTTTCCCCTGTCGGAGGCAGAAAGTGTAGGGTAGCTCAGCACTTCCTTTGAGTTGCCTGTGAGAGGACCGCTGCATCCTCGTGGACGTTGTAAGAAGTAGCCAGCTGAAGCTTTGCTCCTTGGATTGGGACTGGCAGTGAAGTACTTTTCTAAGGATTCTTGGTGAAGTCCGCACCTCCGCTTTCCTTCTGCAGAGACTTCATTGGCCGTGTGTGACCTTTTCTTTTTTAACGTAGGCATAGAAGGAAGAGGTCTTTCCGCAGGGAGGGTCATTTAGCTGAAAACTGAAGTAGCGCGTCATCGTAGGTTGGTCCATGCAACCCAGCAGTTTGTCTGAAGGTGGCACCAAGCAGCATTTGTGGGAGAACGTGGCACATTAACCTCAAAATTGGGGGGAAGATCCTTTGAAAATCCTCAGGTTTCTCTTAATCACCACTTGTCTATTTGAAATCCATATATTTAAATACACCTCTTTTACTCTTTATTCTCCCTGTAAGGTAAAATTAGAACAGTAAGGTTTTTGAAAATATATTCCGGACGTTAAGTGCTGTGCAAGCATACGGTGTTATTGCAGTAACGTTGGTGATCCAAGGGCCCACGGTGTTCCCCTGCAAAAGCATTAGAAGGGGAAAGGGGTTTGGGTATATTTAATATTATAGGCTCTGAGATTGGTAGTAAGCCTACTCGGGAGGTTTATAACAAAGCTGCTATTCCTTAATAGTGTAAAAATACTTTTCTGTTGAAAAACTGCCTTCTAGAACCGGATAGCTCTATACAGTATGCTCAGTACATCAGTGAATAACTCAGACTGGAGAAAAATTAAAAGTGACACAGTGTTCACAACTATTTTAAGGAAGACAAAGAACAGTGTTTGAAATTTTGTGTTTTCAGGACATTTGTCCAAGTGTAACCAGTTCTTTTTTAAAAAGAGCTGTATCAGGAGCATCTCCTGTAATCCAGACATAGTTGCTTAAATGAATTAAAATCTGCAAAGTGTCTAAAAACTTAACTGAGACGTAGTGTTTGTTAAATAAATGCAGTGTGATATATCTATTTAATACAATTAAATAGATATGGCATCTATTTGTCAAATGAGTCTTTCATTCCTCTACTGATGGACGTTTAAGTTATTTTCAAGTTTTCCCTTATAACTAAAATGCTGCAGCGATTTTTTTGCCATTATAAGCAGTGTTTCATGTGCTCATCATAGTATTTCTATGAATCATAGACTTGATTGCTTCTGAGAATGATGGATAATAATGCTATTAAATTACCCTCAAATGATTGTAGCCTTTTATATTCACTTTCTCAAAAGATGTGTTTTATCTCCCCACTAGCCAGCACCGGATGGTAATATTTTACTAATTTTCTAATAGTTGAAATAACATCTCATTTAAATGTTTATCTTCCTTGAGTAGTAAGAAAATTAAGCATTTTTGGCCAGGTCATATACTTTGCTGATTTTTTTTTTTAATTGAGTTCTGAATTTTCTTCTTTTCTTTATCTATTACCACACTGTTTTAATTATTGTAGCTTTATGATATAGTTTGGTACTTTCTTTTGAAAAAAGCTTTGGGCTCTTCTTTTGCATTTGTCTTCCAGATGAAATTTAAAATCATCTTTTCAAGTTCTATAGAAAATCTTGTTGGAATATTGTTTGTGATTGCATTGAATTTATAGATTAATTTGAGAAGAGACATTCTTTTGAGTTTTTCCTTCTAGGAGGATAGGTATGTCTCCTTGTTTCTTCTGTTAAAATTTTCGTTGTGAAATATGCCATTTGTATGTACTGATTTAAAAAAAAAAAAACAGTATCTGTGTACTCTGCTTAATAGACCATCACAAGTACCTTAGAAGCCTTTGGTGTGTGCCTTTCTCCAGAAACAAAGGATTCTCTGCCCCCATCACCATGGTCGTCCTGAATTTTGTGTTAATTATTCCTTTGGTTTTCTTCACAGTTTTATCAACCATATATGTATCCTTAACCAACATATTGTTTGCTTTCACCTGTTTTTGAACTTTAAGTAGAATCATATTGCGTATTCTGTGAATTACTTTCGTTAAACGTTATGTTTCTGAGATCCATCCCTGTTGAAGCATGTACCTATAGCTCAATTCAGAAACTTCAGGACTCCTTCACAGTTCTAGGAAGTATTGAGGACCACAAAGATCCTTTGCTTATGTGGATTATATCATATTAGATATTAAAACCAACCAATTTTAAACGTAGATATTGGTATATTTACATATACTATTAAGCTTATAGAGGTGTATACCTCTAAAAAATACTACTACTAATAATAGTAAACCTACTACGTCTTAAACAACATTTTTAATGAAAAATAACTATGTTCCAAAACCCAAAATAAGTTAGTGGCAAGAGTGGCATTGTTTTACGTTTTTGCAAATATCTTTAATGACTAGAGTCTCATGTTTGCTTCTGCATTCAGTTAGTTGCAATATACTGTTTTGGTTGACGTATATGAAAAAATCCGGCCTCACTGAGCTGTATGTTTAGAAGCGGGAGGAATATTTTAGTATTCTTTCAAATAGTTATATTTTTCTTTAATACTCATCAAAACCTAATAGTTTCTTAAAGGTTAGCTGCAATGTAGAGTTTGAAATCAATGAACTTCTCAACCTATGCGACATTAAAACCTATTGGTCTAGCTTGCATTTTTTTTTTACATCTTTATTGGAGTATAATTGCTTTACAATTGTGTGTTAGTTTCTGCTTTATAACAAAGTGAACCAGCTATACATATATGTATATGTATATCCCCATATCTCGTGTATATGTATATGTATATCCCCATATCTCCTCTATATGTATATCCCCATATCTCCTCCCTCTTGCATCTCCCTCCCTCCCACCCTCCCTACCCCACCCCTCTAGGTGGTCACAAAGCACCGAGCTGATCTCCCTGTGCTATGCGGCTGCTTCCCACTACCTATCTGTGTTACATTCGGTAGTATATATAAGTCCATGCCACTCTCTCACTTCATCCCAGCTTACCCTTCCCGCTCCCCGTGTCCTCAAGTCCATTCTCTATGTCTGCGTCTTTATTCCTGTCTTGCCCCTAGGTTCTTCAGAACATTTTTTTTTAAGACTCCATATATATATGTGTTAGCGTACAGTATTTGTTTTTCTCTTTCTGACTTCACTCTGTATGACAGACTCTAGGTCCATCCACCTCACTACAAATAACTCAATTTCGTTTCTTTTTATGGCTGAGTAATATTCCATTGTATATCTGTGCCACGTCTTCTTTATCCATTCATCTGTCCATGGACACTTAGGTTGCTTCCATGTCCTGGCTATTGTAAACAGAGCTGCAGTGAACATTGTGGTACATGACTCTTTTTGAATTATGGTTTTCTCAGGGTATATTCCCAGTAGTGGGATTGCTGGGTCGTATGGTAGTTCTATTTTTAGTTTTTTAAGGAACCTCCGTAATGTTCTCCATAGTGACTGTATCAATTTACATTCCCACCAACAGTGCAAGAGGGTTCCCTTTTCTCCACACCCTCTCCAGCATTTATTTTTTGTAGATTCTTTGATGATGGCCATTCTGACTGGTGTGAGGTGATACTTCATTGTAGTTTTGATTTGTATTTCTGTAATGATTAGTGATGTTGAGCATCCTTTCATGTGTTTGTTGGCAATCTGTATATCTTCTTTGGAGAAATGTCTATGTAGGTCTTCTGCCCACTTTTGGATTGGGTTGTTTGTTTTTTTGATATTGAGCTGCATGAGCTGCTTGTAAATTTTGGAGATTAATCCTTTGTCAGTTGCTTCATTTGCAAATATTTTCTCCCATTCTGAGGGTTGTCTTTTCATCTTGTTTATGTTTTCCTTTGCTGTGTAAAAGCTTTTAAGTTTCATCAGGTCCCATTTGTTTATTTTTGTTTTTATTTCCATTACTCTAGGAGGTGGGTCAAAAAGGATCTTGCTGAGATTTATCTCATAGAGTGTTCTGCCTATGTTTTCCTCTAAGAGTTTTATAGTGTATGACCTTACATTTAGGTCTTTAATCATTTTGAGTTTATTTTTGTGTTTGGTGTTAGGGAGTGTTCAAATTTCTGTCTTTTACATGTAGCTGTCCAGTTTTCCCAGCACCACTTATTGGAGAGGCTGTCTTTTCTCCATTGTATATTCTTGCCTCCTTTATCAAAAATAAGGTGACCATAGGTGCGTGGGTTTATCTCTGGGCTTTCTATCCTGTTCCATTCATCTATATTTCTGTTTTAGTGCCAGTACCATACTGTCTTGATTACTGTAGCTTTGTAGTATAGTCTGAAGTCAGGGAGCCTGATTCCTCCAGCTCCGTTTTTCTTTCTCAAGATTGCTTTGGCTATTCAGGGTATTTTGTGTTTCCATACAGATTGTGAAATTTTTTGTTCTAGTTCTGTGAAGAATGCCATTGGTAGTTTGATAAGGATTGCATTGAATCTGTACATTGCTTTGGGTAGTATAGTCATTTTCACAATGTTGATTCTTCCAATCCAAGAATATGGTATATCTCTCCATCTGTTGGTATCATCTTTAATTTCTTTCATCAGTGTCTTATAGTTTTCTGCATACAGATCTTTTTTCTCCTTAGGTAGGTTTATTCCTAGGTATTTTTCTTTTTGTTGCAGTGGTAAATGGGAGTGTTTCCTTAATTGCTCTTTCACATTTTTTATCATTAGTGTATAGGAATGCAAGAGATTTCTGTGCATAAATTTTGTATCCTGCTACTTTACCAAATTCATTGATTAGCTCTAGTAGTTTTCTGGTAGAGTATTTAGGATTTTCTTTGTATAATATCATGTCATCAGCAGACAGTGACAGCTTTACTTCTACTTTTCCGATTTGGATTCCTTTTATTTCTTTTTCTTCTCTGATTGCTGTGGCTAAAACTCCCAAAACTGTGCTGAATAATAGTGGTGAGAGTGGACAGCCTTGTCTTGTTCCTGATCTTAGAGGAAATGGTTTCAGTTTTTCACCATTGAGAATGATGCTGTCTGTGGGTTTGTCATATATGGCCTTTATTATGTTGAGGTAAGTTCTCTCTGTGCCTACTTTCTGAAGGGTTTTTTATCGTAAATGGGTGTTGAATTTTGTCAGAAGCTTTTTCTGCATCTATTGAGATGATCATATGGTTTTTCTCCTTCAGTTTGTTAATATGGTGTATCACATTGATTGATTTTTGTATATTGAAGAATCCTTGCATTCCTGGGATAAACCCCACTTGATCATGGTGTATGATCCTTTTAATGTGCTGTTGGATTTTGTTTGCTAGTATTTTGTTGAGGATTTTTGCATCTATGTTCATCAGTGATATTGGCCTGTAGTTTTCTTTCTTTGTGACATCTTTGTCTGGTAGCTTGCACTTTAAAGGGATCTTTCACCCATGCATTGGTCATGAGGAAGATACTAGTTCACTGAATTATGTAGATTTCCCAAATGATGACACATTTCAATATATAATACCAAAAAATCACTTACATTATCATCACCACTTTGGGAACCACTCCTGTGATTCGTTCGTTTTTGTTGAAGTATAATAATCTACTCTAAGAATATATTATACGTTTATCCATTTTATTCTTTATGAACATATTGGTTATTTCCAACATTGGGCTATTATTATTAGTGGAGCCATGAATGTTCTCCGTCATCTCCAAGTGCATATACACAATACTGTTGCTCGGGCATATTTGTAGTGGAAGTGCTAGATCCATTGGGAGGATATTTGCATGTTCAATTTCATTAGATAATATCTAACTTTTCCCAGATGGTGATTCTGATTTATACTACACCAGTTGTGAATGAAACCTCCCTTTGCTCTCCATTCTCTCTACATATGGCATTGTCCAACTTTTTAAAATTTTTGCTGGTCTGGTAGAAGTGAAATGATATATTACTGTGGTTTTAAACTGCATTTCTCTGATTACTTAAAAGAAACTCAGGGTCTGTTTTCTACAGGCTGCTTGTTTTTTCTTACTAATATCTACAAGTTAAAATGAAATATGTTATATATACAAGTTGATGAACACTTCCTGTTGCTAAAAAAGTTACTAGGATCATTTATTTAAACAATTTAAAAACATGTAAAGGTGTACATTGAAGAAAGTCTTTCCCTGTACCTGTCCAGCTCATTCCCCCAGTGTATTTTTTTATATTCCTCCTTCTTACTCTAATTTCTGCTATGCTCCATTATTTTCCTCCACTTTTCAGTATATTCTGGAAGTCTTCACAAATCAGTATAGAGGAAGCGTACTCATTCTATAGTGTAGGAAAAGCAGTTTTCTATTGTGTGGCTGTACCAGTTTTACCTAATCTGTAGTAGATAGAGTATTTGATATTTTTCTAATCTTTTGCTGTTAAAAAAAAAAACAGTGGTGCATGGAGTAACTTTGTAGAGTTGTCATTTTGTATGTGAGATTTCTATACAATTAATTTCCAAAACTGTGATTGTTGGGTCAAAATATAAATGCTTTTGAAATTTTGATGAATATTGCCAAACTGCTTTTCCTTGGATTTTGCACTCTTACCTACAGTATACCTAAGTGACTATTTTTTCTAAAATCTCCCCTCGCGGAATATGCTAATAAACTTATAGGTTTTGATAGTGTGATCAGTGAAAAGTGGTATCAGTTTATTTGAATTTACATTTTCTTGTGAGTGAGTTTGAGCATCTGTATATATGCTTAAAGGTCTTCCCCCCTCCTTTTCTTTTGTACTAACTGTTCATATCCTTTGTCCATTTTTCTGTTTTTTATTGGGTTGTTGAAATTTGGGACTTCTTTACATACTCTAGGTACTAATCTTTTGATAGTTAAGTAGGTTGCAAATTCCTTTTCTCTTTATGGTGTTAGTAATTCTTAATTTTAAACATTTTTATTTCATGTCTGTATATTTAGAATTGTTACTTGTGGGTAGTTTGGAGTATAGCTGTAATTTTAACTTTATTCACATATGGATAACCAGTTGTGGTAGAAATTACCACTGAATCCACTTGGGTATGAAGTTTTGGCGGTGGCAGATTCTTGACTAGTGATTTAATTTTTTTAATGGTTGCAGGATTACTTAGATTCTTAAAGAATATTATGTCAGTTTTGGTAAATTAGATTTTTTCTAGGACTCTCTCCATTTTGTCTAAATTTGTAATATTTATTGGTACAGAGTTGTTAAAAGTGCCCTCTTCCTATTTTTAATGTCTGAAGAATGTGTAATTATGTCTCCCTTTTTCATTTCTGATACTGCATATTTCTGTTCCCAACTCCCCTCCTCCTTTTCTATTAATTCATCTTGCCTGTAGTTTATCAGCTATATTAGTTTTTCAGTGAATCCTTTTTTGGCTTTGTGATTATCTCTATCATGTATTTGTTTTTCTTCTCTTTTTTATTTTTTTAATTCTTTTTTTATTAATTTATTTGTTTATATTTTATTTTCAGCTGCGTTGGGTCTTTGTTGCTGTGTGTGGGCTGTCTCTAGTTGCAGCGAGCGGGGACTACTCTTCGTTGTGGTGTGCGGGCTTCTCATTGCGGTGGCTTCTCTTGTTGCAGACCACAGGCTCTAGGCTCGCAGGCTTCAGTAGTTGTGGCACGTGGGCTCAGTAGTTTGGCTTGCAGACTCAGTAGTTGTGGCACATGGGCTTAGTTGCTCTGCAGCATGTGGGATCTTCCCGGACCAAGGCTTGAACCTGTGTCCCCTGCATTGGCAGGCAGATTCTTAACCACTGAGCTACCAGGGAAGTCTTATCATATATTTCTTTTTGTGTTTATTTTTTGTTTTTTCATTTATTAAACTATTTTTGAGATAGCTGTAGATTTGTATTCATGTGTATGTTTTAGATGTGCTTATTGTAAAGAGCATCTGTTGGAATTTTAATGCAATTTTCAAACATTTTTAGCTGGGATATATAGCCTATTTACATTTGCTACAGTTGCTCTTATTTTTGCTTTCTATTTGTCCTGGCTGTTTTATATTTCTTTTTTCTCCGTTTTTGTTATGTTTTAAAATAGATATTTAATATCTTATTTCATTTTCCCCATATATTAATTCAGAAGTTTTATACTTTTTTTCTTTTTATAGTTATTCTAGGAATATCATGCAACCTTGACTTCTCAAAATCTAAAAATAACCAGTATCTTTATCTTCCTCTTAGATAATACAAGAACCTTAGTAGTTTAATTTTATTCAGCTCCTCATGACTTAACATGTTATTATTATGTAGTTTAATTTTTTTTTTAATATTCTTACCAGACAGAAGGAGACCTGTTTAGAATTATTATTGCATTTTGCAGTCAGTCCTTTTTTATATTTCGCACATTTTTGCTACTTTCTCTATTATTCATTGATTGTTTTATCTTTTAGACCATCCATCTAGGCCCATTCTCCTTCTGCTTAAAGTCTATCCTTTGGAATAGATGAACTCTCTTAGTTTGTGTTTACCTGAAAATGTCTTTGTTTCACCATCACTTAATAAGGAAGATGTTTTTGCTGAATATAGCAGTTTAGGTTGGCAGTTATTTTCTTGTAGCATTTTGAAGATCTCATTCCTCTGTCTTCTGGTTTCCATTATTGCTATTGAAAAGTCAGCTGTCAGTCTTTCAGTTCCTTGTCTCTGGCTGCTTTAATATTTTTCCCTTTGTTTTTAGCTTTCTGCTGTTTCACTGTATCTGTATTTATCTTGCTTGGGTTTATTTGGCTTTCTTAAGTCTGTAAATTGGAGGTGTTTTGAAATGTGTTTACTGACTATTCATAATTCCTAAACTGTGAATTTCCATTTTTATGTTCTATTGATCTATTTATCTTAATGTATAAATAAATCTTTTATAACCTTCATAGTAAATATTTTCTCCTGGTCTTTTGCTTTTCTTTTCCTTTGTTTCCCACAGTTTCCCCAACAGACTGCATTGCCAAACTCGTGGATTTTTGATAATCTGATAAGTGAAAAGTGAACCTTGACAATAAAACTCTGGAACTGGTCTTTTGAGAGGAGTAGGACTGCGACTACTCTTTCAGTTATTTCATCGTAATTGGTTTATTCAGATGTTTCTTCCATTTAGACCAATGTTAGTAAATTATATTTTTATAATTTTCGAATTTATTGGTATAGTGTGTGATAATTTATAATTTTAGAAATTTTCCCCTGTATTTGTGGTTAGCCTTCTTTTGTTGATATTTAATTTCTTCTCTTCATTGATTATATTTGCTAAAGGTTACTTATTCCAAAAGAACCAGTTTGGGGACTTCCCTGGTGGTCCAGTGGTTAGGCCTTCACGTTCCAATGCAGAGGGTGTGGGTTCGATCCCTGGTGGGGGAGCTAAGATCCCACATGCCTCATGGCTGGGGGGGAAATAAAACACCAAAAACATAAAACAGAAGCAATATTGTAACAAATTCAGTAAAGATTTTTTAAAGAAATGGTCCACATAAAAAAGAAAAATCTTTTAAAAAAAAAAAAAGAACCAGCTTTTGGTTTTTATTGTTTAACTCAATTGGCCTTTTGTTTTTGTTTTTAAATTTGGCCTCTCTTTTTTTATTTATGAATTTTCTAAGAAGTGTCTGGGTCATACTTTCTGTTTTCTCTTAAGAATTTAGTAACACTTAATTGGATAACTAAATCCCTTGGTAATATTCTGTGTTAAAGACTCTGCCCTCCTTGGTATGGTGAAATAGACCCCGTTCAGAACCTTTGGGTACACCTGCTCCCTCATTAAATATTCAAGACCCCAACTTCTGAGGCCTGTTTTGACCAGTTGAAGCACCTGCTTCACCCTGTGGTTATCCTCCACTTCTCTATGAGCCATCTTTAGTAAATAGGCCTGATCTCTGCCCAGGGCATTTGTGATGGGATATATCTAGGGGTGATGGCGATTAAAAAAAAATCATTGTTACAGCATGGATTAGATGTCACTTTCCCTTGTTATATGTGATAATCAAAATAATCGAAAGCAGGTCTTAAAATGTAATTGACAGCTTCCCTGGTGGCACAGTGGTTGAGAATCTGCCTGCTAATGCAGAGGACATGAGTTCGAGCCCTGGTCTGGGAGGACCCCACATGCCGTGGAGCAGCTAGGCCCTTGAGCCACAACTACTGAGCCTGCGCATCTGGAGCCTGTGTTCCGCAACAAGAGAGGCCGCGACAGTGAGAGGCCCGCGCACCGCGATGAAGAGGGGCCCCCACTCGCCACAACTAGAGAAAGCCCTCACACAGAAGTGAAGATCCAACACAGCCAAAAATAAATAAATAAATAAATTTTTTTTTAAAAAAATGTAATTGACCCTGAGAGAAATTTAGTCTTTGGATTTTCTTGTAAGAAGGACAAAACTACTTAACAATATCTTTGTAGTGTATAAATACAGTAATGAGTTTAATGCAGCCATTTCATTGCAGGCTGATAGTTTAATGCTGAAGCACAGATTAGTAAACGTGGTTTGATGAGCCAGAACAGAGGCCGGTTCCTTTATACAGATGTCTGAAAATGGCACCATGTAAACTCTGAAGTGATTCTAATAAAAAGTGCATAATCTTGAATATGGAAAGTATGTTCTCCAAAGAATCTGTTGACTTTTTATACAGCATAGCAAGAAAGAAAACAAAATATGATATAAGATTATAAGCATCTGTCTGATATACAGAAATCTTTTTTATAGTAGAAATAGATTTAGAAAATGTTAAAACAATCTTCAAAAATTGAATGTTAGGTCTAAAAGTAAGCCGCAGTTAAATGAAAAAATCATAGTACAAAGGGATAACTCATTTTTAGCAATGGAAATAATTTTTTTTTTTACTTTTGAATTTTCTTTATTTTTTTATACAGCAGGTTCTTATTAGTTATCCATTTTATACATATTAGTGTATATATGTCAATCCCAATCTCCCAATTCATCACACCATCCCCACCCCCAGCCAGTTTTCCCCCTAGCATGGAAATAATTTTTTAAAGTTTTTTAAAAAGAAGGCAGTTGCTCTCCCATTGCATATAGTAAATATGCAAAGTGATTTTGCTTTTTTAAATAGTAATTAATCTACATGATTCTTTATGAATTTAAGTAATTTCCTTTGTGAGTTAAGGTTTTCCTATATGTTTTCTATTTGTTCAGTACCATAGCGGCAATGATTCTCTAGGAACTCCTGATTAGTTTTCCTCTAGCTAGTGCAGATATGGTCCAGGAAATGCATATGGATGTCTTAGATTACTTGGTTAAAACATGAGTCAAAAGGAAGGACGTCCTTAGATCAGGCCAGACACCACACACACACACACACACACACACACACTCCATTCAACTTTATTTTTCATGAGTTTTGTTAGGGCTGTGTGGCTTAGTGGGAGGGACAAGCACCCCCATCCCAACCCCGGGTGCTGGTATCAACATCTCCTGGGCATATATGGAGTATCCAAAACCATATTCAGTAGACCTTTTATTTTTGTAAATTACACAGCAAAACCCCATGAAACCATAATCAGCGAGTTTACTAGACAATAATGGGAAAGCTTTATAGCGGCGGTGAGTTAGAATAACTTGGGGTCACTGTAGTGAAAAGACATGGATTTCGGGTTAGGTCTGGGATTTGCAATCCAGAATGGTTACTGAATAACCTGCAGGCAAGACCTTCGAGGAAATTGAAGCTTGGAGCGATCGTTGTAAAATAACAATAAAACTGTCCACATAGGAGTACTGAGAGACGTCAGAAACAGGGAACTGAGGACACTCTGCTTGTCCAGCCCTCGGACCAGACCGCGGCTCCTGGACCCGGCTACCCGGCTGCGCGCGTGTGCGGGGCTCGAGGTTCGCCACCCGCCCTCGTTGACTTTTAAAGGCACAGCCCGCGCCGCCCCTGCCACACTGGCTTTCTCTGGCGGGAGGGGGCCGGAGGGGCCAGCTGGGCAGAGGGACAGCCTCCTCCCCCACGCACCATGAGGTGAGGAGGAGGGGCTGGCCCTCACCCCCAGCCAGGGGCTCCTGGAGACACCTGCGTCCGGGGTTTCCCGCCTGGCCGGTGAGCTGCCTGCCAGAGAACTGGGTGACGAGGAGACTGGGAGAAGGGACGGACTGGGTGTCCCACCTTCAGGGGGCTTTAGGGAGTAAAGCTTTGGTGGGGCCGCCGAGGTAGGTGGTGAACAAATGGTTCTATGTACTTAAGGGTTTACGGAGCGCCTTTGCCTCCTGACTCATGGGATTCTGCGAGCGTGGAGTGGGGAAACCGTTGCCGAACTGCCAGAGAGATGGCATCACTCTTTACAACTCTTCTGTGTGTGTAGACTTACAGTATTTTAGGAAATCTTTTGAATTGTAAAGCAGTGATTCCAAATGGACTTTTGCACTTCAAATAATAGCAAGGGTATCTTGGTCTTTATTCTTTCTGTGGGTGATTATCTTGACATTAGAAAACATTTAAACTTTTGTACATGGTAGACTTTTTTAATTTAAAAGACTTTTTTAATTTAAAATTAAAATTTTTAATTTTTAACAACTTAAAAATTGTTATAGGCTTCCCTGGTGGCGCAGTGGTTGAGAATCTGCCTGCTAATGCAGGGGACACGGGTTCGAGCCCTGGTCTGGGAAGATCCCACATGCCACGGAGCAGCTGGGCCCGTGAGCCACAATTGCTGAGCCTGCGCGTCTGGAGCCTGTGCCCCGCGACGGGAGGGGCCGCGATAGAGAAAGGCCCGCACACCGCGATGAAGAGCGGTCCCCGCACCGCGATGAAGAGTGGCCCCCGCTTGCCGCAACTGGAGAAAGCCCTCTCACGAACCGAAGACCCAACACAGCCAAAAATAAATAAATAAATAAATAAATAAATAAGAAAATCCTTTAAAAAAAAAAAAATTGTTATAAAAATCATACATTTCTCATTCTGTAGTATTTTCTATTTTTTAATAGAGAAGCTTTATCTTATGGGTCTCTTACTGTTTTGGCTTATGGGAAATGCTATTTTCATTCATTTACTTTGTGTTCATTTTAAAAAACTAAATTGCTACTACTTAGGGCCATGGGAGATCTTTTTTTCCAAAATGAAAATAGCTTTACTTCCCCAGATTATATTTATGCTTACGTAAAATTTCAGATAATACATAAAGCTGTAAAAAAATGAAACAGAAATTACCTGTACTTGACCTACCCAAAGATAACTTGGTAGAGCATTGAGTACTGTAGTGCTAGGAGCTCTGCTGGGTACTGAACGGCTTTGTGAGCAAGACAAAGAGTATCTGCCTCTGTGGACCTTACATTCTGCTGGGGAAGATGGACACACACACACCCAAAAGTAAATTGACAAAATAGCTGTATGTTGTAATGAGTGATTTAGAACATTTTTTTTTTAATTAATTTATTTTTGGCTGTGTTGGGTCTTCGTTTCTGTGCGAGGGCCCTCTCCAGTTGCGGCAAGCGGGGGCCACCCTTCATCGCGGTGCGCGGGGCCCCTCACCATCGCGGCCTCCCCCGTTGCGGAGCACAGGCTCCAGACGCGCAGGCTCAGCAGTTGTGGCTCACGGGCCCAGCCGCTCCGCGGCATGTGGGATCCTCCCAGACCAGGGCCCGAACCCGTGTCCCCCGCATTGGCAGGCAGACTCTCAACCGCTGCGCCACCAGGGAAGCCCTGTAATGAGTGATTTAAAGAAAATACCTACTTTAGGTAGGGTGATCAGAGGAGGTTTGTCTGAGGGAATAACTTGAGATTTCACTAAAAGAAGAGAGGGAGCTAAGCCAAGGGCAAAACAGGAGAGCATGCATTTCAGTCAGAAATAACAGCAAGTGCAAAGGCCTGAAAAGAGCAAAGAGCTTGAATGGAAAGACCAGGGTAGCTGGACCGTAGTAGTAAGCCAGAGGAAGGCGGATCAGGTGAGGTGGAGGAAGCAAGCAGGGGTCAGATTTCACAGGGCCATGGCAGGGAGTGTGCTTTGTATTCTGGGGGGCAACGAGAAGCCGCTAAGGGTTTAAGTAGAGAAGTGAAGTGATTTGGAATATGGATTGATTCATTCAATACATGAATGTTTATTGAAACCTTACTGTGTACCAGGCACTGTTCTGGGCACTCGGGTACAGCATGGAAAAGGATAAATTCCTGTATTCATGAAGCTAATAATCTAGTGGTGGGAGCATAATCAAATAAACAAGAAAAACATCAGATATTGATAAGCATTATATAGATGATGACCATTGTTTAAATCATAGTATATGTTCTTAAGACTTTATGTATATATATACGTACTTCTTCTTTGTAATCAGATTTTCTTTCCCCTAAACAACTTATGGTAGGATTTTTTCTGTGTTACATTAAATGAACAGCTTTCTTTTATTTGGGAGCATCAATTTGTTTTTTAGATTAAGTATGGCCAAAATAATACTACATAAATGAAAAAAATACTGTGCAGCAACAAAAACTTATCTAAGTCATCTGTTTGGAAAGAAGTATATAGTAACTTCCTTTGGACAGTTTGACATGTGGCTCTCCTACCTCATCCCACGTTCCAGCAGCCCCTCATGATAACTTTGACCTGTTAATGTGGTTAGTTAAATTTATGGATTTCCTATTTATTGAACCAATTCATACATTCCTAGAATGTACCTTAATTGACTTCTGTTATTATTTTAGTGTCCTTTGCCAATACATATATTTTAGGATTTTAGTATCAATATTCATGAGATAGATCTATAGTTTCCTTTCTTATGTATTTTCTTTGTCAGATTTTGGTGTTAGCATTTGACTGCTTTATTTTAAAAAGTGGGGAAGCTCTTCCTTTTTCTGAGTTTTGGAACAGATTAAATTGCATAAGTATTATTCTTTCATTTAATTATCAAATACATATTTACTGAACATTCACTGTGTGCCAGGCATTGGGCTGATGCTGGGTAATCACAGGTAGACAAAACAGACATGATTCCTGTCCTCAGAAGGCTTGGTTTATTAGGTAAATAGACATTAGTGAAATAATTATGATTATGTAATTATAAACCATGATAAATACTCTGAAAGAAATCATTGAAGATCTACTTTGACTGTTCTTTTCATGTATTTGAGTAAATGGTTATTGAGTTCATACACACTAAATATTAATTCTTTTAAAATTAATCTAATATTTGTTGAAGATGTGATATGTAATTAGTTCTGTGGTAAATACATAAGTAAATAAAATGAGGTCTTCATAATTATAAAAGTTAAAATAAAAATAATGGTGATAGTAGCTACCATGGTAGGTGGTATATTGCACATTTAAAAAAAACTTTTTTTAATTAATTAATTTATTTATTTTTGGCTGTGTTGGGTCTTCGTTTCTGCGCGAGGGCCCTCCCCAGTTGCAGCAAGTGGGGGCCACTCTTCATCGCGGTGCGCGGGCCTCTCACTATCGCGGCCTCTCTTGTTGCGGAGCACAGGCTCCAGATGCGCAGGCTCAGTAGTTGTGGCTCACGGGCCCAGTCGCTCCGCGGCATGTGGGATCCTCCCAGACCAGGGCTCGAACCCGTGTCCCCTGCACTGGCAGACAGACTCTCAACCACTGCGCCACCAGGGAAACCCCTATTGCACATTTTTTGATTGAAGAAATTAAGACTTACATTAAGTAGACACTTCAGTTATGTCTGACACATCCAGTTGTACACTCCTCTGGAAATTCCACTAAGATTATAGTAAAAGAATAAAGATATAAATCCACAAAGATCAAGAGAGTGAGAAAGGAGAAGGTAAATGAAATCAGTATTGGGGAAACTACAAAAGAAGGTGGTCAATTACTAAACGATTCAGTGGATTAGAAAATGCTGAAGGCTGAAGAGAGGTAAGCCAACAAGAGAAGCAAGCTGATTCCCTCCATAGAATCTGGAAAAGGCTCAGGATTTGGAGGTATCAAGTACTTCTCAGGGCAGGAATATGGGTGGAATAGAAATAGAAGGGGTGATTGATGATTTTATAATTTTGATGCCCTCTATCCTCTTCACTGCATGCACCCAGACAACTACCTTTCTTGTACCCTGACAGAAGATTGAAGGTTTACACTCAGCAGACATGAACTAGGCAGGCTCTAGACAGCTGAGGCAGGGGTGAAGCACCTAAGTAAAAATAAGGATTAAGTGAAAGTCAACATACTAAACAGTGAAACCAGAGCTGTCTTTTTCTGTGTGGTTCCCAGAACTAATAGTTAAGCTTATGCTTCCCCTAAACAAGATATTAAAGGATTCTTTTCTGGGGAAACTTACCAACCCATGACAAAATATTTAACAGATATGGACTTTGCAAGTTCACTTGATTAAACGGCTGCATCACGATCAGATCACCTGCAAGAGTGAGGGCTGCTGGTCAGGAAGCAGTGCCCATGCACCAGACTTCCAGTTAGCTTTAAGTGCCTCACACATAAACATAAACAGACAGCTAAGGATCACCAGCCATTTGCTGGAAGTCTCTAACATAGAAGAGACCACGCAGGAATAAGCAAGTAGGAAAATAAAGGAACTTGGTAGAAATAGATTTACTGCTGGCAACAGAATAAACTTCAACAAAATGAAACTGTAGTATCTTTAAAGAGAAAAGAGAAAATATGACTTACGTGAAAGAAGTGATTCTGTTTTTCAAAAAGGGAGAGAAATTATTCAGGAAGCAGGAAAGGATTAGATAATAAAGCTGAAGAACTCTCCTAAAAAATAGAATAGCCACAACAATTAGACAAAAAGAGTGAGAAGGTATTTAGAAAATAAAGGTCCAGTCAAGAAAGTTTTTCATCTAATCCAGTGGTAGGAAGAAAAATCTTCAACGAAATCAGTACTATAAATATGTGGGAGAATCTGGAACATGATACAGTGGGTACCCAATGATACCAACAGCCAGTGTCATTGAGATGGGATATGTCATGAAAGGTTTCAGAGAGGCACTGATACTTGAAATCTGAGTAAGTATTCAAATGATAAGGAAGCCAAAAAAGGGCACTAGTGTATGCATTTTCAGGGCAATAGAAATAGCAAATGCAGAGGTAGAAACACGATGCACATGAGGAACTGCAAGCAGTTCGTTATTTGAGAAATTCAGTATACTCTACAAAAAATAGCATGTATAGTTTTATAATAGTACACCTTTTTTCAAAAAGGATTTGAGGTAGAACTGTGTGGATGTATTTAAGGTTCTTTAGAAAAAGTAGCAATATTGATTATATCATTCATTATGTCAAGAGGGGAGCATTAAATTGGGAGTCAGGAGACCAGGATTCTAGTGCAGTCCTACCACTAACTTGTTGAGACCTTAGTGTGATAATGTTGTTGACTGCCTTCCCAGTAATCACCTCCCTTTTTCTTCCCTTCCCCCAAACCACAATTTTGTCTAGGTTTTGGGGTAATCCCATACTTCAGGAGCAGTTTGGGCAGGTGAGAGTGGGTGTTTGTGTGACTATTAGTTACTCTAAGCTCATTATGGTAATTCCATTCTCTTTGGTTAGTGATTGTTTTAGGAATAAACGTGTGACTCAGTTCTGGCCAGTGAGGTGAGAATGGGTGCCTGCAGAGAGAATTCTGCCAAAGCTTTCTCACCAAGGACAAAGGAAAAGATGCACTCTCCCTGCCTTCATCTTATTCTAGCTCTGAAGATGTGTTTGGGCCCAGTGTAGGGATGCAACAGAGCAGTTTTCAGGCTTAAGGGTTCCCTCCTCTGCTCCTGAAGCCGAGGATTGTTTTTAAAAATATGGTGCCTTTGTTGCTACTCCTTTTCTAAGCTGCAAGTGTAATCTGGTTTGGGAGGGTCTTTACTTCCAGCTCTGCTTTCCTCTTTGAGACCACTGTCACCAGGAGACACAACCCTTGCTTTCCAAAGGCACACACTCACTCTAGGAGTATTTTGTGAGCACATTCTAAGATCTCCAGGCCGCCCAGACACTTTCATCATAGAGACTTTTTCTCGTTTGTCTTGATAAAATCCAGGGTATAGCATAGTACTAGATACATAATAGTCATCACTAATAGTTTTGTTTAATGAAGGGTGAATCAAATACTACTTATTTAGGGGTGGGGAGAGGTTTTATTTGTGTTCTATTTGATTTTATTATTTCCAACCAGTAGAACATGGGTGTGGTTCTATAATCTGTTCATTTTGAAAGTTTTTTTTCAATGAGGCAAAAGTGATTCCTATTTATCTCTGTGAAGAAAATTTTCTTTAGAAATTAAAGAATTGGGGGAAAAACACTTCAATTTATGTGTGTTATTCTTATAGAGCAAATTTAGCCTTTAGCTCTGGAGACTTGACAAAGAAGGGAAACATTACAAAATTGTACCTAATGCAAACTAGATGCTCAGTAAACATTTATTTATATAGTAGATATGCCCGAAATAGAACTATTCACTTTATGATTTAATTTTTTCTTTTTTCGTTTTAGCATTTATGACATTAGCAGAGAACAGGACTATGTCAAAAATTCTGGGGGTATACTTGGTGAAAATGAATTAAGACCACCCTCCCAGCTACATTCCCTGTTAGAGAAGACTGAGACAGGGTTCATATCAGAAAAGAGTGGGTATTAAACTAAATGCTATAAGCTATTACTAATGACTCCAAAATTGAACAATACAGTTTTTTAGATTTTAATTTAGACCATGTAAAATGAAAGGACTTTTTAAAAAATTATAATTTCCAGTAGCTACAAATTTCTTATTAGTCCAAAATTGATAGGTGATTAAGTTTTCAAATTGCATCAGAAAAGGTGTGTGTTCAAGAGAGATTGTCACACTCCTCTATTTGTATTTCTTTGAAATTATGATTTATTTTACTTGATTTTAAATTGAGATATTTTAAATAGTAGAAGTAATACATGCTTATGTAAGAAAAATCTAAATTGTAGTAATATATATAAGGCAAAAGTATAAGTTCTCTTTTTTGTCCACTCTCCAATCACCATTGGTGTAAATACTGTTAACAGTTGGATTTCCCATCTTTCTACATCTTTTTCTGTATACTTTCAAACACATAATTTTTTATGGTTTTTTTTTTTACCAAAATGACATATAATACATATTATTCACTCAGTAGTATACAATAGATATCTTTGTACGTCAGTATATACAGATTTACTTTGTTTTTATTTAGTAATTGCAAGGTGTTTCCCTGTTGATGGCAATTTAGGTTGTCTCCAGTGTTTTTGCTGTTATAGGTGTTGGTGCATGGAACACCCTTGTACATAAAACCCCTGCACTTATGCTAATATTTCTGAGGAATAGATTCCCAGAAATGGAATGGTTATTTGGTATGCCCGTTTAAGTTTTTGTTACTTTCTGCCAAATTGTGTTCTAAAAAAGTTGTATATGTCTTAAACTGGCAGTCCTTTGATGTTTTAAAGGTAAAGGTAATACATTTTAGGATTAGGTGATTAAAGAATGGGCTGTTCCTTCAACAACTATCAAATGACATACTTAGAGGAGATAAAGTATATAGGCATGGAGAGTATTAAAAGGTGTAGGTTGCATTCTACTAATAAGAGCCTTTAATGGCACATATTGTTGGATTCTGAGTGTTACTGTCTTTGATAAGTGCTATTGCTTAATTCACAAACAGGAGATGTGGTCATGTAAGTCTGGGGGAGATGTAGAAGTGGCTAGATTCTGTTAGGTTACTGTGACACCTAAGTTGTTGACGTTTGTTCATCTCATTATTTGCTTTCAGACCAGATGCTTATAGAATGGAAAATAGATACCTGTGGTATAACATCAGAAACTGGTTTATAATTTTCTTATCTCTCTTATTAGAAGTTAAAAAGAGAGAAAGAAGTGTCCTAAAATCAGATACTCAGTATCCCTGTGATGGATTTTGAGATGGAGGAGATTGATGCAGGGCACTTTGAGCAGAATCCAACTTGTTGTGTCAAGCTTGACCTAACTTTTAAGATCAAATCCACAAATGGCAGAGAAACGTGCCCAAAGCCAGGTGCTACAGGAAAGAGTATTAACTCAGTTTTCAGAGCCATTTTGATTGAACTTCAGTTTTTTCCATGTGCTCTCTGTTGGTCACTTAAACCATAAGGGACACTCTTTATGCTTTACAGACAGGTACTTTTCAAGTTACCTTCTTAGATGTTGCTTTAGATTTCTTTGTGGAATAGCCCCCTCTTCTTTCTCTTAATCTGATAATCTTGAATGTTTAACTAGAGCATGTGCATTGCTCAGCAAAAAATGAAGCTATCCATTTATTTAGTGCTCCTCATTTTGTACCTTGTTTTAGGCGGTTAAATGAAAGTGCATTGTGTTGGAAGAGACAATGTCAAATGTTTTCTCAATAAAATTCTCATTAGCTCCTTAATTATAGAGCAGGAAACTTGTGCTTTCTTGAGAGTATAATTGAGGTCATTTATTATGAAGTCATGAAAGATTCAGAATTTACTGTGGTTTTCCATTAACTTCTCTTTTGATATGCTTTTCCTTCTGCCAACTGTAAAATTATTACTTTTCTAACATACGGCTATTTGGAGAGTGCTGACATAAAAAGGAAGCATTTTTAACCATAAATAAATAGTTTTAGAAATTATAGTATAAAAGTACAAAATAAGTCATTTCTTACTTGTTCCTCCTTGTTTATTTTAAATCATTACCATTAGTCTTAGCTTTATTGGGAGCAGTACTCCCCACATTGTATTAGATAGGGTTTTTTAAATTGCATTATTTCTCACAGTTTTCAGTTTATTATTGTGCGTTGATGCTCAAAATTGGAGATATATGTAGTATTCAGTACTTCTGAAACTTAAAATCTATTAACATCTTGCAGAATTTAGGGAAGTTGATAATCATAGATTGGTCATTTCCAAAGCTATGACAACTTTTATTTCTTTTACTTGTAAGCAACATATTTCACAAATATTGAGCCTCATAGTATAATTAGATTTTTAAAATATTATATTGCCTTTTAAAAAATATTAAATACTAGGTTTCCAAAATTATAATTTTTAAAGGAATCCTGATTTGCATTTGAGCTAGCAGTGCAGATTATTTGTAAAAGAAATTTGCAAGTGCATAGGCTTCCCAGTTTGTTTTGAGTAAGTAGCTAAAGAAAGCCATAATTTTTTAATTGTTATCACTGGTGTTTTGCTATTTGAATCTCTTTAGAATATCCATATTTTTTACAGCACTGGTATACTGATATTGAAAGAGAGAAGGTGAAACTGAGGAAAAATAAAAGTAAGATAGAATCGATATAGATCCTATGTGCCAACTTCAGAATATTCTTAAGTGTTTCATCCTCTTTTCTTTCCTTGCTATTTATAATCTTTTATTTTTGATACTAGGAAGTTTTGTTATCAAAATCATTTTTAAATTACCTTGGGAATTGAAGTGTTAGGACAGTTCAGTCCAAATTAATTTTACTGAAATGTTTGTTTTGATTTCTGTAGTAGTCTAGGGTTTTTTAATCTGTTGTTCATAAATTAATTTTAATTAAAACGCTTATGTTTTCTTTAACTTTTGAACTTTAATGTAATTGGCAGAGTCCTGGTATAAGTAGGAAGCCATATTAATGTACTTATTTATACTGTAAGGCCAAAACTTCCAGTGTTACATAAATTATTCTCTCTATTATTTACAAATAATCAGTGTGTATCTTCCCCCCAACCTCGTTAAAGAGAATAGAGAGGATGTAAATAGAAAGGAGTAAACAAATCAAATAGTTAAATGTTATGAGAACTCATTAGGCTCAGTTCTTGCTAAGTGAGGACTCGTAAAATCAAAAGACACAAGGGCTCAATCAAGAGAATTACTGGATTGAGTCAGTAGTTCTCAATTAGGAAACATGCCTCTCATGGGAGGGGTATACCAGCATTTCTGGGATGGCACATGGGTATGGTTTGAAAAAAGCACTTTCAAAAAAAGTAATAAAGTTTTATTTTTGTAAAATGATGATTTTATAATACAGCCCATAAGAAGTAAATTTTAATAGACATGTACAGGCTGGTGAGGGAGCCCCAAAGAAACATGATTTCTAATGTGTTTGCTGAGTGTGCAGTAGTAGGCCCCTTCCAAGGAACCTAACAGACTTCCTTGGGGATTTGGTGAGAAGACAGGAAGGGTAAGTTTATCAAAATGTGGCTTAGGTTTAAAAAAACTTAAGAATGAGAAGCATTGGTCTAAGCAGTTGCTGACCACCAACTTGACACTACAGTTGCATCTGCTTTTACCCAGTGTGGTTACAGCACCCAGCTTTAAATCAAAAGGGATTTATTCTTGCATTAAAAGCAATTCACCCTCAGTTATAATCCATTTTGGTTATTTTCACATGTGAGATCTTTTAAGATAGTCCAGATATGGTAGCCAAAACACATTGTAAATGTCTTAGTTATACAGGAAGGAAATAGATGATTATTTCCTATTATCATAGATGATATATTTCCTATATCACTCTTCAGTGATATTTAGTGTGCCACTTTTCCCCATCCTTTGGTTATCTTAAACAGTTGCATTATTTTTGTTTGTGTTTTACAGTTTTTGAGACAGTGTCCTTGAGTTCAGACTCTCTCTTCCAGAGCGCAGTTTCAATTCTCCATACTTCTTACTTGGACTCTGCATCTGAGCATGGTTTTCAGTACAGTCAAGTGACTTTGGTGAAAAATGACATTTTCTTGAATGAGGTGAGGTGCTTGGTACACACTGTGTGTGTTCGTTTTATTTTAGTTTTAAAGAAATAGACCCATTATTTTTGATATATAAGCCTAGTCCTTTTTAGCTATCACATTTCAGCTGAGATAAAAGATCCTTGGAATTAGTCACTTGAAAGGTAATTATAATATATTCTAGGGAATAGAAAAATAATAAATTTCATTAGTCTTTTAGCAGGAGGAATTCAGATGATGCATTTTTAAAAATTAATTTGCAAGGCAAAATAACATGTTTATAACATTTGATTATTCTCTCCTTATACAGTACAAAACTTTTTACCAAGAAAAAAAAGCAAGTAACTATACTCACGAAGAACTTCAGGAAACTTATGGGTTTCTTCTGTTTGAAACTGAAAATCAGGTAAGGGAATTCGGTCGTAGAAAAGTAATTTTGTGATGTTAATGTACAAAATTAATTATATCATTAAAGTTAAATATTGGTATTTTAGGTCTGTAAAGTTTGTAAGATTACCAGTTCATCAGTCTTTTTTGTTAGTTTGGTGGCAATGTAAATGACAGTGAAAGCTTGTCATGAAAGAGATTTGATTTCTACAACTTCTCATAGGTTTTCTTTAGTTTTATCTTGAATACATTTGTAAGCTCGTGGTGAGATTTTGATTAATACAGATTTCTTAAGTATTAATAATGACTTTTAATGGAGTGAATGGATATTTTCTATTCTCGATCATTGTTTAGATAGATATTTTCTATTTCTTGTGGAGGTTTTTCAAGTTTAAATTACATGGTTTTGGGGGCAAGATGAACACATTCAGCATTCTAGTTACTTGGAATTGTTTCATGCCTTATTTTGAAAATTGAACATCCATATTGTTGGCTGTACCTAAATTGTGGAGAAGGAAACTACTGTGTGCAGGTATGTCTCCAGAGATGTGTGTGGCTTCTAGATACAGTTCAGCAATGCTAGAGATCTATAATCCAACTTAAAGTAATTCAAAGGTAGTATTTTGGTTGGGGTCATGATTTTTAAAGAACAGGGATAGATTTGCTAAAGAGTAATTAACATTAGCATATAACTTATGGATTATATAGTAATACTAGAGAGTTTATTTACTTAATCGTTGACTTCCAAATAAGATGTGTTATGGATGCATACTTAAAAAAAAAAGGCATTTGGGGATAAGACATTTTCAAATATAGTGATTCCCAAGTGTAATTGAAAAAGAAATCTTCAAGAGAGGACTTATCTGTGAGCTTGTTTAATTTGGTTTTGCTGGTGACATTTTTGTTAACAGAAATAATAAAATTTCGGGAAAAAGTTTGAACTGATAATATTAACTAAAACACAATTGCCTTACATAAGCTTACTTTGTGCCATGAATGCATACAATGTACAGATTCTGTATTGAAAGTTTTTATATAGATTATAGAGTTATTTCATTGACCCTCCCAAGAATGATATGGTAAGCAAAGTACGATCTTTTGTTTAAGGCAAAGTTGGTATGTCAGCGTGGACTCTGTGTTGGCAGCAGTGCTATCACCACTCTGGGTGACCCAGGGAAAGGTACGTCTGTAAGGAAAAGGAATCTCTTTTACAAGGTGAAGTGGGGTTTAGTTAGTTACATAAGATACCTATGTTAAATGCTAGTTTGGTTGATGATAAATAGTAATCTTTAGAATCAGACCTTTAAACATATAAATGAGCTTTGAGTCTAAGACCTAAGGTTTTCTAATAGGAGTTACGTTTTTTAAAAGGATGGTTGGACTAGAAAAGGTACTGAAGATATCTTTCAGTGCCAAGAGTTTAGTGCAGTCATCTGGGGCTAATGAGGATTTCTTCTGAACTGTCATAATGGCAGTAGGAACAGAGAATAGATGGAACTGATGAAACTTAGCAACTGTGGAATGTGAGGAGTAAGAGAAAGGAAATAATCAAATGTAAGGTTTTAAACTTACACTGCAGTGATATTGTCAATAGAAAAGAGACACGGAAGGAGAGGAAATTGTAGGGAAGCTGATGAGTTAAAAGAGAAAGGTAATCTTATTGTCAAGAATGTGGATTAGCACTAATTTCTTTAAGCTTCACTTTACTCATCTGTAAAATAGATAAAACTATCATCTAGATTTGCTGTGAGGATTACATGAGACTGTGTCAAGTGCTTAGCTTGGAGCTTACACCTAGTAAACGCTCAGTAAATGAACACTACTACTTTAGTGAGCTAAATTTGAGAAATAATGAGGTGGTCATAAGTGTTTCTGGAAGCTGTCCTGCTGGTGGTAAAAATAGTTGGAAAAGGGATTAGAACTCGAGATTGGGGTTCAAGGTGGCAGCGGGTGGGTGTTAGTTGAAGCCAAAAACATTGTTACATGGGGCAGCAAAGATGGCAAAGAACAGAACTTTCAGGTGGTTATGGGAGCAAGGGATGGGGCCATGGGGCAAGGCTAGGAAGAGGGAGTTGAGAGCAGTCCAGAGGATGAAGAATCAGGAGGTGGAGTTTCACAGAGAAGAGAAGGCTGTAAGGAGGGGTGTTAGCAGTGTCAAATGCTACAGAAGTTGGAGATCAGCACTGAGAAGGATTACTGGGCTTTATGGCTACATTCCTGGGCTTCATGGCTACATTCCTGCTGACCATTTCTTTTAAATAACAGCTTTATTGAGATAACATTCACATACCATTCATTTCACCTGTTTAAAGTATACAGTTTTTTTAGCATATTCACTAAAATGAATATGCAGCCATCAGCACAATCAATTTTAGACCATTTTCATCAGTCACTCCCCACTCCCACCAGCCTAAGCAACCAGTACTCTACTTTTTGCCCCTATGGATTGGCCTATTCCAGACATTCCATGTAGATGGAATCGTGTATGACCTTTTGTGACTAACTTTTTTATTTAGCTTAGTGTTTTTGAGATTCATCCATGTTGTAGCATATACTTCATTCCTTTTTTGACTGAATAATATTCCATTGTACCACATTTTCTTTATCCATTCAGCAGTTGATGGACATTTGGTTGTTTCTACTTTTTGGCTATTATAAAAAATGCTACTATGTACATTCTTGTACAAGTCTTTATGTGGACATGTTTTCTCATTTCTGTTGGGTTTATACCTAGGAGTGGAATTGCTGGCTCATATGGTAACTCTGTGTAAAACAAATGTTTTTTTAAACTTATATTCAGCTCTTCTAAAGGACATGAAAGGGGATAAGTTCATAACCCCAATAACAGTTTACCTAAAACCTTTTTTTCTTCTCCCCTACTCTTTTTAACTCCCCCTTCTTTTCATTATGAAAAATGCTAACATAGAAAAAATAGAGAGCATAGTATAATATTCCTATCACCTACGTTTAACAGATAATGTTTTCCATTATTCTCTTCATTTGTTTTAAAAAAAAGTTTTTTTTCTGAAAATTGTGAAAGTGAATTACAAGCAAACACCTCAGCTTACATCTCTAAAAATTAAGGCCATTTTTCTGCTTTACTGCAATCGCATGAGTTTATTGTTGATGTTTGAGAGGCTGGCTTCAGTAGTGTGGTGGAGTAGATAGAGGCTGGATTGCTCCTATAAATACACAATCTTCTTCATCACATGTACTGGGGGTAATAATAAAATAGCACTACTGCCTGTGTGTGTTCTATAGTTTTGGCTCAAATAGAAATGGATAGTTCTGTGTATGAAAGTAATCCTTTGTATTACTGTAGTGTATTATAGTTTTAAAAGTTTATGGATCCTTTTAAATCTTCCTGAGAACCCTGTGATTTATGTATCTATGACTCTTGCCCACCCTGTCCACTTAAGTGACCTACTCCTCAGTCACATGGTTATTATTAGCAGTAAGTGAAAAACCTGGAACTGGAACCCAGTCTTCTGGCCACAGGTTTACTGCTCTGTCTGCTGTATCCATGTCCTCACCATTGTCTTTTATATTTCAAAAGAGATACTTCAGGAATATCTCTGAAATGTGTCCTTTCCTCCTTATTCTCAGTGCTGCTGCCGTGTGGGGATCCTCCTCTCCTGTCGTAACTTACAGGAGTCTCTCCCCTCTTGAGACTCACTTCTCTATTAAGCTGCAGTGGGCTGTGATGCAGCTATAGTGGTGAACAAAACAAATATAACCCCTGCCTCCCTGGAATTCACAGCCCAGCAGAATAAGCTGCTTGAAGGCAGGACCTCGTTGTATTTCCCTTTGTGTCACTGCTGCCTGGCACACAGCTGCCGTGTAGTAGACCTCAGCACACATTCTTAAATATGAGTACTTACTGAGATTTTTTGCAAAAAATGACTTGAGAATCAGATTACCATAGACCTTTTCACTGAATGATTGCATGGAGAAAAAACAGACTCACGAAGACTTATCCAAAAATGTGATACTCTTATCCCTTTTCAGTTACCGTACCCAAATAGAAAATTAGTTGTCAAACAGATATATTGTATCTTAGCTCTAATGTTGCCATACCTTTAGAATATCTCAAATAGTTTTTAAAAGGTAAGCAGTTTCAAAATAGTTTTTTAATGTTAGCATTTATTTGTCTTTTGTGTTGTCTTGTTCAGTTAAAGGTAACCCATGTGTAAACATTCTTTTTAAAGTGTAAATTAATCTATTTTTATACTTTTATAGGTGTATACATTTCCAAATACTCAGACTATCTTCATGCAAGACCTTGGTATCATGGGAAGTCTGGTTATGTTGTAATTTTTAATCTAATTAAGGTAAAGCCTAAATGTGCTTCTGTGTAATTTTTCTTTTAAAAACGAAAGATTATCAGTCTGTGACAATGTTCTTGGCAGATCATTTGCTACACATAGTCCTTGCCAAAGACAGCTATCTAAAGTCATAAAAAATAACTGCTTTTTGCTTTCCTTTAAGGACAAAGCTTTTTAAAAATTCATTTAATAGATGATCTATGAATATGTTTTTTTAAAAAGCTTCAAAATAATACAACAGGTATTCAGTGAAAAGCTTTCCTCTCACCCTGTCCCACAATGCCACTTTTTAAATAATAAATAACAGAAAACAAGTAGCTGCTTATAAAATAATGTGATTTCAGTTATAAGAGATGAATTTAGAAAGCAACATTCATTGTCTGATTTAAATTGTCAAAATGAGAAACCTTTATTTATTTTTTTAATCCCTAAAACATTGAGACCTTGTTCACAGTTTCATGGGGCACCTGCAACTGATGATCTCAGAAATTTTTAAATGCCCTTAAATAGTCCAGTATAAATGAATCACGCAATTAGAATTTTCACTCAAATAGTAGGAAAACTCTGATTTTAGAGGTTGGGGGCTTTTTGAGGACATATTCTGTGGTCTTATTTTGTTTTTGCTTTTGTTTTAGCTTTCCTACTATCTTAAGTTCTTTGGTTATAAACCTAACACTACTGATTTTTTTAAGAGTGTGAACTCTTCATTTTCCAAAATTTGTCCCCAAGAACTGGAGGGAAAGTAGCATTGCACTGGCTCATAGTCACTGCTTCCCTCCCTTACTCTTCCCTCTCCTGCTCTGTGATAAGTGCTGTAGTTCTGCCACAGATGACGTGCCTGTCAGCTCAGATAGCAAACATTTTTTATTTATGTCAGATTGTGCCTCGCCATTGGTTTCATGCCCCCGTATCCCACCCTGTCTGGTGGATACTGCTGTTTAGTTTTTGCCTATATGCTCTCAGTCTTGCTTACTTTACTGCTTAAAAGTCAGCCCTGCCCAACATCATAAGCTGTTTGATGGGGAGAGGATACAGGTTTTGATTGCTCACTGAAGTACCATTTATATTATTTGTCTTCTTAGTATTGCCTTTGGTGGTCATATTGATGAAGAGGCGGGACATTAACAGCAAACATGTATATATGTTCTTTATTAGGCTACTTTTAAATCCTAGAGTAAGATTATTGCTATTTGAAGACATTTTATTAGTCTTAATATTTTCATTCTAGGGAGAAGTCAAGTTTTTGTTTGAGAATTATACAACTAACTATACTAGCCCATATTCTGGCTATGATTGCCATGTGGCTGCAAATATATGTGTATATATATATTTTAAGTAATGCATCTTGTAAAGATAAAATAAAAATTGCCTATTATTTCACACCTCATTTTGGTATATATTTTGTGTATTTTCATTTTTTTCATATATGTCATTATATTATTCAAGACAGCTTTTAAAATCATTGTGTGATCTTTCATTGCATGATAAGCTTAAAAGTTCTTTTTTTCCTTTTTCTGGGAGATACGTAGCCCTTGATAAAGAGAAATCCATAATGGAAAATACTATCAACTGTTCAGTAATCAGGGCCATTGGCCTGTGAACTGCTTTACTGTGTATTTGCTCCTTGCTGGTTTACCAGGTCCTGGTGTAATGGAAGTATCTTGGTCTGTAGCTTACAATTTTATAATTTAATACTTCAGTTTAGAAACTCATCTTTTGAAATTTTAGATTTCACTTGTCATCTTTTATGATAATAGTCATTGAATAGCTAATCTGTTTGGTGGGCTATATAATTTCTCTATTAAAGAAATGGTTCTCCTGTATTTGGGGTAATGCATGTACTCCTTTGATACTGTGATAAAAGCTGTGGACACTTGCCTGAGAAAGATGCCCAAACATATCAGATTTTATTTTTTTAATTTTAAGGGTTAAGTACAAATTTAATGGGGTTCATGGATAATTAAAACTATTCTTGGCCTTAAGATAATTTTCTAAGAACCATAGTTCTTAACACAGTTAACTGTTAGTTAAAACACATCTACATCTTTATTAGGCTACTTTTAAATAAATCCTAGAGTAAGATTATTGCTATGTGAAAACATTTGATTAGTCTTAATATTTTCATTCTAGGGAAAAGTCAAGTTTGTGTCTGAGAATTATACAACTAACTATACCAGCCCATCTTCTGGCTATGATTGCCACGTGGCTGCAAATACTAACAAGGTTTCTCACAAGACAAGTCATTTTCGCACCTTTGAACTGAGTCAGGTATAGTCACCTGGGAATAAATCATTTCTAAGGTACATTTCTAAATCTAATGAGTTAAATTTTGGGGTTGGGTAGGGTTGAAATAAACTTGATGCACGTGGAATTCTGTAGTATTACCCTGATAATACTTATTTTGCTTCTTTCAGTATTACCTCTACGAACTTTCAGGCAGCACTGTTATTGAGCGACCCAGACAGATCTGTCCTTATATGATTGTAGCTTTTCAGTACAGGGAACCTAAAAAGATGGCAGCACCAGCTCATAATCATAAAAGCATGTAAGTAATTATGTGCATACTTTGTTTTACTGGATTTCTTTCATTTGCTCTTATAAAAAATGCCTCTTTTTTTCCCCCTAGACTTGAACTCAAAGAAAATGGTAAGAAATTATTTAATTGGTTCTTTTAGCTGTTTCTTTAAGTAAATGTTTTGTTCATAAATAAAATAATCAGTTTCTTTCTTACCCTCATTTCTTAAGTTCTCATCTCTCCATGGAAAGGGAAATTAATTATTCAAGGCTGTCTGCTGTGTGATATAACTCTTTGGTCCTCTTACGGTACAGTGGTTCCAAAACAACTGTAAGTATTGAATGAGTGCCTTTACTGATGCTTGTATAATTTTTTGATTCTCATTTTGAGGTCTTGCTTGTTGGCACTGGTGTGAAATACAGCAACTGTACTTGGTTTTAGATTACTCTTGGGGAGATGTATAGAGCACAGGGCCATGACACAGGAGACCTAAATTCAGATCTAAATCTGACTGTTGCCTTGAAATAAGTTAGTTTTATAATCTTTGACAAATCACTTTTTATATTTTAGTATCTTAATCCATTTATGGGAAAATGATCTCTCAGGCTAAATTAATTTACTTGATGCTAGAAGTTTGACTTTCCCCAAGAAACAAATTGGACTTGCCTAGATAACAGATGCAACAGATTCTAGCCACTGAATTCTATTAGAGTCTTTATAAGATTTGCAGTATCTAGTTTTTTAATTTTCACATGATTTTCCTAGACTAGTATTAGAGTAGCTTTTACATGTATTTACATTATGATGAATTAAAGTTTTTGCTTCTGCAGAGAGAACTGTGAAGGGCATCTTGTGATATCTTTTTGTTTAATCTATTCTTAGTTTGCACCCAAAACTGTTGAAAGTTAGACATGCTTTAATTGAAAAATAAAATGAAAACTGGTGTGCTATTAGAAATCATTTTCTTTCTACTGGCCTTTTTTAAGAAGAGAGAGGGAATTTATAGCCCATAGAATAAATTACGAATTCTGTGAATAAATAAATGGGAGAGAAGGGAAGTTCTTCCTCACTATAGAGTGCAACTAATAGATATAGAAAGAGTGATGGAATTCGGAAGTCACATTTTGGCAACATCATAATAATCAATGGAGGCTTGATATAGTAGGTGAAAGTTTGATGGTATTTACATATCTCACAAAGGAAAAAATAAAGACTTTACAATGGAAGAAGCTGCAGATACCATCTTAGCTAAGTGGTTAAGTTAATGTCACCAGGAGAGGAATAAACATCATGTGCTTCCTGATATGATGCACAGAGAATAACATGATATCAGTCTGTGGTGCTCCTGCCAATCTAATCAGGAAGAAATGTTAGACATGCCCAGATTGAGAGACATTCTGCAAAATAAATGGTCTACATTATTCAAAAATATCAAGGTCACTGAAGATAAAGACTAAGAGACTGTTGCAGACTGAAGGAGACTAAAGAGACATACATAAATGCAATGTGGCATCCTGGATTGGATCCTGAGCCAGAAAAAAGTACCTTCTTTTGTTACAAGGGACCTTAGTGAGACAGTTGGCAACATTTGAATAAGGTCTGTAGGTTAAAAAACTGTCCTGTGTCATTGTTAATTTCTTGATTTTTGCTAATTGTTTTGTGGTTATATAAGGAAATGTTTTTCTTAAGGGTACACATTAAGAAGTATTTGGGGGAAAAGGAGACATCTGTAAGTCTACAAGTATTTCAAAATGAGTTTTAAAGAAGGAAAAGGTAGTCAGGGGAAATGATGCAAGTCTGGCTGCGGTTCATCCTGTGGCACTGAATGGTCGGCAGTCCCATATTATCAAAAGTTTTCAACTCTTACGTAGTGTAATTTCTAGAAGATTCTCATTCCAATATGCATAATTCTTCCACATGTCTGGATATTTTGGTTATAACGGAAATGCATGCATTCAGAAAATGTGAACACATTTGCAGACCATGGTTTATGAGGTCACATACTCAAAAATCTATAATATTTACGAATATGTACATTATTTGACCTGGAGTTTATAGATTTAAGAATTTTTTGTGGTTACAGTATTTTTGTTTGCTTTATATTAGAAAACCAAAACTTATGAAGGTGTAGTTTTAGTGTTTATTACATTACATGATATTGTTATTTTGTTTTTTAGACCACATGAACTAGATTTTAAGTATGTAATGAAAGTGTCGTCTTTAAAAAAAAGACTACCAGAAGCTGCTTTTAGAAAACAGAATTACATGGAGCACAAAGGTCTGTTCAGATGTCATGGTACACTGCATGTCCTGAGCTTTGTTTCAGTTATTTTCCACCCTCTCTTTCATACACACATGCATGCGCACATGTGCACTCTCTGTCTCTCTCTTGCCCTCTTACTTCTGTTTTCCCTTAAGTGATTCTTAAAAGGTCTTTTGTGAAAGGTGTAGAGTAGTTCTGAGATTCAGTTCCTGGGAGGTTCCCTCTCTACCTACTTTGTGGAGAGTTTATGTCATAAATGAGTGTTGAATTTTCTCAAAAGCTTTTTCTGCATCCATTGAGATTATCATATGGTTTTTATCCTCCAATTTGTTAATATGGTGTATCACATTGATTTTTTTGTGTATATTGAAGAATCCTTGCATTCCTGGGATAAACCCCACTTGATCATGGTGTATGATCCTTTTAATGTGTTCTTGGATTCTGTTTGCTAGTATTTTGTTGAGGGTTTTGCATCTATGTTCATTAGTGATATTGGCCTGTAGTTTTCTTTGTGACATCTTTGTCTGGTTTTGGTATCAGGATGATGGTGGGCTCGTAGAATGAGTTTGGGAGTGTTCCTCCCTCTGCTATATTTTGGAAGACTTTGAGAAGGATAGGTGTTAGCTCTTCTCTAAATGTTTGATAGAATTTGCCTGTGAAGCCATCTGGTCCTGGCCTTTTGTTTGTTGGAAGAATTTTAATCACAGTTTCAATTTCAGTACTTGTGATTGGTCTGTTTATATTTTCTGTTTCTTCCTGGTTCATTCTCAGAAGGTTGTGCTTTTCTAAGAACTTGTCCATTTCTTCCAGGTTGTCCATTTTATTGGCATATAGTTGCTTCCAGTAGTCTCTTATGATACTTTGTATTTCTGCAGTGTCAGTTGTTCTCCTTTTTCATTTCTAATTCTGTTGATTTGAGTCTTCTCCCTTTTTTTCTTGATGAGCCTGGCTAATGGTTTATCAATTTTGTTTATCTTCTCAAAGAACCAGCTTTTAGTTTTATTGATCTTTGCTGTTGTTTCCTTCATTTCTTTTTCATTTATTTCTGATCTGATCTTTATGATTTCTTTCCATCTGCTAACTTTGGGGTTTTTTTTGTTCTTCTTTCTCTAATTGCTTTAGGTGTAAGGTTAGGTTGTTTATTTGAGATTTTTCTTGTTTCTTGAGGTAGGATTGTATTGCTGTAAACTTCCCTCTTAGAACTTTTGCTGCATCCCATAGGTTTTGGGTCGTGTTTTCATTATCATTTGTCTCTAGGTATTTTTTTATGTCCTCTTTGATTTCTTCAGTGATCTCTTGGTTATTTAGTAGCATGTTGTTTAGCCTCCATGTGTTTGTGTTTTTTACAGTTTTTTTCCTGTAATTGATATCTAGTCTCATAAAGTTGTGGTCGAAAAAGATACTGGATATGATTTCAATTTTCTTAAATTTACCAAGGCTT
The DNA here is from genome assembly GCF_949987535.1 of Balaenoptera acutorostrata. NCBI lineage: Eukaryota > Metazoa > Chordata > Mammalia > Artiodactyla > Balaenopteridae > Balaenoptera > Balaenoptera acutorostrata. The sequence continues at coordinate 26,163,749 of NC_080066.1, read as the reverse complement.
GATTTGTGACCCAAGATCTGATGTATCCTGGGGAATGTTCCATGAGCACTTGAGAAGAAAGTGTGTTCTGTTGTTTTTGGATGGAGTGTCCTATAAATATCAGTGAAGTCCATCTTGTTTAATGTGTCATTTAAAGCTTGTGTTTCCTTATTTATTTTCATTTTGGATGATTTGTCCATTGGTGAAAGTGGAGTGTTAAAGTCCCCTACTATGATTGTGTTACTGTCGATTTCCCCTTTTATGGCTGTTAGCATTTGCCTTGTGTATTGAGGTGCTCCTGTGTCAGATGCATAATATTTACAGTTATATCTTCTTCTTGGATTGATCCCTTGATCATTATGTAGTGTCCTTCTTTGTCTCTTGTAATAGTCTTTATTTTAAAGTTTATTTTGTCTGATATGAGAATTGCTACTCCAGCTTTCTTTTGATTTCCATTTACATGGAATATCTTTTTCCATCCCCTCACTTTCAGTCTGTATGTGTCCCTAGGTCTGAAGTGGGTCTCTTGTAGACAGCATACATACGGGTCTTGTTTTTGTATCCCTTCAGCCAGTCTATGTCTTTTTGTTGGAGCATTTAATCCATTTACATTTAAGGTAATTATCAATATGTATGTTCCTAGTACCATTTTCTTAACTGTTTTGGGTTTGTTATTGTAGGTCTTTTCCTTCTCTTGTGTTTCCTGCCTAGAGAAGTTCCTTTAGCATTTGTTGTAAAGCTGGTTTGGTGGTGCTGAATTCTCTTAGCTTTTGCTTGTCTGTAAATGTTTTAATTTCTCCGTCGAACCTGAATGAGATCCTTGCTGGTAGAGTAATCTTGGTTGTAGGTTTTCCCCTTTCATCACTTTAAATATGTCCTGCCACTCCCTTCTGGCTTGCAGAGTTTCTGCTGAAAGATCAGCTGTTAACCTTATGGGAATTCCCTTGTATGTTATTTGTTGCTTTTCCCTTGCTGCTTTTAAGATTTTTTCTTTGTATTTAAATTTTTTTTTAATTTATTTATTTATTTTTGGCTGTGCTGGGTCTTCGTTTCTGTGTGAGGGCTTTCTCTAGTTGTGGCGAGCGGAGGCCACTCTTCATCGCGGTGCATGGGCCTCACTATCGCGGCCTCTCTTGTTGCGGAGCACAGGCTCCAGATGCGCAGGCTCAGTAGTTGTGGCTCACGGGCCCAGTTGCTCCGTGGCATGTGGGATCCTCCCAGACCAGGGCTCGAACCCATGTCCCCTGCATTGGCAGGCAGATTCTCAACCACTGCGCCACCAGGGAAGCCCCTGTATTTAATTTTTGATAGTTTGATTAATATGTGTCTTGGCGTGTTTCTCCTTGGATTTATCCTGTATGGGACTCTCTGCACTTCCTGGACTTGACTGACTATTTCTTTTCCCATGTTAGGGAAGTTTTCAACTATAATCTCTTCAAATATTTTCTCAGACCCTTTCTTTTTCTCTTCTTCTTCTGGGATCCCTATAATTGAAATGTTGGTGCGTTTAATGTTGTCCCAGAGGTCTCTGAGACTGTCCTCAGTTCTTTTCATTCTTTTTTCTCTATTTTGCTCTGCGGTAGTTATTTCCACTATTTTATCTTCCAGGTCACTTATCCATTCTTCTGCCTCAGTTATTCTGCTATTGCTTCCTTCCTGAGAATTTTTAATTGCATTTATTGTGTTGTTCATCATTGTTTGTTTGCTCTTTAGTTCTTCTAGGTCCTTGTTAAACGTTTCTTGTATCTTCTCCATTCTATTTCCAAGATTTTGGATCATCTTTCCTATCATTACTCTGAATTCTTTTTCAGGTAGACTGCCTATTTCCTCTTCATTTGTTTGGTTTGATGGTTTTTTACCTTGCTCCTTCATCTGCTACATATTTCTCTGTTTTCCCATTGTGCTTAACTTACTGTGTTTGGGATCTCCTTTTCACAGGCTTCAGGTTCATAGTTCCCATTGTTTTTGGTGTCTGCCCCCAGTGGATAAGGTTGCTTCAGTGACTTGTGTAGCCTTCCTGGTGGAGGGGACTGGTGCCTGTGTTCTGGTGGGTGGGGCTGGATCTTGTCTTTCTGGTGGGCAGGGCGGCGTCCAGTGGTGTGTTTTGGGGTGTCTCTGAACTTAGTATGATTTTAGGTAGCCTCTCTGCTAATGGGTGGGGTTGTGTTCCTGTCTTGCTAGTTGTCTGGCATGGGGCGTCCAGCCCTGGAGTTTGCTGGCCATTGGGTTGAGCAGGGTCTTAGCGTTGTGACGGAGATCTCTGGGAGAGCTCTTGCCAGTTGATATTACATGGGGCCAGGTGGTCTCTGGTGGTCCAGTGTCCTGAACTTGGCTCTCCCACCTCAGATGCTCAGGCCTGACACCAGGCCGGAGCACCAAGACCGACCCTGTCAGCCACACGGTGGGTCTAGGGAGAAACAGAATTTTTCACGATAGCATTTTAAAATAAGAAATGTTCTGTGTTTCTGATTTTCTCCACAGTCTGTTGCCAAGATATGTGCTTCAATATGTATGAGGTGGAACTGTCCAACAAGCAAGGGGAAAAAGTAGATAAACTAACAGAGTACATTAAAAGGGAGCAATTGGTAAGAATCATCAATTTAAAATATTATGTTTTCCTTAAATTGAGAAATTGATATCTATTTATTAGTTGGCTCTGCCTAGATTGAATTGTTTTAGCTTGCTTAAAAGGATTTTTTTTTTTTTGTCGTGCCCCACAGTTTGTAGGATCTTAGCTCCCTGACCAGGGGTCAAACCCGGGCCCACAGCAATGAAAGTGCCGAGTCCTAACCACTGGACCGCCAGGAAATTCCCTTAAGAGGATATTTATCATTTAATATTTATTGATATGATATTTATTGGCTAACATATTCATCCTCTTTGTATCTTAGTTTACTTTTTTTGTGTCTCACTAGTCAGTTCATACTCCTGGTTTTAAGTATAGGAGGACAGTTTTTCTCAAATCCTTTTTTGTTGTTTTTGTTTTATGATGGAAGAATTGAGTAGATCCCTAGTATTTCTGCATTAATCAAAGGAGATTGATTTGTGAGATATTTCTTTAAAAGTGAACCTTGTCAACACATAGGTGTATAAAGAAAGAAAAGTTGCTGCTTCTATTGTTTTCATAGTGTAGAAAAAGCACGATTCTGCTGAGAAACATGTAACATCCAAAGACCTCTCCACTATGTTAACCAGGGCTCCTCGGTCTGAGGATAGGAGTAGATGCTGACCTTATAGTGAGTGATTCCCAAACATCCCAAAGGAAACGGTGTGAGTGATGGAAGTGACCAAACAAGTCTGCTCAGCCCTTTAGTGGCACAACAGACTTATCCCCATAGTAGACAGCATGAAACCAGTAAATTAACAGAATAGGTATGTGAGCTGCGTTGGGAGTAGTGTCAGGTAAGATGCTTGAGTTGCATGTAACAGAAATTCAAACTGGCTTAAACAATAAAGAGTTTTGATAGGCTTACTTTTCAGTTTTAGATGGTAAAGCAAGTTCAAGTGCTGTTTGCTCAGGACTCTTTTTCTTTCAGCTTCTCCCTCCTGTGTGCAATAGTTCTGTCCTATGCTGCCAGTCAGGGCTGCGTGCTTCCTTTTTGCATCCAGAGAGAACCCGTCCTCCAAACCATGGCTTGTGTCCTTAGACCAGTTCCATCATCTGCATGTCTCTCAACAGTAACTGGAAAGGGAATGGCCCACACTGATTAGCTCAGGCCACTCAGAGCCCACCTTCCAGAACTGGGTGCGAGGTCAGTGCCCCCCATTCTGCAGTAAGGAGATGCAGTGGATGACACAGGATGCTGAGCAGATAACCACTGAATATCGACTGGGATTATAGGCTATGTGTTTTTGAAGTAGTGTAGTTCATTTTATAGTTGGAAATTAAAAGGAAGAAAGTTCAAAGATATTTTCAGAAAATGCATTAGTGAAGGGCCTACTTCTGGTGAGTGCTTCTGGTATTGAACTCAGGAGACTCGGTGCCCAGCCTTACTTCACAGTTTGTGTGTTAATTACTTACAGAAATTACTTATCACATAAGGTCCTTCCCTCTCAGTGCTCCAGACTGCTTTTCCTGCCTCATTTTATAATGAATATCGGTCTCCCTACCTAGACATTGAGCTCCTTGAGGGTAGGTATCATGTCTTAAGCATCTTTGACATCTTGGTGCCTGGTGTATAGTGGACGAGCAGTAAATGTCCCTTGTACCTACAACACTGGACTTTAAGAACAGTACTGAGGAAGGTCTCTTCTTAAAAAGGTGGTAAAGACATGTATGGCTGGATTTTTCTGTGTGTAAATGGAAAAGGCTAGAAGTAGATATTTCAAAGATTCTATGATTTTTTTCCCCACAAAGGTTAAAATAGGAACTTTATATAGCCCTTTCAGCACATAATTTGAGAGACTAATAAGATACACTACATATTTGTTTTATTTGCACATATTTTGGAATAAAGAAATGTACAGTTTTAAGCAGATATAGGATTTTACTTTCATCTATATTACGAAACTAAAATTCAGAATAATGTAGCTAATTATTGTCACTTTCACTCTTTACACCGATAAAAATGTAAAACAAGAATTACATCTGTTTGCTGATAAATACCAAAGATATGGGTATATATAACTGTTGATACATTTATTCCGTAATTCTTTCTTGAGTGCTTACTGTGTGCCAGAAGCAAAAAGACAAATAGTCCCTGCCATCAAGGAACTTTTAAGACTGTAGGAGACAAAAATGTAAACCAACCAATGCATAGGGGCTGTGATAGAAATGTATGGAGACTCGCAATAGTGATTGTTCCTGTGGGTGAAGTTTCAGTCTCATAATTAGTTCCAATAAATAATTAGAAAAGAAGTCTTTTTTTCATACTTGAGTTGTTGTTGAATAATTTATTGATTTATCATATTTGTAGGCTTATGACCTGTCAATTTTTGAAGTATGTTTTATCACTTTATAAAGTGGTATATTTTATTCAGTTTTTTTAACTGACAAATTATTGTATGACATTGAATTTTATCTTTGTTAAGGGTATATAGGCTTTTGAAATGGTGACTAATGGGGAAGAAGAGCTGTTATCTCTGTGATGTAGAATGACAGAAGATGCCACTGAAGAGTGTGGTAGAGGGATAAAAGAAGTATTTATTTTCGTCTGCATTTCTTATAACCGGGGGACCTAATGATTTTATTTCCAATTATTACCCATCTCTTAGGAAGCTGTAGAAAGGATTCTTTTAATGGATGGTATCTTCCAGTTTTTCTAGTTCCAGGATTCTGTGATATGTTTTGTATTAAAATGAGCTTAACATGTTAATCATAGGTGTGATTGACCTTGAATTTGTAGTGGCTGAATGGGAACAGAGCGGCTACTTAGCAGTATGAAATGTCCAACATGTCAATGAAAAAAATGAAAGACGTTGTTTCTGATTGATTTGTTATGTAGTTGAACACTATCCTAAAACTAACCCATGATGTTCTAGTTATTTATTATATGTAGCCCTAACGAGGCCAAGATTACTTGAATGCTAAGGAGCTTGCAGTTTCTGATACTGGGGACAAAATTGTCCTGATTCCCGTAAATACTGACATTTCAAGAATTTTTTTCTTTAACTTTTTATGAGCTTAAAAATCACTGAAGAATGTGGTAGAGGGAGAAGGAGAGAGGAATTGAATCTTCTTTCTTGCTATTTTATGTTTAAGGCAATCATCAAATGCTTAGAAGATCGAGAATTTTTCATTTTACTTACGTCGTCAGCCTTACTGTCAGAAGCAAGTAAGAACAACTTTTTTGAAAAAATGTTTTTCAGTATGTTTACTTTTATTGTATAAGGTCAGCAACCTGACTTTTCTTCTGATTCTCATTCTGTGTAGGTTTTGGAGAGGAGCAGATGGGTCTTCACGGGTTGCATTTATTCCATTCATCCCTGTCAGCAGGTAAGGACACAGGACTGGCAGTTCACTGCACCTGTGGGCCATTTTTCAGTCCTCATCTTAAACTCTCAGCAGCATATGACCCTGGTAACTCTTTTCTTCTCTTAAATAACTTTCTTCCTTTACTCTCCCTGGTTAATCCTTCATCTCCGTTCTTTGTAGGCTTGTCCTTTCCTGTCTGCTCCATGCTCAGATATCCACCTGCCTATTGACATTTCTTTCTACTTCAATGTCTCAGATGGTCCTCACATTCAGCATGTCCAAAACTGGATTCATTTGTTATTGAACAACAAGAGCTAGGAGATGGTTTTATCATAGTCTTCCAGTCAGTAGGACTTAAGGTCCTCACAGAAGCACTTCTCTCTGTCTGGACTACTTGTCTCCTTCCCCGTGATCGGATGATGTTGACCACCCCCCCAGCCAGGACCAGGAATTGCCTGTTAGGGGCAAAAAATATTGCTCCTGCAGTATGTAAATAGATATACAGTATATCTGTGGTATTAGAATTTCAGAGGGCAGTTAGGAAACAAAGTCTAGAAAGGCTCTCTCTGGTAGGGGGGAGATAATGAATAAAATTGGAGGAGAAGCGCTGGTCTAGCCAATTACCCATAGCTGTCAGGTGTCAGTTTAAATATCACTTTATTTATTCCCATCACCACTCTTCCTTCAATGAGGACCCCTAGGCTTTTCACCAATATAATTTAAATATTTATTTTTATAATTATTTAATGCCTGCCTTTCTTGTATTCTACTGCATCCCTACTGCTTAGCAATGTCAGGCACCTAAAAAATAATAAATGCTTGCTGAGCAAATAAATAAATGAAAGTAAATGAGTCATTTCTTTTTGTCATATGAGGAAAATTTCCTCATTGTTTTATAATCACACTGTGTATGTTTAAACATAATTTGTATATAGTATATAGTATTTATAAAGCTACAACCAATCCAAAAAAATTTTTTTAATTGATGTTTTTAAATTGTATTCAGCTACTCAAAGCAGAGAACTACTGGCATCACCTCTTTGGAATAAGCAAAATATTACCAATTATAATAACATAATGGCAATAGCTGCTTGCATTTTTCAAGCATTTACTACATTGGTATTCTGCTCGGCACAATTGATTTCACAGCCCTTAATAGGTATTTTTATTATGACCATTTCAGAGATGAGGCAACTGAAACTTAAACTTGCCCAAGGTCAAACAGCTGACTCTGAGCTGGCTTCCAGCTCTGTTCCCACACTGCCTCCCTCCGTATGCAGGAGCTCTGCCTTTATTCTTATTTTTAGGTGTACACTACCACTTGAATAAGAAACATTAGTTCCTGTACCATTTGGTGTTGAACAGCACAGGATTTCTTTTTGAGTAAACATTGGAGTGTTGTGTTCAATGTTCACAGCCTCCTCTAGCTCATTAAGACACTTTTCTATTTCTGGTCACTCAGAAATGTTCAGTGCTGTGGTTATTTGTTTTAAGTTGAGTGACTCTTCACTTAGCAGACTTAAAAAGTTCTTTTTCTTAGATTTCATAATAGCTGTTACAAATCGTTCTGACTTCTGCCTTTCCAAATTCTTGAAATAATGAAGTTGTCTAGAAAACCACTGCTTTATTGTGAACTGTTAGTAGGACCTAAGAACTTTGTCATGTTTTATTTTTCCTTGTTACTTTCTAAATGAACTGCAGAGAAAGGAATTTTTATTTTAATGGCTAGCCACATTTTCCTATTTATTTATTTATTTATTTATTTATTTTTAAATTAATTAATTAATTTATTTATTTATTTGGCTGTGTTGGGTCTTCGTTTCTGTGCGAGGGCTTCCTCTAGCTGCGGCAAGCGGGGGCCACTCTTCATCGCGGTGCGTGGGCCTCTCACTATCGTGGCCTCTCTTGTTGCGGAGCACAGGCTCCAGACGCGCAGGCTCAGTAGTAGTGGCTCATGGGCCTAGTTGCTCCGCGGCATGTGGGATCTTCCCAGACCAGGGCTCGAACCCGTGTCCCCTGCATTAGCAGGCAGATTCTCAACCACTGCACCACCAGGGAAGCCCTTTCCTATTTATTTTTATTTGCCATTCTTTTCCTGATACCTGCTCTAGTATAAATGTATTCAGCTAGGTGTTTCTTAATTTTGCAGTTACTTTTTCGTTAAAAAGAATGGTATAATTCATACTTCAGTTTAGTAGGCACCAAAGGTCTTTATTATCTGTGGGTTTTTTATTACTGATAAATTACATTTTCTAGGATTTTATTACCTATTTCTCAGTGACCTGACCTTTTCTCTTCTTTTCCTGTACTGTTTTCCTTTAGGTTATTGATTTGCTGAAAAATTAGCATTTTTGTCAGAGAGTGAACCAGGGAGAGGAAGTAAAATACAGACTAGTCAGTCTAGTTACATAATATTAAAAAATTTCATTTGATAGAGAAGGTGATGAAATATATACCAGTAGTTACCATGAGACTTGGGGGTTACTTAGGGTTTACTTTCTTTTAGTTCAACTGGTTTGTGTTGTAACTCTAGTTTCTTCCAGTTTTATTGAGATATTATATAATTGACTTATGGCACTGTATAAGTTTAGGGTTTACCAGCATAATGATTTGACTTACATACATCATGAAACAATTACCACAGTAATTCTAGTGAACATCCATCATATCATGTAGATACAAAATTAAAGAAAATAGAAAAAAAATTTCTTTTTTCCTTGTGATGAGAACTATTAGTATTTACTTTTTTTTTCTTCTTTGGCTGCGTTGGGTCCTCGTTGCAGCATGGGCTTTCTCTAGTTGCAGCGAGCGGGGGCCACTCTTCATTGCAGTGCACGTGCTTCTCATTGTGGTGGCTTCTCTTGTTGCAGAGCACTGGCTCTAGGCGCACGGGCTTCAGTAGTTGTGGCTCGCAGGCTCTAGAGCACAGGCTCGGTAGTTGTGGCGCACGGGCTTAGTTGCTCCGTGGCATGTGGGATCTTCCCAGACCAGGGCTCGAACCCATGTACCCTGCAAAGGCAGGCTGATTCTCAACCACTGTGCCACCAGGGAAGTCCCAGTATTTACTTTCTTAACTTTCATATGTAACGTCAGCAGTGTTAATTATTTTTATTATGTTGTACATTACATCTTTAGTACTTAAATTTATCTTATAACTGAAAGTTTGCACCTGTGACTACCTTCTTAAGAGAATTTGAAGTAGGTCATATAAGGTACAGATTAGATATATTTTAAAAGCAGAAAATGAGAATAGAAAAGTAATTCTGCCAACTCTAAATGCTGGTGCATTGAGTTCACGCTGGGCTCCTGGTCAGATGAGACGGAGCTGCAGGCGGGCCTGCCTTCTTCATTCTCACCTGGTGATCCCATCTGAGTGACTCTTTTTTGGTTCTGTGTGTGCATGTTTTCATATATATGGAGATAATATATATTCATTAAGTGCATCCATAAGTCTTCTATTAATTGCTATTTAGATTACCATTTGAAACACTGTATCATATTTAACCATCCTATAATTTTGTAATCTAAAGCGATTTTTCCTGCATGTTTTTGAAAAAAAAAAAAAAGAACTTTGGGTTTTTAATACATGTGTATATATTTTAGGGCTGGAAGACTTGAAAGTTGAAGATGACATCTCATTGAAGGTGGTACCTATTTTACCTGCCCTTAATTGTGCCCTGCTGGAAGCAAAGAAATCATTCTCTGAAAAAGGAATCTGTCTAAACACATTAGTAAAGCATAATTTCCAAGAACTGTACAAGGTGGACAAAAGTCCTTCATTGACTGCTGCTTCTCAGGATGGAATTAAAGAGACTGCACTCTTTGGCAAAGTGTCCAGTGGTTTTGACTTGACTCCTCCAGCTGAAAAGTGCCCTTTACAGTCTTTAACTCAGTTGAGGTCTTATATTTCAGATCCTAACGGGTACATTTTGGAAGTATCTACTGTACTAGACTTATTGGCAGAGTGTCCTCAGTCTCCTTGTATTTCAGATGGAATTTGTGATGTTGGATTTTCTTTAGTTATGACTCCAGATCCTGAATTTCACGACTCAGAGGCAGAAGTAAGAAAAGAAACAGAAACACAAAAGAATTCTGAAGAGATGTTTAAAGCAAGGCAGGGAGCTCTGGTCCCATTAAGTCCAGCATCAAATCTGAGAGTTCAGCCTAAGAGAAAAGCAAGCACGCTGCCCGTGGTACAGAGTAAAAGGGTGAACTTGTGCCGTCCCTTTCCCAAAAGAACTTCTGCTGGAGCAAACAAGGGTCCAGACTCTCCCACAACTCTCAAGTTAGTCAAAGGACAGTTTCCTCAGAAAAGAAAAAGAGGTAAGCATGTCTGTATGGATTTTCAGATGAGCAATTAGTAATAACTGTTGTGTGTTAACCCTGTCCCTGTGTGACCATCCTGGACTGTAGCTTGACAGTGTCCGTTAGCTCTCTCCAGGTGATTTGTGTGCATGCTAAAGTTGGAGAAGCAGTAATCTAGATAACATGAAAATCAAGAAATAGGACAAAAGCCCACCCACCAAAAGCTTGTATTTCACTTGTAAAACTGCTCAAATCATCACTCAGTTATTTACTTACCTGTCTAAGAAATAAGGTCATTCCGTTTCTGAACTGTCCTCAGACAAATTCGAGTGGAAGAAGAGGGTCTCCTAAAATCAGGCACACTAAGAACAAATGGCAAAAACTGATAAGTGGTAGCCCGAACATGTTTAAAGAGGGGGAAAAGTGCCTGGACTCTCCAAAACTAGAGCATCCTGGGGCAGAATTTCTAATGCTTTATGTGTTTTAAAAGTGGTCACCTGGATCCTACTATAGACCTATTGAAACAAGGTCCAGTGGCCTTGAGACATATATATATTGAAACAGTTCCACAAGTGGTTTTGTTGCCCCCTGAAAACTGAGGGAGAATCAGCGTCCAGAGCCATTTAATGTTAGTCAAATGCACTTCAGTGAACAGAGCACAACAAATAACACAATTTTGGCTTAGAGTCATCTCAGATTACGTGCGGTGTATTTTGTTTAAAACTAGGGAACTTATGCTCTATGACCCCTTAGAGAAGAGGTGAGCAGACTGGGGCCAAAGGGCCCCTCAGGCATTACCTGTTGTCTCTGTACTTCACTGCACTGGCACAGGTGGGCGGCTGTGACTGAGGTCTGGCCCTTCACAGAAAATATTTGCCAACCCTATCTGTAGTATTTTGAATTTAAAAATTTTGATGCCTAAAGAAGAAACATTGGAGGTGTGTGGATCCCCAGGATCCTAGATAATTAAGATTTTACCCTGTGGTTTAACAAGTAGTTATTTCTGGCCAATTATAGTTTGAGAAATTGTGTGTGTGTGTGTGTTTAGGAGGGTGGTAGAAAGAACGGCAATATGAAGCAGCGACTCACACTCTACATTTCCTCACAAATTCCAGGCCAACCATATTGGGTTTCTTCTCTATATGAACCATTTTAAAGGTATTAAATAAATTACCTATAATTCAACATATATGTTGTCACTGTTTCTCAAGTGTTTTAATTTCATCTACTATAAGAAATATGTTTTAGGGACTTCCCTGGCAGTACAGTGGTTACAACTCCACACTTCCAACGCACAGGGCATAGGTTTGATCCCTGGTCAGGGAACTAAGACCCCACATGCCACACAGTGTGGCCAAAAAATGAACAACAACAACGATGTGATTAAACCAGCCAAGATGACTAAATATAATACCACAAAAACTCAAAAAAAAAAAAAAAAAAAGAAAAGAAATATGTTGTATATTGTAGTCCAGTACACACTAATTCATACATACTGAAACAGAAATTTCAGAAAACATTTACCCTAACTATGTGTAATACAGTCTGATATCTTCTATTCTGTTTCATTTAATAAAGAATTCTGGTTGCAGCCCATTAAGTTTATTTTATAATACACCCATGGATTATTGCATGCAGTTTGAGAAACATGTCATTGAGTGATGCGAATAAGCAGGGCAGTCCCTGCAGGATCACCTGTTTCGTGTTTCTCCTTTTCCTCGCAGGACCTAGGTTGTGAGAGATGTTCCCCTCCTGCCCGTGCAGACGTTATGCTTCCCCTAGTCTTGATCATCTCATCTTATTTTCTTTCTCTTCTTAATTTAGTCTTAACAGTTTTCCTGCTTGACTTATATTTTGCCTTTTTTTATGCTAAAAATTTTAGAAATTGTAACCGGTATAAAATCAGAAGTCTTACTCTAAAAACAAAACTGCTGCTTTATTGCCTTTAATAGTTTAGTAGGGAAGAAAATAATTAGACCCAGGGAAATGTACAACATTAAGAGAGTCTAAAAGCTTTTTAAAAAAACCATTTATTTTTCTAACCTTCAAAAGAATAAAATGAAATTGGTCTCTTTTCTACATTTCACTAATAACCATCACATTCTGAAACTGTTTAATGTTTTCTGTTCTCAATTAGAACTAGTATTTTCCATATAATGTGATTTTAAAATATTTGCAAACATTCACATATGTGATTATTTTATATAGTCAGTGGGGAAAACGTTTTCACAGGGAACATTTATTAACATTTTTTTTTTAACTCTTAAAGGATTGAAACACTTTCGGCGTGTGATACAAGCAGGTTGTTAATAGTTTTTTCTCCTCATGTGCCTCCACCTTTAGTTCTTTCTTTCCTTCCCTATGAGAAGTAAAGCTGAGCATTTTGTAAGAGAAATGAGCAATTATAATAGATTTATAGGAAGTTAAATCAGAAGAGGACTTTCTTCAATGTACCTTCCTCTGTCTTCTCTTAAGAGATGATTTTTCAGGCAGTGTTAAAGCTTTGATATTTAGGTGTAGTGAAGGAAAATATGTAAGATGGCTCTTTGTGAACCTACAGTCTCTTCTCTACAGTGTGATCGTGGTTTTAACCACATGGCTTTATGGAAGCCGTGTCGCTTTTGTGTAAATTGAATTATCCGTCACCCTGTGCTGTGAACTAGCATGTTCAGCCTTACCTGCCACATCAGTCAGCAAAGATTATGGAATTTTTTAAAAAAATTAAGTCATGCCTTGTTTTTATAAAGTTATTACTCTGATATTTTTCTTCTAATCCTAATTAGAGATATAGACCAACACTTAGCAAGTTCAAAAATCTTTTAATGAAATACCCCAAATTTTATATTTTATTCCCCATTATTAAAGTTAACCCCCCAAAACAAATCAAAGGAAAGCTATGCTGATAAATATGTGAGCCCCCTACCCCTTAAAAAACGGTGTCTTTTCTGCATAAGGTGCTGAAGTGCTGACTGCACAGTTTGTACAGACAACCAAATTGGATAGGAAAAACCAAGAAGCTCCTATTTCTAAAGATGTTCCAGTGTCAACGAATGCTAAAAGGGCAAGGAAACGAGAGACATCTCCAGTCAAAACTGTTCCAAGGGCTAAGCCACCTGTGAAGAAATCTCCACAAAAACAGAGGGTAAATATAGTAAAAGGCAATCAGAATCCCAGAATCAGAAAGCAGCCACAACCTGGTAAGAAATCCTCTTCCTGTAATTTCAACACCATAATACAGACTAATCGAGATTATAAGATAGCATATTGAAACAGTATAAGATCAGTTGAAATCTGTCACGTTCTTATGGTCTTCTTTAGTTCAGACACTGACAGGACAAGTAACTTGGTTTCCCAGTGTGAATAAATTAGAAAGTGCAAAGATTCATACCTTCACTAAATAGACCCTACTTTTCATTTTGCAGAAAGCCTGAACATGAACTGTTTAGCAGAGTTAAAGTATAAATGGCCTTTTTTATGACTAAATTCACAAGCAAGTAGCATCTGGCAGTATTTTTCTGGACCATAATCAGTTATAAAAAGGAGATTATAAGTTTGTCCAGAGGGAACTATAAAGACATGGTTCAAAGCAGTCAGTAATCCTGAATCCTGTATTTGGTTTTAAAAGGCATTAAATTAATTTTAAAAGCAGTTTTACTTTTCTACTTCTACTTTTGCTGAAGTGAATAACCAAGTCTCCTTATGTGAGCCAGCAGCTGACCGCTAGTTCTGTGTTCCACCTGCTGGAACCTCGTCGTTGCTGGCGTGTTCCCTCATCACTGCGGACCTCACTTTTCTCCCAGCTCCATGTCCCACTTCACACCCATCTCTCGGAGTAGAGCGCAGCTCCATCAAGCTGCAAAATCTATACATTTTACAGTATCTTCGGTATTGAGTCCTACTGTGTTGTATGTGTGGTGGTGGGTTTTGTTTAGAAAAACCTTCATTTCCTCATACCTCTGTATTTCCATCAGTTTTCTGTCTAATCTCATGATTCTACTTTCTCTCTTATCTATAGATTTTTTTAAAAGCTTCAAATTTAGTGGAATTCAGGGAAAGAAACTCTTGTTGGGGTGATGGTATTATGGATGAGCTTGGTTTTTTCTTTCCTCATTTTTTAAAAAAAATTTTTTCGGCCGCACCTCGCAGCATGTGGGATCTCAGTTCCCTGACCAGGGATCGAACCCACACTGCCTGCATTGGAAGCGCAGAGTCTTAACCACTGGACCACCAGGGAAGTCCCTTTCCTCAGTTTCGTTCATGTTGCTTATGACTGAAGATTTTTCTGAAAGCTCCTCAGTCATATCACCGTACAGCCTGTAGAGAGTCATACCCAATGCGGACTCTCTGCTTGTCTCCCCAGGCAGTTACGAGGTGGTCTTACCCACGGGCCCACATTTCTCTCCTGCCATTTCCCAATGCGTGCCTTCCCTGCCAGGCACGTGGTGCCACCCACGCGAACCATGCCTGTTGTCACACCTGTGCAGTCCCCTCTGCTCAGCTAAGTGCACACGGAGCCATTTCCTGATGCTCTGATCTGCACTCATTTCTCCTTTTTTTTCATTTCTTTTTGGGTTTTTGAGAACATTAAAGAGTTAATTCATACTATTTTCCAATCATCTGGTGTGTCTTGGTCCTGTCTTTCCAAGTAGTTTGTAAACAGGATGAGTATAGATACATACATAATGCATTGTATTCCCAGCCTTGTCATTAGAATTCTTTGTGCTGAATTGGCTTCTGTATAGTTGTAGGCTAATCGATTACTGGGAGGAGGTATGCAACTGGGCATTGGCAAAAAAGTGAGCCCAGAAAATGAAAAGTTTTCAGAATGGGTATTCAGAAATAGGCCGATTTGTATTGCAAATGTCTGTATATATTGTGCAGCCACATTCTAAGTTAAAATTTTAAGATTACCACCTTTTAAATAATGTGTTAATTTTTCTTTTATTTCTTAAATCACCCATGCTAATCCGCTTCATTTCTTTTACTTGAAATATCAGAGTTTAAGAAGGCTCAGTCATTTTGTTACTGAAACTAATGGTTTTCAATATAGTTTTTATTTACTGAACTATTTATATTTTTTATAATTTATTTGGCATCATTTTATCTATATTTCTTAAAAGAGATAGATTATCAGTATTGTATTTTTAATTAACTGAAAACCTCTAACAAGTCAGTAATTAAATGATTTACCTGAAATGACACACATTTATTAAAATGAACCCTTTTTCTTGATTCAATACAGTGTTCTCTATATCAGACCTTCCTCATAGTGATACTCAGTGTAAGAACCATAGTATTTAAGGATAGAATGAACTTAGTGTCAGTAAATACATCAGATCCTAAAATGAAAGTGTTTCTAGTTCACCCGGGGGGTTCACGAGACAACTCTCTTTGGGCCACTTTCTCGTACCTCACCCCATTGGGCTTTGATATTTTAAATAAAAACTGGGCAGTGGTTGATTAATTTTACCCTCCTCACCATACACACACTCTTGTCATTCTGTTTGATGACCTCATAGGCCAGAGTTTTCTCTGTAAATGTATTGTCATTGGGCTTTGCAGACAGGTCAGTAATTTATTTCAGACCTGCTACTACTAATTATAAAGAGGAGCACAGTTGGCTTTTCTGTCCATCCAGCCACCTGCTACAGGGACTCACTGCCCAGTATTGTTGAGAACTTTGTCCATCATGATAACTGCATTTTAAAAGGCTGAATCAAAGTCCTGAGAAGGCAAGTAAACCCACCTGAGAATGTCAGTTTTCTGACCGAATGCCAATGGGTAGATTTGACTACCTGCTGTAAGGAGAATTATCAGTAGATGAGGAGATTTGCTTTTTTGCAGATAGAATAGAGAGGAAATGTTTTTAATGCAGAAACTGAAGTTTTAAAACTTGAAATTAATTGGCTATTCTGAATATTCTTACTTTTCTAATTTTTTATTCATATCATAACGTATTATAATTAAACATCAGTATGGTTAAAAATCATCTCTGTTTTGAACTTAGATGATTTCTCTAATAACTTGCTAAGGGAAATGATTTCTAGGAAAGTACATTAACATTCTATAATATACACTTTAAACTTAGAAATTCTTAGATTCTCACTAGATTGTAAGCTCTCTGAGGGCAGGAGTCTTGTTTTCTTGTTTTTGTTTTTTTCTCTTTGTATATTTCTTGAGCTAAGGAGTATGCCTTGTGTGTAGATCAGTACATGCAGTTTTGAAGCGTGGTTTCTTTTTAAATTAATATGCATATTCCTTAAGGCGTGTTCCTCTGGTAAATACATTATAATACATCAGGAAGTTGGACAAGACCTCACTCTGGTAATAAAAATTTAACATACAATTTATGCAACATATCAAGAGGTTTTTCTTGAATATGTTGCCTTAACTGTTGATTTTCACTGAACCATAGTAATATGACAAAGAATTAATTCTATGGAAATCAAGTGTTACGTGTCTTTTTTTCTTTTATGCTGAAGCCAAAGGAGAAACTTCTTCACAGCTTCAATCAGAAATTTCAGATGGTCAAGAAGATGTTATTAGCATAAGTACAGCTCAACCAGAAAATATCACAGTGGCTCCAAAAGACCCACCTGAAAACTCCATTGTCAACTGTGACTCCCAGGCCCTAAATATGTTGGCTGATCTTGCATTAAGCGCTGCTACCTCTACCACACCATCCTCTGAGCCCAGAAACTTTCCCTGCTCCTCTGAATTGCCACAAAACGATGTTTTGCTTTCTAAAGAACATTCTTTGCACAGTACATCGGACCATGAATATCATAGAGTAGTTAAAAGTCAAAAAGGTGGACCGTTATCCAAGCCCTCCTCTGATAAGAGTAATCTGACGTCAGACCCCACAGTCAGCCAGGAGGAAGAGAGCTTGGTTCCTGGCATTCAGGCCCCTGCGGAAGTCCAATCGGCACTTCCCGAGGAAACCCTAGAAAGTTCCGACGCAAGCCAAAGCTCTTTTGTTGCTGTGGAGCATTCCTATGCCCTGCTCCTTGCAGAACATTCAAAGAAGCATCTACAGCAGAGAGGGGCCCCAGGCCCTGCCTTTGCCAAGAATGGCACAAAAGGCCCCGAAGCGGGAACCCCAGTGGGGAAAGTGATGCCATTTCGGCATCAGCAGATCACCTCCCCACTGCAGAAGCTCTCCGAGGCCCCAGCGCTCAGGCGCAGGAGCAGGTTGCTGCCCTCCAGCCTGCAGGACTTCTGCCGCTCTCATACCGTATTCAGCTGTGACGGCTCCTTTAAGGTCACTTTCAAATGTGAAGCAGATTACGTGTTCAGCTTAGACAGCAAGTATACCAACAACCCCCTGGAGAAGACTGTAATCAGAGCATTACATGGGTGAGTAGGAGTGACACTGGATGAAAATGGATGAACTTTTCTGTTGAGATAAATGTAGCGAGAAGGGATACTTGTGCTAAACTCTGGGGAGGGAGAAGGAAGTGTGTAAAATCCAGTAACTTGGGAATAATACCAAGCAGTTAATCGTTGACAATTAAGAAAACCTTAGTCTTCTGCACGGCTTTCCATCTTGAGATGCTCCTTCATAAGTCTTTCTGGTCTTTGAATTATAATATGTAAATGAGATGTTAGTGTAAAATAGTGAGGTAAAGAAATAATGCTTTACAGACTGAATTCCAGAAGAAACATTTAAAGAATTACTTCTAGCTTGTCAAATTGGTCAGATTGCTACGAGTGAGCAGTTTTCACGGGGTCGTTCTATAAATCTTCCTTAAGGGGTCAACGCAGAATAACAGAGAGCTGAAAGCACAGGCTTTGGAGGGTAGACTGACGTCGGTGTTGAGCCTGGGCTCTCCTGCGTGCCAGCGTGTGTGCCTCGGGACAGCGCTGCTCACTCTTCACTGAGACTCATCTGGGGTCTCATTGAACTGCAGCTTCTGACTCAGTCCATTTGGGATGGGGCCTGAGAGTCTACATTTCTAACCAGTGTCCAGGTGATGCCAAGGAAGGGTGACAGTATGCAAGCAACACTTTTAAGCATGGGTTTAATAATAGCCACTAAAGTTAGAGAGTTATGAGGGAGTTATGTACATTAGGGTTTGCATGGTGACGGGCACATACTAATAAATGGTGACTATCGCTATTAGCAGGAAGCGTTAGCCTGTGAAACAACACTGACCTCCTGGTAGGGGGATACTGCACGTGTGAGGGACTGAATTCCGTGAGACTTCTTTCCTTGCTCCAGGCACGAGCTCGTGCTTTCGTCCCCACCTGCTCATGAGGGTCACTTCCTTAGCCTTAACCCTGTTTCACTGAAGCCTAGTTCTGTAGCCCCTTTGACTCATTCCACTCAGCTCTGCTGTCCTTTGGCCTGGCAGATGGCCAGAAATGTTTTGTGCCTCCCCTTCCGGTTTCAGGAGAGTCTCCAGAGCTGTACTCTGAAAATAGTATAGTTCTGCTGAATTGCCCAACTCCTTTAATCTTCAAACTTCCCAACTATTAGAAGAGACACATAAAAATAGAAAAGAAATGAGTTGGCCAGACTTAACAGAAGCAAGGAGATGAGGATTTGGGAAGTTGCTGAAACCATTATTCACATAATGTGTCTATCGCGTCCCAGGAGAGCTAGCACTGAATAAGAGAAAAATCCTAGGCTAGGAGTGTGAAGGCCTATATTCTGATCATGGTCCTACCACTCACAGATTTTGTGATTTGAAAGAAGCCACTTAAAGCTCTGATTTTCAGTTCCCTTCTCTGTCTCTGTAAAAAGAGTGAATTAGATTCACTGTAATTATTTGTTAAATCAGCTTCATTTTTATTTTACTCATTGTTTCATGCTCATGTAATTTTTAAAATAAAAATGAACACAAAAACTAAGGTTAATAATTAAGGCACTTACTTATGATAAGATAATCAACGAAAATAGTCATTTTCAATGGTTTTTGTTTCTTCTTTCTTTAAAATCTCAGGCCCTGGAATACTGATTTACCAGATAATGTGGAAGAAGTGAAGCTTTTACTTCATATGTGGGTAGCTCTGTTTTACAGCAATCAAAACAAAGTCATACGATCATCACGAAAAGTAGTAGAACACAGCAACCCAGCAAAATACGTGTCCATAAATAGCACGTTAGAATCGTTTGAATTCAGTGAAATTGAGGAGTCCTCCGGTGTGGAAAGGTGCTCCGTAGACCCTCTGTTGGAGACTAATGAGGCTCCCAGAGGTCCTACTGCCGAAGTGTCCTTCCCGGACACTGACCCCCTGCTTCCTTTCATGAAACCACCGCCTGTGAGAGGCTTGGAGCTTTGGGTGCAGAATGAACAGAAAGAAATGTTTGCAACAGCAGGTCATCCAGAGACCCCAGAAAGCCAGAATTTCATCTATTCTTGTAATAATGAGGTAGGTAAAGCTGAATAATATAAATGCTGGTATTATTTTTGAAGAAATTTTTTTTGTACATAAAATCACATTCATAACAAGGCATCAGTTTCTTTTAGGAAAGTGGATTCTCTAGCTATGTAAAGGATTAGAATGCCAGAAACTTAGTTGTCAAAGTCTGGATTGTCTGCAGGTGGAGCTTATCTACCGTCCTGATTGAAGAAACGAAAGTAGGAAAAAAAAATCATAGGCCTCAGATGATCTGGGAGCCAACCATAATTATGTAACTTTTTAGTTGTATGATTTGGGGCAAATTACTTGTTCTCTCTGAGCTTATTATCTTTTTTTTTTTTTTTTTGAGCTTATTATCTTTTAAAAGAGGTGAATAATACTTACTCTGTTTACCTAGAATAGTGTTTATGGATCAAATGCAGTAATAATAAATATAAAAAATCTTTGATAAAACTTAAAGTAAACTAAAATTGAATATATTAAAATTATTTTTAAAAACAAATCCTGAGACAGTAAATAAAATGCCAGACCTCTCATAGATCTGCAGATAACTGTTTGGAAATATGGAAAATACACTTGGTCTCATTTCACTGTTCTCAACTGATAGTCAGGACAGATAATCGAATTTTAATTGGAGCAAATTAAAAAGTTGTATCAAGATTCTAAGTAAATGGATTGACAAGATACCTGCCTTTTTAAGCTTTCAGAACAGATTTATTCCAGAATAATTTTACATGGGTTTGGGCACCTTCAGTGCCTGTGTTAACATTGAGTTTCTGTACCTGGGCTTCCGTGGGGATTTGCAGGTCCAGGGGTGAGCCTTAGAGGGTCTGTGAGTGTCTGCAGATGCTCATCTTCATCAGAATGAAGACTGGTGGAACGCTGTGGGCCAGAGACTGGTCTAAGTCCTTCACTCGCATTAACTCAGTTAATTCTCACACAGCCGGGTGAGGTAAGGACCATGCTACCCATCTTATAGGTGAGAAGACTGAGGATGAGAAGTACAGAATGGCCTGGAGGCACATAGTAAATTGTCCGGCCAAGACTCAGATCTGGACACTCTAGATGTTTCTCAATGTCGAAATCTGTGGATGTATTTATGTATATATATGCACACATGTGTGTGTTCATATGTGTATACATAAAATATATGTTACGTGTGTATGCGTTTTTTTTCTGAGGATGGGGTTCATAAATTTCATCTTATTCTCAAAGAGATACGTAAAATCACTACCTTAGAATAAGAAAGTATTTATAGTTTAGTCAGGCAGATTTTAATTATTACATATATATTCACTTATTACATATATATTTATAAACACACTAGTTTCTTATAAAGTATTTTTGGTTGTGGTAATATATAGTAACTGTTACTTTAGTAATATCCAATTAGGAATGATTTTGTTGCAAACATGAAAGAGTATTAAGTAGAAAGTAGAATGTTAAAATTAATGATTCCTAACACTTTCTATAGCATATACTTACAAATATGTTTCCGTCATCTTCTTGAATACTGTACCTGTACTTTAAAGGTGCACACACGTCCTGTACCACTCCCTATTCTAGGGCAAACTAGGATTATCAAAGTTTGCATTTCACTAAGAGCACAGGCATGGTGAGATTCACGACTATGGCCCAACATTATCAGCGACAGTATGATTGGGAGGGTCATAGAACTGTTCTCAGAATGAGTGTACCATCCAGAATTTTCTATGCTTTGTATCTGGCCAGTCGTGTCCTCTTAAAACCAAGTCTCAGCTCCACCCTGCCAATTACTCAGGTCAGTGTCTTTCTTTGACTAAGGCAGAAATGTTTTTAACAAGAGATTTGAAACACAGGTCCTGACTTACAACACAATTGCTTCAAAACATGGCAGGAAATCTGTGACCGTAATGTTCCAGAACTACAGGTGTAGGTCAACTGTATTATCAATCCACTTTACCATATTCTGAACAAGACCATTCTTCAGCCTTTAAAAAAAAAATAAAAGAAACAACCTTTTTATGAGGTTATCAAAATTGTCCAGAGGTATTTCTGTTACTGTTTATCCTAAATCCTTTCTGGTACTGTTTAAATCAGTCCTTTTAGTTTAGTTTATTAATGCAAGCTGCACTGTGTTTTCTACTGCTTTGTTGAATAGGAAGGTATTATAATGAGAGAGAGATTATGTCCAGTTATAAGCTAAGAAGATAGCTAAGGGGTAAGGGACCTTTATTTAACAGGATAGAGATTGATACCTTGGGAAAGCTGCTTATCAGTGTATTCTGAGTACAAGAGATAATAATTTAGTGTTTCCTCATGGGAACATTCCAGATGACAGTGTATTTATAGTCTAATTGAAAGCTGGTGTTTAAAATAAGTTATTCTTTGCTTTAAAGATTATCAATCTTCCTAAAAAATAATTTAAATTAATTGAGTACTTTTTCCTCTACTGCTGCATTTCTGAATTAAGTGATGCTATTTAGCAAACAGGCTGCATTTTCAAGTCTTTAAATTGCCAGTGGTCTAGCCACTTTTCTTCCCAAAAGTCCATTAAAAAAAAAAGGCTGTGCAACTAAGAAAGTTTTGGAGTTCTCGTGTGTGTGTATTTAGATAAAACAAATTCCTATTTGGGGGGTATTTTAAGCCTATCTAAGAAGAGAGGGATTTGCTTGATCTCTACCCTATGAAGATTCAAAAGAACAGAGCAAACTAAAATTGATCTTTGTCTATTCTGTTCTTCACATATGTAAATGCTTGAAAAAAAGATCTATTTGGCTCTTGATTTTTTTAATTAATTTATTTCTTTTGCTTTTATCGTTTCAGATAATTGGGGGGAAAGCCAAACAAGAGTCATCAGATAAACTAGAGACCTCTAATCTGGTGCTTTCTAGCATTGGAAGCACCCAAACTAATGGATCTTCTATTCCTGCTGAAGATAAAACCTTTGAGCCACTTGACAGCACACAGGTGACTTCTTATAATGATACTGTCACACAGTCCACGTTCGCCAGGACTTACGATGGGATCAGCAGTCCGTCAATGATTTGTCAAAAGTCTGTGTACAGCACCCTTGAAAGCAAAGTTGATGTTTTTCATGCAAAAATGCAAACAAAAACAGGTGCTTTGCAGGGCCTTATCCAGCATAGCAGCCCCATAAACAAAGAATGTCAGCCATCGTTGGAAGGGAAGGATGATGTGGGGTATGTAATGATTAATCTGGAACCGGTTACACTCACTTTTGAAAAAAATGCCTATGCACCAATACAGACAGAAGTTGTAAATAGAGCCGATAAACCTACAACCTTTAATGTGGAGTTGATTAAACAAGTATCACCTGCTACAAGCCTTAGACATCCTGTGTCCGCATTTGAAAAGGCACAGACACAGGGTCTTAGGGACATTCCCTCTCTGGCAATGTCAGGACAACAAGGCGCTAAGTACCTTTGTGCCTCCTCAGTGAGTAGAGAGACACTTGCTAAAGAAATGTGTTCATTACAGAAAGGACAGGCTGTTGCAGGCTCACCATCACCATCTGATAATTCCCTGGTAACAGAGGCATTATCACTGGTTAAAAGTTCTAATTATTTGTTACCCAGAGAAGAAATGAAGGTCTCTCAAGAATGTCTTCTGTCGACTCAGAGTCTCTTTAGCATCTCTTCAGAAGAGATTGTAGAGCCGTCCCAGCTTGAAGAAGTAGTCTCATCGTCAGCCTCTGCCCCCTTGGAAGAAAAGGATTCACTTGACTGCATCCCATCAATGAGGAATGCTTCGGATGGCTCTTCAGAACTAAAGAATGACAAGAGTGGTCTAAACAGTGAAAATATGAGTTTTGAATCATTTAATTCTGCATTTACCAAACAAACCAGCCTATCTGTGAATAGAGAGGAAGTCAGCCTCGAGTTATCAGAGGAGGATTCTGACCTTGACCTCACTCTCACCATATCACCGCCCACGAGTCCCAGGGACGAAGCACCCGCTGGTGAAATGGAGCAGCAGCAGGAGGCCCCGTTACCCTGCTTAGAGCTTCAGGAGACAGCGGAAGAAATAATTGAGCCTGAAGAAGTGCCTGACGTGAACTCTGCTCTTCACACGTCAATGAAACCACTAGAAAGTGAGAGAAAAGGTGATAAGTTACAGACAGTGGCTTTCATACTTTCTAAAGAAACCTGTGCCCTTGAGGTTGCGGAGGAAGTTCATGTTGCTTCAGACTTCCCCTTCGGTTCTTTAATTGAAGAAGTGTCACCAGCTTCTAGCCCTGACTGCCAGGTACCGGGTGAAGAAGTACAGCCAGCTCGGGCTGTATCTCCAAGTAGTTTTAAACTCTGTGATGCACACTGTGAGAAAAGTGACAGAACCTCCCAGGTTGAGTCAATAGATTTGGCCATAACAGAAAAAGAAAATTCTTTTGTTGGTCCCACCCATCCAGTGGGACAAGATAACTTAACTCAGATACAACAGATGCAGCTTTCTGCTGAAATGCCTCTAATACTAAAAAATCACCCAGGAAGAAAAGATAGATTTTTAACCCTTCCTGGTGAAGTCACTGAGGAAATTGTCCCAAGTGAGTGTGGTGAGGGTTTCTCTTTCTCAGAAAAGGTGCCACGCCATGATGCAGAGTTAAACCAGCCTGCCTCAGCTGCCACATGCAGAGATTCTCTAGAAAACCTGGTAACATCAAGAAATCCACTGCAGCCAATGAATGTAGAGAACAGAAATCCCCACCTAAGTCATCTTGTCGTGGAGACCAGTGAGCCTCCGTTTAGTCCTCAGAAGATCCTTGAAAATAAGTCTTTTGCCGACACGTTTGTTTCTACAACCACACCAAGTGGTGTGAATGTGTCATTAAAACAGCAGACCAGCCCTAAGAGCCTTAAGGAAAATGTCTCGAGCAGTGATTTGAAAACAGATGAACACTGTTACATCCTGGTTAAGTCCTTGCGCTTTGACCCAGTTGACGGAGCTGAGGCTGTGCAGGCCCGCGGGTACCTGGAGCTCCCCAAGCCCACCCTCTCCTCGGGAGGGGCCACCCTAACCCACAGGGCAGGACCCAGCAATGCAGGGATGGAGTTTCAAACACAGGATATCTCGGTCGTCAGAATGGCCAGTCTGCTCAAGAATAATGAAACTGGAGCTGAGTTATGTGAAAGAGCTATAGATCTAGGAGGTGTCGGCTCTCAGCTGCACATCACCTCTTCAGAAGGCAGACACAAACCGGCTCACATGCTGCAAGATGGGTCACCGTGTGCAGCAAGAGGTCTGCTGAATGGTGGGCTTTTCCCCGTGTATTTACATGCTGATTCTTACCAGAACACAGCAGCAACCGGTGAGACTATTGATACAGAGCCTTCTGCTTCCTTTGGTCCCAAATCTTGTGCCCCTCTTGTTTGTGGGGTCTTTGAAGAGCAGGTGGAAGATAAGAGTGCTGATGAGGGGCTGAGGGCTGAGGGGAGCGCTGTGACCCAAGGTGGAGGTGTGGATATCAGTGTGAACTCTGACATCCATTATGAACCACTTTCTGGAGACTCGGATCAAGACTCTTTTGGTGAGTGTGGAAACCCCAGATTAGATACGGAAGAGTCCTGTACTTTGCGATGTAGTCACACCGAGAAAAAAGAACGTACTTCCAAAGATGGTTTTGACTCTTTCCTGAACCTAAACAATAGCGATCATGATGACTGGGGCTACTCGAGCCAGGTTCCAGGGCTGGAGACGGGCATTCCTCCCAGAAGCTGGCCCGTGGGATTAAAGAAGGAAGATAAGTGTGTGCCCTGTTACGTCCAAATCCGAGATCTCCGTGGGATCCCCAGGACCTACGCTAACTTCACTGTCACTAAAGAGCTGAGAGACACCACGAGAACCCTGCATAGCCTGTGGAGGCACCCTGGCGTCACGGCCAAGGGCGGCTTGCGCAGCTCCTGGACGGACACTTGGCAGGTGGCAGACGACCTCACCCAGAACACTTTAGATCTGGAGTACCTGCGTTTTGCACATAAACTAAAACAAATTGTGAAGACGGGAGATGCTCCGTGTTCCGCCCCTTCCACCGCCGTCTTTCCTAAGGAGCCCCCTCTCCAGGGCACCATGGGGGCTTTCCCTGCGACAAAAGTGCCCGAGTCCCCGGGGCTGCCTCCTGCCTCCCGCAGCAGGAGTCCCCTCATGGTGACAGTTGTGCACTCAGACCCCAGACACCACGGTCAGCAGGTGAGAGGGCAGACATCCAGCTGTGTGGACCGTTCCTCCTTCTTCTGGAAGAAGAGGTGTGGCCACGATAGAAATGATCTCACAAACTCTGAACGAAATTCGACTGTTTCATTCCACCTCAACAAACTGAAATATAACAGTACATTGAAAGAGTCCCGGAATGACATTTCCCTCATTCTCAACGAATACGCCGAATTCAACAAGGTGATGAAGAACAGCCACCAGGCCATCTTCCAGGAGAAAGAGCCCCACGCTGCTCCTGGAGAAGCCGAACCCCGAGAGCTGTGCCCCTCTGTCCCTCGGCCAGCCTCCTACGAGGACATGGTCGCAGACCTGTGCACCAGTCTGCACGTCAAACTGGAGAGGGTCGTGAAGGAGGCTTGTACCAGGACCTTCCTCTTCCACCTCGTGGAGACAGAGGACAAGTCCTTCTTTGCAAGAACAAAGGTAAAGTGCCACATGTTTCTTAGTTTATATTATTTTGATTGCCGTCTAAGTTTTTTGTAAGTAATACAGGATTCTCAGCTTCAGAAAGAAGCCATGATATGAAGTGGTGTTTCAGTTTCTCAGCTCAGTCTTTCCCTGCAGACTAAAGGTTTGGCCACAGGGATCTGCCGTTTGTACTATATTTGAAGATTTGTATGATTTTCCAGAGTTAGTGCAGTGAGTTCTTTTCATAAAACAGTACCAGTGGAGGCATATTCAATTGTACACACACACACAGGCCAAAGGTAAAATTCAGCTTTAAAAAAAACTTACCTGTGTTCCTCCACTAGTGTGGAGAGTGAGGGGGATCCAGGGTCCTTCTCAGGTGTGCGTGTTGGAGCCCCGCGTGCACAGGTGAGGGGAACGTTGCCTCTCCTGATCCTCACGGTCTAACGGGACGTGAGAAACATGGTAAAGATGCCTGTGCAGCTGTGGCAGGTGTGGCGGAGCAGGTGCGAAGATGTCGTTCTGAGGGTGGCAGACCTGGTCGGGGGCCCAGGGACGTTCTCCTTCAGGAGGGGATGCCGGCCTCTCACCAGGTGTGGACGGTAGACCAGTAAGAGTTCGGGTCCCGATGCCCGACGAGATTTGTTTCAGGTCCACGCGTGTCAGCCCTCGTGCTAAGTCCTTGGTTAAGTCGGGGTGGCTGCCCCGGGATGTCGTGTCCCAGGAGACCCCTGCCAGCGCCAAGCTGCTGAGGAGCACAGAGCGCCTGCAGATGTTTGCAACGTCTGGGCTGAGTGACGAGCGTGACGGTCGCCATGACGGGTGCGCGGTGTGTAGATGCCGGGGCCGCTGCAGAGGAGCGCGAGGCCCCAGACCGCGCGCTGGCCTCCTGGCGGGCCCTGCCCTGCATCGGTCAGTGTGGACGTCGCAGTCAGCAGGCACCTGCGGGTCGAGGATCAGCGCCGCCCGGGGGAAAGCATGGGGCCTGAGGAGGCTTCCTGAAGGGTGGGGGGCGCCCGGGGGCACAGCCATCACCATCAGGGGTAAAAGGGCCACGTGGACGTCACGCGGGGACACTTGGACTCTCCTGAGGTCCCTGCAGGGCACCGAGAAGTGTTTCTGAACGATGAGGAGCAGCACGTTTGCACTTGACAGAGTGGTCCCTCCACCACAGCACAGAGTGTGGATTAGAAAAGCAAGGCAACCGGCCTCAACGCAAGGCTTCCCAGTGTCGCCGGAGTCAGCAGTACGTTCTCCTGTGAGGCGGCTGATGGCTCCTGCTTTGTATCATTTAATATGATTTTTAAATACTTACTTTCCAAATTTGTAGAATTAAGGATCCTTTTGTTGTCCAAGGTTCTTCACAAATGACTGCCATATCTGGTCTGCCCTCCGCCCGCCCCCCTCCCCATTGTCTTTGTTGCAATTTCTGTGCCATTTTGGTAAGATTTTAGTTGAAAAAATAAAGCATTAAGTGGCCTTCAGTCTTTGGAAGGTGCTTAGTCTCCAAAAGTAACCTGGGAATTATTTATTTTAACCTTGAATTAAAGTTGATTTTCTCTGGCTGACACGCCACACCCTGACCTGCACTGAAATAAGTCAGGGATCGACTGAGTTAGCACCATGGCCATGTCCTTGTTTCGCCACATTGAGCAAAATACTTGATTTCTTTTTGCTTCCATCTCAAAAGCAACAATGCACTATCTTAGTTCTCATGTCTTTTACAGAGCACAGGTGATGCTGGTTTTCATACGGGAGCAGTCACAGCGATGATAGTTTATTTATCGTAGGAACACTTCTAGATAACATGCTTGTTTCAGTAGTGAATGTATCATTTCATGGTAATATTTTATCATGTGACCACTATTTACAACAGAAAATAACAAATTGTGTGCACCTTTAAAACTAAACTTCAAGTGAGAAAGTGGACATAGTATAAAGTACATTTGAGAATAAAGTGTGATCAAGAGCAAAGTGTTTTTAAAAAGCTCAGAAAGCTATGGTGGAGAATCCGTCTGTCCTGGAGCATTCACCAGTGATGGGTTATCAGGCCGTTTACTCGTAAGGTGATTCAGGGTGTGACAAGATGGCCCAGAATTCCACAGGAGCTGATGAAAATGTTGAACCTATCAGAAAATGTATTAATTCAAATGGTTTATTAGTAAAATAGGTGAGGATTTATAAGGATTTATATTTAGATATTTTAAGGAGCTCTTTGGTAAAAGATATCTTGTCTGTAGGAATGTCTTTGAAAATACATCACCATACTTTTTTTCTCATTTTTAAATTTTTATTGGAGTATAGTTGATTCACTGTGTTGTGTTAGCATTGCCATACATTTTGAGTGAAAACTTGAAGTCAAAATTTGAGTTGTCCTGAGATCTGGGGTGGGGGGAGACTGACCAAAGTAACACCTTATTTTAGAAAGGAAATAACAAGTGATGGTCAGTGTTTTTGATAAACCTCCAGAATCCTTCAGACAGAAACAATGTCAAAATCACAGAGGACAAGGTTAAGGAATTTCTTTAACTGCACGAACTTATTCTCCCAATGAGGCTTATTGCAGAACTGCTCTGTGGAACACAGCCGCGCCCCATAACCAGGCACAGTGTAACACCCGGCTCCCGCCACTCTTCAAAGCCTGGGTCCAAGCCACTGCCAGCTTCCAGAATCCATCCTTGTTAACAATACTCAAAGTAATGCATAGGCATCATGGGTATTGTCAAAAGTCGTAGAAACATTTTGACTGGAGATGGCATTTTTAAAGTAAATATCTACCTCCCCAAGGTAACTCCCTTGAAGAGGGTGAGATTCATGTATGTATATTAGTCTGATGTTTCAGAAGAATCCACCTTTGATACTTTATGAACATGAAAGATTCATTACAAAGTGCTTTGCCTTTGAAATGAACTTCTAAATCCAGTTGTCAGTGATACCCAGGAGTCATTTTATATGTGAAAGCTCATCTAGTAATAAGGTAAACTGCCATTTATGTTGCCTTATTAGAACATAATTTAGTAAACAGGATGTGGTCTTTGTATTTTTAGTAAACTGTAAAAGTAGTTCTGTGCAAGTATCCTTTTTTAAATGTCTATTTGTAAATCTTTCAGCATATTCTAAGGAAAGGAGGCCACACAGAAATTGAACCTCAGCATTTCTGTCAAGCGTTTCACAGAGAGAAAGATACGCTCATAGTCATCATCAGAAATGAAGATATATCATCACATTTGCATCAGGTAGGTTTGGAAGTAACTTTCTTACAGAGAAATGTATTCTGGGCATTTTATGTCATTCTATAATTATCAGGCTCATCACTGCCTTTTTATTTAGGGAAGAAGTTAAAACACAATACCACCGAATCTAAGTGGGAAGATAATGGGGTTGAGATACTGTACTACTGATACTAATGTTGTAATTTACCAAGGTATTTATAAGGCAAATTATGTCTCAGAGTTAAGAATATTTTCATAGTAACTAAGGGAGAACTTCGATGAAAAGAGACTGGTAAAATTTTCTCACCTGAAATATAAATCTGCATCTGTTGATGTCTAACAGTAATAAATCTTGCTTTAAAAGGACTTGTGAAAATTTTCTTAACTCTTTGTTACCATATTTACCTATCAGTTAAATAAAAGTAATTGCTTGTCCCAAAAAGCTCTGACATCGAGGCTCGGCCTGGGCATACGGTCCTGCGTCAGGAGGCAGGAACTGAACCCACAGCACGGACGCCACGTGAAGCGGGAGACTAGGGTGGTGGTGAGCTTGCCACCTGCCTGATTACAGGTCCCAAACCTCAGGTGTTCTCTCCTCACTCCATCTCCCACCTTTGGAGTTGAGAGACCACTTTGTAATTAACTAATCTTAATGAGTTTGCAGCATTGCTGATGGAGTTAAAATTCCTTATTAACAGACAGAATTACCAGTCAGTCATCAAGGTTAAAGGTATTTCCCAGCTGTTCCTGAGTTTGGACACCCTTGGATGGAAGTGACAAAAGTGACCCAATGAACCCGTCTTCACCGGGGGACCTTTTTATGTTTCAGATTCCTTCTCTGCTGAAGCTGAAGCACTTTCCCAGTGTCATCTTTGCCGGAGTCGACAGCCCTGAAGACGTCCTTGATTACACCTACCAAGAGCTGTTCCGGACAGGAGGCTTTGTGGTGTCAGATGACAAAATACTAGAAACTTTAACATTAGGTTTGTCTCTCATTTTCCTTTCTCATCTAGTCAAATCAATTTCTCCTTGCCCAGTGATTCAAATATTATTTCATCAAAAAGAAATTAGCATCAACTCAAAATAATATGTCACCATCTGTTGAGGGCTTAATTTCTGTCATATGCTGTGCCTAAATAAGCACTTTGCTCGTGACCTCTTTTGTATTAACCGATTACCTTCACCACCAAACCTCTCAGTAATGTGGCTAAACTACTCATACACATTTGAGAGTTTGTTATATTCAATTCCTCCCTTTGCCAAATCAAGTCAGCTACATATTTGTTTAGAATCAGCCCTCTTTCCTCCATTTCTGTTGCCATCACCCCTACCATTTTGTCAGTATCATGGATATCTAAAAGATGGCTACTGGAAGTCTTCTCAGTTATCTGCTTAAACACTCCATATATAAATAATTTCTCTCGGGGCACTGAATTTGACATCAAAGAATGTTAGAGCACAGGGCAGATACTTCATGTATAATCAAAACCTGCCCAGCTCTGATAGCACATTAGAAGTAAATATGGATACCACTTCTCCATTGAAGGACGAAGAGGAGGACGTAACTTAACAAGCATGAATGTTGTTGCATGGAAAGTGGAATTGAAAATATTTGTAGATTCTGTATTTAGAAGCCTAGAACTATCTTATCTCTATTGCAACAGGACCCCACTTTTGTTCCATCCATAGATTTATATACACTCAGAGCTTTTAACTGCTAATGACTGCAGTGCTCCTCTCTCCTGCTAGTGTGAGAAGGTGGGGCTGGGTTGAGGGACCACGGGTTAAAGTGCGGTACAGCATCCTTCCTGCCCAGCTACAGGAGTGGCAGTGATGGTCAACACTCAAACATGGGGCCTTATTCTCACAAATAATCATCCCTGGGCTTTGACTAGACAAGCCAAAAATCCTAAAATACATCTTCTCTTGTCAAACTTGTTCTGTTCTGTAGTACAACTGAAGGAAATTGTCAAAATCCTGGAGAAACTAAATGGAAATGGAAGATGGAAGTGGTTGCTTCACTACAGGGAAAATAAAAAGCTAAAAGAAGATGTGAGGTGAGACCTTTATGGAATGTAAGGCCTGGGTATGGGGGAGGGTGGAAACACCCAGGTTCACCCAGAAAGGCTCCCTGAGCTCTGGACCAGTGTCATCCAAGTGTTGCCACAAGGTCAGTTTGCAAGAACATAAATCATCTATATCACTGAAGGCAGTGTTTAGGTCTGTGAACTGTTTTTCTGGTTTTGTTTTTATAGCAAGGCTTTCAGTGCAGGAAGCTGTGTTGTGACCATAATCCAGAGTCTGAGTTGCCTTCTCCAGACCAACAGTGACCAAGTCAGACACACACAGGAATCCTAAAATGTAAAAAAAAATAAATTCACCTATGGGTTTTTGGACATTTATTCATAAATTAGGTTGCTCCAGTTATAAGGACAGAAAAATTGAGACCAGCATGTAGCCTTAATTTAACTCTTAATAGACTAGAAACAGGCAGACCTCCTTAAATGAAGAGACTTGGGGCCTGCGGGAGGCCCTTCCATATCAAAGATGGGCCTGCAGGTTGTAATGAGACGGAAAGGGAGCGTGGGAACGCAGAGGTGGACTGGGGGAGTCTGTAGATGGGACAGGTCATCTGTCACAGGACTGTCCTAATAAGTTCACACCATAAGAAGTAGACAGTACAAACCCACTTTAATGATGTGGAAGTTGAGGCACAGAGGATGCCAGACCTGACCCAGGCAGACAAGGAGGAAGTCAGGAAGCTGGGCTTTGACCCGGAATGTTCGTCTCCGACCTGACAGTTACCTTCTGTTTGACCGCACTGCTTTCTCCAGAGGAAGACAACTGAAATCGTGGATGTGCACAGGATCTCGAAAGATGGCCGAGAATAGCAGTTGGGGAAAGGCTTGCACTTAGGAGAGGAACTCGTACAGGAGGAAAAGAGGGAGCGGAACCGAGAGCTGAGACTGTCAGGGAGGAAGGGGCTCCAAGGGGCCCTCACAGGGCTTAGTTAACAGCACTTCAGAGGGAAGGTTCAACGTCAGGAGTAAGTACAGAAGCAGGTGAAAGCTGAGGTGGCACAGTACACCTGTTAAGGTCGGTCGGTGTAAATTAATTCAGCATGCGTGGGACTTGGCGTAAACAGAGACACTTATGTCACTGGAATCTCTTCAAATCAGGCCAGTCTCGAACAGTGAGAACTTTTCAGAAAACTTATCATATCCTTTTGCCCTTGGAGGCGGGGAGAAATTGTCCAAAACTAAAACAAAACAGAACAAAAACCATGCGTGGTTATCAGTAGCTACAAAACCATCCTCTAATTCATCTCTAGGCAAATACAGGACTAAATAGATACATAATTTTTTAAATATGCAAAATAATGCCACACATAGTGTAAAATAGTAACTAGAAGCATATAAAAAATTTCTGTTCACAGTGATAAACTATGTACAGTATGATGCCAGGCATATAAATTTACATGTATGAAGGATAAAGCCTGGAAAGAAATTCATCATCGTGACGCAGTTCATGGTGTGACTAGAGCTATGGGAATACGCAGGCTTTGGGTTTTCTCCAGCAAGCAGGAGCGAGGGTGTGAGTGCTGGAGGGGCTGCAGGATGGAACATTTTCCTCTAGAAGGAAGAATAAAAGGTAGAAACAAGATTTAAAGTGAGGTGAGAAAATTCTAGCTGTTAGATGATCTTAATGAAGTTGGTGACTATCTAACCAAAAAGAAGTAGAGTGGTTTTGGAGAGACAAAGCCCGGGAAGCACTGCTGTATGAGACAGGATGCAGGGAGGGGCCCGCTGGGAATGAGTGGCAGGCTTGCCAGCCACATGGCTGGAAGCAGTGTTCGATGGCCATGTGCTGTCCCTCCTGACGAATGAGGAGTAAGTACACTCGGAATGTTTTGAGGGAACTCGACAGGACGGTGACGTCTGGGAAGCCAAGTTTGTCGTACAGAAGAATAAAGAAGGGAAAAGGAGTTTGACTAAGTATAGTGAAGGCCAGAAAAAGTCTAGGAATAAAGCAACTGAAAATTAACACACAGAAAATCTTTCACAAACTTAGACTTACCTAAATTTAACATTTTTGTGTATTTTTCAGAGTGGATTCAATTGCACATAAAAAGAACTTAATATTGAAATCGTATCAGAGTGCAAATATCATTGAGCTGCTTCATTATCACCAGTGTGACTCCCGATCATCAACAAAAGCTGAGCACCTGAAATGTCTGCTAAACCTGCAAATTCAGCATGTCCACGCCAGGTTTGCCGTCTTCCTTACAGGTAAATTCATAGCCTTAGTTCTAATTTTCATCAACCAGTTAACGCCCAGTGGGTCCACTCTAGAAACGTCCTTCCAAGTGGAGTCATTGGCGGCCAGGAATAAACGCACACGAGGCTGGGGCAGCAGGTATTGTGGGTTTTGTCCTGTTAATAGAAAAAAAAAAAAAAACGTGTACTAGATCTGTTAAGTGTAACCATCTAAGCTTTTAAAAAAGTACTCCAGGAATGAATGAATGCCCATCAGTGGTTTCAGCTCCTGGTTTCAACTCCCTCCCTCCCACCACCACCCATGGAGGGGGCTGGTCCCAGAGCTCCAACCTCATTCCTCACTCGAAACAGGCTTGCTTTTCCCTTCACGTGTATGAGTCTTTTTTTTTCAATAAAAGGGATTTTGCTACTTTTAAAAAATATTAATGAATTTTTTCACCAAAAGTTATTTTTCTTTTTACAGAAAAGCCTGTTGTCTCCAGAGAAGTCTTTGAAAACAGTGGCATCCTTGTTACAGATGTAAATGACTTTATTGAAAATATACAGAAAGTAGCAGCTCCGTTCAGGAGTAGCTATTGGTAAGAACACTTGTGACTCTCTCCCACGTGAGCTGGAACTGACAGCAGATGCTGACATCTGTGTCTGCGGGAAACCAGTTGCTCAAAAACTTTTGTACGTTATACGTCATGCTGTAAATTTAAAGTTTTGTTTATTTAGGGGTGCTGCTGGTTTGGCATAAATGGGACTTTCTCAAGTATCACTAATGAAATAACTAACCTACTTTCTAAATGATGAGTGTTTTCACCTGCAGTCCATCTGCTGCCAGGACGGAAGACAATGTACCCTACATGCGTAGACGTTTTCCCCAGTAGATAGCATCCTATTTATGGAATAGTTCTTGGTTATTTTATTTTAAAGATGGAATTATCAATTTTGTATTTATCCAGGTGATTTAACTGCAGCTTACCTAGACATCGGTGATGCCAACAACAAATTAGTATTTTCCCGTTTCTTTGAAAACCTTGGATTTTTTAAATATGAGAAGACTGTTCTGTGTATCTCCGTTCTACAACTTGGGGGATCATTTTTCTTCATGTTTTACACGTTACCAGAATGTCTGACTTTGTTCACAGCAGCACTGTAGTTTTCTATCAGTTTTGGGTTACAGTGTTCAATATTATTTTTTTAAATTATTTTCATTTTAAGCAGAATACCTTCAAAGCTATTAATTGAAATTAATGATAAAAATAAGAATTTTACAAATGTACTCAATTGTAGCAAAAATAAGTCTATTTTAACCAGTAGCTTTGTTTTTGCACGTTAAGGTCAGAAATGCACATGTAATGCATGTTATAGTCTGTTTTAAAGGTTTTACCACCTGTGTAAAAACTAAAATCTTCAATGGTTTTATCTGCTGTTATTCATGCTACACTACATAAAACATTTTTTTCCTAGATGGTACAAATTTATCAACTGTCATTTTCACTTACTCAGTTTTTGTAAATAGCGCACTACAAAAATCAACCCTCTGAGGAAGAAATA
Organism: Balaenoptera acutorostrata; assembly: GCF_949987535.1. Taxonomy (NCBI): domain Eukaryota; kingdom Metazoa; phylum Chordata; class Mammalia; order Artiodactyla; family Balaenopteridae; genus Balaenoptera; species Balaenoptera acutorostrata. Next base: position 26,128,539 of record NC_080066.1, on the reverse strand, counting down.
ATCATTTATTTATATTAGAAATAATTTCTACAACAATCTTTAAAACTCAAAACCAAGCAAAAAACATTTGTAAGATACATATAGTATCTATTTGGAACAAAGGTTTTTGTAACAACTAATTGGTTTCATTTTTTTTTAATAAAGACAACTAAAAATCATTCAACTGCTTCTGCAATGATTTTATAGCAAATATTAAATTTGTAAGAGAATGTTTTACAGCAGTTTAAATTTTTTAGGCCATTTAGCAGACTAAGTAACTTCCAAAAGAAAAGAATCCTACCACTTACTTACCTCACTTTGGCCTCCATCTGTCAAGCCTCATCCCCGCAGGCCTGCCCGGTGCTTTCCCCTCCCTCGTGCGGTGCCGGGCAGCAGGCTCCAGCAAGAGGACACTTCACGCCTCTCCGCTTGGCCCTTCCAGGGGGTCATGTCAGCCTGCACAGGAACGTCCCTCAGAAGCCATTTATCTGCTTTTATACTCCCCCTACAGAACCGAAACAGAACTTTCCCCTCGTTATGTTCTCAGGAGGAGGAAGACTGACTGAGTTTTAATTATTCTTACCCTAGCTCTTGCTGGTAAGAGCTGATTTTTACCCCAGGAATAAGAATCTAATAGGACCATAACTGTATTTGGTACACTGAATTAATTTGAAACTACTACGGAGAAGGAAAGTAACATTTACAGCGCACCTGCCAGCTGTGCTCCTCCCCTGAAGAGCCTTCCAGCACCCATGAGGCCACCCATTCTGTAACTGAAGGCTTAGCCAGGCCACAGAGGAGCAGGCGCCTCCAGACTGAGCTTCTGCAGAGACTCTGCCCTCATCACCTTTGTGCCCCATTGGCCTGGCACAGAAATGTTAGTTGTTCCAATAAATATGCCGAATGCAGAATATGAAGACATTCTGGTGCTTTCTTCATATTACTAACCCAGCTTGTGCCTCCACCTGCGTTAACGGTTCACAATGTGAAATACTGCAGGAAAAGAGGGGAAAGGCCTGCTGGAATTTTAGATAATCTTATGCAGAGGAAGCAGTTGTTTTCAACCGGGGTGATCTGGGGTTGTCACGCCAGGGAGGTGCATACAACGTGCAGGACAGCCCCCCTTCAACAAAAAATTCTCTGGCCAAAAATGGATAGTGTGAGATTGAGAAAATGAGCTAAAGTAATCACTTGGATAATCGAAGTTATTACCCTAAATCCTTTAACAGAGCACCTACCTTAGTCTATGTTCTTCAAACTCAACTATAAAAGAGAATACAATGTCCTCAATGTAAATGACAGCACATACAGTGAGGCTTGTAACAATCAAGGGGAAAGGAGGTACCACTAAAAACTATGTCTAACTACAATCTGAACTAAATGAAAATACTGGGACTTCCCTCGTGGCGCAGTGGTTAAGAATCCACCTGCCAATGCAGGGGACACGGGTTCAATCCCTGGTCCGGGAAGATCCCACATGCCACAGAGCAACTAAGCCCGTGTGCCACAAATACTGAGCCCATATGCCTAGAGCCCGTGCTCTGCAACAAGAAGCCCACACACCACAATGAAGAGCAGCCCCCGCTCACCACAACTAGAGAAAGGCCGTGAACAGCAAGGAAGACCCAACACAGCCAAAAATAAAATTAAATTATTAAATAAATAAATATATTAAAGCACCCATTCCACCTGACGTCACTTACTGATGGGAATGAATCCTTGTTCTAAACCACTACTAAGGATATCTAAGAGAGTCTAATAATTATATTGTATCAAGAAGTAATTCGGGGTCTACTCACAGTAAAGCCAGATGATGGCGCTCCACCATCCACTAAGGTCTTCAGCACTCTTCCCCAGCATCCGTTTTCTGCTCTAGTGAAGGAAATGAGCAGCTGTGTCAAGGCCAGTACAATACTTACTAGCTCTAAATTGTCAGGACACAAAAGACCAACAAGAGGGAGCTGGTTTCCAGAGTTTGGCTTTATTTTGCAGTACAGAAATCATTTGGAGCCATTGTGAGACAGACATCACTGAAGCAGAGGCTCTGTCAAATCAATACTGCGTTGCAGCAGCTTGGTCCATTGAAGAAGCCACACCTGGGATACAAAAGAAGCTTCTACATTTACCTGCTTTATGATGGTTTCCTTCCCCTCTGCTCTCATCAAATTTATTAGATTAAAACACCGCACACAGGCTTCCTCCAAAATGACTCTCAAAGTCTGGAGTTTGGTTAGAATTGGAGGCCCACATAAACCAAGCTTGTGGCTATGCTTCCTGGGCACTGTTGTAACACTTGATGTAAATGTAAAGGGGTGGGGAGGAGTGAGGGATGCTGTCCCCAACGATGGAACATTCGATTCCGTATCTCCTTAACATCAAGAGGACAGATGGCACGCAAACTGTACTGACCCGGCTCTTGAGCAGCCAGAAGCTCATAACTGCAAAGGCTACACTGATTAAAAGATACAAATACTGTATCAAGTTCTCTGTATCAGTATCACAATGTTTTAAAACTGATCCTTCACTAGAAAAAACAAGCCAGTATTGGTTAAATTGAACAGAATGTGGGAACCTGCCAATTCTGAAGAACCACTCCATGAAAACAAGTTAATACATGATATTAGAAAGGGGAGGAATATTTACTGGTACAGTGCTCTGCAATCTCTCAGCTTTGATTACAAAAGCAGGCCTTACAATATTGATTTCATACAATATGCATCATTTGCCAAATTTTAAGTTTGTCCTAATTAGATGATAACATGTACTGCTGTTAGTCTTCCCCATAGATGTCATTTTTCTTGCGCTTCATTTCCTCAAAGTCAAACTCGGATCCCATCATCCTCTTATAGATGTCCTTAATGTCATCACAGGTTGTCTCAAAGTGAGTTGTCGCATCATATGTACGGGATATAAAGATCTGGAAATGAAAGTCACAAAGACTTAAGACTATTTAGTGATGTCTCCCAATAAAGCCTGGTAATTACCCTTTTCAGATTGCCACTCACCTGGCTTTCTGTTCCCAAATCTTTTGGTACAAGGAGGTCACTGATGCTTACGAATCTGGAGGGGAAAAAGAATTAAGTAAGCAGGGAAGTTGACATGCCCACTCACTGCTTTGCCTGAAATTCAAAACGCAGGCTGGTAAGAGATGACGGCTACTCTCATTGTTCTCATGGGGTTCTGCTCACCGTGGAGCCAAAGGCAATCCTGGGTTTGAGCTGCTATAAATGAACGCATCACTTACTTCTGCTCAATTGGTTCCAAGAGTTCCAGAGCTGGTCTGATTTCTTTCTCGGGCTCCTTGGTCTCCACGGTTGTGCTGGCGATGGCAATGTACTTGCCCTGTGCGGCCACGTTGTGTGCGAAGGAGATCATGCAGACATAGATATCTGCAAGCAAGCAAAGCCACCTCACTGCCAGGGTCTTTAAACCTTGGGCCTGTGTGTGCACTCAGTTTCACCCATACTTCATTGAGGTGTGAGTTAAAATTACTTGGAACAGACTGGATCTTCTAAGCTTAAGTTCTATATGGAGACAAACAAGGTCATACATAAAATATACAAATATTCAGCAACTCATAGCCTACTGGAGATGAAGGATTTATGTGGCAGTGAACGGTGGATGGGGTGATGACATTCTCTACCCAGATGTCACAGCTCACTGTGGAAACCTGTCTTCCTCTCTGAAGCCTGCATTTAGAAAGGTTTTGAATAGCTAAGATAGGATTTATTTAACTACTGATTTCTCATTTTTTAAGCAATATAAAATTGCAAACACAATAAGCTATTCTTGAGTTGGCATAAGCTCATAATAATTCCATAGATTCTACTTGTCTGTATACCACTAAGTAACTACATAATTTCCAATATAGAAGATAATTACTGGGCTCCATTTACTCTTTTTAGACTCTCCCAGACCCTGAGATCTACTTGGGAACACTTGAAAGATTACTTTAGTCTGTGTCTCTTAGTTCTCGTAAGATTCTTCTGTGATTTCGTTTCTTACATGGAAAAAAAAATTAAAAGCTTTAGGGCTTCTAACTGAAAGGAAGATGGGAAAAGCTAGTGGATGAAAACTGGTTAAAGCAAACAGATTAGGAATTACAATTTCAGAGCTAAGTCCTTATCTTTTTTTTTTTTAATTTATTATTTATTTTTGTCTGCGTTGGGTCTTCATTGTTGCACGCGGGCTTTCTCTATCTGTGGCGAGCAGGGGCTACTCTTCGCTGCAGTTCACAGGCTTCTCATTGTGGTGGCTTCTCTTGTTGCAGAGCACGGGCTCTAGGTGCGTGGGCTGCAGTAGTTGCAGAGCGTAGGCTCAGCAGTTGCGGCTCACGGGCTCTAGAGTGCAGACTCAGTAATTGTGGCGCACGGGCTTAGTTGCTCCATGGCATGTGGGATCTTCCCAGACCAGGGATCAAACCCGTGTCCCCTGCATTGGCAGGCGGATTCTTAACCAGTGCGCCACCAGGGAAGTCCTGCTAAGTCCTGATCTCAATCAGAGAACTCAAAGTTGTTTTCTAGCACACTGCTAAAATCAAATACAAGTATTAAGTTGACAAATCATGACATAAAAGCAGTGCTGTCATCAGCTCAAAGTAACAGTGAAATTAGGTCAACTAATAAGCATAAACCTCCACAAGCACACAGTGTTCAAACCAGGCAAGACTGCCTGCTCATCCAGTCCAGCCTCTCAGTTCTACAGAGGAAGAAATGGAGGCCCAAAGAGGGAGGTACAAGTCCAAGGCGGGGCTCCTAGGCAAACGTTTCCATTTCAAAGTGATGACTTAGGATCTCTATGAGCTAAAAGGGATACATCACATTTTATTTTCCATATGTAAACTAAAGTCTCTTCACTATAACAGAGCAGATAAAATTTGGAATTTCTACAAACATCTGCTTATCTTCAAAACTGACCTGATTTCCGATTGACTTGGTTCTGTGGAATAATGATCTGGCAGGAGTTGGCATCGTTGGTGTTCTTGATGGGGTGGCTGAGGATACAGATGACCCTGATCACCTGGCCCACTTTTTCGACTCGATCTTTCACGTAGCTGGGATCACAGATGAGCTGCTTACAGCGAGCAATCTGTAACAAAACATTAAAGACTTTCTAATGGGTATAATGATGCCATCGTCCTTGAACATCGCCTGTTATCTTCATCAAGTTAACTGTAGATAATTAGTGAATTATAGATAACTATTAAAACTAGCTTTGCCAACAATCCCTATAAATTCTCCTGGAGCAAATCTATTAATTCTAAATCTTATTCAAATATTAGGAAAAGTGTGTTGCATGGTTTTCAGTGTGTTTCATCGTTTTAAAACACATAAGTTTTAAAACTGGGCAGAAGAGGGTTCAAATCCTGGCTCTACCCAACCTCAAAGAGGTTGTTAGGATTAAATGAAACAGTGTGTTTAAGGAATGTCATTATATGTGAATGGACCCAGTGAAAAGTAAATGGTCTATAAATAGTTCTAATATTAGAAACAGACCATGATCTCTCCTTTTAAGACTATACTTACTAAGTAAAACTTAAGTTGCAAGATAAATTATGTATTATTATATTATAGTCTTCCTCTTTATATCAAAGCCCTGAAATGTCCTAAGAGGAAGCAGTTGTCTGAAGCAAAGAAAAATGGAATGAATAAAAAGAACTTTGAGATATCAGATTAAGACGTTTATCCCTATTCCTAAACATCTATTATGTGTATGCTGGAAGCACAAGATAGTTACAAAAGACCTCCAACAATAAAGGGTCAGATGGCCAGCTAGTGAGTATAGATTATATGGTCTGAACACATAGAATACCATCAGGAATCCCAAAATATTTTTTTAAACATAGTTTTTCAGTTTCTTTTTTGAACAGTTCCATTTGTAACAGCTGATGGCTCCTGAAATACGGTCTGGCTTGCAGACCAACAGCACTGGCACCATCTGAGAGCCTGCAAGAAAATGCAGACCCACCACAGACCTCCTGAATAAGAAACATGTACTTTGACAAAATTAACAATTTACATTCAATTCAAATTTGAGAAACACTGCTCAAAACTCCACCTGGCCAGTTCCTTGGCTAAACCCCAAATAAAATAATGTTAATAGTAATGATTATTAACATTATTAATACTTAATAATTTATTAAGTAATAATAAATTAAATAATAAAATAGTATTGGCCAAGCCCCAATTCAACCAATAAGTTATAAGTGGTACATATAAAGCTAAATTTAAATGAAAATTTGGGGGACAGGCACCAACCCACACTATATATATAATACTTACCATTTAGAGCTCATTCATAATTTCTATTTTAGTCTTAAGCAACAATCAACACAACAGAAAATATTAAACATTACCTATAATTAGTTTTCAGTCATTATGAATACCAAGTTACCATAAAGAAAACATACATGGTGTGAAATCTAGGATCGATGTTCATACCAAATTCAGTACTTATTAAACAATAAAATTTTCTTTACAAGAATATAATATTTCTTAAATTGTAAAAGCTACTTACCTCTCCTTCAGATTTTACACCAATCACTTTTCCATTTTGCATAATGATTTCTTCAATTGGTTTATTCAGCATGTAGGTACCTCCATAAATAGCACTTAGCCTAGAAAAGTATTTAAAGTACAATTAGTGATTATAATTGTAATTATAATCAATCAGTAATTTATAATTATTTCAACTACTAAATTCTTCTCTCTTAGATTTTAATGAGTTACAGGAAACATGTATTTGTTCAATTTCCTTCCAGAAGGCATTAGTTTAAGTCATAAAAGCATCAATTTTAAAACAGTCAAAACCATATAATGATGTCTCACATTCGTAGTTATGAATATCAAGTGCAAACAAACAAACCACACTGACCAATAATGGAAGAACAGCTTGTAAGTCTAATCCTCCTGCATATTAAAAATTAAGACTCTGAACAACCAAAAATCTATCCGGAAGCACACTGGACAGTGAGTAAAAGCAGGCAGAAACTAGACAAGAGACTTGAAGGAAGCAACTGGATGAGATCTTCATGCGGTTTGTATGGCTCTTCCCCTGACAGAATGACCTACCCAGTCCTTGTAACATGGGACAGCTAGAACAGAAGCAAAAAACCCACAGTCTTACTGATTTAAGGTGCCATAAGGTAGAGTTTGGGGCTGTATGAGGAGATAAAAATTGTGGGAGAAAATCTTCCAAAATGGGGAGCAACCAAATTATAAAATGTCTTCAAATCCTTAACTAACTCCAGAAATGCTTGTACACAGGAGAGAGACTCCAAGGAACCCAGCAAAAAGCAAAAGCTAAAAGGCAAAATGACCTGAGGAGAAACTACAGCTACAGGCCTTAAGGACAAGTAAGTTTGAAGTTTGAAACTGCCATATTAGAGGAACTTGGTACATACCTTGGGCTTTCCAGTGAAACCCCAGAAGACCACACTTCACTAAGGATTCAGCCAAAGACAAAAGACCCCCCACCTACAAAGTATAAAATCAAGTCTCCAAAAGTTCAAGGTGAACGGCCAATAATTTAACTGCCAACTCAAAACTAATATCAACACTCATCACAGAAAGAATCCAGCATCTCTACAATATACCAATCAGTATGTCCAATATACAATCAAAAATTACTGGAAAAAAAAAAAAAAAAATTACTGGACACATGGAAAAAAAGAAAATGGAAAAAAGTAAAGAGGAAGAGCAATCAAAACAAACATGCCCAGATTACTGATGCTAAAATACGCAGGGAGTTAAATGCAGCTACTACGAATATATACAAGGACAAACATCCTTGTTCAAAGATTTATGTTCAAGAATGTTATAGGGGAGAAGTCAAGAGGGCGATGTGGGAAGACACGGAGTTAGCATCTCCCCACAACTAGGGCGGCTGCCAGCCTCTGGTGGGGGACTCTGACCCACAGGAGACAGGAGGAACCCCATAATGAACCAGTAGGACATAAGGGGACAGAGGGAGGGAGGAGAAGTGGAGGCCAGACAAGATGGGCGCCCCTGAGGCTGGGGAGATCAGGAGACGCAGGTGGGAGGGAGTCTCCAGGAAGAGCGGGAGAGCAGCGGAGGGCGATTGCCCCACCCACTCGGGCACGGGGAGCCTGCTGAGCTCCCAAGCCGGTTCCCCCACCTCCAAAGCACCATCCAGGCCACATGTGTCCTGGGGGGCACAGAAAGGAGGCCGAGGGGAGTACATGAGAGGCAAGCGGGAGGGGCCCTCCGGAGGAGTGGGTGAGGAGCAGAGGGTTACTGTCACCCCGCGCACTCAGGCACGGGGAGCCTGCTGAGCTCCCAGGCCGACTACCCGCCCTCCAAAGCCCCCTCCAGGTCACATGGGTCCTTGGGGGCATAGGAAGGAAGCCGAGGGGAGAAGGGGAGAGGCACACAGGAGGGGCCCTCCAGGAGGAGCAGAGGGCCAATGCCCCGCCCACTCAGGCACAGGGAGCCTGCTGGGCTCCCAGGTGAGGTCCCCTGCCTTCTGAGACCAGGGGTGGGGGGCACGCCTGGGCCCCTTCTGTTCCTTGAGCCTAAGCCCCACCCCTCACAGCCTCCAGTGCCTTTTCCAGCCCTGTGGGTCCTGAGCATTGGCCCCGCCTACCACCCAAACCTTGCCCTTGTTTAGGCCCCTGCTCTCCACAGCCAAGGCCCTTCCACCTCTGGCTTTTTTTTTTTTTCCCCTCCTCTTTTTTACTATTGTGGTACTGATGTACCTTCTGGTTGTTGATTCATCTATATTTTTATTTTTACATTCTTTCTAATACATCTGTTAGTTTCCTAGTCTAATTTTACTTTTTACTTTGTTATTCTTTTTTTTTTTTGCCACCCCACGCGGCTTGCAGGATCTTGATTCCTTGATTCGTGAGCCAGGGGTCGGGTGGAAGCTCCTGTGGTGGGAGCTCTGAGTCCGAACCACTGGACTAACAGAGACCCTCAGGCCCCAGGGAATATTCATCGGAGTGAGGTCTCACAGAGTTCCTCATCTCAGCACCAAGACCCAGCTCTACCCAACAGCCTACAAACTCCAGTGTTGGAAGCTTCCGGCCAAACAACTAGTAAAACAGGAACATAATCCCACTAACAAAAAATTTTAAAGAAAGGGAGATGGCAAAAAAATATGTCACAGATGAAGAAGCAAGGTAAAAACCTACAAGACCAAATAAATAAAGAGGAAATAAGCAATCTACCTGAAAATAATTCAGAGTAACGATAGTAAAGATGATCCAGAATCTCAGAAATAAAATGGAAGCACAGATTGAGAAAATACAAGAAATGTTTAACAAAGATCTAGAAGAACTAGGGCTTCCCTGGTGGCGCAGTGGTTGAGAATCTGCCTGCCAATGCAGGGGACACGGGTTCGAGCCCTGGTCTGGGAAGATCCCACATGCCGCGGAGCAACTGGGCCCGTGAGTCACAATTACTGAGCCTGCGCGTTTGGAGCCTGTGCTCCGCAACAAGAGAGGCCGCGATAGTGAGAGGCCCGCGCACCGCGATGAAGAGTGGCCCCCGCTTGCCACAACTAGAGAAAGCCCTCACACAGAAACGAAGACCCAACACAGCCATAAATAAATAAATAAAAATTAAAAAAAAAAAGTAACATCTTTAAAAAAAAAAAAAAAAAAAAAAAGATCTAGAAGAACTAAAGAACAAACTAACAGAGATGAACAACACAATAACTGAAATGAAAAATACACTAGAAGGAATCAATAACAGAATAACTGAGGCAGAAGAATGAATAAGTGACCTGGAAGACAATGGTGGAAATAAATGCCAAGGAGCAGAATAAGGAAAAAAGAATGAAAAGAATTGAGGACAATCTCAGAGACCTCTGGGACAACACTAAATGCACCAACATTCGAATTATAGGGGTCCCAGAAAAAGAAGAGAAAAACAAAGGGTCTGAGAATATATTTGAAGAGATTATAGTGGAAAACTTCCCTAACATGGGAAAGGAAACAGTCAAGTCCAGGAAGCACAGAGTCCCATACAGGATAAACCCTCAGAAAAACACACCAAGACACATATTAATCAAACGAACAAAAATTAAATTCAAAGAAAAAATATTAAAAGCAGCAATGGAAAAACAAAAAATAACATACAAAGGAATTCCCATAAGGTTATCAGCTGATTTTTCAGCAGAAACTCTGCAGGCCAGAAGGGAGTGGCAGGATATACTTAGAGTGATGAAAGAGAAAAACTTACAACCAAGATTACTCTACCCAGCAAGGATCTCATTTAGATTTGATGGAGAAGTCAAAAGCTTTTCAGACTAGCAAAAGCTAAGAGAATTCAGCACCACCAAACCAGCTTTACAACAAATGCTAAAGGAACTTCTCAAAGCGGGAAACACAAGAGAAGAAAAGACCCACAAAAACAAACCCAAAACAATTAAGAAAATGGTAATAGGAACATACATATCGATAATAACCTTGAATGTAAATGGATTAAATGCCCCAACCAAAAGACACAGATTGGCTCAATGGATACAAAAACAAGACCCATATATATGCTGTCTATAAGAGACCCACTTCAGACCTAGGGACACATACAGACTGAAAGCGAAGGGATGGAAAAAGATATTCCACGCAAATGGAAATCAAAAGAAAACTGTAGTAGCAATACTCGGTATCAGATAAAATAGACTTTAAAATAAAGACTGTTACAAGAGATAAGGAGGGACACTACATAATGATCAAAGGATCAATCCAAGAAGAAGATATAACAATTATAAATATTTATGCACCCAACATAGGAGCACCTCAATACATAAGGCAAATACTAACAACCATGAAAGGAGAAATCGACAGTAACACAACAACAGTAGGGGACTTTAACAACCCACTTACAAATGGACAGATCATCCAAAATGAAAATAAATAAGGAAACACAAGCTTTAAATGACACAACAGACCAGATAGACTTAATTGATATTTATAGAACATTCCATCCAAAAGTGGCAGAATACACTTTCTTCTCAAGTGCACATGCAACATTCTCCAAGATAGATCACATCTTGGGTCACAAATCAAGCCACAGAAAATTTAAGAAAACTGAAATCGTATCAAGCATCTTTTCTGACCACAATGCTACTGGAAATCAATTATAGGAAAAAAACTGTAAAAAACACAAATACATGGAGGCTAAACAGTACACTACTACATAACCAAGAGATCACTGAAGAAATCAAAGAAGAAATAAAAAGACACATAGAAACAAATGACAACGAAAACACGATCACCCAAAACCTATGGGACACAGCAAAAGGAGTTCTAAGAGGGAAGTTTATAGCAATTCAATCTCACCTCAAGAAACAAGAAAAATCTCAAATAAACAATCTAACCCTACACTTAAAACAACTAGGGAAAGAAGAACAAAGAAAACCCAAAGTCAGTAGAAGGAAAGAAATCATAAAGATCGGAGCAGAAATAAATGAAATAGAAACGAAAAAACAATAGCAAATATCAATAAAACTAAAAGCTGGTTCTTTGAGAGGATAAACAAAATTGATAAACCCTTAGCCAGACTCATCAAGAAAAAAAGGGAGAAGACGCAAATCAATAAAATTAGAAATGAAAAAGGAGAAATCACACAACTGACACGGCAGAAATACACAGGATTATAAGAGACTACTACAAACAACTATATGTAAATAAAATGGACAACCACGAAGAAATGGACAAATTCTTGGAGAGGTACAGTTTTCCAAGACTGAACCAGGAAGAATAAGAAAATATAAACAGACCTATCACAAGTAATGAAATTGAAACCGTAATTAAAAATCTTCCAACAAACAAAAGTCCAGGACCAGATGGATTCACAGGTGGATACTATCAATCATTTAGAGAAGAGCTAACACCAATCCTTCTCAAACTCTTCCAAAAAACTGCAGATGGAGAAACACTCCCAAATTCATTCTACGAAGCCACCATCACCCTGATACCAAAACCAGAAAAAGATATCACAAAAGAAAACTACAGGCCAATATCACTGATGAACATAGATGCAAAAATCCTCAACAAAATACTAGCAAACAGAATCCAACAGCACATTAAAAGGATCATACACCATGATCAAGTGGGTTTTATCCCAGGGATGCAAGGATTCTTCAATATACACAAATCAATCAAGGTGATACACGACATTAACAAATTAAGGAATAAAAACCATATGATCATCTCAAAAGATGCAGAAAAAGCCTTTGACAAAATTCAACACCCATTTATGATCAAAACTCTCCAGAAAATGGGCATAGAGGGAACCTACTTCAACATAATAAAGGCCATATATGACAAACCCTCAGCAAGCATCATACTCAATGGTGAAAAACTGAAAGCATTTCCACTAGGATCAGGAACACGACAAGGATGTCCACTCTTGCCACTCTTATTCAACATAGTTTTGGAAGTCCAAGCCACAGCAATCAGAGAAGAAAAAGAAACAAAAGGAATACAAATAGGAAAAGAAGAAGTAAAACTATCACTATTTGCCAATGACATGATACTATACATAGAAAATCCTAAAGATGCCACCAGAAAACTATTAGAACTAATCAATGAATTTGGTAAGGCTGCAGGATACAAAATTAATGCACAGAAATCTCTGGCATTCCTATACACCAACAACGAAAAATCATAAAGAGAAATTAAGGAAACATTCCCATTTACCACTGCAACAAAAAGAATAAAATACCTAGGAATAAACCTGCCTAAGGAGGCGAAAGACTTGTACTCAGAAAACTATAAAACACTGATGAAAGAAATCAAAGATGACACAAACAGATGGAGAAACATACCATGTTCTTGGATTGGAACAATCAATACTGTGAAAATGACTATACTACCCAAAGCAATCTACAGTTTCAATGCAATCCCTATCAAACTACCAATGGCATTCTTCACAGAATTAGAACAAAAAATCTTACAAATCATATGGAAACACAAAAGACCCCAAATAGCCAAAGCAATCTTGAGAAAGAAAATGGAGTTGGAGGAATCAGGGTCCCCGACCTCAAACTATACCACAAAGCTACAATAATCTAGACAGTATGGTACTGGCACAGAAACAGAAATATAGATCAATCGTACAGGATAGAATGCCCAGAGATAAACCCACGCACATATCGGCACCTAATTTACGACAAGGGAGGCAAGAACATACAATGGAGAAAAGACAGCCTCTTCAATAAGTGGTGTTGGGAAAACTGGACAGCTACATGTAAAAGAATGAAATTAGAACACTACCTGACACCATACAGAAAAATAAACTCCAAATGGATTAAAGACTTAAATGTAAGACCAGACACTATAAAACTTTTAGAGGAAAACATAGGAAAAACACTCTGACATAAACCACAGCAACATCTATGTTTTTGACCCACCTCCTAGAGTAACAGAAATAAAAACAAAAATAAACAAATGGGGGGCTTCACTGGTTGAGAATCCGCCTGCCAATGCAGAGGACACAGGTTCGAGCCCTGGTCTGGGAAGATCCCACATGCCGCGGAGCAACTAGGCCCGTGAGCCACAACTACTGAGCCTGCGCGTCTGGAGCCTGTGCTCCACAACAAGAGAGGCCGCGATAGTGAGAGGCCCACGCACTGCGATGAAGAGTGGCCCCCGCTTGCCACAACTAGAGAAAGCCCTCGTACAGAAACGAAGACCCAACACAGCCAAAAATAAATAAACAAACAAATGTGGTGTTTAAAAAAAAAAGAAAAGAAATAAATAAACAAATGGGACTTAATTAAACTTAAAAGCTTTTGAACAGCAAAGGAAACCGTAAACAAGACAAAAAGACAACTCTCAGAATAGGAGAAAATATTTGCAAATGAAACAAACGGCAAAGGATTAATCTTCAAAATATACAAACAGCTCATGGAGCTCAATATCGAAAAAACAAACAATCCAGTTAAAAAATGGGCAAAAGACCTAAATAGACATTTCACCAAGGAAGACATACAGATGGCCAAGAGGCACATGAAAAGATGCTCAACATCACTAATTATTAGAGAAATGCAAATCAAAACTAAAATGAGGTATCACCTCACACCAGACATAATGGCCATTATCAAAAAAGCTAGAAACAATAAATGCTGGAAAGGGTGTGGTGAAAAGGGAACCCTCCTACACTGTTGGTGGGAATGTAAATTGATACAACCTCTATGGGAAAGAGTATGGAGGTTCCTTAAAAAACTAAAAATAGAACTACCATATGACCCAGCAATCCCACTAATGGGCATATACCGTGAGAAAACCATAATTCAGAAAGAGACATGCACCACAATGTTCACTGCAGCACTATTTACAATAGCCAGGGCATGGAACCAACTTAAATGTCCATCAACAAATAAATGGATAAAGAAGATGTGGCACATATATACAATGGAATATTACTCAGCCACAAAAAGAAACGAAATTGGGCTTCCCTGGTGGCACAGTGGTTGAGAATTTGCCTGCTAATGCAGGGGACACGGGTTCAAGCCCTGGTCGGGGAGGATCCCACATGCCGCGGAGCAACTAGGCCCATGAGCCACAACTACTGAGCCTGTGCATCTGGAGCCTGTGCTCCGCAACAAGAGAGGCCGCGATAGTGAGAGGCCCGTGCACCGCGATGAAGAGTGGCCCCCACTTGCCACAACTAGAGAAAGCCCTCGCACAGAAACAAAGACCCAACACAGCCAAAAATAAATTAATTAATTAATTTAAAAAAAAAAAAGAAATTGAGTTATTTGTAGTGAGGTGGATGGACCCAGAGTCTGTCATACAGAGTGAAGTAAGTCAGAAAGAGAAAAACAAATACTGTATGCTAACGCATATATATGGAATCAAAAAAAAAAAAGGTACTGATGAACCTAGTTGCAGGGCAGGAATAAAGAGGCAGACATGGAGAATGGACTTGATGACATGGGGTCGGAGGGTGAAGCTGGGGCTAAGTGAGAGTAGCATCGACATATATACACTACCGAATGTAAAATAGTTAGCTGGTGGGAAGCAACAGCATAACACAGGGAGATCGGCTCGGTGCTTTGCTATGACCTAGAGGGGTGGGATAGGGAGGATGGGAGGGAGACTCAAGAGGGAGGGGATACGGGGACATGTGTATGCATATGGCTGATTCGCTTTGTTGTTCAAAAGAAACTAACACAGTATTGTGAAGCAATTATACTCCAATAAAGATCTATTAAAAAAAAAAGAACGTTATACATTCGTGAAAGTCAAAATGAATAAACAGAAAATCTCACCAAAAAAATGAAAACTATATTTAAAAAATGGAAATTCTAGATCAATTGAAAAAATATTTTTTAAAAAATTAAAACTCACTGAATGTGATTAACAGCTTATTGGAAGTAACAGAAAAAGGAACTAGTGAACTTAAATGAACACGCATTACCCAATATGAAACATAAACAGATAAACAAAATGAACAAAAAAATGAGCAGAGCCTCAGTGACCTATGGCAGCGGTCCCCAACCTTTTTGGCACCAGGGACCGGTTTCATGGAAGACAGTGTTTCCACAGACCAGGGGCAGGGGGGGCGGGGGCAGAGTTTGTTCAGGTGGTAATGCGAGTGATGGGGGGGATGGTTCAGGCGGTAACGCGAGCAATGGGGAGCAGCAGATGAAGCTTCGCTCGCTCACCCGCCACTCACCTCCTGCTGTGCGGCCTGGTTCCTAACAGGCTGAGGACCTTTATCAGGGGTTGGAGACCCCTATACTATGGAATAATACCAAGTATCTAACATACAAGCAATCGGTGTCCCAGAGGACAAGAGAGAAAATGGGACATAATATCTGAAGAGGATAATGACTTTAAAATTCCCAGCTTGAGCTAAAAAATTGACTTACACATCCAAGCAGTTCAGCAAATCCCAAGCAAAACCACACCTAGGCAAATCCTAGTTATACTCCCAAAAACACAAAGAAAATCTTGAAAGCAACCAGAAGAACAAAAAACAAACAAAAAACAAAAACAGAGAAACAACTATTTATTACAGTTGACAGCTAACTTCTCATAAACAAAGCAGGCCACAAGTGAAGGTAACAACAGCTATAAAGTGAATAAAAAAAATCTTAAGCCAACAAAAGTCCTTCAAAAATGAGGGTGACGTAACACTTTCAGATAAACAAAAGCTGAGAGATCATCAACAATAACTACAAGAATGCCAATGAAAAGCTGAAGAGAAATGACAACAGATGGAAACAAGGATTTATAAGAAAAAATGAATAGCATCAAAAATGGTAAAAATGTGGACAAATCATTACATTTTTCCTTCCCTTCATTTCTTTAAACTGACTGTTTAATGCAGAAATTCTAATGTTGTACTGTGGGGTTTAATAAAGTATGTAGACATAAAATATAGGCAACAACAGCACAAAGGAGAATAGTAAATGGGATGAAATTGTTGCAAAGTTCTTACAGTTTATGTAAAGAAGGACAGTATTAACTCCAAATAACTGTGATAAATGAAGGATGATATTATAATTTATGGAGTGAGCACTAAAAAATTAGAAATGAAAAGGCACAGCTAAAAATTAAGCAATTAAGATGAAAATATTTGATTAATTCCAAAAAAGTAGAGGAACCTGGGGGGGGGGGAGGGAACAGCAAAACAACAGATCTAATCCCAACCATATCAATAATTATATTAAAAATAAATGACTAAAAAATTTCATTAAAAGGCCAAGGTTGTCACATTGGATAAAAAAGCAATATTCAACTATATGCTGTCTGTGAGAGACTCACTTTAAATATAAAGACACAGAGGGTTTAAAAGCAAAAGGAAAAAAACAAAATTGTTCGAACAGTAAACAAGTTGGTATGGTTATATTAGTATGAGACAAGGAAGACTTGATGTAATCAGAAATTAGTATCACCTAGTAAAAGAGCTTTAAATGTCTGAAGTAGAAACTGACAGAACTAAAGTAGGAAACAGATAAATCCACAATTGTGGTAGAAGACCCTCTCTCAGCAACAAAACTAGAAAAAGAATCAGTAAGAATATACATTTGAACAACTCTATGAGCTACCTTTCTAGAACATGCATGCAGAATTCTTTCAAGGGCATATTCACTAAAACAGATCATATATTTTGCCATAAATTATGCCTTAATTAATTTCAAAGACTGAAAATTTACAAGTTTGTTCTCTGACCATAATGGAATTAAATTAGATGTCAGTACGATATTTAGGGAAATCCTCAAATGTTTAGGAATTAAATACTATACTTTCAAATAACCCAAGGGTCAAAGAAAAAAAAAAATCATAGGAAAGATAGGGTACCATATTTGATGGTACATATTTAGAGGGAAATTTAGACCTTCAAATGTTTATGTCGGAGAAGAAAAGTATAAAATCAATTCTGTTTCAACCTTGAAAACAAAAACCCAAATAAGTAAAAGGAAAAAATTAAGAACAGAAATCAGTAAAATAAAAAATAACTACAAAGGAAATTAACAAAGCTAAAAATTTAGCACTTTGAAAAGATTAATAAAATTGATGAAATCCCATCAAGAAAAGAGAAATTATAAATTATCCATCACAAGAATGAAGATGGGAACCTCACTAAAGATCCTATAGACATCAAAAACATAATAAAGAAATATTTTGAACAACTTTTTGTCAAAAAGTTCAAGAACTTGTTTGAAATAGTCAAATTCCTTGAAAAACACAACTGAAAATAAGAAATAGTACATTTGAATAGCCTTATTTCTATTAAAAGAAAATGAACTAACACTCAAAAGCCTTCCCATAAGAAAAGTTCCACAGGCCCTGATGGCTTCATTGGTCAATTCTATCAAACCTTTAAGCACAATACCATTTTTCACAACCTCTTTCAGAAGACAGAGTAGGAGGAAACTCTTCCAACTCATGTTATGAGTCTATTAAACCCTGATACAAAAAAACAGACAAGAATATTACAGGAATTATAAACCACTACCTTTCATGAATATAGGCACAAGAACTCACGTGTGAATGTACACATACAAACAGGCACACACAAACGCATACATACACACACATATATGCAAATTAAATCCAACAATAAATTAAAAGGAAAATACATCATGAATAAGTAGTGTTTGCTCTAAGAATGCAAGGTTAATTTAATATCCAAAAATCAATCTATAAAATTCACAATAGCATAAAGTCTGCATTATTAACTCAATGTCAACACCCATTCATAATAAAAATTCTCAGCAAGCTATGAATAAAACGGAATTTAATCTGACAAAACTGCCTATTAAAAAAAACCTACAGAAAACATATTTAATAATAAAATACTGAAAACATTCCCCTTAAGGCTGGAAACAAAGCAAGAATGTCCATCTTCACCACTTCTATTCCTCATTCTTCTGGAAGTACTAGCCAGTTCATAAAGTCAAGAGGGTAAAAACACAAAGGTTGTATAGGAAGAAGCTAATCTCTCTATTCACTGATGATGTAACTGTGTACAAGGAAAATTCTAAGAAATCTATAAAATAGACTAAGTGCAAGGTCACAGGAAGTATAAAAATCAACTGTACTTCTGTATATAAGCAGCAAACAACTTTAAATAAAATTGAAACTTTCATTAACAGCAGCATCAAAATAACATATAATACTTATGAATAAGTTTGAACCAAGAAAGTGCTGGATCTCTATAATGAAAGCTACAAAATACTGCTGAACCAAAGAAAACCTAAATACATGGTGAGAGACAGCGTTCACGGACTGGAAAACTCAATGTTATTAAGATAATTCTCTCCCAAATTGATCTATAGGTTTAACTCAATCCCAACTAAAATCACACCAAATAATTTTTTCAAGAAATTGATACCTTGTTCTAAAATCTATGTAGAAATGCAAAGGACCTGGAATAGACAAACCAATTTTGAAAAAGAACAAAGTTGAAGGATTTATATATTACCTGATTTCAAGACTTACTATAAAAAACTGTAATAATCAGGATGGTGTAGTAATGGAATAGGAAAAATAAATAGATCATTGGAACAAAATAGACATGTGTATATGGCCAACTGATTTTTCACAAAGGCACCAAGACAACTTTACAACAAATGGTGCTAGAACAACTAAATATCAGTACAGAAAAAAGTGAACCTCAAGCCTCACCTCACACACCAACATGATTTCAGGATGAATCACAGATTTAAACACAAAGCTAAAACTATAAAGCTTCTAGAAAAAGACATAGGAGAGTATCTTTGTGCTCCTGAGGTAGGCAAAGCTTCTTAGGAACCAAAAAACACTAAACATTAAAAAAAAAACCACTTTGGTAAATTAGCAAAATTTAAAACTTCTGCTTATCAGAAGACAAGCCACAGACTAAGAGAAACATTTATAATACGTATACTGACAGAAGACTTGCAGTCAGGATACATCAAGATTGCCTACAAATCAAAAACAAAAAGACAGCCCAATCTCTAAAAATGTGCAAAAGAAATGAACACTCACGCCACAAAATTATACAAAACAAGCTCATGAAAAGGTGATCAACGTTAGTCCTCAGGAAATGTAAATTAAAACCATAATGAGATAGCATTTCACACCTACTTGAGTCGTTAAAATTAAGAAGACTGACAATACTAAACGTTGGCAGGTATGTGGAGCAACCAGAACTCTCACATGCTGCTAAGTGAATGTAAAATGGTACAACCACTCTGGAAAGTTGTTGGGCAGTCTTATCAAGTTAAACATATACTTGCCATATCAGCCAGCAATTCCACTCCTGGATACGTACCCAAAAGAATGACAACTGATGTCCATACACAATTTTACACAAAAGTTCATAGTAGCTTCATTCATAATACCCCAAAACGTTTTGAAAACTACCCAGATGTCTATCAACAGGACAATGTGGTATATTCACATAATTCACATAATGAAACATTACTCAGTATTTTTTAAATGAATTAACAGCACGTACATCAACATGGCTGAATCTCAAAAATATTGTTAAGCAAAACCCAGATAAAAATGAGTACATAGGGGGCTTCCCTGGTGGCGCAGTGGTTGGGAGTCTGCCTGCCAATGCAGGGGACACGGGTTCCAGCCCTGGTCTGGGAGGATCCCACATGCCGCGGAGCGACTGAGCCCGTGAGCCACAATTGCTGAGCCTGCGCGTCTGGAGCCTGTGCTCCGCAACAAGAGAGGCCGCGACGGTGAGAGGCCCGCGCACCGCGATGAAGAGTGGCCCCCGCTTGCCGCAACTGGAGGGGGCCCTCGCGCAGAAACGAAGACCCAACACAGCCATAAATAAATAAATAAATAAATAAATAAAATTAAAAAAAAAAAAAAAAAAAGCTTTAAAAAAAAAAAAAAAAAAAAAAAAAAAAATGAGTACATAGGGACTTCCCTGGTGGCGCAGTAGTTAAGAATCCACCTGCCAATGCAGGGGACACGGGTTCAATCCCTGGTCCAGGAAGATCCCACATGCCGCAGAGCAACTAAGCCTGTGCGCCACAGCTACTGAGCCTGCGTTCTAGAGCCCGCGAACCACAACTACTGAGCCCACGTGCCACAACTACTGAAGCCCACACGCCTAGAGCCCATGCTCCGCAACAAGAGAAGCCACCACAATGAGAAGCCCGCGTACCACAACAAAGAGTAGCTCCTGCTCACTGCAACTAGAGAAAGCCCGTGCGCAGCAACAAAGACCCAATGCAGCCATAAATAAATAAAAAAATAAATAATTTTTTTTAAAAGTGAGTACATATATAAATAATAAAACTTCAAAAACAGGCAAAAGTGTTCTATGGTGATAGGAATCACAAATGTAGTTGTTACAGTGCAGGGGTGGTGGTGATTATGAGGGGATACAAGGGAACTTCTGGAGTAAGGAAAATGTTCTACATCTAGATTGGAGTTTTGGTTACACAGGTCTATATATACGTCCAACTCTTTTTTTTAACCACAGATCTGTGGTTTCACTGTATATAAATTTTACTTCAATAAAAACAAAAAGCACCTCACCACTCACAGACAAATCTTGTCTCATTATTCACAACCACAACCATATCATAAACTACCGTTCAAGACAAGGTTCAGGATCAGTGAGGTTTTATTTAGCACAAAGATTAAACATGGGCTCTCACCGTGCAAATCCTTGTGGCAGTTCTCCAAGGCCGTAGAGTGGATAAAGGTATGGGCTTTTGCCATATCTTGCCAAAGATTCACTGTAAAGTTTAATCCTATTAATGGTTTCACAACATGGTTGATCTAAATAGCTAGACAAAAGGAAATGACCATTAGAAAAGGGCTTTGGTTTGCATTCTTATATTCAATTTAAAATCTTTTTCTGAATGGATTTTAATTCAACATCTCCATATTTTACTTAAAAGGTTCTAACTCTAATTTGCAGTTAGAACTTCTTCTTTGGTAGTATAATAGAGCTATATATTTGTTTTGTTAGAATTTCCACTCTGCAGAATTGGGAAATTCAGTGAAGAATTCCAAGAAAAATATAAATCTAAAAACCAAAAAACTTACTCATCAGTTCTGTAAAGTGCCAGGGCATGACCAGTAAAATCTATAACATCTTGGCCCAGGTCAAATTTCTTATACACCTCTCGCATTGCCGTCTTCTTAGGATCAATGCCCTCAAAAGTTCTAGGATCATTCTCATCAAAGTTGGCAACATACACCAGGAATTTTCTGAATCGACGTTTTTCAAACAGCCCCATTAGGCCTAAAAAAGAATTTTTCAAAAAGCACACACTCACAATAGGACACTGAGGAAAAGAAAATGTGAAAATAAAGTTTAAATATCTTATGTTATCTGAGGCTCTTCTAAGGCAATGTGCAATTTAAAATATGGGAGTTTGGACATTGCTTTAAAATAAACTGACAGGGCTTCCCTGGTGGCGCAGTGGTTGGGAGTCTGCCTGCTAATGCAGGGGACGCGGGTTCGAGCCCTGGTGTGGGAAGATCCCACATGCCGCAGAGCGGCTGGGCCCGTGAGCCACAATTACTGAGCCTGCGCGTCTGGAGCTGTGCTCCGCAACAGGAGGGGCCGCGATGGTGAGAGGCCCGCGCACCGTGATGAGGAGTGGCCCCCGCTTGCCACAACTAGAGAAGGCCCTAGCACAGAAACGAAGACCCAACATAGCAATCAATCAATCAATCAATTAATCAATAAAAAAAATAAATCTTTAAAAAAAAAAAAAAAACTTTAAAATAAACTGACAGTTTCATAACACTTTAAAATAAACTGTCATAATTACAATAGATCAGCTATTAAGCCTTCAATTTTACACTACAATTACAAGTAATTATAACCAGTAATTAATTAAATGTAACATGTATAATTATACCTCTTATTAGGTACAAGATAAATAAGACTTTGAAAAACTATTATTCATGAAGGCATCTATCTGTTTTTTTGACAACTCTGATCTATACTCCAGCAACTGCCTAAAATTCTCAATGCACTTCATTTTTTTTTTCTGTATGCTAAGATACACTCTGGCATTTAATGGAAAAGCAGCTTAGATATCAAGAACAATTTGACCTCAAAGTAATTTAGATGCTGGTTATGCTGCCAGTCACTTTCATGAAGTCCTAGATGAGCAGTTCACTGCTTTTTACACTAAAAAGTAGATCAGGAGAAAGCTATGAACTACCACCTAAGAAACCCTCAGTTCTTCCTACGAGTCAGGATCCCTGCTACTGTAGATAGCTGGTAGAAAGACAAAGTCAAAGGAAAAGAAAATTTTCTGGTTCCATCTCCTTCTTCCCCTTTCTTAAACCATACAGCTACTTTAAAAACAACTGTAGCTTTAAAAATAAACGCTTAACCATTTCTTTTATATCTGTTGACAGTTGAATATTTTGATATTTTAAACATTATTTCCCCCAAGACTATAGCTGAAATCAACAAAACTGAAAATTAAAATGATCATGAGGCTATTCATGACAGCTGACTACATTTAACTTTTTAAATTAATATTTACAACCTAGCTTTAAAACAATGGACAGACTGCACACAGTAAAAGCATAAGGCTAAAAAGAAATATTCTATTACCACACAGCCCCCTACTTAAGACACAAGTGTAGTTGCAGGGGAAGGTGTAAAACAGCCAAAGGAAACACGAGTCACCACTGCAAAGCACTTACAACTTGGGGGTCACTCTGGTGGACACTGCCTGTTGGAACCTAAAGCTCTTACCAACAGTTTATTGTTGAGTTATCGCATAACTTCTCTTAAAATAAAAATGAAAATCTACTGTGTATTCTTAAATTCCCCACTCTTTCCCTCTTTTCATCTCCCTCCCTCCTCCAAGCCTTGAGCCTGACAGGGACACTCTCCCAGCACAGTGGACTCCTGTCTCCCAGCACAGAGGAGATGCTCTAAGCTGCTCCTCCATCCCTTTATGTCGGAACCAGATACCAGTGCAATTACCAACATGTGAGAGACCCGGTGCTCATTCTGAAAAAGTCCTAATTTAACGAATTCAAATATTATTTCCTACCATGTAATTCTTATAACAGCTACTTCTATATGACGATGCCTTCCCTGGTCACCCTATTTAAAACAGTAGCCCCACCCTCACTCCCTCCTTTCATCTCCATATCCATCTGATATGCTTTTATATCAGATTATATCACCATCTGAAATGCTTCTCCTTATTTATCTATAGTCAGTCTCCCACTAATGGAAGCTCCAATAGGGACAGCATTTTTGTTTACTTTTTTCCTTCTGTTGCACCCTCCCTACCCCCAAACCTAGAAGGGTACCTGGCATATAGCAAGTGTTCAATAAATATTCAATCCATATAATTAACATCTGATGGGACTGAATATAAAAGAAGTTGACTTGTTCATATACTGGACATACAATATATAAAGAAAATACTCAAATTATATGATAAAAGGACTAGAAAAAATCTTTTTCACAGTTAGTCCACTGAGTTGTACCTTCACTCATTTCAAATGGTTTTACTTTTCCTTCATTCACTTGCACACTGAGGTTTATTTACCAAAAAAGACACTTATGTCAAGACTTTTAAAACAGAATAAAGCTACAATATCCAGAGCAGTTTCAATAAGAGAACAGAAAAAAGCGTTCCAATTAACTAACAAGTATAAGATTTGACAAGTGAATAAAAAAATAAAAAATAGAAAAATCAGAGTAGAATTAACGTCACAAGAAAAGCACTAAAACATGGCACACGACATGTCATTCCGACAGTGGACCTAAACAGCCCCACCCCAGTTCACAGCTGGGCTTTGCAGCAGGCACACCAACTCCTGACGGCCACAAGCCCTGAGATGTCAAAGGTGCTCCTGACAAACAGATGCCTCACAGCGGTAAGAGTGAGAACAAACAAGCAAGCTAAAGATTCAACAGAGGATACAAGATTTTGCTGGGCACGTTTCAAAGCTATTCATGAAAATGTCTCAAACTTTTCTGAACATAGTATCTGTGTTCAACATTACTCTAGAAGCCAAATATATTTCTCATTTATTTGACTAAAATAACATTTGACCAATGAACAAATATTTATTGGAACCTTGAGGTTTTAGCTGGCATCATGACCTACCACAAGAACCAACAGTATATACAGCTCCTAAAAAAGCCAATGTAAACTTAGGCTACATTAGTAGAAATATATTGTCCTAGGAAAGTAAAAGTCCCAAGGACACTGAGTGGGCAGACAACACTTGGAGTATCAGGTCTGGTCTGGCTCTAATTCTATTATATATAAGATAATCTTGGCAAATCAGAGAATTTCCAAAGAAAAGTGGCCAAGAGACCTAGGCGGCATATTATATGAGAAACCACCACAGAAACTGTAAATATGTAGCACAGAGAAAAAAGGAATTCCAGTGTACGTGACAGTTGTTAAAATATCTGAGAAGCTACATTTATATACTAGATAGTTCAGCGGTTAAGAGTGTGGGGTTCTTGAGTCTGACAAATCTGGCTTCAAACTAGTTTTACTAGTCATGAACTATGCTACTTTGGGCTCTTTCACACCTGTATACCTCGGTGTTCCCATCTGTCAATATAGATAATAGCACCACGTCTCAGAGTGTTGTAGTGAAGGACTATATAAAATAAACTTAGACTATACACATAAAATAATTAGTACATAAATGCCTGCACATAATGTTCAAAAATGTTAGCTATTATTAAAAGCATAAAATAATTTGTTTTTATTTATCTTTCTCTTGAACTTCCCACCCTCTACACTTTTCCTACCCCATTCATTCATTCTGCCTAGAAATGTCTTCCCTGCCACTCCAACTTCAAAATCCTATCCATTAATATAAAAACAGTTGCTGATAAGGTAGCGATTGGTAAAACTTCATGAAACTGTACACTAAAATAGGTAAATCCTAGTGTATGTAAATTAAACCTCAATAAATCTAACCTTAAAAATACATACATTAATATATTTGCTTATTTTTGCAAAAAGAAACATAAGGAGGGTAAATCAGAAATCAGTAAAAATGACCACCTATCAGAGTGGAAAGAATGGAGTGGCAAAGATAAGACTCTAAATATATCTTTTAATATAATTTTGACTTTCAAGTCATATAAATGTTTTACATATTTGAAAATATTAAATCAAAAACAGAAACATATAACTGTTAAGGTAAGTCCTTCAATTTTTATTAAATGAAGGAAGTGGTTGAAGCTATTAATGTAGATAAGAGCTCAAAGAGAGGATAAAACTTTTAAACTAAAAAACCCAAACTTTGTTTAAAAGAGTTCTACTCAAACTGTTGAACTCGTATTTCTATGAAAACACTTTATTTAAATTAGATGCAGTGTCACTGAAAAGACTTTAAATGATTTCTAACCCATGATCACACCAAGAACTCCCCTCCATTCAATCAGAAGCCATTCCTTCCCTTACCCAACTGTCACTCCCAACCTGGCCGCAATTCTTAGTGCTATTTTTTACTTTCTAGCTTTAGTGTCTTTCAACGTTTTATGCCCAATATTTTCTCCCCTAATAGCAAGAAGTAAATAAATGGAGTTAGAAAAACTGCCAAAATAACTTAAACTAGGTTTTTAGGTGAGAAATTTTTTTTTTTTTTTGGTCTGCGTTGGGTCTTCACTGCTGCGCACGGGCTTTCTCTAGTTTCAGCGAGCGGGGGCTACTCTTTGTTGCGGTGAGCAGGCTTCTCCTTGCGGTGGCTTCTCTTGTTGTGGAGCATGGGCTCTAGGCATGCGGGCTTCAGTAGTTGAGGCTCATGGGCTCTAGAGCTCAGGCTCAGTAGCTGTGGTGCATGGGCTTAGTTGTTCCGCAGCATGTGGGATCTTCCAGGACCAGGGCTCGAACCCGTGTCCCCTGCATTGGCAGGCGGATTCTTAACCGCTGCGCCACCAGGGACGACCCCTAGGTGAGAAATCTTTTCCAATCTTAATGCCAAAATAATTACTGGAGAATTTACTGGCACTCTTCCTGTTCTCCCAATGCAAACCTTTCCCTCCTCTGAACTCCTACAGCACCTACAAAACTTATCTACCCTTTAGTTATACAAATTTATCCTTCCTTAAACTGCTCTGCATGGCAACAAAAACACCTTAAAGGATGGAAGGTCTTTTCTCGGGGTGTTTGCTATTTAAAAGGCTCAGGATAAAAAATGTTAAGCAGAAATCTTTGATGAGCCAGTAGAGGAAATAATTTGGGGCAGAAAATAAAATCACTCCCTATTCACTGGGAATTCCTAGAAACAGAGATGCTGGAGAATGACACCAGCACCACTTAGAGGATGAGTTCCACCAGAACACCATGTTGGATAGAGTAGCAAAGGAGGTCAGCGTA
This sequence comes from Balaenoptera acutorostrata, assembly GCF_949987535.1. Lineage (NCBI taxonomy): Eukaryota > Metazoa > Chordata > Mammalia > Artiodactyla > Balaenopteridae > Balaenoptera > Balaenoptera acutorostrata. The sequence continues at coordinate 26,101,782 of NC_080066.1, read as the reverse complement.
GATGGGTGATGAAGTACACGGGCTGTGCAGCAATCCCACCAGGGTTTCAATGCCATCCTGCTACTCATTACCTATGTGATTTTGGGCCTGAGTTTCCTCATCTATAAAATGGAAACCCTACCTCACAAAGGGCTTCACAAGTCAAGTAAGAAAGCAAATGTGAAGTGTCTCCCACAGAGCCTAGCACACAGGAAACAATCCAAGAGACAGTGACTCTCACGAATTATTAATCTGAAAAGAGTATACTACACCTATGAAGGCTCAGCTTCACCAGCAACAGGCTCCATGAGATAAAACCTCTCCAGGCTTCAGAAGGGCAGGAATTTCTGAACATCTTGTTTACTGAAGTACTCTCAACTGCCTAGAACAGTGTCTAGCACATAACATACTCCCAATAAATCTTTGTTGACTGGATGAGTGGGTGGATGACTAATTCAGGGGACCTTAAATTTTATCTCTAAGATCCCTTTACGTTATAAAATCCTAATATTCTGAGAAAATAAAATAGAATTACTTACTAGATGCCAGGGCTTCTGCTTCAGTGGAAGGAACCTTGTAGATTTTTCCTCCCTTATAAACAAAGCTCCCTTCAGTCACTTTGAAATCCAGATAGCGAGTGACCTCTGTAAAAAGCAGCATCTTAACCAGCTGACCTGTAAGAGTCACATAATTCAAACTGTTACTTAAATCTTACTACTTTCAAAAATCAGCAGAAATAAAAGTACATTTACTAATACTAATGGCTTTCCAATTTTTTCTTAACACCATCCAGTAACTCCTAGAAAAGTCTCCAAAGCCATATTTTAAATAGGACAATCAGAATGCAGACCTATTGCTTAGCATATTTAGACTTTTTTTAAATGTTACAACTTCAAGGTTAATAACTTCAACATGCTTTTGTAAAAGTTATACAATAATTATTAGAAGTATGAGGTTTAGAATTATAGTACTACTGCAAATGGGTTTGGGTTTCTTTAAAGTTCCTACTGTATTTTAAAGAGAGACAACTCATAGGCAAAATTCTCCAGGAATTTGTGCTTTTCAGTTCCTAACTCAATTTATATTTATTAAAATGAATACTAGTTTGGGGTCAAGAAAAAGCTAGGAAAACCAAAGAAATTTTGGTATACTAGAAATAGTAAACTTCTTTGAGAAACCAAACAAAATTATTTTAAAGCTCATTCGAAAGGATAAACATACAAGGACAATCAAAAATAATTCTTTTTGAGAACAAGAAATAGAGTAATGAGGAGACCTGTATGCAGCCAAATGTTTCAGTATACTGTATATTAACTAGTCCATAAATCAGTGAAAAATAGAGACCCATGTAAAAGAATTTAATGTATGATGAAAGTTTTCTAATCAAAGTGGAAAAGATAAATGATGTTGAGGAACAACTGATTAGCCATTTTGAAAAAATAAATTTCTATCTCTACTTCTCAAACAACAGGGTAATAAAATAGATAAATTTATTCATGTTAAGATAGATGAACCTTGGGAGATTGGGATTGACATAAACACATTACTATATATAAAATAGATAACTAATAAGGACCTACTCTATAGCACAGGGAACTCTACTCAATACTCTGTAATGGCCTATATGGGAAAAGAATCTAAAAAAGTGATATATGTGTATGTACAACTAATTCACTTTGCTGTACACCTGAAACTAACACAACATTGTAAATCAACTATACTTCAAAGAAAAATTTTTTTTAATAAAATAAAATTGTTACATATTTTCATAGTTCTATGAAGGAATAAGATAGATGCTCTGACCAAAAAAAAAACAAAACAAAATAGATGAACTTATTTATACAGTGAAAACATGAAACCATAATACCATTAAAAGCAGATATTAGTATTTTTATAAACTTGAGGTAGAGAGAAAAATTTTAAACATAGCCTTCCAAATCAAAACCAATAAAAGAAAGCTCAACCAACGACTGTGTGAAAAGATAAAAGCTTTTGTACAGAAAAAAAACCCCACAAGAGTTATATATAATGCCAATCACAAACTGGAAAAGATACTTTCAACATACTTCAAAAGGGCATTTAGGGGCTTCCCTGGTGGCGCAGTGGTTGAGAATCTGCCTGCCAATGCAGGGAACACGAGTTCGAGCCCTGGTCTGGGAAGATCCCACATGCCACGGAGCAACTAGGCCCGTGAGCCACAATTACTGAGCCTGCATGTCTGGAGCCTGTGCTCCACAACAAGAGAGGCCGCGATAATGAGAGGCCCGCGCGCCGTGATGAAGAGTGGCCCCCACTTGCCGCAACTGGAGAAAGCCCTCGCACAGAAACGAAGACCCAACACAGCCATAAATAAATAAATAAATAAATAAGGGCATTTAACAGCTGTTATAATAAGCTCTTTTACATCAGTAAGGAAAAACACAAAAACGTCCACAGAAAAATGTGCAAAGCAAAAGACTGGCCAGTTCATTAAGGAACATGAAAGCCAGTAACACTAGAGATCATTTCACCCTCTAGTAAGTAGACATATTTTAAAAATCCACTATTTTGCCTTCTAGTATGACAAAATCACAAAAACTAAAATGAATAATATCTGGGAGTGGTAAAGGTACTGGGAAAGGGGCAGCCTCAGTCTACTGGTGAAAGTAAAATCTGGCAATATAAAGGAAAAAGCCTTAAAAAATTACTGCCTTTAGGGACTTCCCTGGTGGTGCAGTGGATAAGACTCTGCGCTCCCAAGGCAGGGGGCCCGGGTTCGATCCCTGGTCAGGGAACTAGATCCCACATGCATGCCGCAACTAAGAGTTCGCATGCCACAACTAAGGAGCCCATGAACTGAAACTAAGGAGCCCACCTGCCACAACTAATACCCGGCACAAGCAAATAAATAAATAAATATTTTTTTAAAAAAGAAAGAAAGAAAATTACTGCCTTTATCCCCATACTACACTTCCAGGAGTATACAATGAGATTTATCATCCCATCCAGCCCCTGGTTCCATCCCTCCCTCTCTCTTTTAAATGTTCACAGTATACTGACTGAAAAACATGTTATCTGGGAAGAGGTGGGGGGGAAACTGGCAGGTGATACACCAGAATATTAACCATGATTCTAAACAATAAGATTCTGGTTATGAAAATTTTATTTCCTTTCTGCTTATCTGTGTTTTCTAATTTTAATTAAATAATTTTATTATTTATATAATAAAAATTTTGTGTTTACAATTAACCTCAAGATAATTCAGTTATTTAACTTCAAATTTCAGAGAAAATTCCAATAGGATCTTTCCATTGAACATATTCCCAAATTATAGAACATAAATTCAAAAAGGGGGAAAGGGTGGTACATACTTTATTTCATGGGACATAAATAGACTTATACTTACAATTTAGTTTTTCAACGTCATCTCAGAAAAAGATGCTGAAAATCACAGCAATTTAAAGATACTCCTCTAATTAAAAATATGAGAAAAAGAGTATATTTTAAATTTCTAGTCTGTGTTAAGGATTAGTTTATTAGTTTGCCTAGGGAAAAAAAAGTTTCAAAAAATTCAACAGCTAAAATTATAATGTTCTAAAATAATATACCCATTAAACCAGGAACTAAGAAAATACCGTGATGCGTTTTAAAAACAAAAATCTAATGAACATCCATTACTTATTCTATGCCAAGACCTTTGAAAGGGTTATTTAACAACTCCCTCAGTCCTCAGAACCACCCTATCATATTACTATTATTATCATCTCCATTTTACAGATAAGGAAATGAAGCTCAGACAGGTTTTGTAGGTGGTCTGGGGTCGCCCAGGTAAAGACATTTTGTGAAGTTTTCTCACCGTATCTCATCTTTTTCTGACATTAAAGAGCCTGCAATGGACTGTTAAGGCAGTGCTTCTCAAACGTCATTCTGCTTAGGAATTGCCCAGGGATCTTATTAAAATACAAATTTTGCTTGCATAGGTGTAGGTAGCGCCCGAGATTCTGCATTTCCAACCAGCTCCCAAGTGTCCCTTAGTCCATGGACTGAACTTTGCAAAGTCTTAAGGCATTACTTCCCTCCGTTTCCTCCTCTTCCACCTCCTTCTCTCTGCCTTGGCCTTATTTCCTTTTCTACTCACTGCCTTCATATACCTTTAAAAAATTTCCTAACAGAAATGACCCACAAGTATGAACCAGTAACATTAGTGATTCTCAAAAGGATGTACAGAAATAAATCCACTCAGCTGTCTTAAAGTTTCATGTATATTGAACAGTGTCAGATGATTCAGACTTCACTGAGCTCTTTGGTGTTACCTAGGGACTTCACATTATTTTTAAAGCACACAAAAGACCCCCTCCCCCGCAAAAAGAAAAGAAAAAGCCCACTAGAGCATATTGAATCCAGTTTCTTCTTACTCTTTGTGCTCCGTGAGGCAAAGTGAATCATCAGATGATCTCCAAGTACCCCCAGTGCCTGAGCCCTCTGTTCTGTGATATGAGCCCTGCTGAAAGCCATGGTCGCCGACCAGGAGGGTGGATCCACTCTACCACTGCAGTGTTCCTTGGGGCCACCTAAGGCCATATTTATGACTTCACAGCTGCCATTTCTGCCGCATTACAGTGAGATGTGTCCATGTTTCTACTGATGAATGAACCTCAAGAAGATCTTCTGATTGGCATACATTTGAGAGCAGCCACAAAGACGTTATTAGTATTTATTTACCAAAAGTTAAGATTTGAGATTGGAATTCTGCGCACACCAAAATTATTGCCTTTGTAGGAATTTTTCTTTTAATATAACTTGATTATGATAATTATTTGAAAAAAGTCACACTTTTTATACTACTGCAATGCCATTAACACATCATGCAATCATTTGTTTTCAGTTCCCTTTTATTCTTTGTCAGGTGCCCCAGTTGTTTCATGGGAGCTGATGAACAGAAGACACTGTCCTGGGAAATGTCTCTTCCACCCAGTTCCATGTACAGTGAGGAAAGTGTGCACAGTGTGTGGATCGGTTCCTTAACTGAGTTAAGGGACCTACCTGGAATATGAGCATTTATGTCTCTCACTGTTCACTCACTCACATTTACTTGCTTACCGCCCCCCATCCCCCGCCCACCCACCTGCCTGTCCTTTTCTCTCTATCTAGCCTAGCACGTTACAGGCCAGTTTGCAAACTCATTTCCTACTGAGGCCAGGCAGGTAATAGAAATGAGCAAGGTGGACCTGGCTTAAGGGAAGGTAGGAAGTGGTGGAAGCTGAGGGGAACTTGAGAGCTCAGGAGGCCTTATCTAAGGGAGGCAGCTGCCAGTGAGTCCTATCTTCCAGCATTTAAAGGGGACCTAAGTTGTTAAGAGAGTGGATCCTAAGAGATCTCATCACAAGAAAAAAAACCATTTTTTTCTTTTTCTTTTTTGTATCTATACGAGATGATGGATTTTCACTAAACTTACTATGGTAATCTTCACAATATATGTACGTCAAATAATTATGCTGTATACCTTAAACTTATAAAGTGCTGTATGTCAATTATATCTCAATAAAATGGGAGGAAAAAAGAAAAAAATGAGAAAAAAATAATATGAAAAAATAACTGTGAAAGCTTACAAACTAGAAAAAAACATTAATATGGCTGTTTCTGAAGGCCCAGTTACCTAAGACTGTCACCAAAGTATCAAGAGGAAAGTCTGTTACAAATGCTTACAATTCTGATATGTATTATGCCACAGCATAATTTTGTTTCTCCAAAACCAATTACTAAGAAGTCACCCTCTCTTCCCTCCATTCTTAACTTACCGACTCTAGATGCCTCTAATGGGCCCTATTACTCACCATACCGTTGCCATTCAACGGAATCCACTTCCACATACCTGGAATAACACTCTCTGTCAACAGTTACTTTCTACTTTCAAATGGGATTCAACGTACTATCATAAATTTAAGTTGGAATTCTTTACCATTCGCCATAAGGAACTTGGGAATTAAGTCAACATTCCAGTCTCTTCCTCTCCCCATTGATGCTGGTGGTGCTCCAGGTATTTTAAATCTTTTGTATAACTAAAACCAAAACAAAAAACACCCATAATGTAACAAAATTTAACTTTCATTGCACAACTATTTTTTGATGAAGTGATTTTGGTGTAACTAAATACCACCAACATGAGGTAAAGTACAAGTGCATTTCATTTTTAATCAGAACATTTAGCACTATTCCAATACATATGTAAATTAAATATATTACTCAACTCATGAATGCCAAAATAAATATTGCAGAGGTGGTATGTGTTTGCTTTTAACTAGCAGGAATACAAAACAAACTATTTGTTATGTACTAGTTTTGCAGATACATCCCTTACTATTTGTAGAAATCATTCAAACTCATTCTCTATTGAATAAAAAGCTAACAAAGGCTTAATTTTGCTTCTGTGGTTACGTAGGGAGTTAAAAATAAATTTTGGATTATTCAAATCAGAAAAGACAATTAAAATTAGTTCCAGTTAATTTATAATTTACATGAGTTTGAGGCTCTAAAAGCAGCTTGCAGCTTAAAATTTAATATTCATTCAAACTCATGAGTTCCATTGCTAAGGTGGAACAGAACAAGCAAAGGTGGTATATATTCACTCAATAAAAATCCCCAAGTTCTTGAGTACATTAAAAAAGACAGAGTACACAACCCAGTCAAAAAATGGGCAAAAGGTCTAAACAGACATTTCTACAAAGAAGACATATATATGGCCAAAAAACACATGAAAAAATGCTCAACATCACTAATTATTAGAGAAATGCAAATCACCTCACACCAGTAAGAATGGCCATCATCAAAAAGTCTACAAACAATAAATGCTGGAGAGGGTGTGGAGAAAAGGGAACCCTCCTACACTGTTGGTGGGAATGTAAACTGGTGTAGCCACTATGGAGAACAGTATGGAGCTTCCTTAAAAATCTAAAAAGAGAGCTACCATATAATCCAGCAATCCCACTCCTGGGCATATATGTGAAGAAAACCATAATTCAAAAAGATACATGCACCCCAATGTTCACTGCAGCACTATTTACAATAACCAAGACATGGAAGCAACCTAAATGTCCATCACCAGGGGAATGGATAAAGAAGATATGGTACATATATACAATGGAATATTACGCAGCCGTAAAACAGAATGAAGTAATGCCATTTGCAGCAACATGGGTGGACCTAGAGATTATCATACTAAGTGAAGTAAGTCAGTAGAGGAAGACAAATACCATATGATATCACTTACATGTGGAATCTAAAGAAAAAATGATACAAATGAACTTATTCACAACACAGAAACAGACTCACAGATTTCGAAAACAAACTTATGGTTAACAATGGAGAAACATGCAGGGGAGGGATAAACTAGGAGTTTGTGATTAACATACACACACCATTATATATAAAATAGATAATCAACAAGGACCTACTATATAGCACAGGGAACTCTACTCAGTATTCTATAATAAGCTATATGGGAAAGGAATCTGAAAAATAACTAAATCACTTAGCTATACACCTGAAACTAACACATTATAAATCAACTATACTCCAATATAAAATAAAAATTAAATTAAAAAAAAAAAAGAGGACAGCTTGCTCATCTTACTTAACACTAGGCTAATCAATACACTAGGTGAAGAAAGAATGACGCCAGTGCATCGCTCCACAGATGATTTACGATGGAGAGGTCAGTGGTCACCACCTCAACCAGGTCAAATTGAGCATCATGAACAGTGATGCTGATGCAGGCACTGTGCCTCCTGATGGGATGCAGTATGAAGCGCCCAACAATACCTTCTTATAAACTGGCCTAGACTTCCCAAAAGAAAAGAGGTGGCGAGACTTTTGTAGATTAAGAGAATAAAGGGAAACAACACAAAAGGCAATGCTTAAACTAGTTTAAAAAAAAAGAAAACAAACCACGCCTACACAGCAATATACAACATTCTTGGGATCACTGGGGAATCTGAATATAGTCTGGATATTATGGTTAATTTTCTTAAGTGTGATAATGGTATTATGATTATGTTGGAGAATGTTGCTCTTCACAGATGAATGCTGAAATATTTAGGTCAAGTATCATGTCTATTACTTTCAATGGTTTAAAACCAATAACACAAACAGACATGAAGCAAAAAAATATTCCACTGGTATTATTCTTTCAACTTTCCTATATGCCTGAATATAGAGAAAAAAGCTTTTTGATATAAACATTAAGTTTATTTCATCAAAGTCACTATTTTAAAAGTAACTGACAATATCTATATATCTCCTATAAAGCACAGTACAGCTCAGATTTATACATGTGGATGGTGAACAAACCCCACACAGAGAAATAAATATACTTAGTAAAACACACTTTGGAAATGCTTCATGTGCTCATTTTCTAAAGTAGTAGGAAGCACGGAGTATAGCAAAAGGAACTAAGCTTTGACATGGAAACACCTAAATATCCATCAACAGAGGAATGGATAAAGATGTGGTACATATATGCAATGGACTACTACTCAGCCATAAAAAAAGAATGAAATAATGCCATTTGCAGCAACATGATGGACCTAGAGATTATCATACTAAGTGAAATAAATCAGAAAGAGAAAGAAATACCACATGATATCACTTATATGTGGAATCTAAAAATATGACACAAATGAACCTATCTACAAAACAGAAACAGACTCACAGACACAGAGAACAGACTTGTGGTTGCCAACGGGGAGGGAAGCTGCGGGAGAGATGGAGTGCGACTTTGGGATTAGCAGATGCAAACTATTATATATATAACGGACAAACAATAAGGTCCTACTGTATGGCACAGGGAACTATATTCAATATCCTGTGAAAAACCATAATGGAAAAGAATATGAAAAAGAATATATACAGGGCTTCCCTGGTGGCACAGTGGTTAAGAATCCGCTTGCCAATGCAGTGGACACGGGTTCAAGCCCTGGTCTGGGAAGATCCCACATGCCGCGGAGCAACTAAGCCCACGTGCCACAACTACGGAGCCTGTGCTCTAGAGCCTGCGTGCCACAACTACTGAAGCCCGTGCACCTAGAGCCCGTGCTCAGCAACAAGAGAAGCCACCACAATGAGAAACCCGTGCTCCACAACGAAGAGTAGCCCCTGCTCGCCGCAACTAGAGAAAGCCTGCATGCAGCAACAAAGACCCAATGCAGACAAAAATAAATGTAAATAAAATAAATAAATTTTTAAAAAGAATATATATATGTATGTATAACTGAATCACTTTGCTGTACAGCAGAAATTAACATAACATTGTAAATCAACTGTACTTCAATAAAATAAGTTAAAAGAAAAAGGAACTAAGCTTTGGAATCATATAACCTGGGTTATCAGCCCGTCTCCGTGATCTTAAGCCCACAGAAACTATTTTGCCATCTAAAAAATGGGGATAAAATCTCTTTGAGTGACTGGGAAGATAACTAAGACTATGCGGAAAGCACTGGCACTGTGCCTGGCGTATGTTAGGTCTTCATCAAAAGGTACCCTCCATGCACCCTGTCAAGTCTACACTCTATTAACTTCGAGAGAGAACAGATAACTGCTCCAGATGGCAACAAAAATCACAATTTAAATTTCTACAAGCCCCAAACTAGGAGCTCCTGAAAATTATGATGTTACAGATAATCTATTTAATAAAACAAAATTAAAACCATCTATAAAAAAGTAGAGATTCACAAGTAAAAGACTCAAAGTACAAAAGGGACATTAATTTATTTTAATACTTACATCTTCCAGCGGTGTTATAGATGCACTCTCTCCTCCATAATATGGGTTTCTATCCATGTGAAGAACTTTCTTTCCATTCACTGACATTATACCTGACAGGATACATTCCTACAGGGAAAGCGTAAGTATCTTCAAAGGAAGGAAAATGCTACTGCATGTTTCAAACAGATAATTTTTACAAGCCTGTCATTAAACATTCTTTTAGTAATTAATACTTATGTATATGCAATATATGATGTAATTTTTAAGGACAAAGCCCTAAAGCAACCAGGGTTCAAAGTGTGTTCTGTGGCCCCTCTGAGTCCCAAGGTTTAAACTATTTTCATAATAACACTAAGACATTATTCATTTTTTCCCACTGTGTTACACTTGCACTGACAGCGCAAGATCAATGGTGGATAAAACAAATTAAGGCGGTGGCTCCAACTGCACTAGTCATTATATTCTTCAGCACAAGGCACTCACGGTTTAAAAAAACAAGGCCAGTTTCACTTAAGACTATCCTTGATGAAGCATTAAAAATCACCTCTGTTAACAACATCCCTGAACACCCATCTTTTAAATATCCTGTGTAGCAAAACGGGAAGTTCACATAAAGCAATTCTGGCTCAAGGAAGGCCTTTTGTGCGACTGATTTGTAAGCTGAACTAGCTACTTTTTTCATGGACCATCTTTTTTTTTAATATATTTATTTTTATTTATTTATTTTTGGCTGTATTGGGTCTTTGTTGCTGCATGCGGGCTTTCTCTAGTTGCAGCGAGCAGGGGCTACTCTTCGTTGCAGTGCGCGGGCTTCTCATTGCTGTGGCTTCTCTTGTTACAGCGCACTGGCTCTAGGTGCGTGGGCTTCAGTACTTGTAGCATGCAGGCTCAGTAGTTGTGGCTCACGGGCTTAGTTGCTCCGCGGCATGTGGGATCTTCCCGGACCAGGGCTCAAACCCGTGTACCCTGCATTGGCAGGCGGATTCTTAATCACTGTGCCACCAGGGAAGCCCCATGGATCATCATTTTTAATTGGAAAAATAACTGACAAACTATGATTACTCAGACTTAGGATTTCGGCAGACATTTTCTCAAAAATGAATGTCAAGGAAAATAACCAACAGTATTTGTTGCCAAAAATGATAAGTCAAAATTCTGAATGAGGGACTTCCCTGGTGGCGCAGTGGTTAAGAATCGCCTGCCAATGCAGAGGACACAGGTTCGATCCCTGGTCCGGGAAGATCCCACATGCCACGGAGCAACTAAGCCCATGTGCCACAACTACTGAGCCTGTGCTCTACAGCCCACGAGCCACAACTACTGAGCCCATGTGCCACTACTACTGAAGCCCACACACCTAGAGCCCGTGCTCTACAAGAGAAGCCACCGCAATGAGAAGCCGGTGCAACCAAGAGTAGCCCCTGCTCGCCACAACTAGAGAAAGCCCGCGTGCAGCAACGAAGACCCAACACAGCCAAATGTTAAAAATAAATAAATAAAATGTATTAAAAAAATATTTTTGAATGAAAATTTGAATTTTGGAAAGCTTATATCCACCACCATGGGTACATCAGATCCCCAATACTTAAAGGACTTTTCAGACAACATCAGTGATATTAACAAATATGAGCTTTTGATATGGCATAATGAAATGTGTCAACAATTCAGAAGACCTGCATTACTAAGTAAAACAGTACTTTCCCAAGTGACCAATGAATGATGTTACAAAATCATACAGGAGGTTAAACGAGAAATTCAAAGTGCAAGCTAGATTAACGGATTTTAATGTAACGGAATAAGCAATGTTCACTGATGTGGTTTCAAATTTCATATTGCAATTAATCTTTAAAAATACCCTGCCACTTGTGTTTAGGTGTAAATTATAAAAGGATACCCACAACAATCTGAAAGGCTATTAAAATACTCCTTTTTCCAACTACACATCTGTCTAAAGCCTGATTTTCTTCATATACTTCAGCTATGACAAAAATTATGAAAGACTGAACACCAAAGCAGATAAGAATCGGCTATCTTTTAAACTCGATATTAAAGAGATGTGCAGAAAATGTAAAACAACCATACTCTCCTCAGAAATTTTTTTGTTTTGGAAAACACAGTTATACTCCAAATAATTGTTATTCACGTTAACATGTAATGAGTTTATCACCGTTATCTTTAAGTGAATTAATAAAAACCATTTTTTAATTTCTCAGCATTGATTTCTAATAGGATAAATATTGATAGATACTCTTACAAGCAAAAGCTCTTCAGGGACCTCAATTTTTAAGAGTGTAAATAGATCCTGAGACCAAGAGTTTGAGAACTAGAGCCCTAAATGAAGCATCCAAGATAACCATTAATCAACTGACAATCAACAGAGGATTATAAACCATCACTCTCAGTAAAAAGGTAAACAAAGCGTGAATATACTAAGACATACCAAATCAAGATGGGGTGGGGGAGCAGTCAAGAAAGTCAATCCAATTAATGGATTAATGAGAAGACACACAGAGATGGGATATTCATTCACCCAGAACCGTTATACCAGAGTTTAGGTGATAAGAGCTTTATTTTTTTAAATGACAAAGGAAATTCTCTGTAACTTTATAAATCCTAGTGCTTCTCAAATTTATCCAAGACTCCAGACAACAGAGAACAAGCTCATCCCCCTAAAGCCTGACTCTGAAATCTTTATTTTCAAAAATTCATACATATCTCAAATTCTCCTCCATAATGTACTATTCATTTTAATATTTTAAAAATATTTTAAATTAGTTACTGTCAGGTTCAAAGTTTACTCCAAGAGGGTGCATCATTTCTTTAGATCAAGAAACGTAATGAGCACTCCAGGCCACCTCCAGCCATAACCACTCCTCAGCCTCAGCCACGCTCATGACTTTTAAGAGCAAAGATTTTTCTACCTGTTTTTGAACTCTGAATAAATGGAATCCTGTAGTATACACTTCTTGTATACACCTTTTAGTCAACATACGTTTACAAGATTCATCCATGTTTTGTTTGCAATAGAAATTTTCTTACTCTCACTGCTATACAGCAGGGGTCTCTAAAATACAGGAGCCAAATCCAGCCTGCAGGCTGTATTTGTAAATAAAGTTTTACCGGTAAACACCCATGCCCATTCATTTACATATTGGCTGTTTTCACTGTACCACAGTGGAACTGTAGCTGTGACAAAGAGCACGTGGCCTGAAAAACCTGTGGACTTTTACAGGTTTGCCTAGCCCTACCAACAACAGTGGATCTCAAAGAGAGCTCCTGATTTGGTATCACCTGTGAACTTGTTAGAAATGTAAATTCTAAGCAGATTCTGAAACTTTACTTTGCATCCACATCACCGGGACAGCTTGCTAAAACAGAACGCAGGGCCCCACCCCCAAAGCTTCTGAGTCAGCAGGTCTGCGGTGGAGCCTGAGAATCTGCATTTCTCACCAGTTCCCAGGTGAGAATACTGCTGGTCCAGAACCAGTTTCAAGAACCACTAGTAAAGCAGTGCTGCTCAAACTTTATTAAACACCTGGGGATCATGTTAAACTGTAGATTTTGATTCAGTGTATCTGGGGTGAGGGGTGTAACCGTCTGCACCTCTAGTAAGTTCTCAGGTGTTGCAGAAGCAGTTGATCCATGGACCACACCGCGGGTAACAAAGCCATAGGAGTCTTTTGAATGAATACTCCGCACAGATATTCCACAACTTATTTATCCATTCTATTACAGGTGGACATTGGGATCATTTCCAGTTTGGGGCTGTTACAAATAATGCTCTATAAACATTCTCAATGTGTCTTTTATGTATGCACTTGTGGGATAGATATCAAGGAGAGTACAGATACTGCCAAACAGCTTTCCAAAATGGTTGTACCAATTTCATATGCTGTGTCAGCAGTATATGAAAGTCTGTTGTTTCAAATCCTTGCTCAACATTTGTGTTCTGGCCTTTTAATTTTAGTCATTCTAGTTAGGATGTGGTTTAATTTACATTTCCTGACAAATAATGAGGCTGAGCACTTTTTCATAGTTTACTGATAATTGTAGTATCTTCTTTTGATAAGTGCCTATTCATATTATTTGCCCATTTTTAAAGTGGGCTTTCTTTTTTTACTGCTATATAAAAATTCCTTATATATTCTAGATATTTAAAAGTGCTTTATTGGTTATATATATATTGCAAATATCTTCATCCATTCCACAGCTTGACTTTTAACTTTCTTAATGAGGTCTTGATAAACAGAACTGAAAGTATTTTAACTGTAAAAATTAACTCCAATATTATCAAAAGCAAATCACTTGCTTAAAAAAAAAAATCTAAAGAAGCACTAACATATGATTCAATATATTATATGAAAATAGAATAATATTTACAATCTCAAAAACAGATTATGACATAAACAGAGGAAAACCAAATAGTCACATTTCCAGTCGACAAAAGTAGACTTCACGGTTCAACTTTTGGAAGCAAAATCACAGCAAGCAACTTTGAGTGTTGCACAGCTTCTATATATAACTTTTCATACTCCACTGCAAATAAGCATGACCCACTCACTGGACCATGGCTCCAAAGCAAGCACTGAAGGCTGAGGCCTAATAAAGGACCCAGTAATATAAAGATTCAGCAGTCCAAAGAGCTGATACTAACTACCTTTAAAGGCATCACTTGGAGCAAATATATTAAAAGCTAATTAATAATCTGCAGGTTCACTGATTCTTCTAAACCCATCTATAAAAGATTGCTTTTACAATGCCAAGAGAATACATAGAAGCACAAATGTAATACTTTAAATTTTACTTTACAACATGGGATGAAGTCATTAATTCACTGATAAAACCAATCATATCTGAGTATAGAGTGTATATTAATGATCCCCAAATTTTAGTATCTTCCCAAATTAACAACTCAAAATTAAAATCTACTATTATCTGGTGAATACAGAATAAAAAGCAAAGCACATCAAAGTCAGAGAAAATACTCTAAGTGAATTTCGTTTTTTCACACTAGAAAACCTGGACCATCCAACATCTATGTCAAGAATACTGATAACTTTTACCAGGAAACACATATGAATGAATATTAACCAACACATTAGTTTTAAAACTAACAGATGAGAGTGCTCCACACTTAATTTCGAGCTCACCCACAACTGACCTGAACAGGATAAGAATATACAGACTCACAACCAAAATAACTAAAACTGTAAAACCATCTTCAGAATCCAAGGTTTTTTGGTGTTTTGTTTGCTATTATGCCTTATTTATTTTTTATTTTTAGGGCTTAGAGCATATTAGGTGCTCAGCATGAATAAGTGAACAAATGCATGCATACATGCATTAATGATGCACACAGGATGCCTGGCAATCTCAGGTGGGTCTTTCATCCAAACTGAGCTCAGGCCCAGAATCCAAGTTCTTTAAGATAATGGCATCTGCCACCCAACTGGCTCTTCATGTTGGCCTACATAAAGAGGTAACCAGATTAAATGTTTGAAGTTCAGCTGCAGCAAAATTCTAGTCTGTGCAGATGTGTGGGTGGGGTGATGGTCAGGAAGGATCAAATCAGTGATATTGAGGCTCACTTCCCTTCAGCACCTACACATAGCACTAGGTTTGCAATAATCAGAGTAACTAACTCAAACGGACAGCACCTAAACACACTAGGCGAAGTACCTCTTACGTAGTGAAGCAGCCTGTATGGTGTTCCCATATATGAATTGTGACGAACCTAAACAGAATTGCCAAGGCCACTGGTACTAAATAGTATCCCAGTATCCTGGAAAAGTTAATGCCCACCCCCCTTCCTACTTAGAGGGCAACTCAGGCTTGGAAGAGAATAGAACCAGAGTACGTTAATATTCTGATGTAAAAAAAAAAAAAAAAAAAAAAAAATTCTGATGTAACTTCCAAGTGACCAAACTAAACACTGTTAACACTCTAACTCCTCCTGCATTTTAAAGTTCTGGAGTGATTAAAAAAAAAAGAAAGAAAGAAACAGAAAGTAAATGCACACAAAAATGTGATCAGGAAAACAAGGTACCTAATAACTCATCTTAAAGAAAAGTGCCTTTCTACTTATCTAGAAAATGTATTAACTAGAAAACTTTTAAATCATTTAATTTCAGTGGTATACGTCTTACAGCAATAACACAATAAAAATGGACGTTAGTTTTCAGCAGAACAAGTGTTTCTTTAAATGTCTCTGTCCCTCTAATGCATCTCATTAAAAGCTGTCAAAGATAACTTTTCTTGAAATTTGGCTCTAATTAGATCATTCCTGCTCAAAACCCTCTCTCGTTGGCCAAGAAGATAAAATTCAAACTTCTTAACCTACTATCTTCAGCATCCTTGGTGATATACCTTCTTTCCAACACTGTTTCCATTACACCTCTTCATACCTTCTGTTTCACACAAAATAAACTCCCTATCCCCTAAATATATATCCTTTTCTTAATACTGACTTACACTGCTCTCTCTGCCTAGAAAATCATTCCTCCTCATGTTCAAAACTTACCAATATTTTTTAAGCTTTTTCAGTTTTATTGAGATATAATTGACATACAGCACTGTAAAGACTTAAGGTGTACAGCATGATTTGATTTACATACAACATGAAATGATGACCACAGGCTTAGTGAACATCCATCATCTCATATAGATACAACATTAAAGAAATGGAAAAAAAATTTTTCCTTGTGATTTACGCTCTTAACTTTCATTCATAACATACAGCAGTGTTAATTATCTTTATCATGTTGTACATTACATCCCTAGTACTTATTTATCTTATAGCTTAAGTTTGTTCCTTTTGATTACCTTCATCTAATACCCCTTCCCCCTACCCTGCTTATCAATTATTTTTAAAGGCCACCTTAATAACTCCTTCTTTATGCAGGTTTTTCTGATTCCCCTGTCTGAATTCCCACATGTGTGAATTCCCTTATGGCACTTAGTACTTTCTCATATTAACTCATATTATAGTTAGCCCCACACGAGAAGAAGGTACTCATAAACAGGTGTGTTTGCCTTTTTATTGCCCATAATCGAGCACAACAGTCACAGGTAACTGAAATTGAGTAGGCCATTACTCCATTAAGCCTTTAATCAGGTACTGTGAGAGGGGACATAAAGGTAACTGCAGGGTATCATGTATGCGAGCCAAACGTTTACCTAGCGGTCTTTCCAACCAAATGTCTCACTACTACCTCGAAATGCTGAAAAATGTCTGATTTTACTTCTATTCTACTGGACCAGTATGCTTAAGGCTGATTTAAAATACAGACTGCCTACATATAGTATTTATACCTTCCAAAAATAAGACATTTGCACACATTGGTCCTATGATCACTACTGCAGTGGACAGAAAGTTGTTTGTCCACAGAACTCTAACAGCAATGGCAAAAATTTTCAAGGAGTAAATATAAAAGGCAATTCAAGATTTTTAAATCAAGTACAAGAACTCCTCTTTGAAGTCACAAAATTTTAATAAAGAAAAAGAAGGAAAAGTATGGCTGGGATGTAAAACAATGTTTTAAACAAATACTGCTGAGAATAATCTGGTTACATATCACTGAAGTGTCCTTTTCGATTCAAAACTCCTTACGAAAATTACCATGTAGCACAAAACAAAATACTGCTGGGAAGCACAAGCAGCTGTGGAGCTAGTAACCCTTATTTTATTATTTATTACTATTTCTGAGAAGACTCATGAATTCATTGCCAAGCCCAAAGTCAATCAGAAACAGCAAATTAAGTGGTCAAAGGCTGTCGACAGTCACCAGCCTAACCAGCAAAGTAAACAAAGAGGAAAAAATGAAAAGTAGACGGTAGAACTAACTCCCAAAGCTGAGCAGTCTACGAGGACTTAGTAAGGAGGCCAAAGTTCCTACAAAGCTCCCTAGGTCTCAATGGCTTCATTATGTTATAGCATAACAGTAATTAATCCTCCTGATGTCAAATCTTTGTTATCAAGTACATTAACTATGCTCCTCAGTTTGTTAAAAAAGTTGTGATATCATTTGAAAGGTTTTTATCTAAAAGTTATGGTTGTTAAAGGGATAGCCCTCAATTCCTTAAAGAACTCAATTATATGAAATATTCCATTTCTCTTAGAATGAAGATTTTGCTCTAGTATATACTAAATTGTTTTATGCCTTCTTTATCAAAGTTACTATCAATATTTGTGCACTATTATGACCTTATTTTAGCTGTAACAATCGATACAAAACAGTGACAACATTAGGCAACACAGAGAAACCCCAACACTTCCTTACACTTTATATTAAAAGTAACGAGTCAATCGCACTAAAAAAATGCACTGACACACAGGCATCATGCAGTATTTGGTACCCACAACTGATAGCACACACCTGTTTTTAGGTTCTTAAATCTCAGGCACTAAATATTTATAAATCAAAAATTAAGTAAATGGTATGTTCACACCAAATACTCAAAATTAATTATAATTTGAGGCTTTTTAACTTTGGTGATCTCTTCATTTAAGTAATCAAAGTCCCTGTATCACTAAAAATGAGGGTATAAGATTTTATCAGTATCAAAATCATCCCGGGACTTCCCTGGTAGCGCAGTGGTTAAGAATCCGCCTGCCAACGCAGGGGACACGGGTTCGAGCCCTGGTCCGGGAAGATCCCACATGCCGCGGAGCAACTAAGCCCGTGTGCCACAACTACTGAGCCTGCGCTCTAGAGCCCGCGGGCCACAACTACTGAAGCTCGTACGCCTAGAGCCCGTGCTCCGCAACAAGAGAAGCCACCGCAATGAGAAGCCCTCACACCGCAAGGAAGAGTAGCCCCGCCCCGCCACAACTAGAGAAAGCCGGCGTGCAGCAACGAAGACCCAATGCAGCCAAAAATAAATAAATAATAAATGACAGCAGAAATTTATCTGATTGCTAGTTAAGTATGCATCTATCATTCACCAAAAAGGTCACAATTGATCCAAATGAAAATTTAAATAAGGTGCATTATCTTAACTTGGTTGTTATGCAATAAAACTGTGCCCTCTTTGATAAAAAGTGATACTTCTGAACTAGGCATATAGAAACCTGCATGAGAAAGGATCTGCACTTATTTGTCCGTGTTTAACTGACCTAATCAAGAGCAAATCTGAAAGACCAGCAATAACCGTAGAAAAACAGTGGAACTAACTAGCTCTTACAATATGCTGGCAGCAACAGGGCCCATTCCAGTGGGCAAAATCCACCACAAACTAATAAGCTCAGCTCAGAATCCCAATTAAGCACTTAGAAAATGAAAAAAAACACCCTGCAGTGGGTAGGCTATTCATTTAAGGCATCCAACAGTCTTCCAACTCACCATCAAAAAAAGAAATTCAACCCAATACCTCACATTCAAAATGACTAAATAGCTTTCTAGGTAAGCAATCTCATCTATTCGGTACTATTTCCTAGCCAGTCCCATTTCTTTCTCTGGACTGTTGAAACATAATGAAGCATTCAGAAATGAGTATTATCCAACAATCACCATAAATCACCATAAATAGAAAAATGACATGCCAGAAAAGTGCCATTCTACTTCCCAACAATCTTTTCCCAAAAAACTGGCCAAATGCAAGTTTGACAGTTTTCTCTTGTCCCGAGAAATCTAAAATAGTTACTTTGGAGTGTTAGCTGAAAAAAATGTTAATTTGATCTTGAGAGATTACAATGCATTTCAACAAATTTGTAGTGGTTTACATTAAATGACTCCGGACTTTGCGATCAGTTTATATGGGATACACAAGATCAAAATCAGTATTCACGGGGCTTCCCTGGTGGCGCAGTGGTTGAGAATCTGCCTGCTAATGCAGGGGACACGGGTTCGAGCCCTGGTCTGGGAAGATCCCACATGCCGCGGAGCGGCTGGGCCCGTGAGCCACAACTACTGAGCCTGCGCGTCTGGAGCCTGTGCCCCGCAACGGGAGGTGCCGCGATAGTGAGAGGCCCGCGCACCGCGATGAAGAGCGGTCCATGCACCGCGATGAAGAGTGGCCCCCACTTGCCGTAACTAGAGAAAGCCCTCGCAAGAACTGAAGACCCAACACAGCCAAAAATAAAAGAAATAAATAAATAAAGTAGCTATAAAAATTAAAAAAAAAAAAAAAAAATCAGTATTCACCTTATAAAACAAAGCAACCCAATGTCAGAATTTCAAATTTCCAAAAAACTTTTGATAACGGAAATGGTCCTCTCTTCAAATGGAATTCTTTTGCAAGATGAATAGTCCTCATTTTCTTTTAAAAGCACAAAAAGAAGTAAAACATCTGCCTGCATTATTTGCAGAATATTATCTAAAGTTCTCTAAGCAGACAGCCAGGAAAATATATTTACCATGGTATTACGCACACCATGCACTAGTACAGAACCTGGCCTCTAGCACCCCATCAACAACCTCTTTCTCAGGGGAAAGCCTCCAGAAGAGACAATGGAGGCAAGGACAGACCACACAGAAGGAAAAGATGGCAAAGGCCAGGTGAGAAAGGACTAGACAAATTTTGAGAAAACTCATTTCCAATTCTACAGTTGCTCAAGTGGGATGGGAGGGTAGTTAAAAGGAAAGGATAATGCTTCTCACCTGGAGTGGGGGAGGAGGATAAGAAATCTAATTTTCTCCAAAAATGTAAGTTCATTGAACTTAATTACCTAACAAACAGTGATTATCCAGTGACTCGTCACCGACACTGACTAGTAGTAGAGGATGAAGTCTAAGTAGGAAATGCCACTGTGATTGGCCTCCACCCTCCCCCACTGCGCCGGCTGCTTTTCCGTTTCCAATCGCGAGAGGCCGTCAACCTGTAAGGGAGACGCATCAATACACCAATCCGGGCTTTTCCGGCCTCTGCTACAGCAGAGCGGACTCTCGTTTCCCACCTACTCTTACTCGGCCGTCACGACCCGCCCAAGCACCTGCCGGACCGGGCTTTCCATCCCCCGGTGTCTCCTCCCCGTCCAGACGCGCCGCCCGGCCCGCAGGCCCCGCCGCAGGCCCGGCCCGCCTCCGCTCCAGAGCGCGGCCCGAGACGGCGGCGGAAACCGGCCCCACCCGGAGACCCTCGGAGGAGACGCGAGGCGAGGCGCGGCGCGGCCTGCGGGGATGGGGAAAAGGGGGCTGGGCAGGGCGTGCGGCCGCCCCCCTCCCGACCCGGGACCCCCGCCCCTCCCCGCCGGGCCTCACCGTCAGGCCGGTGCCCAGCACGATCACGTCGTACTCCTCATTCATGGCGGGGCCGGGCGCGGACGGAAGCCCAGAGAAAAGAAAAGGCGCAGGACTCTAGGGGTCGGGAGCTAGGCGGCCACCCGGAGGAGGCGGAGGAAACGCTCAGGCCGGGCCCGGGCACAAGGGAAAAGGGAAGCGGGAGCAGAGGGAAAACAGAGCTGGCGAGGAGGCAGCCGGCCGCCACCTCAGACGGAAAGAGAAGAGCGGGGCGGGGAGGGAAGGGAGGGCAAGGAGGGAGAAAAGGAGAGGCGGGCGGCGACCAGGGCCTCTGCAGCCGGGGCGGGGCTTAGAGGAGGCCGTCGATCACGCCCTTCCCGCTCGCTCATTGGCTAGATCCCCGTCGCCCGCCCAACCTTCTTCCTTTCCTACCTCTCGCGAGAAGAGGGCGGGCCGTGGCCCTTGTGGATTCCGGCTCTCCACACGGCGCGCTGCCACCGTGGTTGGGGGCGGAGGCGGTCGCGCGCTGGCCCCCGAGGGCAGGGACGGGAGCGTGCTTGCGGCCTGGGGGCAGCGGTCCAGTTAGTTACTCCCGCCGCCCAGCGGGAGCTGAGGCGCGCCCTGGGCCTCGAGCCTTGCCGCCGCCCTTGGACTTTGGGCCAGGACAGCGGGCGGCCGCCCCGGGCCCCGCAGACCCGGAGCTGACGCCAAGTGGACTGACCCTGGCTGCGGCTCAGCCCCCTGCGACCCTACGGCGCGCCTAGGCTGGTCTTTTGCAACTTCTCTTGCTTTTCTTTCTATCCTGCCTCGCTTTCCTGAAGGAAAATGGACCCAACATATTTTAAGGAATTCAGAAATCACTGTTTTCTCTTACTTCCCGCCCTATGTCGTCCTTGCTTGATGCATTGCCCCTTGTGCAGCCTTAGGAAATGTAGACGAATTTTAAAAAACGAAAAACGAACAAAAACCATCCTTTTAAAAAGTAACCCTTCGCATGCAGGGGAAGGCCAGATTTGATTGGAAGCAGGTCTGCGCCTACTGTGGGCTATAACTTAAACCAGCTGTAAAAATAGCTGACCAGGATGTGCGTTGGTTTACGCCATGAGTGTAGCAGAAAAGAGTCCCTGTTTGCCTTCCATTCCCCCTACCCCTGACCGCCCAGCCCTCCAAACACACACACCTTTTTTTAGGATTCTATTTGGCATCTCCAGCTCTGGGTGAGGTGTAAGCAGTGGCTTGTGTTCTCAACCAGAGAGTAGACCCTATACAGACCTTCTAGAAAAGTGATTTTCCTAAAGGCCTTGACAACCTGTGTTTTCAGCCTGTGATAGGTCTGCATACTCAGCAGACAAGAGTTGGTAGTTCCTTCAAGATATACTCTCAAATATAGCTGGATAAGTGCTATTATGAATAGCATAATAGCATAAAGTGAATCTTGGTAGACGGATCTGCCTTCCTTCATGTTTAAATCACTCTGATTCAGGAAAGAATGTAACAAGTTTTTACAATGTTTCTTCACCCCTAACTAGAGGTTAAGAAGGTATATTATATTGGACGATGGACCTTTTTTTGCCGGGGGGGGGGGGGGGGGGGGGAGGGAGAAGAAAGCTGTTTAAGTTTACAATCTTTTTTTTTTTTTAATGTTTTTGATGTGGACCATTTTTAAAGTCTTTATTGAATTTGTTACAATATTGCTTCTGTTTTATGTTTTGGGTTTTTAGCCAGGAGGCATGCGGGATCTTAGCTCCCTGACCAGAGATTGCACCACCTAGTTAGAAGGTGAAGTCCCAACCACTGGGCCACCAGGGAAGTCCCTACATTCAATCTTAATTGGATTTGTATACATTAGTGACCAAATGAATTTTTACAAGTAGACAAAAATCAAGTGCAGAGTTACTAGACTACTGAACAGATTGTGTAACAGTGTAACTGACTTTTCTTTGGCTAAACAGGTGATGCCTTAAGAAAGTCCTGCTGTTGCTCTCTACGTAGTCAGGTGTCACGTGTATCTAACATGTTTACAAACAACAGGAATTTATTTCTTACAGTTCTGGGGTCTAGGAAGTACAGGGTCAAGTTGTGTCTGGTGAGGACCAGTTGCCTGATTCACCCTGTCTTTTCACTGTGTCCTTACGTGGCGGAAGGGACAAGGGATCTCTCTGGGGCTGCTTTTATAATGTCACCTATGTTTTTGAACTGACTGAAAATGTTGACTCTTTTTTTTTACACTAGAACCTTTTTCACATATTGCCATCAGCCTCTGAATGTTGAAGAAGCTTTTAAGCATATCAGCTGAATTATGTTGCCATGTCTTAAGTGAAGGATAGTTCATCAATACTCACATGGAGTTACTGAAAAACTTAAAGGTATTAGATAAGAGAACAGAATTTAAGGTTAATAAGGCTCCTCAGTCTGATCCCTTACACTCAAGTTTAGTTTTGCTGGCAGATAAGTCCTATGGCCCTGCAGAAGGACAAAAAAAAAAAAAAAAAAAACTAATCTTCAACAGATTGAGTCCATCCAGATTCCACCCCACCTATTCCAGTTGCCAAGGAACTTGGCAGACAACAAATACTGTTTATGGTGCAGTGGCTTAAAAGCCACTAATTGGTTCAGTGTATCAAGGGCCACAGATGGCAGTTCCTAGTAGAGTGTGAAACCTTAGGTTGGGGGAAGTAGGTTGGTGGAGAGGAGTAGAAAACACCATCAACTTTGAAAATGTTTCAAATCTTTACACAAAGCAAGAGGAGTCCAGAGAGAGTCTTATTTATACTTGGCACTGGGGAATAATTGTTTGCTGATGTTCCTCTGCCTACACTTCACAAAGGAAAAGATAGAGTCCAAGGAAAAGAAAATTAGAGTGAACCTTAGTCCAGGCTGTCTTTCTCTGTCCGAAACCACAACAGTTTCTCAACCAGTATTCCCCCTCCTGGGGCTTCTGACCATTATCTTCTTAAAACTTGAATCAGAGCATGTTCATGCTTCTGCCTGTGCTTTGCACTTAGAGTAAAATGCAAATTCTTGAATAGGGCCTAAAAGGTATTGTTTAATCTGCCTCTTCTCCCTCTCCCGCTCCATCTTGCCATACTTCTGGCTCACTACACTCCAAACACACTAGTCTTTCAGTTCCTAGAATCTGGTGGAGCTTTTAACCAACCAAGGGCCTTGCACTCTTGGCAGTCCTGTGGCTACCAACCCTCACTTCCCCTCCTGCACCTCTTCTCACAGCTAGTTCTCTCCACTTCCTTAAGTTTCAGCTTAAAAATCTTCCCTGACCACTTTATCTAAAGTGGGTTCCCCTCAACTTTTATTCTCCATCAGCCCCCTGCTTACTTCTTAATGATTTTTTTTTAATTAATTAATTTATTTATTTTTGGCTGTGTGGGTCTTCGTTTCTGTGCGAGGGCTTTCTCTAGTTGTGGCAAGCGGGGGCCACTCTTCATCGCGATGCGCGGGCCTCTCACTATCGTGGCCTCTGTTGTTGCAGAGCACAGGCTCTAGACGCGCAGGCTCAGTAGTTGTGGCTCACGGGCCTAGTTGCTCCGCGGCATGTGGGATCTTCCCAGACCAGGGCTCGAACCCGTGTCCCCTGCATTGGCAGGCAGACTCTCAACCACTGCACCACCAGGGAAGCCCCCTGCTTACTTCTTTCATTCCTTTTTTTAAAATAAATTGGTGATCATTTGCTTGTTTTTTGTCTGCCTGTGGATCAGAATGTAAACTCCCTGAGTCCTGCTGAGTCCCTGGCAAGTGATGAGTAAATATCTGATGAATGAATAAGAGACCTGGAAGTTGATCCCTAGATCTACAAGGACTAAATGTGATGAAATAGGTACCAGCTCCTCTTGGTACCTTTGAAAAGCACAGCTTTTCTTATAGCAGAAGATACTAAAGTTCATATTTTAGAGGGTCTTAAAGGTAGGAATTGGCAAAACATAAATCTGTTTAAAATCAGGATGGCTAATGCTGAAGATAAAACATGATAGGCTCTAGAAAAAAATTTAATGAATTTCCAAAAATATATATTTTCTAGTTTATGATAGATCATTTACTCCCCCATCCCGACCCCCAAACTCTTCATCTGCCCGTGGTCTCCATCTCAGCAGTGACTGGCTCCACCCTGGGCCCAAACCAGAATTCTAGATATCGTCCTGATTCTGTCTTCTTTCTCTCCTTCCACATATATTCCTGTTTTCTTTTGCTGTGTAACAAACCACCCTAAAACTTAGTGGCTTTGAAACAAACAAACCAACAAACGTAGTGGCTTAAAACAACAGTGTACTATTACCTCTTATGGTTCTGTGGGTTGAATGGGCTCAGACGCATGGGAATTGCTTGGGCCTGGGGCTGGGGCTGGGGTCATCTGAAGGCTCTAGTGGTCTGGACATCCAAGATGGTACACACATGGCTGACAGTTGTTGCCACTGTCGGCTGGGAGCTTAGCTGGGGCTGTCAACCAGAGCAGCTATATATGTGTGACTTTTCCATTTGGCTTATACTTCTCAAAAGTATGGCAGTTGTGTTCCAATAGTAGAAATTCCAAGAAGCAAGAACTCAAAAATGGAAGCTGCAGGCCTCTTAAGGCCCAGAACCTGCCACAGTGTCCCTTGTGCCATATGCTTTTGTCAAAGCAGCTACAGAGCACACCCAAGTTCAAAAGGAGGAGCTATAGAACCCAGCTATCAGTGGAAACAGCGTCAATGAATTTGTAGCCACCTTTAATTGGCCACAGTGCCCCATTATGTTCTGGCCATTCCACCTCATAAAAAGCCTTCCAGTCCCGTCTCTTCATCCTCACAGCCACTACCCTAGTACCGGCCACCATCAAATTCTCTCCTAGATCATTGCAAAAGCTTCCTTCCGTTTACTGGTCTCTATATTATAGCCCAAGTGATCTTCATAGAAAGTGACTGAGTTAACCATGACTTTAAAGTCTTTCATGGGTCTCCATTGCTCTTAGCATAAAGTTCAAACACCTGGTCATTTCCTAAGAGGAGCCTGAATGATCTGGCCCTCAATTACCTAGTCAACCAAATCCTCACCCCAGCCCTCCTCCACCGTATTTTCTGATCCATTGCTGTATTCGTTAGTTTCCAGTCACAAAATCAGAGCCGCTCTAGGTATTTTAAACAGAGGCAGTAAAATATATGGAATTGGTTTCAAAACTTGTAAGGGCTGAAGGGGCAAAAAAGGTGACCCAGAAGTGAGGAAGTGCCTGGGTACTAGGCTGGAGCAGAAGGGAAGTATGTTACCCAATGCTCATGATTGCTGGGCTGCTCAGGCTGGCCCTATGCCGGTACTGCCACTGCAGGGCCACTTTGCCACCACTGCCCCAGGAGCCCAGGAGTGCCCCCCACTCACTGATGCTACTGCTGCCCCCTCCCCCAGATGCTACAAGGGCAGGGAACATGGCTCCTCCCTCCCTCCTGCCTCCAGTCTCCTACCAGCGCTTCCCCTCGGCAGCACCTCCCCAGAAGCGCCAGAAGCGAGTTGGCAGAGGGATCTGGTTGGTGTACGCTGCTGACTCAGCCTCCTGCAACATAGAGAAAAGCAGGCATGGAGCCAGGCGCCAACAGACAGCTGATCAGAGAGCTAAATGCTTTTGCGTTCCGTGAACTCACCAGGCTCTTTCCCTTCTGTTGTTTGTTTGGCCGCACCGTGCCATGCAGCATGCGGGATCTTAGTTCCCCAACCAGGGATTGAACCCGCGTCCCCTGCAGTGGAAGCGTGGAGTCTTAACCGCTGGACCGCCAGGGAATTCCCCTCTTTCCCTTCTGAACATACTTTTCCCTCTATCTGAAATGTTCTTTCCTTCTCCTTCTACTTGACCTTGCTTTCTCCTGCTTGTTAGAATTCTCAGTGCAGATGTCACCTGTTCCAGGAATCCTTTCTTAATGCCCAGTCGGGGTTAAACGCCTTTATTCTGGGCTACACAGTTCTACCAACCCTCTCTTGACACTTGTCACCTGAGTGTTTACTGCTCTGTAGTCTTACTAAGTTGTATTCCTCTGAAGGGTGGAACACTCCCTTTTCATCCTTTTGTTCCTTACCACCTAAATCATAGTAGGCAGTAAATAAATATGTAATGCAAGGCTCAGAATCTGGGGGATAATTATGATGGCCTCTCAATGGTCTGTGAGCCCTCAGATTTGTATGCAAAATATAGTGCTTATGTGAATTTTTCCAGAGAGAGGATCCACCATCAGATTCCCAAAGGGATCAACGACTCCTAAATGTTTAAGAAACTGTATGTATGGATAACGGAATGAACTCACAATATTCCTAAATGTAAAGAAAAATGTAACTTCCAGGAAGAAACTGAGTATCAAAGACCATTTCAGTGTCTTAGCCTCCATCACAACTTTTATTGAATTCCTGTATATACAGAACTAAAATCAGTACCAAGACTGATGATGTACATGGAAATACAAAATAATATGCAAAATAGAAATCCTTAGCAAGTGTAATTATTAGAAGCTCTGCAGAGATGCTTTGTATATGGACTGGGAGTTGGTGGAACTGGGTGGGGCTCAGGTGTGGTGGCAGGACAGGTAAGCCAGGTGTCCTGATTCCCAGAAGAATCACAGGCACAGGGCAGGCATGTTCTAGACTTCTTTGCCCTTCAGGAAGATTCAGCTCACTCTAGCACCTAAGTGTAGAGACCTCGTGGGATGAAGAAGTAATGACAATTAACTATTTCATTTCACATATTTGTTCCATCCTGAAAGACTAGACAGATCTCTAAGCTGCCCAAGCCTTAATGTTGCTTAGGTCACTTTAAAACCATTCACTTTCCTGGTGGTGCAGTGGTTTAAGAGTCCGCCTGCCAATGCAGGGGACACGGGTTGAAGCCCTGGTCCAGGAAGTTCCCACATGCCGCGGAGCAACTAAGCCTGTGCACCACAACTACTGAGCCTGCGCTCTAGAGCCCGCGAGCCACAACTACTGAAGCCCATGTGCCACAACTACTGAAGCCCGTGCGCCTAGAGCCCGTGCTCCACAACAAGAGAAACCACCGTGATGAGAAGCCCGCCCACCGCAACGAAGAGTAGCCCCTGCTCGCCACAACTAGAGAAAAGCCCAAGTACAGCAACGAAGACCCAACGCAGCCAAAAATAAATAAATAAATTTATTTAAAAAAAAACACATTCACTTGAATGTTTCTTGTATTAACTTAAGTTACTTTGGTTTCAAATAACAAAAACCATGTCAAGCTACCTTAAGAATAAAAGGAGAATATATTAGAAGGATAAAGGGGCAAAAATGTAGTCAGGGGTCTGGAAGGAACAGGAATCAGGAACTGGAAGGCTGTCTCTGAGCTCAGCTGCCCTCTGTCCGGCTTCTCCTCTGTCCTCTCCCTGTGGGTCCACTTCGCTTCCCTTGGATGAAGAAGGGAGACAGCGGTGGGCAGCCCCACTCACCTGAGTTACCCGATGCCTGTTCAGGGGCTCACCTGGAGCAAGGTTTCTCGGCCACACACTGCCGACACTTAGGCAGGTAATTTGTGGTGGGGACGATCCTGTGCGTTGCAGTGTGTTTAGCAGCATCCCTGGCCTCTACCCACTGGATGCCAGCTTCCCCCAACCCCCATCCCAGCTGTGACAATCAAAATGTCTCCAGATATTGTCGGTGTCCCCCGGGGTGGGGGTGGGGGACAAAAATCAATGTGGGTGAGAATCTCTAAACCAGACTATCTGGTTTTTCATAATTCAGCATCAAATTTCCAGAAGAGAGAATTGGATTGGCCCAGCTCGAGTCTGTGTCCGATTCGACCCAATTAACTATAGCCAGGGCATAGGGTCACGTGGCAGAAATATGGCTGCCAGGAGTCCACCCCCGTGGGAGGGGTGTTCCATTCCCAGAAAAGAGGGATGGACAGATATTCTAGGAGGTGTCCATTACATTTCCCTAACCCTAGTGCGGTGTTCTAGCCTGGCTCTCTGTACTATATTTGTATGTGGTTTAGGGGAAATTTTTCTCAGAGATATATTTATGATATCTATATACCTTTAATGTTTAACCCCCAATCTTCCACTAGAAGGCCTTTGAAATAAAAATATCTAATTGTTTTCATTTATTTCTTCAATAATTGCTTACTGTGTCTCCTCTGTGGCAGGTGCTGTGCTAGGCCTTACTGAGCTTAGATTAGGTCCTATCTACACAGAGGTTATATTTTAATTCCAGACTAATTTAATGGTTATAATAGTATAGTCCTACTTTGGATTAGCATTGCTTTCGTTTTCAGCCATTTAACCTTTGATATCGAATTACTATTTTTAATGTTAACGTTTTAAAATAAATTCTCTTCTTTATACCACTGTGGGGCTGTCTGCCTGTCAGATGGGAACGCTGGACTTGGTCTTCTTGCCAGCAATTTGTGAACAGACGCCTGTGTTTTACTGGAATAGTCACAGTTTGACCACTGACTCTCAGATGCCCATGGCGCTGGGAAAAAATTCCAAGGTCAGTCTTGACTCCTACCAGAAAAATAAATAACAAAGTGTCAGGAAGAACATCTTGTCTTTTCTCAGATAACAGAAAAATTAATTATTGGGTTAGCTGGCAAATAAGGATCCACTATGCAGTGATGGCCATATAGAATGACTCTGTTAGATTAAAAATGAGCTAGGCTTGGGGCTTCCCTGGTGGCCCAGTGGTTAAGAATCTGCCTGCCAATGCAGGGGACATGGGTTTGAGCCCTGGTCCAGGAAGATCCCACATGCCGCTGAGCAACTAAGCCCGTGTGCCACAACTGAGCCTGCACTCTAGAGCCCACAAGCCACAACTACTGAGTCTGCGTGCTGCAACTACTGAATCCCGCGCACCTAGAGCCCGTGCTCCACAACAAGAAGACACTGAGATGAGAAGCCCGCGCACCACAACGAAGAGTAGCCCCCGCTCGCCGCAACTAGAGAAAGCCCGCGCGCAGCAATGAAGACCCAACGCAGCCAAAAAAAAAAAACGAGCTAGGCTTACAGCTACTAATCTCTTCCCACCTCCCCAAACAGTGTGCTGCTCCTCCAGTGCCTTGTAATCTACATCAGCATCTCCCAGTGCACTCAAGATGCTTTTCCTGGAGAGAGTTCCAGGGTCATGTAAGTTGAAGTGCTGCCTTTTATACCCTCTTTCGGGAGAGCCACAATGAAGATGTAAGGGCTCTAAGGCGTTCTCACTGCCATAGCCATTTAGGAGAGAAATCGGCAGTATTTAATAAATTTAACATGCATAAACCCTATATCCCATCTCCCTACTCCTGCATACGTATCAAAAATCAGTTTTCTGGTGTGTAAGAAGAGGTGTTAAAACGTTCATCAGATACCAATATGTAGCAGCAAAGAGTTGGAGGTAACCTTCCTGCAGCAATCAGAAGGATTAATCTACAATGTAGCCAAGTGAGGGAAGCTGAAAACAGAATGGGATTCCCAGTACAATGCCATTATTGTAAAACTGTAAATCACATGCATCTTATACATTGTTCAAAATATACTTATGTTTAAATACTTATGTTAAGTTGAATTGCAATGGCACTCATTAGAGAGCAGGTGCACGTATGGGATGTCATCGAGTCCAAGCTCGTACTGCTCGCCACACAACAAGCCCATAAATTGAGAGACGAGGTTTTGGGGCAAGGAATAGCGACTTATTTGGAAAGCCAGCTGACAGAGAAGATGGTAGACTAGTGTCCCAAAGAACCATCTTACCCGAGTTAGAATTCATTCGGGCTTCTTTAATGCTAAAAGGGGAGGGGAGGTGGCTGATTGCTGCAAACTTCTTGGTGCCAGAATCCTTTGTTCTTGCAGCTGTCCATGTAGCTCTGGTCACAATGTTCCTATAAACTTCCACCAAGACAACTGTTATTCTCTGTTCTGCAACTTTTTATCTCTACATGAAAGGAAAAGTGTTATACCTTTAAAGGTCAAAGCCTTGAGAATGGGTTACCCCATAAATTTCAGGCTACAGGGAACATTCTTTTACAAAAGGTGCAGAGCCAGCATGACTAAGCACAGGCAACAGAGCCCAAAAGTTAGAGCTAAAGGAACAGATCCAATATGGAGTCAGGTTTGTTCTTCTCTGTTACAGGGGAGCGGAGGCGGGGGGTGGGGCACAGTAATAAAATAAAAGAAGGAACATGAGATGATGTTTCACAGACTGAACACATGCCTTTAATCTGACTCCTTCCTCAAAGTCTGCTAAAATGGCAATAAGGGAATAAAAAAGGATATAAACCTGTGAGTTCAAAGAGAATACAAAAGGAGATCAGCCGTTGAGAGAAGCTGATGGAATTTTTGAAAGATCAAAAGCAGATGGTGAAATCTAACTGACTTTACAGACCAGAGGAAGCCAAAACTTCAGAGCCTGCACAGAGGTAAGGCATTAAGAAGCAAACGCATTCAAGCTAGAAGACCCCAGAAAACCAGAAGTTAGGGGGAACCTCAAAGGCCAGGCTGTGCACAGGGGTGAAAACAGAACTGGCTGGAGGTACGGACAAGGAGCAGTGGGTTCCTGGATCTCTCCTTCTCCCCCTGCCCCAGCAAAGGCAGGCAGTTGAGTCAGCAAGGTCCTGATTCTGACACACTAGACACACAGAGAAAAAACACGCCACAGCTGAACAAATGGGATTCGCCGGGCCCAGTGCTCATAGTGGGGGAAGCAGGAGGTACATGGGAAATCTCTGCACCTTCCACTCAGTTTTGCTGTGAACCTGAAACCGCTCTAAAAACTAAAGTGTAGGAACAAAATAATAATCATAGGGCTTCCCTGGTGGCGCAGTGGTGGAGAGTCCGCCTGCCAATGCAGGGGACATGGGTTCAAGCCCTGGTCTGGGAAGATCCCACATGCCGCGGAGCGACTAGGCCCGTGAGCCACAACTACTGAGCCTGCGCGTCTGGAGCCTGTGCTCCCAACAAGAGAGGCCGCGATAGTGAGAAGCCCGCGCACCGCGATGAAGAGTGGCCCCTGCTTGCCACAACTAGAGAAAGCCCTTGCACAGAAACGAAGACCCAACACAGCCATAAATAAATAAATAAATAAATTAATTAATTAATTAATTAAAAAAAATAATAATCATAATAATCATAATAAACAGAGAGTTTTAAAATGCTTTGGGATAGATTCTCATTTTAAGAAAATAAAATATAGCATTTTCACTTGAGAAAATAAAAGGAATCCAAATGGCGCTTGTCAGGTGAGAAAACTGCGATGCAGGGAGAGTGACTATCTCCCTGGCAATGACATGGGGGGTGGGAGACATGGCCTGGGCCCCTCCCCCCTCCCCCCCAGCACCTCTGGTTCCAGGTGACCAGCGGCCCTGCATCCCGGCTGTGGTGGGCCTGCAGCAGGCTCACTGGTTCCTCTGGTGTTTATGGCCGCAGTGGTTTACTGGCTACTCGGGTGAACTTCTAAAAACATCTGGACCTTTCCTCTTCCGTGGCAATAAAAACAACTTCCAAACAGGGTCAGTGGGGTCTGTGCTGACATATCAATCTGTGGACCTGAGCTGTAGACATTTTATTCTTGCCGTTTCATTCATATTCAGGTGAGCTTATCATCATGTTTATCTTGTTTTTGTTCCGTCATAAGGCTTTCAGGTCTCCCCACACTTCTCTTCAAACAGTGTAGAGCCGCAGGATTCTAGAATAGACGGAAAAGGATTTTGGAGGCCCCACTCAATCACCCCATTTTATGGATGAGGAAACCCATACCTAAGAAAATCTCAGTAGCTTGTACCTCTAACCACCATCTGTCAGTTAATTAAGTTACATTTCCCTGCTGGTAGAATCCCATCAGCATTGTGTATATGTGTTAACACTTTTTTTTTTTTTGAAGTATAGTTAACTTACAATGTGTTAGCTTCAGGTGTACAGCAAAGTGATTCAGTTATACACGCACACATATATTTATCTTCTTTTTTAGATTCTTTTCCATTATAAGTTATTACAAGACATTGAATATAGTTCCCTGTGCTATAACAGTAGGTCCTTGTTTATCTATTTTATATATAGTGGTGCGTATCTGCTAATCCCAAACTCCTAATTTATTTCCCCCTGGCCCCTCCCCATCCACTATCATTGTGTGTTTTATGAAAGCCTTGCTTTATGCTGTGAAGGTTTTACTTTGGACCCAGGGAATCTCTTCACCTTTCAGCCCTCTTACCTACGAGTTTCGATTCACACTCAGAGCTGTCCGTGTGCTTCCTCTCTGCTTTCCAGGGGGCCTGAGCCAGCAGGCCCTGCCCCACTGGCTGTGCTTCCCTGATTACCCTACTGGTCAGCACAGAAGGAAAACACCCAAAATGCAAGTTTAAAAAAATATGCATGGGCTTAATGTATCCTTGATGCCTAGTGCATCTCTCAACAGCATTTCTTTCACTGTTTTAAGCAACACTTTCTTTTAAGCAGGAGTGAGGGCTGGGGGTTCAGAAGCTGGTCAGCAGCCCCTGGTCACCCCAGGTTGTGAAAACACACCCTCTGGTCAGCTCTGCATCTCTTGCCCACGCTTTCCCTTCTTCTCCCTCTTCCCTGTTTCTCTCTCTCTCTCTCCCTCTCTTTTTTTGCCTTATTTCTCCCCCTTTCTTGGGCCTTTCTTCCCATGGCACCTTTGACACTTTCCAAACCACTGACATGAGGTCAGCTCTTCCTGTGTGTGTTGTTGGTGTGATGTAATGAAGTGTTTGTTTCCACTGCCTGGAACGTGCAGTAGGTCCCCATCCCCCCTCCTGTCTCTGTCTGTCTCTGTCTCTCTCTCTCTGTGTCTCTCTGTCTCTGTCTATCTCTCTGTCTATCTCTCTATGTCTCTGTCTCTGTCTTCCTAGCACTATCAGGTGGTGGGTTTCTAGGGGCTCTGTCTCTCTCTGGGGGCTTTGCTCACTTCAAGGTGCACAGTAAAAGGGCCTGGGCTGTGGATGGAGAGCGTGCCTCGCTGCGCGGTCACCCTTCCTGCTGCTCATCCGAGTGCCTCCCGGAAAACAGCTCTGAAGATTAGCGTGCTCATCAAACAGCTTTATTTGCATATTGGGGTCACAGGCACTTGTCCTGTGGGAGGCACCTGGGGATCCTGTGTTGCACAAAGACCATCCCACCCTTCTTTTTTTTTTTTTTTTTTTTAAGTATAAATGCTTATTTATTTTTCTTTCTTCATTTATTATACATATATATTTGTGATCTTCTTTATTCTCCTAGCATCTCTAAACATATAAAATTATATAAAGTAATAATGATAACTATTCTTGGGTTTGTAACATATATGGCACATATATGCAATGTGTGTAACATATATGTTAATATATTAATAAAGTATATATTACACTCACATATCTATGCAATATGTTTAAATATATCTTAAAAAGGAGGAAGGACAGGGAGCTATATGGAAATAATGTTTCTAGATCTTACTGGAGTTAACATAAATCTGAAGTAAATTTTGTTATGATATTTTGTAATTTGTATATTTTGTATATTGTAAATTCTAGAGGGGTCACTAAACAATAACTTAAAAAAATTATGTCTGTGGAATATTTTAGTGATATCTCCTCTTTCATTCCCAATAGTGAATGAAGACTCTTTCCTCGAAGAATCTAACTAGAGGATTGTTATTCTTTTAAGATAACCAATTTTACTCTGTTGATTTTCTTTTTGTCCTGTTTCATTGATTTGCATTCTTATCTTTATTGTTTTCTTTCTTCTACTTACTTTGGGTTTAAATTGAATTTTTCTGTAGCTTCTTTTTTTTTTTTTTTTTTTTCCACACACACACACTGTATTTTATTTTTACAAGAGATAAATAGACTGACACCAAGCATTGTACATGGATGACCACAACAAAAGCAACAATGATTGCAATTACCAAACATGAAACACACTCATACTATGTCATAATATTGACATTCAGTTCAGTAATCCTCCACTGTAACAGCTCCTTTACTTTGCAGTGAAAATTGATTTGTATATTCTTTGCCTCTGAGTCCTTGTGGGATTTTTTTATTTTTTTAATTCAGACAGAAAGTCACAAAAATTATACTCATCCTCATCAGTTCACTCAGTCCCATGTAATTAATTTTTTTTTCATCTTGATCTTTTGTTAGCACTTTTATGAGTTCATCAGTTTTTCATTAGAGTTCTGAAAATGCTTATTCATTCAGTTCAGCAGTACAGTCAGTTACCAGAAACCTGTACTTGTCAGAGTCTTTTCCATGAATTTCTTGAAGATGAAACCCTTTTATAGGAACATATTTGCAAAATCATCAGAGTACACCCAGAACTGTCTGTAAAT
The DNA here is from genome assembly GCF_949987535.1 of Balaenoptera acutorostrata. Taxonomy (NCBI): domain Eukaryota; kingdom Metazoa; phylum Chordata; class Mammalia; order Artiodactyla; family Balaenopteridae; genus Balaenoptera; species Balaenoptera acutorostrata. Next base: position 26,066,620 of record NC_080066.1, on the reverse strand, counting down.
GACAGAAGACTTAAAAATGACCATGGTTAAAGATTTGATGAAAGTTCATAATAATGCAGTTGACAAGAAAATTAGTTATTTCTGAGATATACATTTTAAAGTAATAACTAGGATTATTACTTATAACATTATACCAGAACATATAAGATTTTTAGAAGTTTCCTGTAATATCTGAAACATTTATATTAACATATTTCCATACATATTTCCATACAAATACAAATATAAGATTTTTAGAAATTTCATGTAATGTCTGAAACATTTATATTCCCACCCTTCTTGTCATACGTGAAACTGGCCTTGACCTGCAGCTCAGCTGGTGGGCAGGAGAAATTCTTGGGCAAGTTCTCACAAACTTAGAGCCTAATGTTTCTACGGTGTCAGAACACCAACACTGCAATTCACCCTTAAAAAGCCAGTGGTATATATTTTTATTAATTTTTGATTTCAAGATAACACACATAGTTTAAAAATAGTCAAATAAAACTTGAGTATACAGTGGAAAGTAGCATGTGCTCCTTCCACCCCAGACCTCCACTCCCCACTGTTTCTTATGTGTCCTTCCAGAAACATTCTGTACATATACAAGCATAAACCCATGTTTATATGTGCATGGTAGCTTATTTCACCGAGGTGACAAAATCGAGAAGTCTGCCAAGGAGAGCTGAGTGGGAGGATGACACTTGCAGTGATGAGCAAGGAGACATCGGGGCCACGGAGAAGATGCAGGGGATGGGGGCCTGGAGGACAGGTGCAGGGACTCTGCCCAGGAGACCCACCTGAGCAGGACAGGGAGGGAGGCTGCCGACAGCGTCAGGGACTGCTTCTCGAATCAATAGTGTGGAGACGCGGGGAGATGGGAAGGGGAAGACATTAAGGGGAAAAAAAAACCTATTTGTAACAGTTTCTGGCCCCTTAGATCAAGAGGTTACGGGTACCACTTATAACACAGGCCTTTCCAGCCTCCTTTTATGTCAAACGCATCGAGAATGCCCTCGTGCGGGCTCCGGCTGTGGCTACATCAGCTCAGGCCACGGAGCCAGTATCTGCCCTTTTCCACAACTTGGTTCTTTTTCTCCTTTCCTTTCAAAGTGCTTCTTTCCTCGTGGCCACCTAATGCTTTTCCACGAGTGCTGGCATGAAACTTCATGACTGTTTCCAACCAGAAGGAACAATCTTCCCTTCAAAAGGTCAGGACTCTTTGGTGACAAACACGATTCAAAATAGCTTAGGAAAAGGGGAGCCATGTGGACGTTACGTGGCATCACCTAGATCCCCCTTCATGAATAACTCTCCACCCCAAATGCCAGGAGTGCCGTGGCAGCCCCCGGGCTGTCAGCTCCTCAAGGGGCTGCATCAGCACAGGAGAGACACCTTGCAGAAAGCCAGGTCCACGTCCAGGGACACGTCCTTGAGGGGCACATGGTCTCGCCCTAGATTTGGAAGGAAGACTCACTGTCCAGAGCCCCCGGGGGCTGGTCCAGGCTGTCCCGTTGCCTGTGTAGCAGTGAGGCTCCTCCCTCCACCCAATCCTGTCCTCCATCCACAGGTGTTGACACCAAGACACTCCCTAATGGGCCACCCACCCGCCGAACCTCATCTCCATCCCAGCCTGGGCAGGAAAGCTACTGGCTCCTGTAACCAAACCATTAGTAGAGCAGCAGCGCAGCAGCCCGGGACCCATGTACCAGGGGCTGGATCAGGGGTTCGACCAGAGACCTGCTCCACGCTGGCCTCACACTGGCCGCTCACACCAGAGAGAAGCCAGACTTCTCCTGTCTCTTCCTGTTTGGCTGCACCCCACAGGCCTGCAAGCCCTGCACTTGCCCAGCTTTAAGACCGAAGAAAGAGCCCAGAGTCAGCGAACGAGATATCAATGGTTTAACGGACGGGGGAGCTTACGTGTCAGAAGCAGGGTCCTAGAGCGACACCCCAGCACAGTGGGCAGGACATGGCAGCGGGCTTCGCTGGTAGGGGTGGTGTGAATTGCCAGTTATAGGGGGGATTACGTCTGGTTGGCTCCTTGGTTACCAGGGGTACTAGCAGAGGGCACGCCCCTCACCACCCCTTTGACAAGAACAATCACCACCTGGGACCTGGCAAGTATGTAGGAAGGTCAGTCAGGTGAGTGGGGTGTAGGTGAAGCAGGGGCTAGTCCAGCAGGGGATGCACAGAGAGCAAGAGGACAGCCATCTGGAGTGGCCTGACCATACATTGTCCCCAGGGCAGATGCTGGGAAAAGGCGCTGATTGGCCTTGACTGGGGCAGGCAGCTCCAGACTCAGAAAGAAGCAACGCCGGCTGTGCCCAGTTTAACTGTTCAGAGGGGGGCCACAGCCAGGCAACATAAGAGGCAGGAGAGTGCTACTGAGTGGACAAACCATGACCCCCGGACACCATGGGCACCCTCTCCCCATCACTTAGTCTGCCGGGGAGCCCTCCCTGTCTGGCCCAGGGGAAGCCGGGGGCAGCATGCTGGGCCGTGACCTTGGAGGTCCGGGATACCCCCTTGCTGCATGCTCCTGTTAACGTTTGTTTCTTCACAGGGTTTAAGTCTCCTGAGGTGGGCATCATGCTTTCTGAACTGGACTCCTCACAGGCCCTCGACTGGGCATACCAAACGTGGTGGATGAACCGACACTAGTTCCTTGTAGTTTAAACAAAGAGGAATGGCATGGACTGCTTAGCAAGGGTGTCGCTAATCCCCACTTAGATGTACTTTTCAACTCATTCCAGTCATTCAGAACAGTGCTAACCTATAAGTACAACAGCCCTTGAGGTTAGTAAGGAAAATGTAACATTAAGAGAATCAAAAAAAAAAAAAAAAGAGAATCAAAGCAAATTAAATAAAAACCCCAAACCTAACAAAATAGAGATGACCAGTTCTCTTTCACACCCCTCCCCCACCCCCGCAAGCCACAAAGGCCAGGTCAGAACTGCATGCGCTCTGCAGATAGAGAGACCCTCAGGATCCTGCATGGCCCCCTCCCCCCACTGCCTCTGTTCCCTCCGAGAACTGATTGGACCAGGATGGGCCCCTGACCTAAACCAGGCACATCCCCCTCCAGCCGCTTTGGAATCAAGACGCTGAGGTGCTGTGGGTCCATTCGGTCCTCAGCTGGGAAGCAATGTGAATGCAGGTGCACAGGGGCCGCACCTCACCAGGAAAGTGCAGAGGTCAGGAAGCAGGGCCTCAGAGACAGGGACCCTGAGGTCCTGGGGCTGGGACAGTACACCTGGGGCCTGTGGAGCCAGGGCGGACTTCTTGTGTGCCTTGTCTCTGGTTTTTGTGCTGACGACATCAGCTGAAAGGAAAAGGGTCCAAACAGGCCCTGCCCCTATCCACTGCCCTGCTGTCCATCTCATCCTTCTTTCATTTAGCAAGTGAGTGGCCCAGGTGAAACCTCTCCTGAGCATTTACATCCTGATAGGGATCAGTGCCTTCTACCAAAGGGACTAACTTTGAAGGAAAGAATTTCAGGCTTCTGCTGGGAGTGCATTTTCCAAGCAGTCTGGAAGCTGGGGGGACCTGACTGTATTCTGGGGGCAGGCCCTGGTGAGGACCAAATAAGTGAGAAAATCAGGGGTCTTGTGGCCTGCAGGGTGGGCTGGGCTCTGATCTGAGGTCTCCACACCTGAGGCCTCCCTCACACCTGCCCCGAGCACTGGCCCCTGTGCTTGGCCTGTGGGTGAAGCATGGATGGACACACGGCCCAAGAAGGGCAAAGGATTCTCTGTGAAAGCAGGGACCACTTTGGGGAGTGAGTGCGGGTGACCACAAGAGTTTCCCAGGAAAGGGAGATAACTTAGGAATTATACAAACCTAATAGGAGATGAATCATTTTTTTTCAGAAGGGATTTGGGAGAAACACGTGTATTCCAGGACAGGTAGCTTGCAAGTTCCCATGGAACAAGATGCGGGGAGGAAACAGAATGTGTTAGTCAGGGCTCTCCAGAGAACAGAAGCAACAGGATATATATAGAGATATACACAAGAGGAGACTTATTATAGGAACTAGCTCATGCCTTATGGAGGCTGAGAAGTCCCCTAATCTGCTGTCTGCAAGCTGGAGGCCCAGGAGAGCCGGGGGTGTAGTTTAGTCCGAGTTTGAAGGTCTGAGAGCCAGGAGCAATGATGTGTGAGGCCGGGTGGAGATGGATGTCCCAGGTCAGCTGGAGCAGAGGGCAAATTTAACCCTCCTCTGGATTGAATTATGCCCCCCGCATTGATGAGGGTGATCTTCTTCACTCAGCCTGCGAAGGAGAGGGCTGACGGTGTAAGTTCCAGGTGGAGTCCCGAGGCCTGAGGACCAGGGCACCAATGTGTAAGTCCCAGTCCAAGGGCAGGAGAAGACCAGTGTCCAGCCCTGCGTCCAGCAGAGAGAGCAGATCCCCTCCTCCAACTCTTAGTTCTGTTCAGGCATCTGTGTTGGGGAGGGTGATCTTCTTTCCTCAGTTCACTGATTCAAACGCTCATCTTTTCCAGAAACACCCTTCCAGCCACACCTGGAAATGATGTTACCAGCGACCTGGGCACCCTCAGCCCTGTCAGGTGGACACATAATGTTAACCATCACACAGACCAACTGGATTTTAGATCCTCTAGGATTCTACCAGGTATTTAGTGAGATGCATGCCCCCCGCCATGGGTAGATGGGGCCACTAGAGACTTTGACTTCAGTGGGAGTAAGCGATTTGCTGAAGAAACTCAGTCGATTAGTGGAAAAGTCAATCGTCCAACCAATACTGAGTGACTGGAGGTGCCTGGTACTGTAATGAGGACACGACAGTGGTAAACATTACAGGCCCTGCCCTCCTGGAGTCGAGTCTGGTATGAAGGACAGACACTGAACAAGTAGGGGGAAATGGGATGTGAGTTACACAGAAGGGCAAGTGTCAGGCAGACAGCAGGAGAAGCTGGGCGCCCACATTCAGGTTCCCTACACAGGCTCTGCACCCTCCACAGCCTCACAACGGGGTTTCACTGTCATCCTCATTTTACAAATGAAGAAACCGGAGCCTTGAGAGGTTAGAGGTTTTGCCCAAGGTCACACCCCCAGTAAATGGCAGAGCTGGGATTTGAACAAAGGTCTCTCAGACACCCAAATCTGGGCTCTTTTGGCTTTCTGTGGCAAATTATAGAAATCCAAGTCAAACTATCTTCGACAAAGAAGAGGATATTTGGGTCCCCTAATTTAGAAGTGTAAGTGTAGGCTTTAAGCGTGGCTAATCCAGAGGCTAAAATAATGTCCTGGGGGTCCATCCTTCTGTTCAGACATAGGACAGGCTCTCCCGAGTGGCAGACTTCATGGCCACCCAGATCATGTCCACACCAGTCACCCCAGTAAGGAGCTTCTGCTGTGGTGGCCTGGAGAGGACTGTGGGGACATAGCTTTGGTCACATGCCCATCACTAAACCCATTAGGCAACTGGGGGGCGGGGGTGAGGTCCTCCAATTACCCAGGCCTGGCCTGAGACTGCCCTTGGGTAGGCAGCAGCCCCACCTGAACTGCATGGAATCAGCTCCCCACAGGAAGAAGGGCTTCTGTTGCCGGAAGAGAGGGAAAGGATGCTGATTAGGCAAAACCAGGCCCACCATGGCTTTTAACCACTACTCTCTGTGTCGAGTTGCCCTTCCATCCTGCACTAAGCAGCACAGCCCAAAGTGCCAAGACTCTGAAGAAGAGAATAGAATGAACGCTAAGGATGAAGCACGTTTTATCATAGGACCACCTCACAACTGGTATTTATTCATTCCACCACCTGTTAGCACACAGTAATTAGCGCTGTTCCAGGCCCAGGGACTAGAGGACTTTTTTCTGAAGGCACAGGCCCTGCTCTTCAGGTGCTCTCCACCTGGCAGAGGAGGCAAACCCGTAAGAAATCGGAATGTGTTAAGAGCAACGATAAAGGCACACGAATGCCTCCAGGATGTGTAAACAATGCTTTCCACTGAAAAACAAAAAGACAGAAGACTCAGTTAAAAAAAAAAAAATGAGCAAAGAACTCGAAGAGACATTCCTCCAAAGGAGATACGCCCGTGGCCAACAAGCGCATGAAAAGATGCTCAGCATCACTAGTCCTGAGGGCGATGCAAATCAAAATCATGAGATATCAGGCCACACCCATTAGGGTGGCGGCTGCGTTGAAAAGTAAGACAAAGGGTGTGTGGAGAAACCGGAGCCCTCATACACTGCTGGTAGGAATGTAAGATGGTGCAGCCACTGTGGAAAACAGCTTGGCGGTTCCTCAAAAAGTTAAACAGAATTACCCTCTGACCCAGCAACTCTGCTCCTAGGTATACACCCAAAATAACTGTAAGCAGGCACTCAAACATATATTTGCACACCAGTGTTCACAGCAGTACAATTCACAAGAGCCAAAAGGAAACCCAGACGTCCATCAGTGGATGAACGTAAAACAAGTTGTGGTCTATACACGCCACGGAAGCTTCATCCATAAAAAGGAATGAAGCACTGATACATGCAATGAAACTTTGTGCTAAGTGAAAACAGTGCTACACGAAAGGTCAGGGTCACAAGGGTGTTGTATGATTCCATTTTTATGAAATATCCAGCACAAGCAAATCCACAGAAACAAGGAACAGACTAGTGGTTGCAGGGGGCGGGGAGGGGGGTGGATCGAAGAGTAAGCCCCTGCTTACTGGGGCTTATTCTGGGGTGATGAACATGTTTTGGAACTAGACAGAGGTGGTGGTTACACAATACTGTGATTGTACTAAATGCCATTGAATCACTCAGTTTAAAATGCTTAATATTATGTGATGTGAATTTCACTCAATGAAAAACGAAAGTGCCCATGAAGTTGTACGTAAGTTATACAAAGCATATGAGAAGTCAGGCCAGAGAAGGAGGGGTGACTAAGTGCATGGTGAGGTCAGGAGAGCCGTTCTGGGCACAGATTTCCTCTGGGGAGATGCTTTGAGTAACGGAGGCAAGCGCAGCTGTGTGCAGGGACCCACGGTTCCGTTTTCTTCTGATTTACAAGGGGGCTGGTGCTTCTCACCAGGGAGATGGGCCTTCACTGCAGGGTCAGCCCCGAGCCTGGCTGTGCTTGCTGGAGCTTGTTTAGAGCTTGCTTGTTCAGAGACGGGAGGAAGGGCTGTTCTCCAAGGACTGTGCGTCCCCTGCCCCATTGCTGCGGCTGCACAGCATCCTGGGCAGGATAAAGCGGCCCTTGTGTGGATGAAGCAGCTACAAAGTACATTTTCCTCTGTGGGTGAATTGCCACCCTGAGAGGCAGGAAGGTTTCTTTCCATTGCACAGAGCACCTCATTTCATGTCTGAGGGGCCCCGGGCAATGGAGTCCACTCAGGTCTGGGCTGTGCGCTGTGGAGGGTGGGGACTTGGGAGGCTAGGGACCGCTTCCTGGAATCAGACGATGGAATCAGACAGAACCTGTTGGCGGGTGTGGCTCTGGAGTTAATGCACGCATGTTCCCTGAAGGTTTCACTCTGCAGTTGGCTTGGGAAAAGGTAAGGCATTGGCATGCCCCCTCCATTTCCCCTTATTTTGGGCACTTCCTCCCCATTTAAGGCCCCCTTTCTGACACCCATCAGACCCCTCCTTCTCTTCTTCAGAATCCCCTTCCACCCGTCTGTTCCATTGTACTGTTCTTTCAAGGTCTCTGACATAAATTCAGACCACTGCTTTGCAGTTCTGCTTTGGACAGGAACTAGCTAGTACTTATCATTAGCCAGTTCATTTAACCCTCGTCATTAGCACAGAAAGCAGGTACTGTATTGCTAAGTCCACTGTACTGATAAGGAAACAGACTCAGAGAGATTGGGATTTGGCCAAGGTAAACAGCTGGTTAGTGGCAGGATAGGATTCAAGCTCTAAATTTAATGTTAATAAACTGACCTCTACTAGTAAACCAGTTATTGGAGAAATTATCCCTCCCTGATGACATAATGTCTCAACAGAGTAAAAATGAGATTTTTGTGGTAGCAGCAGTATATTTGCAGAGAGATGGGAGGTATTTGGACATATATTTTATATGGGGAGGAGGTCTTTCTATATTCCCCAAATTATGTGACAGCCTCTTCTACGTATACCAGAAGCTGCTATTTAACAGCTTTATTTCGCAAAAGGCTCAATAGCAGTATTTGCTCTTTAAATTCACAAACAGGTGACTCTGAGTGAGCACAGGTGCACTGAGGCACTTTCTTCACCATCCTCTTAATTTAAATATATGCTGGAAACAGAATCAAGAGTAAGACTCACCTAACGCCACAGGCAAGCTGGGATGCTCTTCTCAACTCCAAGTGCTCTGCCTCCTAGGAAGCCCCCAGACCCCCACCCCTCTTGTGTTATCCCCTCCACTAGACCTTGACATCCTGTGCTCAGGGACTGCATTTAAGTAATCATATTGTCCAGTGCTCTTTTAGTGGGAAAAAGGAGAAAGAGAGGAAGAAATAAAAGTTTCCAGAAGGTTTATTTACATTTCATTATAAAAAGACAGGCCAACTGGTGATCATTTTGTTATGTATAAAAACATCGAATCACTATGTTGTACACCTCAATTACGCTTCAACTGAAAAAAAAGACAAGCCAATTAAAAAATGGGCAAAGGACTTGAACAGATATTTCTCCAGCTAAGATGTACACACGGCCAACAAGCACATGAAAATGTTCAATGTCATTAGTCATCAGGGAAATGCAAATCAAAACCACTTCACATCCGACAGGATGGCCAGAGTTGAAAAGACGGACAATAACAGGTGCTACTGGGGATGTGGTGAAATCGGAACCCTCACACACTGCTGGGGGGAATTCGAAATGTAGCAGACACTTTGTCACACAGTCTGACAGCTCCTCAAACAAGTGAACTTATACACTGGACCTACTTACACACAGAGCTGTCATAGGACCCAGCACTCTTAGGTATACATCCAAGAGAAACAAAGACAAATGTCCACACAAACTTATGAAAGAATGTTCATAGCAGCATTAATCGTTAACGGCCAAAAGGTGAAAACAACCCAAATGTCCATCAGCTGATGAACGGATAAACAAAGTGTGGTCTATCTACACAATGGAATATTATTTGGTCATAAAAAGGAATGAAATGCTGATACATGCTCCAACCTGGATGAACCTTGGGAACATTGAGCCAATGAAAGAAGCAGTCACAGGGCTTCCCTGGTGGGGCAGTGGTTGAGAATCTGCCTGCCAATGCAGGGGACACGGGTTCGAGCCCTGGTCCGGGAAGATCCCACATGCCGCGGAGCAACTGGGCCCGTGAGCCACAACTACTGAGCCTGTGCGTCTGGAGCCTGTGCTCCGCAACAAGAGAGGCCGCGATAGTGAGAGGCCCGTGCACCGCGATGAAGAGTGGCCCCCGCTCGCCGCAACTAGAGAAAGCCCTCGTGCAGAAACGAAGACCCAACACAGCCAAAAATAAATAATAAATTAATTAATTAATTAACTTAGCACTTAAAAAAAAAAGAAGCAGTCACAAAAGACCACTTGACGTATGATTCCGTTGATATGAAATGTCCAGAAATGGCAAATCCATAGAGGTAGAATGTAAATTAGCAGTTGCAGGGGCTGGCGGTGGTAGTGGGGAGGAGGGGCATGATGGCTAAAAGGCATGGGGTTTCTTTTTGAGCAATGAGGGTGTTCTAAAATCGGTGAGAGCTGTAAGTACCTGCGAATACACTAAAAACCACACTTTAAGTGGGTAAGTTGTATGGTGTGTGAATTATATAAAGCTGTTTTTAAAAGAAAGTTTCCAGAAGGCACTGTGCCCCTTTCCACAATTCCTCTTTACGCATAATAAACTTAATTACTTGAATTTCAATTTTTAGCAAGTCTGATATACAATATTTTTCAATGCCTCATAAGCATTTTAATAAATACTAATAGTATTAAATATCCATTGTTGAGTTTGCTAAATAAACAATTTAATTTCTTTTTTTTTTTTTTTATAAATTTATTAATTTATTTATTTATTTTTGACTGTGTTGGGTCTTCGTTTCTGCGCGAGGGCTTTCTCTAGTTGCGGCGAGCGGGGGCCACTCTTCATCGCGGTGCGCGGGCCTTCTCACTGTCGCGGCCTCTCCCGTTGCGGAGCACAGGCTCCAGACGCGCAGGCTCAGTAGTTGTGGCTCACGGGCTTAGTTGCTCCACGGCATGTGGGATCTTCCCAGACCAGGGCTCGAACCCGTGTGCCCTGCATTGGCAGGCAGATTCTCAACCACTGCGCCACCAGGGAAGCCCCAACAATTTAATTTCTTAATATGACATATTTTCTCACAAAAGAATAAAATACTTATTACCTACTAGGAGTTTAGCATCTCTGTTCTCATAATAATCCAAGTCCCCGAGTCTATCTTTATGTTTGAATAGGTGATGTGTCTGCAGATTCTACACTTGACACTTCTTGTAGGGTAGCAGTGGCCCGGAGGATCTGCGGAAAAAACAGTCCACTTCCTGTCAGGCCCCAGAGGAACTGAGAGAACAGTGAGGTAAAGTTACCAGCTTGCTAAATGCTGTCACGAACAAACAGACACCAAACCCTAGCACTGCCCTCCCACCCCATCCCCGGGATTCCCACGCACTGTGACTAAACAGACCCAGGACAGGGAAAGGGAATTCTGCCTTTGATAAAAGCATCTGACAGAAATGAGAGTCTTTTGCTTTTTCAGGAAGGTATGTAACATTTGTACAAAAGGCCTGTTTACATTTAACTTTAAATTACAGAGCAACTGGAGGGTCTTAAAAATGACACTTTGGCTTCATAATTTGCTTGTTTTGTCAATTCCCTCACAAAACCAGCCATGCCCAGTCCCTAGGACCTGGCAGCACCTAGCAGCCCTCGGGAGCAGGGATTCCGTGAGAGGCTCGCGGTTAAACGAACGAGTGATGAGAACGTGCGTGCAGATGGACAAGGGCAGGAAGAAAATATGAAAAAGTAGAAACACTGTATTTGTGTAATGAGAGTATGATTACATTGAATCCCCTAAAATTGCCTTTTGGTTTGACTATAATGCTATTAGATAAAATTTGGGTTACAATGTGCACCTGCAATTATACCCACTCAATAGAACCCTATGTAGCAGTTGAGAAGTATAAGGTGTGCCTATAAAGTACTAGTATGGAAGGATGTCCAAGATATAGTTATGAGAAAAAAAGAAAGTGAACCCCCCAAAGAAAGTATTAAATTATGATCATGGTTTTTGTAGTACCCTCCCCTGCAAATGTATGTATTTGATTACATACATATAGATAAAAATCTGGAAAACTGCCCACTAAGCTGTTACCTCCAGTTGGTTCTGGAAAGGATAACAGGGAACTTTCACTTTCTGTGTTCATAGTTCTATATTGTTTGTGTTATTTGCATGCTTACACTTTTATTTTAATAAACATTTAAAATCTTAAGGCTTTTCTGCCCTTTTATGTTTTCCTGCACTTGATCATGTATTAATTTTGTATAGTTAGCAATAAAAAATTTTAAATCACCCATTTTATTTTTTTAGTCTTTTTTTAAAATTTAGTTTTTATTTTATATTGGAGTATACTTGATTTACAATGTTGTGTTAGTTTCAGGTGTACAGCTAAGTGATTCAGTTATACATATACATCTATCCATTCTTTTTCAGATTCTTTTCCCATATAGGTAATTACAGAATATTTAGAGTTCCCTGTGCTATACAGCAGGTCCTTGTTGAATAAATCACCCATTTTATCTACACCTTTTCTGTCTTTGGTAATGGCATTTGAAAAAAATCTAATTCTTAAAACTCGTGCTCACACTGAGCCTGGCACAGACCCAATTCTAAACCAGCACTGTATTTAGCTTTTCACAAGTCACCAGGCTCTCTGATAGGAAGAGCAGCTATTCTATCAAATGGCAACTCCTTCCTCCTGCAATGAAAATGTGGAATCACCCAGCTATTTTCATCTGCGTAAATAATAATTTCCTTCCATAACCTGCTTTCTCCCTCTCCTCTCTCTTTCCTGTTTATCTGAGGGGAAGCTGTGTGTGCTGTCTAGCTGGACTTGGCCGTCAGGAAGGATGGTGACCACCTCAGAGGGGATAAACTAGAGGAATTGGTCTTATCGACAGTCATCACGTGAGATCTCTCTCTCTCTCTCTCTCTCTTTTTTTTTTTTTTAAAGAAGAGTCAACTGTGAGTCTTTGGTTGGTCCAGGAATCTGGCAATTCTGAGCCTGGGAGTTGGGTCAGTGGCCCCTGACACCTCATCTCCCACGTGGGTCGACCCAAAGGTGCTACTTCCTTCAGGAAACCTCTTCTTCCCTCCTGGGAGACAGAGCGAACAGAAGGTAATGATGGCTTCTTTCTCAGGGAGCCCCCTCTCAAATCTTTCCACTCTAAATCACAACCTCATCATAACTTCCTCTTATGCTACTCAGAGGTATTTTTCGAGCCTTCCTGTAGAACTGGGTATTTCGTTTATAACATAGCCTTGGATGTATTTACTCGCCAATCTGCCAGGGGGGTGATCTGTCTTGTGATTTGCCCGGTGAAAATATCTAGAGAATAGAATCTTGTTAATCGCTTGAAAACCACTTGTAAAGCAGAACTGGTTCAAGATGTTTTGTGGGTTTTTTTTTTTTTGGTTCTTCCCTGTCCCTGCCCCTTCCCCCCACTTCCTCGTGGGTTAATCGTTTTGAAGGACGCTACTTGCCTACAGAGTGCACCACCCCACCTTTGGATTAAGAGAAAAGGGAAGATTATTGTTTATCCCTGAGGTCTGGGGACCCCTGTTCCATTTCTGGACACTGGCAGGTGGGCAAGGTCCCCACGGTAAACCAGCCGAGCTGTTGCAATGGGTCACAAAGCTGGGAAGTCTGAGAAACTCATGTCACAATCAGTTGCTCCTCTCTCCCTGGTCCCATTCTTCCCTGACATTTGGAAAAATATGGTGAAGATCAATTAACCCAAGCAATGCAGATACTGACTATAGAAGAGCCCCAGATACACGATCTCAGGCCCTGCTGTCGGGCCTGGCAGCCCGGCTTCTCCTGTGAGCTCCTTTGACTTGGCAAAATGAAACTGAGATGAAAACCAAAAGGCAAAGCAGGGGAAACTTGGTCGGGCTGTTTGTCTGCTGTCATTAGCAACCCACTTTCGATCCACTTACTATTTCGGACACCTGAATAGTAAAAGTGTTTGGTTATTATCATGGGGGGGTGTCCTACGTGCTGAAAAAAATGAGTAAGACGTGTGTGGGGGGGGGGGCAGGAAATGCACCCCACCGAGAAGTCAAGCTCGGTGCTGAGGCCAGTGAGAAAAGGTCAGACAATTTCTGGATTATGTTCAGGCAAATGGAGTGGGAAACTGAAATTCCTGCCTCGGCACAATTCTCACTGATATTTATGTATTTTTTTTGGCTGCGTTGGGTCTTCGTTGCTGCGCACGGGCTTTCTCTAGTTGCGGTGAGCCGGGGCTACTCTTCGTTGCGGTGGGCGGGCTTCTCATTGCGGTGGCTTTTCTTTTTGTGGAGCACGGGCTCTAGGCACGCGGTCTTCAGTAGTTGTGGTACACAGGCTTTGTTGCTCCATGGCATGTGGGATCTTCCCGGACTAGGGATTGAACCCGTGTCCCCTGCGTTGGCAGGAAGATTCTTAACCACTGCGCCACCAGGGAAGTTCCCTCTCACTGATATTTAAAAGAGAGAAAATCTCCCAACTATTGGAAAGAGGTAGTGATGCAGCCTGATGCCTTCATGAAGAAATGCCTGGGTGACTGGACGTTCGGGGAGCGTCACACCCGTGACTAAGAGGGCAGGGCGCCAGCTGGGTTTTCAGACACTCGGCTGTAGGGCAGACAAGTTATTGAACTTTGTTGAGCCTCCACTGGACTGGATGGGTTCTTTCTTTTTTTTATGATGTGGACCGTTTTTTTGTTTTGTTTTTTTATAGGGAACTCACAGCTGTTTTTTTTTTTTTTAATTGAAACACTTGATCCTTGGGTCATTTGCATTCTTAATTAATTTATTTATTTATTTTTGGCTGTGTTGGGTCTTCGTTTCTGTGCGAGGGCTTCCTCTAGTTGCGGCAAGCGGGGGCCACTCTTCATCGCGGTGCGCGGGCCTCTCACTGTCGCGGCCTCTCTTGTTGCGGAGCACAGGCTCCAGACGCGCAGGCTCAGTAGTTGTGGCTCACGGGCCCAGTCGCTCCGCGGCATGTGGGATCTTCCCAGACCAGGGTTCAAACCCGTGTCCCCTGCATTGGCAGGCGGATTCTCAACCACTGCGCCACCAGGGAAGCCCTGGACCGTTTTTAATGTCTTTATTGAATTTGTTACAATATTGCTTCTGTTTTTTTATGTTTTGGTTTTTTGGCTGTGAGGCATGTGGGATCTTAGCTCCCCGACCAGGGATCGAACCCACACCCCCTGCACTGGAAGGCGAAATCTTAACCACTGGACCGCCAGGGAAGTCCCTGGATGGGTTCTTAGACTTAAAACTCTAAGATCTGAAAAATTTTGACAATACTGTTCCCTGTTGCTATCGGGGAAACCGACACCACACAGTAAGCCATGCAGATGCTTTTAACAACTGGTTACAAACAAAATAACAATGCCACAGTGCCAACTCTTCACTCGGCCCCTTCAATGTGCCAGGCCTTGTACTCTGGCGATTCTGCCAAGTGGGTGTTGTGGCCTTTGTACAGATGAGAACCTTGGTGCAGTCTCCCAGACAGTGAAAGGCGGGGAGAGTTCTCTGCTGCCCAAGCCTGGTTCCTGGCGTTCATCCTACACACCTGCTCTGACTCGGCACGGGTGAGCTCGGAGGCACCTGAACATGGCATCTCGAGGGGCTGAGATGCCCACAGGGGAGTCACATGACTTTTCACGCTGTCTCTGTCCCTGGTTTGTGAGACGGGAAACAAAGGGGCCACTGCTCAGCAGAAACTGCCCAGCAGAGGCAAGGATGCTCTGTGAACTGGAGTCTCACTTAGGGTCAGCAGACCTGGCAAGTGAAAACCCGGGACACCCACTTAAACCTAAATTTCAGATAGACCACGAATACTTTGTTAGTGTAATTATATCCTGAGAAATATCTGGGACATATTTATACTAAACAGTACCCGTGGTTTACCTGAAATTCAGATGTAACTGCATCTTCTCTGGCAGCCCCAACCTCACGACATCATATCGTTGCTGTGGACTCTGCTCAGAAAGCCCACAAATCAAAATCACTTCCATCCTTCGAGGTCCAGCCCAGATAACACGTCTTCTGCGAAGCTGTCTCCTCTCCTGGCCCCCAGCACACTGTGCCTGTCACGTAGTCACGGAACAAGCCTTGCTCCTCTCTCAGACATCAGACTCGTGAGGGTAGAGGCTGGTCCTTTCCCCACAGCTCCTCACTGTGGAATTCATTCATTCCACACTATGCCAACCGCAAAGCAGATGTGGATGCTGATCTTGTGGGTTTTCGTTTCATAGGAAAGCACGGCATTATCCGGGCAGTTATGAACAGCTGCGTGAAGGGATGGGACAAAGTGCTGCAGAAGGGCTGCTCTGAGGCTGGGGTCCGGCACGGCTTCTCTGGGGGGTGGCGCTCAGGGGCCAGGATGAACAGGAGGAACCCACACGACAAGTCAAGAGAAATTTCCAGAAGACACTGAGGGGTAAGAAAATCTGGTCAGTTTGGGGAACTGAAGGCAGGCCGTCAACATGGAAGTGGGACCCAGAGAGAGGTTTCTACGCGGTGGGTGGCGTGGGACCGAGCTCCACCCCAAATGAAGATGGTGAGTTGGCGGCGGGTAGTGGGAGCATGATATAACCTATTATAAGCTTTTCGGGCTGCTTGTGAGAATTACACAAAGGGAAGCACCAAAGTGGAAGAAGCAAGACCAGTCAGAGGTCATTATAGGAATTCAGGCGAGAGAGACATGGGGGAGGCAGCGTGGAAAGGGGCTCACTTGCTGTCCCACCTGTTCTGGAACTTGTCCACTCCCCCCAAGAAGTGGAGGCTGTCGCCCTTGGTTCCTGGGTGAGATTTTCCCAGCTGGCCTTGACGGATGGCAGGTGGGGAGGTGATGCTGAGTGACTTTCCCAGGCAGGTAGGGAAAGGCAGTGTGGATTCTGCCCACCCTGCCCTCCCCTCGCTGCATGCTCACCCCTGGGACCCCAGTCTCACTCTGTGAAGAAGCTCACACCAGCCCATAGGGAGAGGCCTCCGGGGGAAGCCCCTGCGAAGACCTGTGGCCGCCAACCAGCCACATGGACACCCGACGAGCCACCCTCCGTGCCTGGTCTGAATCCCTGACCCACAGCATCCATGAGCGCAGGAAACGTTGCTTCGCACCGTTAGACTCTGGACTAAGATGTCGCGCAGCCATAGTAACTGGAACAAGAGGATCCTGGTTGTAACTTGGGTGGGTAGCAGGGGACCTGGAGAAAAGTGGACCCACCTGGGATGCTGAAAGGAGACAATGTTAACAAGACGTAGTCATGAAAGGGATGGAAAACGTCTCAAGTAGGAAGATAGGAGGAAAGGCCCAGATGGAACACATTTTTTAAATCCCTCTTTACATTTTGAATGGTGCATGCATTTCAGCTTGAGAGCTTCATTCGTTCAGTTTAATAATTTGATCCCTGGTAAAATGCAGATTACTCAGGGACTGGTAAAATTTGAGTTTTTCATTCATCTATTAACATCTTAGCATAGATAAAGATTTTGAGATGAAATTTTCTTTTCAGTAAAGAAAATGGAGGGGGACTTCCCTGGTGGTACAGTGGTTAAGACTCCACGCTCCCAATGCAGGGGGCCCGGGTACGCTCCCTGGTCAGGGAACTAGATCCCACACGCATGCTGCAACTAAGAGTTAGCATGCCGCAACTAAGCAGCCCGCAAGCCACAACTAACGAGCTGCCAAGCCACAACTAAGGAGCCCGTGAGCTGCAACTAAGGAGCTGGTGAGCCGCAACTGAGGAGCCTGCTTGCCGCAACTAAGACCTGGTGCAACCAAATCAATAAATAAGTAAATTAATTAATTAAAGATAAAAGAATGATTAAAAAAAAAATGGAGGCACCTGAGGGCCAAGTGGGGAGATGTCCCCAAGGAAGGAAGGAGAAAGAAAATTCGGGACACGAAATACAAATGATGCCTCCATAGGGCGTCAGCCCTGACTCTTTATCCTGCTGCTGTTACCTGGGAAGATGCCCGCAGCTGACATGCATGTGCTTACATGTGCCGGTCACCTCAAGCACGACCCCACTGAATCCTCACGGTGAACACGGAAGGCAGTGCCACTGCCACACCTTCCACCAGGAGACCGAGCGCAGAGAGGGGAAGTAACTGGCACAAGGACCCGTGCCCGCTCCATGCGGGACAGAGCCTGCCTCTCCCCCCATACCGTTTGCACAGGTGGCCTCTTGTGTCTGTACAACGTCACGCATCTGTGAATGAGTGGGCTGTGCTCTGCTCCTCGGGACTTTAAAAACTGGGGTTAGGGAGTGAGTGTGTGTGTGCATGCAGGGTGGGGGGACAGGTGACTGCACACAAACAGCCCTCATCAAGGCAGCTCTGAAAATGGCAGGAGGCAGAGACGCCATCTGGCCCCCAGCTTTGATTCTCTGCCCGCTATCACGGCTAAGCTGTGGCCAGCGGGACGGGAATGGAAATGATACCCCTGCCTTCCTTTGTTTTTAATTAAAAAAAAAAAATTAAAAAAATTTTAAAGGTTTTTAAAAACATTTATTTATTTTTATTTATTTATTTTTGCCTGCGTTGGGTCTTCGTTGCTGCGCGCGGGCTTTCTCTAGTTGCGGTGAGCAGGGGCCACTCTTCGTTGCGGTGTGCGTGCTTCTCACTGCGGTGGCTTCTCTTGTTGCGGAGCACGGGCTCTAGGCGCACAGGCTTTAGTAGTTGTGGCTCGTGGGCTCTAGCGTGCAGGCTCAGTAGTTGTGGCGCACAGGCTTAGTTGCTCCGCGGCATGTGGGATCTTCCCGGATCAGGGCTTGAACCCATGTCCCTTGCATTGACGGGTGGATTCTTAACCACTGCGCAACCAGGGAAGGCCCTACACCTGCCTTCCTAAAACGGGGGTGCAACTCCCTTTACAGGCTGGTGAGCAGTCTTAGGGCCTGGACCACTGACACCGGGGGTCTGTCTGTCCCCAACTGTCCTAACCCACCCTAGGTTGGCTTTGCCCAGGCTCTTACCTGGGAGAGAAATACACTTGTGTTTATGCCTCTGTTATTTTGGGTATTTGCTATGGGAGAATTTATATTGTAACTAATGTAGGCAACAAAGGAGGTGTGAATAGAGTCGATGGAAGCTCTGAGAAGGAAAAGTTATGTGTGTAAATGTTTTATTGATCTTCCCTCCCCACGTGCATGCGTATAAGGTCAGGAAGGTATTTTTGAGAAAATATGGGATCCACACTCATGGAGCAGATGGTCCATTCTTCTTTGCTTTTGGAGTACGTGTTTTTCTTTACTTGCAGACCTTTCTTACTAAGCGATTTTTGTTTCAATCTAATGTTAAATGATTAAATTGAGCTAGCTAAGCCCACGTCAGCTGGGAGAATGGGGAGAGAGTGAGACCAGAGCTGTGGACCAAGGGACAGGGTAACCTGCAAGCTGGACTTTGTTCCTATGTCTTTTATGTTCATCTGAATCTTAGTTGATTGTGGATTTTCAGCAAAACGGGGAAAAATAAAGTCCATGCATGCTGTAGGCTGGCACAGGTGAATGCTCTAGAATCTGAGAGGTGCTCTGAAGTTATCAGAGACTAATCCAAACAGACATACCCCACTGCATCCAGGCGGTGTCTTTCCACTCCAACCATTTTAGTTAGCCTCTATGTACGACCATATCTGTTCAAAAGAGGTTTTCTAAAAAAGGAGATATAGGGGCTTCCCTGGTGGCGCAGTGGTTGAGAATCTGCCTGCCAATGCAGGGGACACGGGTTCGAGCCCTGGTCTGGGAAGATCCCACATGCCGCGGAGTGACTAGGCCCGTGAGCCACAATTGCTGAGCCTGCGCGTCTGGAGCCTGTGCTCTGCAACAAGAGAGGCCACGACAGTGAGAGGCCCGCGCACCGCGATGAAGAGTGGCCCCCACTTGCCGCAACTGGAGAAAGCCCTCGCACAGAAACGAAGACCCAACACAGCCATAAATAAATAAATAAATAGATAAAATTTTAAAAAAAAAGGAGATATATAAGAAATTATCTCTGCAGTGCTGTAGTCTGTTTTTTCTTCACTTATAAATGCACACCAAAAATTTTAGTTACCACGTGAATTTTGTGTAGAGCTAATTCACTCAATATAAAAAAGGCTCTTACAAATCAAGACAAACAACACAGCAGTCAAATATAATGCAAGACGTTGATTTCACCAGTGGTCTCAATCAATGGCCTCCCAGTATCCAGGCTCTGGGTGGTGCCCTCTGGCGCATGCTCTGCTTGGCAGGAGGACTTGCTTTGGCTGACGGGACGGGAGTGTCTGCACACACAAGGCAGAGACAGAAAGGCGCTGGAGTCTCTTTTTCCTCTGTCCAATCCCTGCCACTGTCAGGAGAGCAAGCCTGGGCCAGCCTGACTGAGGAAGAGACCCACACAAAGCAGAGCCGACTCCATCCTGCACGGCTGGCTCAAGCGACAGGACGCCACCCGCCCGGCTCAGGTAGGATCAGCAAACCACCGGAGGACCTGAGGCCTCTGGAGAAATCAACAGTTGTTTTCTAAGCTGCTGAATTTTGGGGTAGTTTGTTTTTGACTAGGTCATAGGTAACTAATGCTGATAAAAACTGAAAAAATGTAAATGGCCAGTAAATCAATCTAAAGATCTTCAATCTGATCCATAATTAAAGAAATGCAGGATTACAACAGTGAGATGGTATATCAAGTTAGTAGAAATTAAGAATGTGGGGACTTCCCTGGTGGCGCAGTGGTTAAGAATCCACCTGCCTGGCTTCCCTGGTGGCGCAGTGGTTGAGAATCTGCCTGCCAATGCAGGGGACACAGGTTCGAGCCCTGGCCTGGGAAGATCCCACATGCCGCGGAGCAACTGGGCCTGTGAGCCACACCTACTGAGCCTGCACGTCTGGAGCCTGTGCTCCGCAACAAGAGAGGCCGTGATAGTGAGAGGCCCGCGCACCGCGATGAAGAGTGGTCCCCGCTCGCCACAACTGGAGAAAGCCCTTGCACAGAAGCGAAGACCCAACACAGCCAAAAATTAATAAATTAATAAATTAAAAAAAAAAAAAAAAGAATTCGCCTGCCAATGCAGGGGACACGGGTTCGAGCCCTGGTACGGGAAGATCCCACATGCCGCAGAGCAACTAAGCCTGTGCGCCACAACTACTGAGCCTGTGCTCTAGAGCCCGCGAGCCACAACTACTGAGACCACGAGCCACAACTACTGAAGCCCGCGCACCTAGAGCCCGTGCTCCGCAACAAGAGAAGCCACCGCAATGAGAAGCCCGCGCAACGCAATGAAGAGTAGCTCTGGCTCGCCGCAACTAGAGAAAGCCCGCGTGGAGCAACGAAGACCCAATGCAGCCAAAAATAAATAAATAAAATAAATACATTAAAAAAAAAAAAGAATGTGGTAGCACAGCTCTGGTGATGGTGTGTGGGAATCAGGCACTTTCCCAGGTGGTAGATTTTATTTTATTTATTTATTTATTTCAATTTTTTAATTTGTTTCAAAGTTAAACTCAGGACACATTGACTTCATAGGAAATCCACTGGAATGTTTTTCTAGGCTGAACACCTGTTTCCCCTTAGTCTCCCCTAACAGAGCATGTACATGCTAATTACTTTCATTTTGCAGACACTGCTGTCCCACCCCTACCAGTTATACCAAGACCACCTCAACCGTGTGTGTGGTATTCTGGATGTTCTTAGTTATGCCCTAATTTCAATAACTGAAAAAGATTTTCTGCCATAAGCTGTCACTTGAATTCTTTGGCTACTTTTGAAGTCCAAAGAACTCTTAAATGATTCTCCTTTGGGGGGATTATTTTACAGGCATTAGTGACTAGCCCCTGGGGCTGTGCTGATCCCAGGTGGTAGATGTGCTAAGGTATTCCAGCAACACCGAGTATGGTGGGTGTGTGGACTCAAACGCCACCTCCTCTTTATGGGATTTCCTACGCTGCAGGACTAGGAAGATTATAAACCACGTTTCCTGGGCTCCCTTCCAGCCACACTTCTGGATGTGAGTTGGATTCTGCTAACTGCAGAGCCTGGAGAGGCGCCCTGATCCTGCCAGCAGCACCGCTGGTCCTCAGGCCGACCTGGTAACCGGGCGAGGAACGCCTGGAGCAGTGAACCCTGAACAAGAGGTAATCACCACTCTGCGGTGTTTTTCATCTTGTTTCATGTGTCCCCGGAATGCCACCCACCCTTTAGTATGCTCTGAGTCTTCCAGAGACGGGGAAGAAGGAAAAAGAGGTTTAGCTCACACCACGAGGCTGGCTGAAATGCCTGCGTCCACGTTGAGGTTGACGTTCTCGGGCCAGAAAAGGCCCCGTGGCAGCGCCTGGGTGGCTGATGAGCGTAAATATTCCCCAGTGCTCTTCTCAGGAAGGCCCTGGCCTGTCCATGTTACAAAGTCAATCACCTTTCTGGGGGATGTTACAAATGCTTTCCCATAGGCCTTCTTCATGCAGGCCAAGCAAATCCTACTGTCACGGCTCAGGTCAGAGGCCAGGCCCCACTTCTACCTCGTTTTTCTCAATAAACATCACATTCCTCTTTCAAATTGGGTCTTGAACCCTCTACACCCTTGCCGGCTTATGAAAGCAATTTTAACAAGTCTACAGACCATCAAATGTAAGTTCACATTGTTATTCGCGATGGTAGAAAATGTTACACACGTGTTCCACCAACCCCACTCCCTCTAAATACCGATGTCAGTTGAGGTGTTGGTGTGGGTCCACCTGAAGCTGTCTCCTTACCCTCCCTCCACTGTCCTGTGCACCTGGAGCTTGGCCTCCACGGGCTTCCGGTCCCCCTCCCCCGCCTCCCACAGGACCTGCTCCCTAACCCTGCTTTCAGTTGAATTTGACAAAGCTTCACTGGTTATCCCATCTACATCTCATCTTAACGAGACAAAAGAACCCCAAAATGACAACATAAAAGAATAAGTGTGGACAGTCATACGATGGGGCATTAGACAGCCATTAAAGTAAAAGGTCACAGAATTCTGAAGAGTATTAGGATGTGCTTGAGATGTAAAGTTGGGGTAAACCGCACATACAGCATCATCTCAACTATGTACATTTACAAAGACTAGGAAGAAGTAAGAGTGGTCATTTCAGGGCAGCGGAATGATCGGTTTTGTTTTCTCCTTTACTTTTTTATATTTTACAACGGGCTCTAAAAAAAAAAAAAAAAAAGCCTGGGCGAATAAAAGGGACATTGCTCTGTGCCGCCACCTGCTGGCGGATCTAGGAACGGCAGGCTGGATAAAGTGCTGCTCCCCCTGAGCAGAGCACTCATTTGCTGGGCGTGAGTTTTGTGATTTCTTTTCCATATTGCAATCCCTTTTCTACTGTTGTCTTGTAAATACTTTCTTGTATAACTTTTTCTGGTAATGTGTGTTGGGTACCAGCTATTTTCAAATGACAGCAATTCTTTGTATCCCTTCCGGCCTCTGCTCTGACCTCTCACGTAGATCAGCTGTGCTCTCGGAAGGACTGGCCACGGTCTCTGGCCTTGGGTCGTGGACGAGGCGCTGGGAACCGTGGTGAAGGTGGCGGCCAGCATCGGCAGTCAGCGCCCTTGGTCACGTCAGAGCCCCGACGGCTGCATGGGGAATGCATCTGAGGCGGTGCGGGAGAAGAACTTGGGGGGCTGTGGCAGCAGCGATCTGGATGTGAAGCTGAGGCCTGAACCAGGGAGTCACTGTAAGGATGGAGCCGACCAGACTGGCCGGGCCTCCTGCAGAAGGAAGGGACCCGGGGAGGCGGGATGAAGGGCGGTGTCACAGCTCAGGCAACAGGCGCAGAATGAATGTACACAGTTTGGGGGAGACTAGGGTTGTTTTTACAATTTTTTATTTTATATTAGGGTATAGTTTACAATTTTTTTTTTTTTTTTTTAATTTTAGGGGGAAGTTAGGTTTTGAGCGAGTTGAGTGTGGGGCAGCCTTGGGACATCCATGCAAAAACGTACAGCTGGAAGCAGAGGGTCAGGGCTGGAGGGGCTCAGCGGTCAGGGGGCAGTGAGATGACAGCGGATGAGACGGGTGGAGGCACACTCGGCACAGGGACAGTGCTGAGTGGGGACAGAAGCGTGTATGGGATAGGCCCTGACAGAGACGCTCGTGACAGAGACGGAAAAGGAAGCTCAGAAAGGAAAACCCAGAAGCGTGTTGTCAGAGGTGACAAGAAACGAGCTTCCGGAAGGCGGGAGTGATTGATAATTGAACTGAAAGGATCAGTAACATGAGGGCTAAAGGCACGTCACTTGATTTGGCAACTGGATCCCGGTGACCTAGGAGCAGCAGTCAGGAAGCCGGGCGGCAGGGGCCGGCAGTGCCCATGAACCGGGAACCAAGCACAGGCTCTTCTCTAAGGAGGTCGGGATGAGAAAGGATGCTTGAGATGGAGGATAATCAGGAGGGGCTGCCCCTCGTAAGAGCCAGGGATGGAACGAGACTGGCCAGGAAAGGCACTCAGCACAGCATCCAGGACACAGTAAGTGCTCAAGAAACAGAAGTTATCGTTCACTCGTTGGCTATCTCATGATCTACACCCTTACCATGTGCCAGGCATTGTTCTGGGCCCTGTAGATATAGTGAGTGAGCAAGACACACAAAAACCCTGGCCAAGGAGCTTACATTCTCGTGGGGGAGACAGACAACAGAGAAAATAAATAACTCAAGACAGATGGTATATTCCACAGTGGTAAATGCTATGGAGAAAACATGAACTAAGGGAAGAAGATATAAAATGTTGAAGGAGGGAACGAAATTCTAGATCTGGTGGCCAAGGAAGGGCCCCACTTTTAAGTAAAGACCCAAAGGAAGTGAGAAAAGTACCTATAATTAGGAAGTGAGGGAATAATACTAATGATCACCACCATTGTCATTAGCATTCTCAATATATTACTACTGCGGTAATAGGTTGTAATTATATCATCACCACTGTCTTTGCCACAGTGAATGTTACTATCATCACTGCCCTCTCTGGCTCTCGAGTAGCTTTGGCAGCAGCATCCAGCAGCCCTGTCCACGCTACAGGGGCGTTTTCAATGGAGAGCCGTGTACTGGAGAACCAAGCATAACCCGACGGACCATCATCACGGCGAGTGTGTAAGGCAGAGGCACAGCTTGGGTGGGAACACACCTGTGTGCAGTCACTGCAAAGAAAAAGCTGCTTCACATGTGTGCTGAGAGGAGAAGGGCAGCCCCAGACCGGTCTTTCTGTCCCACCTGCAAGTAGGGATGCACATAACAGGCCATCCTCAGACGCAAAGGCAGGGACACGAAGACATCTCTGGAGCAACAGGAAACGGTAACTGCAGCTGGAGGAGGTGCAGATGGAGACAGTGTGTGATTCAGAGGTTCCAGCCGTGTTTCTACCAGAACATTTATCTGGTTGTTAGGGATAAAAATCAGCCAGCACCACCTGAGAATAACGGAGAACTGGACATTCCTGCTATTTGCCCAGCCTGGCACGATGCTGAGAACAGGGGTGAGGGCGTGTGATGAGTTCTTACCAGATGACACTGAACGAGGGGACTGGGTCTTGCTTGTGATCGATGCAAACGCTTTTTTAACAGATTGACTTGGACTAATAATTATTATTTGCATATAAAGAAAAAAAGAAAAGGAAAAGAAACAGGAAAAGAATCCAAATGCCTGAGGACTCATCCTTTCTTTAATCTGTTTAAGTTGCTACAAAATTTTTCAAAGTTACAATGTCGAGTGTTTCACTTCTCCACAGCCACAAGCTTCCATGGGCAGGTGGCAGGTGGGACAGGAAATGTGACCTGTGGGACAAACCCCATTTTTCAAATGAGGTCGTGGAAAAGCTTTGTAAATATCTTCAATGCGTTTTGAGATGTCTTTATTATCCAAAGGGAGCCAATACAGAACTTGTCATTAAAAAAATAATAACCTCAAGATTAAAACATTATAGCTCAAGTAGCAGTGCTTAGACTATAGAAACGTTTCCATTCCTTGTAAATGTCTATGTAAACAGATCCCAGCATTTCCTTGCAGGCTTTGAAGCCAAAAGTTAAACCACTGCAATGCCAATGAAAAGCCTATGAAAGAAGAAAGTATACAGGCCAATTATGTTTTACTGCTCAAGGCAATAGGAACTTGCTATATTCTAAATATTATTATCATGGCCTCACCACACACTCTTTATTATAAAACATTTCACACACATACATAACAGTATGTACACTGTATTTTCATGCTCCTCTAAGGATTCCAGACACCGACTTCATCAACATCATCTGACTCCACTGGAAGGGCAGAAAAAGTGGATCAGAGATTATGGAAAGATTCCGACCGTGCGATGTGCAGTCATACAGCCAGGAAGACAGCCGCCTCATCCCTGGGGAATCCGCCACCAAAGCAGGGAGTGCAGGAGGGGGAGGGCAGAAAACACTGGCTACTGGCCCATTTCACTGCATCTGCGAACGGATTCAAGCAGCAGGACGTGAATTACTGTGGGTTCACTGTTTTCCTCTGGAAACGCCCTCAGCTGTTGCGCTGTGGTTGAAGCACTGAAGGACGTCCGGACTCCGTGTGAGCTGCTGAGCCAGGGCGCCCGTCATGTCCGGAGAGTCCCCGAGCCCAGAGCACAGGAGGAACTTGACGCAGGCCGCGTGCTGCCCCGCGCAGGCCAGGTGCAGGGCTGGGTGGGGACAGAGGCACCCAGCTCAGTGCATCACCTACAGCAGTACTGACTGGAGAGCAGGATGCCCCTGATAAAAACACTGACTCTTGCAATTGCACAGATTTCATAGTTCCGTATTCTTCCCTATGACTTCGCCTATTCTGGATCAAAACATTTTTCCTTTTAACCTGACTTGGTCACAAATGGTTTTAAAAGCAACAAAACCAGTTGGAGAGAATTTGAGAGACTTGTCTAAAACAACAAAGTAAGTTAATGAGAAATAGGAGACTTTAAATAGTACAGAAGACATTTTCAAAGTTTTGTGAATTCTCAGTGTAAGTAAAAATATCACCATGAGTAAGAATGACGTAACAGAAACAAAAAATGCTGACACATCTTCCCATTCTGGTTAGAAATTGGCGCTGAGGGTTTCTGATGTGCTGTGAGCCATGATCCTGGGTCCTGCTCCCCTGTCGTTAGGAGAAAGTTTGTGTCCTGGGACTTAGTGACCTTCCTCTGCAGCCCTGGAGTGAGTTGTGAAGCATCACAAGGTCCTGCTTAACCCTTGCAAGATGGTCACTGGTGTACAGAGTGCTAATGAGAAGGTTTATTCTAAAGTCCAAGTCTAAGGAATTAGCTCTGAAAATATCTTTCTGAGCCCCGAATCTAAAAAAATACAGTGATTAAGGTTTTAAAATACATTCCGTAGAGAGAAGACCTATGAAGAATCTATGTAACACCTGGGGAGCTGGTGTGATCATGGATTAAGACAGAAAGTGCTTTGATGTCACATACGTTGTGTGGTTTAAAATAATAAAAACAACAACAGTAATACCAGCAGCAGTAAGGAGTAGTAGTCACCATCGTTACCATGGTAACAGCAGTTCTATAGCTTTGCAAATGGAGGAGGTGCTTTTTTAAGGAAAAGTTGCTGAGCTACTAGAGGAATAATTTTAAAAGTGTAATGATTTTAACATAAAAGTCCATTGTTTACATTGTTTACATTCAGTTTACTAATAATTTTCAAAGCACGTGTAAAATGAGGTCGTACCTGATCGATTTCTTTCGTCCTTGGCATTGATGTCGGCACCCAAGGATAAGAGTGTCTGGATTGTGCTTACGTGTCCTTCCTGAGTGTTGAAATAAACTTGTTACCACTGTAATGATGACAAAAGCAAGCCTTAGACACAAACTCTAATGCACATTAGGTGCTTTTTCTAAAATACTCGACTGCTGAAACTGAATTTTCGTATCTAAAGGAAGGCTCGTCACATTACTCTCGAAATTCAGCATAAATCATTAAAGATGTAGGTGACGTTTAGTTATTAGAATACAGATAATCAATTTTGTAGCCAAATCACTGACCACTATGGTTGGGTTTCCCTCAGTGTAAGGAGTATAAATCTTGTGATTTACTCAGAAAACACAATTCTAAATCTCCCAAGCAAACACACTCTTTGCTAAATCTTTAGGGGAGAAATAAGCTGGAAAAGAGTGTAACCTCCCCTGGATGGGATTCTTATCATAACTGGCATTGTCCTTTGTGAAGCAATCGATATACCTTTGTCCAGCCAGTTAGCCTGTCAGTACCTGCTGAGACTGAAACCAAGGCTGCAGGTTCAATCTTCCCACTCGCTTTTATCCCCGTGGCCACAGACCATGCCCTTAGCCCACCCTCAACTGTTTACCCATGTTCTCAAAGGGGAAACACAGGCAGGAGAGTGCAGTTCACCAGAAAAATGTTTAATCCTGTTGCTAGAAAAACAAGTAAAGGCAGGCGGCCGATAATATTAAAGATAGTGGCTATTTTTCTAGCGAAAACTTTTGTGTGTCTTCAATATTTCATACATCAGAGAGCCCAGTAAATGCAATTCCCTTTTCTTACTTAAAGAAATCTTCTGAAATCCAGTAAAAGGATAAGGAACTAGGAATTTCATACAATGGATTTTTACAGCTTCAAATAACATTATTCCTGAAAACAAAAAAGGGCAGGAGGGAACATAAAGCCCAGGCATTACATGGAGTAAAGGGCTCTTCTCAGTTTTTACCCAGAAACAAATAAAGGCAGGTTTCCTTTTTTTTTTTTTAAACAATACACTACTTTTTTTTTTTTTTTTTAATTTTTATTTATTTATGGCTGTGTTGGGTCTTCATTTCTGTGCGAGGGCTTCCTCTAGTTGAGGCAAGTGGGGGCCACTCTTCATCGCGGTGCGCGGGCCTCTCACTATCGCGGCCTCTCTTGTTGCAGAGCACAGGCTCCAGACGCACAGGCTCAGTAATTGTGGCTCACGGGCCTAGTTACTCCGCGGCATGTGGGACCTTCCCAGACCAGGGCTCGAACCCGTGTCCCCTGCATTAGCAGGCAGATTCTCAACCACTGCGCCACCAGGGAAGCCCAAGGCAGGTTTCTATTTAAAGGGACACAGGGCTTTAGAATCATGACCATTTTAAGAGTATGTCATGGGCAATTTCTTTTTTCCATAGAGATCGAGCAAAAGAACCACGACTACAAGGTTACTCATCAACAGGGTTAGGCAAGCCTCAGGAAGCAGGAACACTGTTCTGGAAAGAAACAAACCTTAGCTGCGTAGTGAAGTGCTGTGAGGTGGGTGGAGGCTGCTCGCACATCTACGTTGATGCCAAGCTCAGAGACCAGGAATTGGATGGCCTCATCCTGCCCAGTGACTGCTGCCTGGTGGATGGCCTGGGCCCCCAGGGAGTCCTCAGCAGAAACGCAAGCCTAGAGGTTGGGAGAGACATGAACAAAAGTAAGGAGCAGAGATACCTGGGTCCATGGACTTCTGACATTTTGGCAAAGCTCTGTGGTCTACATACATTTTCCTGGGCAGATGATACATATGTAGCTTTTGTCAGATTCTCAAAGGATGCTCTAACCAAAAAAATGGTTAAGATTCAACACTGTAGGCTAAAGTGCCAAACAAATAGAATTACTGGGGAGAGTCTGTTGCTGTTATTATTATGAAACAGCTACTGTTTATTGAATACTTATTTTGCTAACTGCTTTATGTACATTATGTTATTTAATCCTTATAGTAACCCTGTTTTACAAATGGAAACACTGATGCTTAAAGAGGTAAAGGGGACCTCAGAGGAGGGGATGTGGCAGAGCTGAGATGTGAACCCATGATCTGAACAACAATGCTTCCTGTTTATCCCATGATCTAAAACTTGTAGGAAGAACTAAAGGGATAAAACCAAACCATTTCCATACCTTGTGTTTTTCGAGGAGCAGCCTGGCTACGTCGATGTGTCCACACTGAATGGCGTCCATGAAGGGTGTGAGGCCACACTTGTCTCTGCAGTCCGGTTCATACTGGCACCTAGAGCCCAAACACAAAGTAACAGCTGGGAACAGTCACCGCTTCAAACCCAACAGTGCTGACTCTTGACCACCTGCCTCATAGATGATCCGTGAGAACCTGGAGTGCTTGCCCTGCTTCCCCACCTCAGTATCTGTACCGAGCTCTTCGAGAGCAGGTTGGTTTCGCCAGCAAACCTGCTCCTCCTCTAAGCTTCTCATCACATTTTAGGGACTGTGATCTCTCCCGCTTCTCATGCAGAGCCTTGAAGTCACCCTTCATCCCTCATAGCCGATCTATTACCAAAACCTCTCAATTCTACATCCAAAATATTAAACAAAACTGTATCTTTGTCTCCATCTTTGTCTTCACCCCTTAAGACCAAGTCAACAGGGACTTCCCTGGTGGCGCAGTGGTTAAGAATCCGCCTGCCA
Organism: Balaenoptera acutorostrata; assembly: GCF_949987535.1. Classification (NCBI taxonomy): domain Eukaryota; kingdom Metazoa; phylum Chordata; class Mammalia; order Artiodactyla; family Balaenopteridae; genus Balaenoptera; species Balaenoptera acutorostrata. Next base: position 26,037,054 of record NC_080066.1, on the reverse strand, counting down.
AGGCAGGGGACACGGGTTTGAGCCCTGGTCTGGGAAGATCCCACATGCCGCGGAGCAACTAAGCCCGTGTGCCACAACTACTGAAGACCGTGCGCCTAGAGCCCATGCTCCACAAGAGAAGCCACCGCAATGAGAAGCCCACGCACGGAGGGAGGGAGACGCAAGAGGGAAGAGATATGGGGATATATGTATATGTATAGCCGATTGTTATAAAGCAGAAACTAACACACCATTGTAAAGCAATTATACTCCAATAAAGATGTTAAAAAAAAAAAACCAAAACCCACGCACCACAACTAAGAATAGCCCCCGCTTGCTGCAACTAGAGAAAAGCCCATGTGCAGCAACCAAGACCCAGTGCAGCTGGGAAAAAGAAAAAACAAAGACCAAGTCAACAGGAAACAGCCTCCTACCTGTTTTTCTCTCTTTGGTTCCGGCCCAGCCATTCTGTTCTCACCACTAACAGAGTAATCTTTTCACCATGTAATTTGGGTACAGCCTCTCCTGGTTAAAACCTTTAACTACTTCCCAACCACAAAGGACAAAGCCTAAAACCTCAACATGACCTTCCATGGTCAGGATTATGTGATATCCACTCACTTCTCCGGGATCCTCTGGGCCCTCCTCCCTGTGCTTAAGGCGACCCCCCTTCTGTCCGGTCCCACTTTCTTCTCAGTCCCACAGCCTATCCGTCCTTCTTCTTCCGTTCCTATTGCTTCATGGTCCTACCTCCTTCCATTCCTACCCGTCTTCCCTTCTCCCCAGTCCTCCCTTCTTCCGTTCCTACCTTCCTCATGGTCACACCTGTCTCCCCTTCCTCTCGGCCCTACCTCCCACCTGTCCCATCTTCTTCTGTTCCTACCTTCAAGGGTCCTGCCTGTCCCACCTCCTTCTGCTCCCCCGGGTGCCAGGCTCTTTGCTGCCTTTGCACTTGCTGGTCCCCTCTGCTTGGAACATCCTAGTGCCATTCTTCACCTGGCCAACTCCAAGGCATCCTTCAAATCTCAGCTTCAGGAGGACCTCAGAGGCCCATCTTCTCCCCCAGATCTACAGGACGACCCCTGCTCCCGCATAGCACTGTGGACCTTCCCTTTGTAGTATCATCACCATTTGAAATTTTATGACATTTCTGCGATTGTGTGTCTATACTCGGCTTCCACACTAGCCTGCAGGCTGTTAGGGAAAGAACAGTGTTAACTGCTTATCACCCAGTGCCTAACACACACAGCAGGTGCTTAGAAAACATCTGTTGAATGAAGGAAGGAGTATTTATGACCGCAGGTATACAGTCCCAACGCGTAGGAGGCAAGCCCTACACAGTGATGCTTTCGGGGCACTGCATTAGGCCTCCTCTTCTTCACTCATCGTCTCCTAGGTAACCACTTCCATCCTATGGATTCAATCGTCACTTCTATGTTGACGAGGCCCACTCCTGTATCTCAGCCCACACCTCTCCTCTGGGCTAAAATCTGTGTCTAACTGCCCGCTGGATGTCTCTGCCTGGGTGTCTCACAGGTACATGTGACTCAACATGCCCGAAAGTGACACTGCCAGCTTCTCCCCAAGCCTGCCCCTCCTCCCCAGGTGTCATCTACCTCGGCAGGTGGCACCAGCACAGCACCAGCTGCTTAAGCAAGACACCTGGCCGTCATCCTGGACTTGTCCTTCTCCCTCATTCCCTTTGTCCCTTTATTCACCGAGATCTGGTGATTCTACCTCTCAAGTGTCTCCAGACCTTTCTCTTCACCCTATGGTCAGCATCGTGGTCCAGCCACCACCATCCCTCCTGTTCAACTGCAACAGCCGCCAGACTGCGTTCACAGCACCCACGCTTGCTCCCCCTCCAATCCATTCTGTTTTGCAACCGGGGGATCTTTGAAAAATGCAAATCTCTTATTATTCAGTGGTATCTTATACGCTTAGCACAAGATCTGGAATCCTCAGGTGGCGCCCAGCGTCCCACCGGACCTGAATCGCCCTTCCTCTGCAGTCTCCCCGTCACTCTTGGGACACAGCACGTGTCTACCTTCTTTTGGTCTCTGCCGTGCACTGTGTTTGTCCCTGGCCCTGAGCATTCACGGTACTGTCACCCCTGCCTGGAATGCCCCCTCCACCCTGCCCCCCATTTTCAGCCTCCTCCAGGTCATAGCGTCAGTGTCACTGGGGCCGAGATCCTTCACCCCTAGGCCACGTGCCATGTTCCTGTGGGGACCTCACAATTCCCTGTAACGCTCATCAGACTCACACGACGTGGGCAGCGTCTGTCTTCCCTGCCTGTCTGTGAGTTCCATGGGTTGGGGGGGAAACCATATTATCTTGTTGCTGTGGTAGCCCCTGCACCTGGTACAGTGAGTGCTGAGTGAGTATATGAATGTCTGTTGAATGAACAGATAAAAGGCTAATGTTTCCCCAGGTTTGTTAGCTATTTTTGTTTCACCTTCTTTATCTGCTTAAGTCTTTTGTTCATGTCTGTTTTGGTACTTTAGATTCTTTATGAACATTTTGTCTGAGCTCTGATATTATGCAGCACTGATATTAACTGTCAATTAGCAAATATTTTCCTCAATCTGCTGTTTTGTTCTTACCTCTGAAGAAGCATCTCTACTGCCTCTGAACAGCCATGCATTGCTGGGTGGAGAGAGTTGAGAATGAGAGCTTTTTAGCACAAAAATAAAATGCTTCTTCCCTCCTGGCACCTCTCTGTGCCCCATCCCTCTAGCTGTAACTTCCAGGAAAGAGTATTAAGTTAGATACACTGCCACCGCCCCAGAAAAAGACAAATTTAGCTGGATGAGTGGTAAAGGGCGATGTTTTCACTTAACAGGTACAAGGCTCACACTTGATTATCTTGTCTTTATGAGACTTTGATGGCAAACTTTCAATCTTAAACCTGCCTCCTCACTTTCGTGCTACAAATCCCTAGGGCCAGTCAGTTTTTGCCCAAGAAATGTAAAACATTTTAAGAGTAATCCATGACAAAATAACCAGGAATTTAATTCTCCTGCTAGAAATAACTATCCTCTATAATAAAGATTTCGAGGGAGTTCCCTGGTGGCCTAGTGGTTAGGATTGCGAGCTTTCTCTGCTCTGACCCGGGTTCAATCCCTGGTCGGGGAACTGAGATCCCACAAGCCACACAGCGTGGCCAAAAAAAAAAAAGATTTTGACTATCTATTCTCCACTATTTTGTGTGAATGACTGGGCACTGACTGTTTCTCCACAACAGCAGGGTAGTTCGTCAAACAATTCACGAGCAAAGAAGTTTTTCCACTCATGTGCAAAGTTTTATGAAGGATTCTTTGGTCCCTAACTGTGGCCAGAATAACTGTGTGCCTATCTCCTCAATGACATCATGTCACAGGTATTGATTTCCGAGAAACCTAAAAGCCCTGTATTCTAATTCAATGTGCTACCCAGAGGGCTAAAGATTATGTTCTAAATGTCTTGATCTGGACTCTTGGTCTACTTAATGCCCCTTTTGTCTTATACCACTGCGCTTTTGCTTTTAACTAAGATAATCTACAAATAGACAGTTCAGAGTTAAGGATAATTACTCCAAACAATGAAAATGGTAGTCCAGATTTATATTCAACATTGTCACTAGATAAATCACACCCACTGAGCCCTGGTATTTAATTATAAGCACCTATATTTATTTAAATGGACAGCACCATAGTAGGTACTGCTGAATGTATAAGGATAGTCCCCTTTCCTTCTGCTTTTAATAATGTCAAAATGGTTGTGAAAATAGCAGCTGTAGCTGTCCTGTGCTCACTGCGTGTGGAGCACTGCACGGAGGGCCTTGCATGTGCCTTAATCCCTACGACCTTGTGATACGGGCATCATCATTATCATTATTTTGTGGTTGAGGAAACCTGCTCAAGAGACTAAGTTCCTTGCCCAAGGTCAAAGACTCAGTAAGGAACAGAACCAGCCTACCATCTAACTAACTGGGGAGGAGAAGACAAATGTATGCGAAAAATCACCTAAAACAAGAAAGAAGAGCATGTTAAGGGCCGGGTGACATTGGTTTTAGAAACTAAGTGTTTGCCAAAATACCCCAAAGCTGCTCGTATTCCTTGCCATTTCCCCAACCCCTCGCTCCCTGGTGGCGGGCATCCTGCACAGCTCCGGGCCATACCTGCTGTGTGCAGCGGGGTTCTCCCGATCTTGCTCTCTGTCTTCCAGGCAGCTGGGCAAACAGCGAGCAGGTACTGGAGGATCAGAGGGTCGCCTTCTCGGCTGGCAATGTGGAAACTGTTCCAGCCGTCTTTGTTCTTCAGGAGTGGATTGGCGCCGTGCTCCACGAGGTCCTGGACCACCTCAAGATTCCTCCTTGTGCAAGCCATCATCAGAGGAGTCCTAAGGTCAATCGGGACAAGCTGTCAGACGGAAGGGCAGCTGAAGCATTAGAAGCACTCGACCAGGGCTTCAGAAAAATGCACACCATTGGCAGAGACGGAAGACCTTGAGGACTCGGGAGTCTGGGAAGCAGGAAAACAGCTTTGGCTGGCAACTTCCCTGCCTGTCGTGAGGGCCCTGGGAGGATTAACAAGGGGAAAATGACTGTGACGTGGGTGCCCCTACAGGTGGGGAATACTAAGGAGGCAAAGTTGTTTCTGAACTAGTTTTTAGTATGGCACTGAATTGGAACAGAACTAGTCAAAATCACAGACAGTTTGTGCTGAATATTTGCATAAGAGGTACTCTGCTGGACTTACCCCATTCACCTCAATCAGTAACCGATTATTAAACTGTCTGAAAAGGAGTTAAAAAGAGCATTTGACATAGTGCCTTGCCGTAAGGAGCCTACATTGGTGGAGCAAATGAAACGGCGTGATTACAATAAGGTTCTGAACTGATGTGTGTCCACAACTATGGGACAGTGAACTACATCACTATCAACTCCTCTTCTCCCACATCAGTGATTTTGTGCTTCTGCCTTCTCATCTGCTATGACTCTTGGAAGCAGGGGCAGGTCTTGTTTACCTCCTGTCCCAGAGGCTGGCCTAGCTGGAGCTCAACATAACTACATGGGTCTCAGCCAGGATCTGTCCTCTGAGACTGCTTTGATATTACTTAATTACCAACACTATTTTGATTTTTTTATTTTTGGTAATGTAGTAATGATAGTGAATGAGAAATCAGGAGGGAGACACCCAGATAAATGAAGGCTGGAATCGTCAAGAAGTGCTTCACAGAGGGAACGGATCCAGGGAAGGGACTTGAGAAAGCCAGCAAGGTGAGAACAGGCAAAAATGTCTCACTGTAACTGCACTTCCTAAGGACACAATCAAATGAAACGTGCCCTTTTAACGGTTGTTTGGGAAGACTGTTTCCTTACCCATAGAACTGGATAAGCATAAGAAAATCAGTTTTGTGCTTAGTCACAGCCAAAGTGCAAACCTCAAAAAGTCACCAGGTCTACGCCCCCCCTCCCCATGCCAGTGGGCAAGATGCACTCTGTTTAGCTATCTGGCTGTCTGATGTGTTCCTTATTTATATCAGATCAGGAATCCCTTGTGGATCCATTCAGGAACTTCGTTATGTTATGAATCTTCAGATGTTCATAACCTCTAAGGAGGTGGACAGACATAGTACCGAAAACAATGTGGATCTAACACAATGCAATTACTTTGTGTGATGGTGACAGGTGAGCATCGTTGACTGTGGAGGTGGTCATGCAAGGCTACACATGTGATAAAATCACACAGAGCACCCCCCCACACACACGTGTACGTATAACTGGTGAAATCCGAGTAAGTATACTGATTGTAGCAAATGCGGTTCCTTCTTCTTGTTACCTTACTGTGGCTGTAAGATGTTAACTTTGGGGGAAGATGGGGGAAAGGTGCATGGGACTTCTCCCATGTCTTCGCAAATTTCTGAGAACCTATAACTACGAATTTCGAAGTAGAAAGTTAAAACAATGTTACTGGTGAAGTAATCATTTAGCTAGATGTTCCTAGAAGAACATCCCGCCCTGGTGCTCATGCTATACGTAGGACATATAGACAATTTGTAGTTTGCTTATATTCTACCTGATCATGTACTTTACTGTTCTCTGCTCTATCATGGGAGGCAGTCTGGAACAGAAGATCGGAGCAGTTAACCCAACAAGGGTAGCAACAATGTTCTGCTCAATAGGGGAAGGCTGAGGGTCTACGTCGTGGAGGCCTACGAAGGAGCGGGAATCTACGATTCTGCGGGGAATGGTGAGGGTCTCTCTACAAGTTCCGCCACCTACCAGTCGGCCTTCTTCAGGCAGTCGACCGCGGCCCCTCGGCCCAGCAGGTACCGCACGCAGTCCCGGTGGCCCATGGAGGCAGCCTCGTGCAGAGGCCGCTTGTAGTCTCGGTTGGCGGCCTCGATGTCCAGGTCCCAGGCCTCGACTAGATAGGCCAGGATTTCCCGGCGGCCGTGGCGCGCGGCGCAATGCAAGAGGGTGTCCCTGGCCGGCCCCGCGCAGCCGGCGCGCCCCGCAGCCCGCAGCTCCTCCCGCAGGGCACACAGCCGGCCTTCCTGCACCAGCCGGCACAGCCGCCTTGGGTCCGCGGGTGCTGCCATGGCCCCTGGCTCCGCTCCCGGCCCGCCCCCGCCCCCCAGGGGCCCTTCCCCCGGACGCCCCCGGCCTCGCCCTGCCGGCTCCGCCCCGGGCGGGCGCTCAGGTCTCCGGCTGAGCACGCGCCCCGCGGGCCGCCGCGAACGCACGCTCGGAGGCTGCCGTCCGCACTGGTTTCACTTTGGGGCGAAACATTACGTGAACCGCGGGACCGCAGCTGCAGGTGCCGGTCACACGCAGCGCGGACCCGCCGAGACGGGGTGGGGTCCGCGCGTCCCCGCCTTCCGCAGCCTGCCCCGCCCACGGCCTCGGCCCCGCCCCCCCCGACTGCCGCGGCCCCTCAGTGGGTCCCCGAGCTCGGAGGAACTCTGGGAAAGTTTCTGCTCGCCTCTTCCGCCCTAGCGGAAGCAGGACGGGGCGGGGCCCGCTAGCGGTAGTCGCCCCTTCTCCAGATACGCGTTTCGATTGGTCGCCAGAGAAGTCCGTAAGCGCGCCCCCTCCTCACGCGCGTTCCAATTGGCCAGGGGCGCATTCCGTCAGCGCCGGCGGCGGGCTCTTCCCTGGGCAGCGGCGGGGGCGGAGCTGGTGGAGGAAGTCCGCGGCTTTCTCGGGCTCGCGCTGCCCGGGGGATGCTGGGACTGGGTGGCTGGGCGGCTCTGGCCCGGCGGCGGCGGCGGCGGCGGCGGCGGCGGCGGCGGCGGCGGGACCCCTGGTGCGGAGTGCCATAGTGCGTGAGGCCGACGGCGTGGCAGGGGGCGTGGGCGGGCCCAGCCGTGTGGACGCTGAACCTTTGGGTTCCTCAGCGGTCCCGCCTCAGGGGGTCCGCGGGGGACTGGGGGCCCGGGCCGGGCGCGGGCGCAGAGGGGCGCGGACCGGCAGGGGTGGGAGCAGTGAGGGGCGCGGCGGGGTGCGCGCGCGGGAGGCCGAGGCGCCCCGGGACGCGGGGGCGCGGCGCTGCTCGGCGGTGTGAGAGTCGCGGAGACGTGGCCTCCGCTGGGGGCAGCCAGCGTTTCCTTTCCTTCTGCTCTGCTGTTTTGACCTTGGGCGAGTCATTTTATGGTATCCTTTTGCCTCTTTCGTTTGCAGTCGCCCTCCCCCTAACCTGAATATTAAGAAAATTAAGGTGATGTGGGAGGGCCTTGAGCGGGTGGAGGGTACTTGAGGTCTGAGCAAGCTGTGTGGGGTGATGGGAGACTTGAGTGTAGGTGTTGAGTTCTTTACCCGATCCTCCTGGATGCTCGTCATTTAACCCTCCTGGTGTTTTCAGTTCCTTTAGAGATAAAATGGGAGCAGCTGCTATTTGCCAGGCCTGGAGACAATTATGCTTTACATCTTGTACTCTGGTTTACAAAGCACTTTACATTAATTATCTCATCCGCAGACAACGCTGTAAGGAAGGCATCATGACAGGTGGGGAAATTGAGGCCTAAAGAAGTTAGCGATTTTCCCACGGGAGTACAGCTAATAAAGACCTCTGGAAGGAAGAAGGATGGTAGCCCCCGGTGAGGGTCTGCTAGTGCTTGGCACTCTGCTCAAATAGATTAAGGGAGATAAAATGAAAAAAGACCTCTAGTACGAAAACAAGCTCATTTTACTCGTGAGCTGATTGAATTTGGTTAACTGAGTGTAATATGGATAGTCATCAGAGATAGAACCAGGTCCAATATCAGCTTTGCCAAAGTTATTGTCCCCTTGTATCTTGCCACTTCCAAAAAAAAGGAAGGTGTAAAAGTGCTTTGAAGTGCATCAAGTTTTAGGACATACCAAGCATTGGTCTTAGCGCAGCTGTTGGTGTTGGTGCAAGTGGGAGTGGAGGTATCTGGTAGTTTCACACTTTTTGTTGTTAATCCCCCTCCACAACCTCATTGCCAGTGATTCCAACTTCTCTTGCCTTACGCCTCCAGCTTCCTTGCTTTGAAAAACAAAACATGTTTGCACTATAGGACAATATTTGAAATTCAGATGATTGGTTATTTAACTGGTATCCCACGTGCAATTCTGCCCCTCCTGTCTTCTTTAGGAACTTATTTTGGTCTGCGTCCCCCTTTAGATAACTAGATGACAATGTATGTTAACCTGCCTACAGCCCCTGTGGTTCTCTGGAGCAAAAGTTTGGTGTAGAGGGGACAGATCTTGACAGTAAGCTAATGGATGGAGCTATACTGGGGTCTTATGGTTTCCCAGTTGGTCTGCTCATTCCTTTCTGTGCAGGTGTTTGGAATTTGTGGTGTGCCCTGTAGTGACTCATTTTGCATGTGGCCTTCATTGGCATTGTGATTTGCTGCTTGGCTGTCTTTATCTTTTGTTGTGTTTCATGGTTCCGGTGTCGTGATCATTTGACATGTTTTGTGACCTGTGAGTGTGTGAACACCAAACTTGGTATTGGACTTAGAACTCTAATTTCAGATTTGTTGTCATCATCTTTCTCTGCTTGTCATTCCCCTCTGTCCTTCCTAGGGTGATTTTATTTGAAGATTGAACATGAATTCTGTCTTTGCTCATCTGTCAGTGGAATCATCTGCTCTTAGAGCATCTCACCAGAGCGTCTCGAATCTTATGTCTCCAGTTGTCACTCACAGACATGTTGAGGACAAGTCTCATATCTCAGAGTACCTCCTGGAGCTTAACCTGGCATGCTACAGATAATTTTAGAACAGAACAAACAGCCATTTTCAAAACTTGAAAGCTTTCATTTTCCCTTCATTCCCGGAAGAAGTGATTAAAACGAAAACACGATTTCTCCTTTATTCTTTAACGTGGGTAATGATGTGATCCTTGAGCTCTGGCTAGAAATGTCAGTTACCTGTGTTGTTTTTTCTCTTCCAGTCTCACCAGTCGAAAAAAACTTGTTAGGCTTCACTTTCCCTTTCTCCCTGTTTTTGCTGCTGCTGCCCTTAGGCCTTGACCACCTCTTGCCTCGGTTGGTAAAGTGACTTTCTGCCTTGTTTTCTCGACAGTCTGCATGTTTACTCATCCTCTGCCTGCCTCCAGAGTTACCATTCTAATGTGTAAATATGGTTGGTCATTGACCCTGCTTAGAAAAGCGAGATGATTCTCTGAATTGCCTACACGATAAAGTCCAAACACCTTGGCGTTATATTTAAGGACATTTATCCTCTGTGTTTCCAAATTCTTTTCCATCCTTTTCCACAATCCATGAGCCTCTTGTTCTAATGAAACCCGGCACACCACCGCTGTGCTAGTTCTCTGTGTTTCTGCACACACTGTTTCTTTTGCCTTCCCCGATCCTACTCATCTTGCAAGGCTGAACTCTTCATAAAGCCTTTTTCATCCTTCCTAACTGGTCACTTCTCTTCATTTCGTAAGTGCATTTGTGTAGCACTTATAGTGCCTTACGTATAGTAATATGTATGTGTTTTGAGAGCTGCCTTATAGACAGGCGACATCATTTGTTTTTGAATCCTCAGTGTCTCAAATAGGATTTGACCCCAGAGATGCCAAGAGAGGAAGCCCTCATGGTGTTTATAATGAATCTGGGAAATCATAGATACTTAAAAGTGGTTGTGGGATGAATTGACAGTAGAAAAAAGCCTTTCAAATCTATAAATTCTAGTGTGTAAGTAATGGTTGTTTTCTTGTATTTCCATTCTTTCCCTATTCTTTCTTTTCCTTGCGAGAAACACGTAGAAAAGCTCTCGCCATCCTTGTTTGCTATAATAAGTGAGTGCTGTTCCAAGGGAGGAGCAGGTGTTTGTGGGTGTGAGGGCACCTAAGTGAGGTTGGGCCTGCGAGCCTGAACCTTTGGGTTTGTAGGGAAGCGGGATGTAGTGCTGGCAGGGACCCAGCTCTGCACTGAGAGTGAGGACTTGCGTGTTGTGTTTCCTTTCTGCGTTTGCTTCTTGTAGAGCTAATGGGGACAAAATATTTGGAAGTTTTTCCATTTTGAGTGTACAGTATTTTGTGATATTTTCCTTATGCTTGCTATTTTCTAAATACTTGCTATCTTTGGTTATGGTGTTCCACAGTGATTCTAAAAAGGGACAGAGAAATTAAAGCTGAGGTTTTTAGAAGCTGCTTTGAATATTTCTGGATGTGGAAGAGAGAATATTACCTTCCGTAGAAAGAACTCTGGGCTTGAGGAGTCAGAAGACCTAAGTTCCATCACCCTAGCCCCAGTGTCATCCTGGCACAATTGCAGGATTGTGCAAGGATCAGATGAGAGTACGTGAAAGAACTTCCAAAAGCTGTGAAGCACGTTGGACCTATAACATAGTGTAGGATTTCAAAGCCAAAGAAGACAACCTCATCTTCTTCAGAGGGAAGTGCCGTAGTTGTGCATTTGTTCTTTTAATGCATTCTGTTCATTAATATTTATGGAACAGTGAGTGTCGGGTGCTGGGGCTGAGTGCCTTGCACGTCCCAACAGACTATAAAGCTTTCAGTCTAGGGGCAGAAGACATGTTAATACATGCTTAAACAACGATTAAGAAGACGTTAATAAAACATACTATAGGGACTTACCTGGTGGTGCAGTGGTGAGGAGTCCGCCTGCCAATGCAGGGGACACAGGTTCGAGCCCTGCTCTGGGAAAATCCCATATGCCGCAGAGCAACTAAGCCCATGAGCCACAACTACTGAGCCTGCGCTCTAGAGCCCACGAGCCACAACTGCTGAAGCCTGCACGCCTAGAGCCCATGCTCCGCAACAAGAGAAGCCACCGCAATGAGAAGCCCGCGCACCGCAATGAAGAGTAGCCCCCGCTTGCCACAACTAGAGAAAGCCCGCATGCAGCAACGAAGACCCAATGCAGCCAAATAAATAAATTAATTAATTAATAAATAAAATTTTAAAAACCATACTATAGTAATAGTAATAATTTGTATGTAAATAACTTATATTAAATATAGTTGTACAGATAGTTGTTGCAGGTCTCTCAGAGACATACAGGGTGGTTTTATTACTACAGAGTGCTGCCTGGGTTGAATGAATACTTTCTGTCGCACTGGAGTTGGGGACCAACACCGTTTATGTTGCTCAGATTGGGCTCTTAGTTCTCTGAGGGCGCAGTTTGGCCTGTGAAGTACCTGCTCCTGGTAACGATGGGCCAGCTGTGGGCACCTCTGCTGTCTCGCCAGAAACAGGAGGGTGTCCGCTTGATCTGCACGGAGCCCCTCCGAGAAGGGCGGGAGGCTTGTGGGGAGCTAACAGGATGAGGTTGGGTTTCTCTAGATTAGCAAAACCACCCAGCTGGGTTCTTGTTATGAGCTGTATCTCCAGTCAGGCACCTGTGCTGGTGAGTTATCTTGATTTTTTTTTTTAAGTGGTTTTTTAATCTTTCCTTCCAGGAATTGTAGGCACTTATTATCTTCAGCTTGTCCATTTAGGTCTGTAACCTGTAAATTTTGGAGGCCTTTTTTTTTGTTTGTTTTAATTAATTAATTTAATTTATTTTTGGCTGTGTTGGGTCTTCGTTGCTGCGCACAGGCTTTTCTCTAGTTGTGGCGAGCGGGGGCTACTCTTCATTGTGATGTGTGGGCTTCTCCTTGTGGTGGCTTCTTTTGTTGTGGAGCACGCGCTCTAGGCGCGCAGGCTTCAGTAGCTGTGGCACGTGGGCTCAGTAGTTGTGGCTTGCAGGCTCTAGAGCGCAGGCTCAGTAGCTGTGGCGCACAGGCTTAGTTGCTCTGTGGCATTTGGGATCTTCCCAGACCAGGGACCAGACCCGTGTCCCCTGCACTGGCAGGCGGATTCTTAACCACTGTGCCACCAGGGAAGTCCTGCAGGCCTTTTGGTATAAATTATGATTAACAAAGGTAGGGGAAGAAGGGAAGTGACTTGGTGTCAATTTCAAATGATCCTAGAATGGTTAGGGTAGGTGTGACCGCAGTAACAAACAGATCCAAACGTGTAATGACCTCACAATCCAAACTCATTTCTCAATCCCATAACAGCCTCGGGTGGTTGCAGTGTGTGTGTGTGTGTGTGTGTGTGTGTGTGTGTGTGTGTGTGTGTGTGTGTGTGTGTGTGTGTGTGTGTGTGTGTGTGTGTGTGTGTGTGTGTGCGCGCGCGCGCGCGCGCATTGTGTGGGAGGAGTGGTGCTCTTTAAAGCAGTTATCCAAGGACCCAGGCTGCTGGAGGGTCTTCCTTTTCGAATGTGTGGCCTCTAAGATTCCCTGGGGTCACCTTTCCCTTCTCTGGATGGGAGCAGAGGACGGAGGAAGGAGCAGGAGAGGCTTTTATGGGCCAGGCCTGGAAGAGGCGCACATCCCTCTATGCACATTCTGTGGGGCCTCTAGCTACCAGCGCGATGGGGAAGTGTGGACCAGCCATGTGCCAAGGAGGAAGGGGACCGACAGTCTTCACCACGAAACCAGGAGCACTCCATTCCGCTTTGTGTGACTTGTTTTTTAAATTGTCTTGCAATCAAGAAGATGACAAAATGAAGCTAGGCGAATTACAACAGAATTGAGTCATAGCACGTACTTCTCATTCAATAAGCGTTGGAGTAACTGTTATTTGCACAGTGTCGTGCTAAGTGCTTTGAGGAAGAAGCTGATGAGACATGTTCCCTGCCTTTTCAGGGCTGGTGGTCTCATACAGGTTTAGTGATGATCGTTCCACGGGGGCTGAGGAGAGTCTAATCTCCAGCAGTGTGCCTGACTCGGGGCGGGGGTGGGCGGGACAGATCATCATCAAGGTGAAGAGATCGGTGATTGGCAGAGGGCCACAATCCAGGTGATTGCCACTTCAGACTGAGATGCAAGGCTGGGAACTGCTCCTGCGGTCCGGTGAGGCGTCTCTCTGTGAGATGACCATCACAGAAAAAGCAGTGTGGGAATGAGCAAAATTCTGTTTGACAAATGGTTTTCATACTTTCCCAGTGTTTTTCTATCGTCACATCTGAGGGATGTGACACATTTCTATTAGTCACTGTGGTAGAGTCTCCAAGGGTACAGATACCCACTGTGGCCTGGAGACGATTCCGCTGGGCCTCTGGGGCCTCACGTAGTTTGGTTGTCATCTCCCTCCATCCCTTTAACGGTGCACGTTCCTCACCGACCACTGTAGGTTTGCTTCTTGAAGAAACGCGAGCAGCTTCTAATAATACGTGCTCTTGGAGAGCAATGCAGAGGGCACCTGCTGTTCAGAGGACGGAGGAGCAGCACGAGGCTTGGGGACTCAGGGAAGCAAGAAGTAGCATTTGGGCATCTTTATTGGGATAAAGTTATATTTGAACTGCTGGTTTAGAAGTATATTAACAAGAACAGAAGGCAGTTAGAACTTTATCGTAGTAATTTTAAATAACTTCACAAGAACGTTGGTGCTGTTAAAATGTAGGCATCTTTTAGGAGACTCAGCACGGTGTGGTCCACGTGTAATTCTGAGCTGCTGGGCTTTGTCAGCCTCTGCATGGGTGTCGCTAGGTACTTTCATGTGTCTTGTCTGGTTCAAACCACATGACCGTGGTGTGAACTCCGCATGGCAGCTTGTCAGGGTCCTCGTTGTGATGAGAAGGGAACCAAGGCTGTTAGGGAGGAAGTCTCCCAGCTCCGATCCAAGCGCATCACACGGCCTTTGACTTAAGTGCCTTGTTAACTCTGGAGACAGGTGCGGGGGCCCCAGCTCCCCGTGCAGTGAGTCACAGTGCTTCATCTTTCAGAGACCTGAGAGGCAGAAAGAATAGTCTCGGTTTCTGACCTCTCACTGAAGTCAGAAAAGTAAGAACGTAAAAGTGTTAGCTCTGCCTCCCATATGAGCAGTCAGGGCTGCAGGGACCATTCCAGGTGGACAGTGTAGGCGGCTGTGCTGGTACCCAGAGGCCAGATGGCCCAGTGTGGGCACCTCTGCACCCAGCTGCTAGCCTTTGCTCTGTGATGGCTTCGTGCAGGACCGCTCTGGGATGTACCAGGACTCTGGAAGCAGAACACTTCCTGCAGGTCTGTGCCAACACCAAGGTCCTGGGTCATATGAATTTGAGGGTTTGATATTGTTAATCTTATTCCTTTGTGATTTTATCTATGGAACCTTCTTTAAATAAGATATTCTCTGTTGATAATTTTTCTAGACTGTCTCCAGTTTTAATTCTGGACACTGTATTTGCCAGCTTTGAAACAGTTGGGAATGTTTGAAGAGAAAGCAGAGATCAGTCTCATATCTGGGATCTACAGGGTTAGTGGGTTTATTGGCTGGAATTCTTCAACTGCTCCTGTAGTTGACCCAAGTGTGTCTGGAGCACCTGAATTAGGGACCAGGATTCGTCAGTATAGTCATTCCAGGGTTTCTACAGGGAATTCGTTCCAGGACCCCCTGTAGCATCGAAATCCAAGAGGGCTCAGGCCCCTTAGAGTCCACCCTGTGGACAGGGACCTGCGGATCCCACATCTGCGGATTCAGCCAACCACAGGTCGTGTTGGTGTTTTTCATCTGCGGTTGGTGGAACTCGCAGGTGCGGAACTCATGGATCTCAAGGGCCAACTCTGTTCTGCAAGGCCCATTGTAGCTTTCTTATCTCTTCTGCCAGTCAGCCCAGAGGTCCCCATTCAGAAAAAAATAGCAATTAGGTTGTTGGCTTTGTAATATGAAGGATTTTGAGCAGAAGAGGTAAACTTTCGTGTCTTATTTTTAGAAAGAGTAATCAGACTTCAAGCTTTTTTTTTAATATGGAAAAATTTCAAATTTATTGTTTTTTTTAATAAATTTATTTATTTATTCATTTATTTAATTTTTGGCTGCGTTGGGTCTTCGCTGCTGCACGCGGGCTTTCTCTAGTTGCAGTGAGCGGGGGCTACTCTTTGTTGCGGGGCACAGGCTTCTCATTGTGGTGGCTTCTCTTGTTGCAGAGCACAGGCTCTAGGCGCGCGGGCTTCAGTAGTTGTGGCACACAGGCTTCGGTAGTTGTGGCTCGCGGGCTCTAGAGCGCAGGCTCAGTAGTTGTGGCGCACGGGCTTAGTTGCTCCGCGGCATGTGGGATCCTCCTGGACCAGGGCTCGAACCCGTGTCCCCTGCATTGGCAGGCGGATTCTCAACCACTGTGCCACCAGGGAAGCCCAAATTTATTGTTTTAACATAGAAAAACTGCACATTCATTTTTTCTGCCTCTGTAAGTATGAGGAATATGTTCAACAACAAAATAATTGTAAAACCATTATAGTGGAGGGGATGCTTTCTGTTCATAATAAGCACTTAAGATATATGACTTGGCTTTTTTTATTTTTTATTTCTGGCTGCATTGGGTCTTTGCCACCGTGCGCCGGCTTTCCCTATTTGCGGCGAGCGGGGGCTACTCTTCGTTGCGTTGCACGGGCTTCTCATTGCGGTGGCCTCTCCCACTGCGGAGCACAGGCTCTAGGCACGCGGGCTCAGTAGTTGTGGCGCACGGGCTTAGTTGCTCCGCGGCATGTGGGATCTTCCTGGACCAGGGCTCGAACCCGTGTCCCCTGCACCGGCAGGCGGATTCCCAACCACTGCGCCACCAGGGAAGTCCCTTGGCTTTTTAAAAGGTATTTTCAGTAATACAGAATAGGCTGTAATTGGACTGCTGATATACTTCATGTCTTGCCATCAGGTGACATCTTTATAATTTGAAAGTTATTTCAATGTTTTATGCGAATCAGTCACATCTAAGCTTTGTTTAACAGAATAAGCAGATGTGTATATTTGTGTAGGGTTTTATAGTTTAACAAGTCTTTTGGAGTGTGTTTTCTCATTTAATCATTGTAACACCCCTGAGTCTTAGAGAGGCTAAGTGACCAGGGGTCCTCTGGCCACTATGTGGCCAGCTTAGGGCTCACACCCTGTTTTTTTCCTTTTAAGTCCACTGTCCCCTCACTATGTGACACTGCTTTTATCTGGCTGAGCATTTTTTTAAAAAATTTATTTATTTATTTATTTTTGGCTGCGTTGGGTCTTCGTTGCTGCATGTGGGCTTTTAGTTGCGGCAAGCGGGGGCCACTCTTTGTTGCAGTGCACGGGCTTCTCATTGCAGTGGCTTCTCTTGTTGTGGAGCACGGGCTCCAGGCACGTAGGCTTCAGTAGTTGTGGCTCATGGGCTCCAGAGCACAGCCTCAGTAGTTGTGGCACACGGGCTTAGCTGCTCCACGGCATGTGGGATCTTCCTGGATCAGGGCTCGAACCCGTGTCCCCTGCATCGGCAGGCGGATTCTCAACCACTGCGCCACGAGGGAAGCCCGGCTGAGCATATTTTTAAGTATTTCTTCATGACTTAACAGTTATACCACTGCATCTTAACTCTGAATTCATGTAGTGAAAAGGTCTCTAGCGTTCTTTCAGAGGGGCCTGTAGAACTATTTCTGTGTGTAGAAGTAATTTTTAAAAAGTCTCGAAATATCCATGAAGTTTTTTTAAACTTACATTAAACCTTGAAAGAATAAACTGAAATTTGGAAGGATCATTTCTGAAGAAGCTAAGGGCTGAGGGGAGTTATTAAGATTATAAACTGTGTCAGATATACTCAGTGGTGTCTTGGTTTCAGACGTTTTCAGGCTTACGGGAAATGTTGAGTGAGATTCTGGCATTTGATACTACAGTTTACTGGAGTATTTTTAGCAGCTGTGAAAATACAGTACTGGCAGGAACTGATTTCTCTGTTGACCATCTCCTGTAAAGGGTCACGTTTTTATTTTTATTTTTTAAAAATTTATTTTTATTTATGTTATTTATTTTTGGCTGCGTTGGATCTTCGTTGCTGTGCACAGGCTTTCTCTAGTTGTGGCGAGCAGGGGCTACTCTTCGTTGTGGTGCACGGGCTTCTCATTTCGGTGGCTTCTGTTGCTGCGGAGCACAGGCTCTAGGCATGTGGGCTTCAGTAGTTGTGGCTCGCGGGCTCTGGAGTGCAGGGTCAGTAGTTGTGGCGCGTGGGCTTAGGTGTTCCGCGGCATGTGGGATCTTCCCGGACCAGGGATCAAAACCATCTCCCCTGCATTGGCAGGTGATTCTTAACCACTGCGCCACCAGGGGAGTCCCTAAAGGGTCACTTTAATTCTCTTGTATCTGTTCTTGTCCTCTCTTTTTTTTTTTAAGTGTAACTATTCTGTTGTACAGTAGTGTAACTGTTCTATTTAATGCCATAAGGAGGTAGTTAGATCTTACATGCGATAAAATGCAGAAATAGGAATGAAAAAATACCTGGCAGAAAAATGACTAATATAAACAAAAGTATTTCAATACTCTCGAGACAGAATTCTAGGCACAGTCACTGCTGTAGTGTTTTGCTGAGGGAGAATATGTAATTTCCTCCTCTGAAGATGCTGAAAAGTGGGCTCGATTCTCTTCCACTTGGGGGCCTTGCTCCTGTCCTCTTACATCAGTGCCCGATGCTGAGATGCTCTCGGGGCCGAGAGGGGTGCACGGGGTGGGGTGGGGTGCGTGGGGAGAGGCGTACAGTGGGGGTGGGAAATCTACTGTGACTGTCCGCTTAGTGCCTTCTGCTTCTCAGACTTGGGGAAGCTGGTGTATACAGGGGACGATGCATGAGTTTTTTTTTGAAAAGCTATAGCCAACTCTTAAAATATTTATGGTTATTATGGTAGTATAAATGGCCTGGCTAAAGTCAAGGAAAAGTTACCAGATCTCCATTTATCCATTAGTGGCAACTTCTTTTTGAATGAGCATTTCATGATCAGGGCTTCTACAAAGTATGATAGGTGGAAAAGAAGGTTATTTTAGGATCTTATTTTAGGATTCTCAAATCCTAAGGAAGAGATGCAAAGAAACTATAAAATGACTGAAAGTTGATGGGAATATGGGGAAGAGGGAAAGGGCTGGCTGGGGTGGCCCACAGCCACTGTATTCCTGAAAAGGTTAACTTGCTGGCTAGCTTGTAGAATTGGTGATAACTAACAAGTGTCCCATTTCTTCTGCCTGTTGATACAAAACAGTGAGACGGTTTAAGCGGAAGCATCTTACAGCCGTCGACTGCCAACATCTGGCTCGGAGTCACTTGGCCTTGACCCAGCCCTTCGGTCAAAGATGGACAAACAGAGACCCGAACCACGGTCTCTATCCTAGACCCAGAACCAAAAGAGGGACTAGAGGTATGTCTTCCCCCAAAATACCTTGCGTTTCAGAATCTGTAGTGTGTGTGGCCTTTGAATATCTCCCGGTATTTGTAAATACTGCTACTGTGATCTTGTGGTTCTGTTGCAATAGTTTGACACTTTTTCACTATTTGTGAGTTTTCTGTGAAAATTCCATCCTATCATAGTGGTTGGTAAAAGCCCCAGAAAAGCACGGCTGAGTGAATTCCACTAGCTGGCTTAACTATAACGTGGTAGGGAACACGTCACAGCATCACCACGATTCCATTCTGGAACCGTCGTGATTTCCTGACTCTTCAGCAGTCCTCTTTGTCCAATCCGTCACTAGGTCCACCGTATCACTCTTTTTCTCCCAAATGTCCCCTCACTCAGTGCTTTTACGGTAGATTGTGCCCTCTGTCACCTCGTACCTGGGCTGCTGCGATAACCCTCTCCTTGCCTTCAGACTTTATTTTTTCCATATCAGGTCGAATATCAAATAATGTTCCTGAGTACCATTTTCTGTAATGTCACTGCCACTCTCAAGAACCTCCAGTGTGGTATGTTCCCTGTTACTATTAGGGACTCAGGCTCAATCCCCTGACATTATTACATGCAGGCTCTACTTCTGGCAGCTTGTTTTCCTTATGACCCATTTAGTGCTAAGTGAATTCCCACTTTCATTAATACCTGTTTGTATAATCCAGATTGCCTTATTTCCCTGCGATATATCTCATTTCAGAATCCAACTCAGATCTCACTAGTCATCTGCAATTCTTGTGATGTGATTGTAGTCTCTGTTTACCACTTTTTGGAACCACTGTAACCAATTGTATGAGGCAGTTTTAAACTCGGTGGTTATATAGTGTTTGATATTTTGTCTGTTTTGTGTGTATAAGTCAGCTTCTCCTCTGTGTTGTGAGTTCTTTACTGATAAAGACTTGTCAGCATGTGTGTTTCAGTGTGGAGTCCTAGCACTGAGCAGGTGGTAGCTCTTCATAAATATTGGTGTAATTAACTCCACAATTAGAAAACATCAGAATTTAACCCTGGCCTATTGACTCCAAAACTTGGGTTTCTATCACATTGCCCCAGAAGCAGTTATAATTTTTTTCTAACATAGAAAAAAGTAGTAAGTTTTATATCCTGTTAAAAGCTAAACGTAGTTTTGTTCCACTCTTTTTTTACTTTCAATTTTTAAAACTTTTAATTTGTTTTATTTACTTTTTAAAAAAAATTTTATTGAAGTATAGTTGATCCACTCTCTTAATTTTTAAAGTGAGAATTCTGGCTACAGCCATTTCAGGAAGGTACCATATATTTTGTTGTATATTGATAAGGTGTTTAAATACTTCATTGGCGTTTTACAATAATTTATAGGAATTTAAAAATGCCGTGGTGATGTGTGAAATCACCAGTTGGATTCCTCTGAGTGCCTGAAAAGTCTGTGAGGTCAGGGACTATATATACTGTTTTATTATATGATTTACATACAGTTTATATTTGTTTCCAAATCATAGGTGCTTAGTAAATACCTATTGAATGAATGTGTAGACTAGATTAGATACCACTCTAATAATAGGAAGAAAATTCTGATTTTTATATTTTAAATAATGTGTCAGTTTCACAGGAGGAAATAAAAATCAATTGAAAGGGTTTTAACTGTCAAATGAGAAGAGTGGGTTTTACTGTATCCTGATAATCTAAAGCATTTTCCTTTCTACTTACGCAAATTTAGATTATTTTTTTTAATGGTAAGAACAAGCCAGGAGAGGTGAATTTTATGAGCAGATGTGTGAATGTGAGCATTCGTGTACTCCTGTCCGTTCAGGTATTCAGTTTGTATATATTGCAAGGTGTAGTGTGGTCCTCACACCATCCAGAGACTGGTCTCTGTCTCTTTCCAAATGTGTATCTGACTGTATGATAGAGCCCGATATAAATATTTTTTGGATTAAGCTATTTATATAATCAGTTGACCAATAAAATACATCCTTGTCTCTTTCCTCTATTAAAATAGATAATTGAAAATCAGTTTGTCTTATTTGGGTCAGCAAATGGTCATCAGTCATTATTCATTTCTCGTTCACCTTGTTTGGGTTCTCTGTCCAGGTCGAGGATGCCCGGGATACAACCCTGAATTCTTCCTCGCTGGCCAGCAGCGGTGCACCAATGACATGGCCAAAAGCAGTTCTGTGGGCCAGGACAGCTCTAAGGACTCGGAGGACGAGATGATTTTTGCTGCAGAAGGCCACTGCGCCCTGCCTCAGGGAGGTGACGGAGCAGCATGGCCACGCTCGTCAGGGAAGCGGTCTCGGTCCTTCGAGGACGAGAGGAATCAAGCCACAGGGACCAGTCAGTGGGATGGGGTTTCTAGGAAGACCCCACGGCATCATCTGTCCCTGTCGTGCACACGGCCCAGGGAAGGCAGACAAGAAGCAGAGGACGGTGCGTCGTGGTTCTCTGCGCAGCCTGGAGAATCCAGCCAGGAGGTGGAGGACATTGGTCCTGATCCTGTTCCTGACTCTTACTATGGGCTTCTTGGGACCTCGCCCTGCCAGGAACCCCAGAGCCACATCTGCAGCCTGCCCAGCGAGGTCCTGAGGCACATCTTTGCTTTCCTCCCCATGGAAGACCTCTACTGGAATCTGAGCTTGGTGTGCCACTTTTGGAGGGAGATAATCAGTGATCCACTGGTACGGAAAGTGCTTTTTGCTCTCTCATGTTTTCTCTAAAAGTTCATGGATTCGCTTCACTTAATGCATACTCCTGACAGTGACGTTTCTTCAGAAATGTTGGTGTCCATTTGCCTCCAGAATCAAATCCCAATCTCCCGGAGGTACCTGGGACCTTCTGTGTGTGTCCCGCCTCATTATTCCAGGCTCATTGCTGACTTCATTCCAGTCCATCCCTGTATTCTGTCCACAACCAATGATGTTCTGCTTCCCAACTGTGGACTGCACAGTACTTTCCTTATGTTAGTCTAATCTGCACCCCACTTCCCCCAGCCAACCGAAAGGGCCCCTCATAGCTCTGTTGATGTCTTTCCTCTTCAAGGCTGCCCTCTTAGACTAACGCTTTCTCATTCCATCCCATTGAAATCACTCTCTCACTCTCTTCCTTGTGCTACTATAGTGATTTATACCTCTGTTCAAGCTTATCATGTTCTGTTATCGTCTTAGAGAGCCTTCTTCCTCCCTTTAAATTATTAGCGCATTGCTAGAGGGCTGGTTGTCCTGTTTGTTTTTGCATTCGGCACTGTGTCTCACAATGTTCTACATATAGTAGGTGATTAGTAAATGAGTGTTGCGTTTAGTCACAAGAGTACCTTTTGAAGATGACACAGGGGCAGCCTGTGATCTCAGAAAGGATTTCCTGATACTGTTATCCTGCACCCTGCCCTTCCCTTTGTTGTGTCATTATACTTCCCAGGTTCAGGTCTCCAGTAAGGCTGAGGGCTGGTAGAATGTTCTGCTTAGATTGTACGTCCCTTAGACCGGACATTAGGAATAAACCAGAGGTAGAGAGTTTAACTTATTCTTCAAATGCATTGAAGTTTAAAACCTTGGAGATGGAGGGAGAGGTGGATATATCAAAACTTAGTACATTTCTCTTCCAAGCCCAAAAGATTTTGGAGGAAATTTCACATCGCTCTTGCTCCATTCTTTGCCTGGGGTCTTGTCTCCTACTTTCTAAGAAATATCTTTCTGTTTTTAGTTGTGAACTCTGTTTTGGGTCAGTATTTCTACCCATTTAATTGAGATCTCTCTGACATGAACTGGGGATAGATGAGGTTTCCCTCCATTCTGCTCGAGAAGATTTTGGGAAGATATCCCAGCTTATCCTTATCCCTTGAAATGTTAGAATAATGCAGTTTTTATCATCACCAGCAATGATGTGGTTATTTTCAGTGACCTTGTCACAGCTCTCATTTTCTTTTTATTTCTTGTAGTGTCTTTGTCTGGCTTTGGTATAAGGTTATGCTGGCCTCAGAATAAGTCTGGAAGTGCTCCCTCCTCTTCAGTTTTTTCGAAGAGTTTGAGGGGGATTGATGTTAGTTCTTCTTTAAATGTTCAGTAGAATTTTTCAATGAAGCAGTCTGGTCCTGGACTCTTAACTTTTTGGGAGGCTTTTTTTTTTTTTTTTTGGAGGCTTTTGACTACTGATTCAATCTCTTTACTTATTATTGGTCTGTTCCGATTTTCTGTTTCTTCATCATTCAGTCTTTGTAGGTTGTGTGTTCCTAGGAATTTATCCATTTCTTCTAGTGTATCCAGTTGGTTGACCTGCAGTTGGTCATAGTATTCTTATAAGGCTTCTTATTTCTGTGACATCAGTTGTAATGTTCCCCTCTCATTTCTGATTTCAGTTATTTGAATCTTCTCTTTTTCCAAAATATATCTAAGGGTTGTCGATTTTGTTGATCTTGTTAAAAAAACAAAACAAAACGGTTTTATTGGGTTTTTTTCCCTATTTTTCTATTCTCTATTTCATTTATCTCTGCTCTTTAGTCTTTATTATTTTCTCCCTCCTGCTAGCTTTGGGTTTAGTTTGTTCTTTTTATAGTTCCTTTAGGTGTAAAGTTAGGTTATTGATTTGTGATCTGTCTTCATTTTTAAAAATATTTTTTTTTTTTTTGAATTCCTTTATTTTTATTATTTATTTATTTATTTTTGGCTGTGTTGGGTCTTCATTTCTGTGCAAGGGCTTTCTCTAGTTGCGGCAAGTGGGGGCCACTCTTCATCGCGGTGCGCGGGCCTCTCACTATTGTGGCCTCTCTTGTTGCGGAGCACAGGCTCCAGACGTGCAGGCTCAGTAGTTGTGGCTCACGGGCCTAGTTGCTCCGCGGCATGTGGGATCTTCCCAGACCAGGGCTCGAACCCGTGTCCCCTGCATTGGCAGGCAGATTCTCAACCACTGCGCCACCAGGGAAGCCCTAAAAATATTTTTAAAAAATTATTTTATTTTTGGCTGTGTTGGGTCTTCATTGCTGCACGTGGGCTTTCTCTAGTTGTGGTGAGTGGGGACTACTCTTCATTGTGGTGTGCAGGCTTCTCATTGTGGTGGCTTCTTTTGTTGCAGAGCATGGACTCTAGGCACGTGGGCTCAATAGTTGTGGCTCGCAGGCTCTAGAGCACAGGATAAGTAGTTGTGACACATGGGCTTAGTTGCTCTGCGGCATGTGGGATCTTCCTGGACCAGGGCTCGAACCCGTGTCCCCTGCATTGGCAGGCGGATTCTTAACCACTGCACCACTAGGGAAATCCAGATCTTCCTTCTTCTTTAATGTAAGTTTTTATAACTATCAACTTAACTTTTAGGCCTGCTTGCACTTCATTCCATACTTTTTGGTATGCTGTATTTTTGTTTTCATTTGTCTCAAGGTATTTTCTAATTTCTTTGTGATTTCCTTTTTGACCCATTGGTTGTTTTAAGTGTGTTGTTTAATTTCCACATATTTGTGGGTTTTCCAGTTTTCTTTCTGCTACTGATTTCTAGTTTCATTCTATAGTGATTGAAAAACATACTTTCTATAATTTCAGTCTTTTAACATATGTTAAGACTTACTTGTTTTGTGTTCTTGTACGTGATCTTTCCTGGAGAATGTTCTGTGTGTACTTGAGAAGATTGTATATTCTACTGTTGCTGGATGGAGTGTTCAGTATATGTCTGTTCGGTCCAGTGTTGTTTGTTCTGTCCATTCTTGAAAATGGAGTATAGAAGTCTCCTGTTATTATGTTGCTGTCTTTTTCTCTTCAATTCTGTCAGTGTTTCCTTCCTAGATTTAGGAGCTCTGATATTTGGTACATGTATATTTATAATTGTTATATTTTCTTGGTGAATTGACCCTTTTATCATCAAGTAATATTCTTTGTCTCTTCTAATAATTTTTTTTAAGTTATTTATTCGGCTGCGTCGGGTCTTCATTGAGGCATGCGGGATCTTCATTGCAGCGCTCGATGTGGCGCGTGGGCTCTTTGTGGCACGCGGGCTTCTCTCTAGTTGTGGTGTGCAGGTTTTCTCTTCTCTAGTTGTGGCGTGGGCTCCAGGGCACGTGGGCTCTGTAGTTTGCAGCATGCAGGCTCTAGTTGAAGTGCGCGAGCTCAGTAGTTGTGGCACGTGGGCTTAGTTGCCCTGTGGCATGTGGGATCTTAGTTCCCCGGCCAGGGATCGGACCTGTGTCCCCTACATTGGAAGGCGGATTCTTCACCACTGGACCACCAGGAAAGTCCCTCTTCTAATAACTTTTGACTTAAAGTCTATTTTGTCTAATCTTAGTATAGCCACAACTCTCATGTTATTTAATCCTCGCTGAAGCTCTGAGCCATTAGTGTCCCAAAAGGGACAGGACAGTATTTCAGATAGGGAAATTGAAGCACTAGCTCTTCCCAGATTCTGTAAGAAGTTAATGTTGGAACCGAAACCGAGGACCCCCCCCCCTTCTCCTAGTTTCCAACTAAAATTTGTGTAATGTTTCTACCCTATTTGCCCAGCTTTTGAATTGTAGACTATGATTGTTTTTCAAACGATTATCTATATGTTTGTGGCCTGATCAGTTCTCTAATAGCCATTGCCTGCATGTTGTTTTGGATTTTTTAAACTGTCTAGTTCATTCCTTGGAAAAAGCTGTATCACCAATACCTGATGAATGAAGAGCAAGCAGTCAGCAAAGTGGACGGCATCCTCTCGAGCTATGGCATAGAGAAGGAGTCAGACCTGTGTGTGCTGAACCTCATCCGGTGAGTCCCTGTTTCCTGGGAGGAAGTCGGTTTCCAAAGTCCTTTCCCAGAAATCAGCACTTAATGGATCGCCTATCCCATGGATGCTGCTGTGAATGTCTTACAGCTACACAGCCACCAGTAAGTGCTCCCCGAGTGTGGACCCTGGACGGGCGTTGTGGAGTCTGAGGGATCACCTCCTCCTCCCTGAGGCAGAGGCCTGCGTGCGCCAACACCTCCCCGATCTCTACGCTGCCCCTGCCGTACGTGAAGAGGCTGCAGGGAGGGGAGGGTTGGGGAGGCGACACCTTTTCTCTTTGGAAGAAAGTGTATTGGTGATCAAGTTTGGTTGAAGGTTATTTCAGATTTATTTTCAAAATCTTCCTTCAGCCTTTACTTTGAAGCCTTAATCTTGTCATTGGTCCCACAGAGAAATAAAAGGCTACATTGTTACAGATTCTTTAATTTGGAAGGAATTTTAAAAAGTATTTCATCCAATTTCCCATTCTGTTGAGCAGTCCCAACAAAGGATGGTCATCTAGCGTCTACACACTTTGATTAGTAAGGATTTCTTTACAAGGCAGCCCATTGTATTGTTGACACCTTGGGTTATTTGAAAGAACCAGAGAAAAGAAGGGTTTTGTACTGACACACAGTGAGTTAATGAGAAGCTGGAAATAGTCCCCAGTTTCCTTTGTCTTGTGGCTTCTCATCTGGATAGCGATTCTTCTTAAATTTTGTTTTGGAAGCCACATGCAACCTCAGCCTCATTCTGCAGCCAGTCGAGGGTTGGAAATCCAGCCATGTGCATTTCTCTGTCCATCTTTAGTGAAGTGATTGTCGATGGAGTGAGATTTGTTTCCCAGTATGGTTGTAGTGAAAGGTGTGTGGAACTTTGCTTTTTGTGGATGCATTTTTAACAGGGAGGCTTGCAGTAAAGTTAAGAATGATAGTTATATACTTATATGTCCATTATTATTATTATTTTTTATTTGGTTGTGCTGGGTCTTAGTTGTGGCAGGCGGGCTCCTTAGTTGTGGCTTGCCAGCTCCTTAGTTGTGGCTTACGAACTCTTAGTTGCGGCATGCATGTGGGATCTAGTTCCTTGATCAGGGATCGAACCCGGGCCCCCTGCATTGGGAGCGTGGAGTCTTAACCACTGAGCCACCAGGGAAGTCCCTGTATGTCTATTATTGATATTTCCATGTTAGTGAACATTTTCTTAGACATTAATAAATGGAGCATACTGTGTCCATAATAATAAATTTTCAATAATTTAATATTTAGTTAACTTAATATTTAATAAGTATTAAATAATAATAATATAAAGTAAGTAGTAAATTAACATCTTAATGCCATTGAATTGTCAGTCTTGATTTCCCCCTAAAGACTGCTGTCTTTTTTGGATCCCCCAATTTTTGTGCCTCCCAGGTGGGCACCCATTTAATAGTGAGCTTGTTTGACTTGAGTGTCTGGACCTGAGAGCTCACACTGACCTGGCGGGGTTGGGGTGGGCTGGTGAGCAGGCAGGAGGATCACGTCTGTGCAGGGTCTTGCATTAAGTACTTTATAAATGTTATTTAATCAAAGAAAACTTAAGAACTCAAATCCAAAAATGATGAGAAAGAAGGAATCCAGGGTAAAAGGAGACATTCTCGGTGTTTCCCAAATGTCATTCGGGAAGTTTGTGCTCCGTTTAGACGGTCTGAGGAAGGTACACGAACCCCAAACCTGGCTTTCTTCACCGGCTGTCCCATGTGATTCTTACCAGTTGTGTTTTGGGTCTCGTCTCCCGTCCTGTCCACCTCCCTCCTCAGGGTGTCAACGTGTGGGCTTTGGTGGCGGCCATCGTCCTCCTGTCCAGCAGCGTCAATGACATCCAGCAGCTGCTCTTCTGCCTCCGGCGGCCCAGCTCCACAGTGACCATGCCAGACATCACCGAGACCCTGTACTGCATTGCCGTGCTGCTCTACGCCATGCGGGAGAAAGGGATCAACATCAGCAACCGGTAACTGGTCCCCGCCCTGCCCCTTCCCCGCGTTACCGCTGGGTGAGCCCCACCACCCACTGCTCCGCCAGGTTCTCCGTGAGGTTTGAGGGCAGCGATTCAGGCAAGCGGGCTCTGTGAATGTGAGGTGCCGTGGGGTCGTACACCATCCCCGAGACAGTGTCTCCCTTCAGGGCTGTTGAGCCTGGAGTGGACAGAGCCTTCTGTGTTCATACGTGGCTACATTTTGTTCCCCAAAGAGCACGTCCTGGTCTGTCTCCTTTGCCTCTGCCCACCGCAGCCAGGCATCTCTCCCAGAACCGTGCTCTCCAAATATTTACCACCAGTGGTGCAGGTAAATATAGCTCAGCTCTAGGTATATTTAAACCCTTTTCTTCCCTTTTTTTCATAAAATTGTGGTATATATATATATTTTTTTTTTTTTTTTTTTTTAATTTATTTATGGCTGTGTTGGGTCTTCGTTTCTGTGCGAGGGCTTTCTCCAGTTGCGGCAAGTGGGGGCCATTCTTCATCGCGGTGCGCAGGCCTCTCACTATTGCGGCCTCTCTTGTTGCGGAGCACAGGCTCCAGACGCGCAGGCTCAGTAATTGTGGCTCACGGGCCCAGTCGCTCCGTGGCATGTGGGATCTTCCCAGACCAGGGCTCGAACCCGTGTCCCCCGCATTGGCAGGCAGACTCCCAACCACTGCGCCACCAGGGAAGCCCTATATTTTATTTTTAACAATGGTTAGGAGTCTAAAAAACATCTGAGGAAAAATAAGATACAGATTGTGACTGAATTTGAAAATCTCTAATCTGCTTTTTTCCTGTTAGGATTCACTACAACATTTTCTATTGCCTGTATCTTCAGGAGAATTCCTGTGCTCAGGCCACAGAAGTCAAAGAGGAACCATCGGTCTGGCCAGGGTATGTCTGTAAGGGTGTGTGTGTGTTGTTGTCTTTGATTCCTGACTCTCGTACTGAAAGAGGAAAAGGTGTTTTGTTTTAACCACTTTATATAGTTATAATTTATATTTCATAAAATTCACCCATTTTAATTGTATAATTCAGTAATTTTTAGTAGATTTACCGAGTGTGCAACCACCATCATAACCCAGTTTTAGAACATTTTAATCACCCTAAGGGGGGGCGGCCCTCCCCTTTTTTCTGGTTAAATTTTATTCATCCCATTTGGTTTCCTGTCTCATTTTTGACAGTCCATCACCTGATCTTTTCAATTCCTTATTCTTTTCCTCATTTCTTTTCTGTAATGATTACAGCAAGAAAACAACCATCCAGCTGACACATGAACAACAGCTGATCCTAAGCCATAAGATGGAACCTCTCCAGGTGGTAAAAATTATGGCATTTGCAGGTAAGGGGGCTGCCATTCCTGGAATGCCTCTTACCACCTTACCCACCACCTGCCAGAATATCTTTACCTTAATCTGTTATTGAACTGCTGCAATTAAATCATCTAAAAAGCAGTTGCCAAGGAATAATTGCTTTTTCTTACCACTCCGGGGGGGCATCCACACTGGAGTTCCTGGTGAACAAATGGTCCATAGGAGTTTGTTTGTGGGGTAGATGCCACTGGGATTGATCCAGCCTATTATGTATCATCATATCTGCTCAGACACTGATTGCTTATGGGGTGGCAGGTCATGTGAATCCCCTATTCAGATAGTGTCAGGAGCTCCTTGATTTCTATAGGGTGAAGTCTAGAAGGGCCTCCTACCTTTTGGTTCTAACATACATTCCTCAGTCAGGTAATTGTGCTTCCTGGCTCTTAAAGTACTTGGTTGCTTTTTGAACCTTTGCTCATACTATTTTCTCTACCTGGAATGCCTTCCCGCTTCTTTTCTGCCTAAATATCCTACTAAAAACAACAGCCACTTTATTAAATGTCTGCCCTGTGCTAATCCTAACATTCTGTGAGGTTGGTTTATTTATTTATTTTTGGGCTGCACCGCATGGCATGCAGGATCCTAATTCCCCAGGGATTGAACCCACACCCCCCCCCCCCGTGGTGGAAGTGTGGATGGCCAGGGAATTTCTGGTTCATTTTATGTATGAGGTTTTAAAGCTCAGGGAAATTAAAATGATGTGGTCCAGATTAAATGAGCAAATACGTGGTGGAGGTAGAATTCAAAGCTGGATCTGTTTCTCTCCAGAAACGTGACTTTTCCCCTCCCCTCTCCACCCCCTACTCCCCCTATCTCTCTGCTGTCTGATGTTGACCCCTGTCACTTCTGTGTCTTCTTGGTGAAGGCTTCCTCAGCCCTTTGAGACCTCCGTGATTCTGAACTCTCACTGTGACTAATCTGTATTAACTGTTTGGTGCCTGATTACATAGGAAGAATAGCCAACACACACCTTCTGTTAACACCTCCACACTATGTCATTGATCTGTTGATCTTCAAACAGCCCTGGTAGGTAGGAAAGGAGGTGCTATTTTTCTTCTTTTATAAGTGAGATTTTCTTTTTTGTTTCCAGATCCATATTCTTTTTCACTCTACTGTGTTATCATTATTCTCTCTTTTTTTTTTTTTTTTGTTCCAGTTGTTCCAACTCTGTTGGTGTTTTATTCCCAACTAGATTGTAATACAGGAACCTTGCTTTGTGTTTGTGACATGCTCCCAGTGCCTAGCGTAGGGCTGGATGTGCAGTAGGTGCTCAGGAAATACTTGTTCAGTGGGTGACAGTTGACTAACTGAATAACTGAATGATAGGCGGGGAGGAGGGGCAGATAGGATAGTTCAGAACGGGTTGGAAGGATCCTTGAATCTCATTTTCACGCTTTTGCTTTCGAAGCATGAATGGTGCCTAGGCCAGCATAGCTACCGTTTATGAGTTCTTCTGCTGGGTACCTGGGTAATTATCCTGCACACCCTATGAGGTCAGTGTTACCCACACAGGCTGAGGAGCAGACAGAACTGGCCCCTCTCTAGAGCTGCAGGGGCTGCAACCCCAACCCAGGTGGCTCTGTCTTGAGTCTGCTGCTCCCTTCACGGCACCGTTTTTAGTTTTCGTCAGTATGGGAGAACTTGCCACTATCTGGTCCCAGGCAAGCGGGGAGATAGGCATGGGTGGGACCCGATTATGGCATCTGTGGGAACCTTTATTCCTGGTCAGAGGGTCACCTCCCTTGCTCTTGGCTTCCCCAGGCACTGGGAAGACCTCCACCCTGGTCAAGTACGCTGAGAAGTGGTCCGAGAGCAGGTTTCTGTACGTGACCTTCAACAAGAGCATCGCCAAGCAGGCCGAGCTCGTCTTCCCCAGCAATGTCATCTGCAAGACCTTCCACTCCATGGCCTACGGACACATTGGGCGCAAGTGAGCATCGTGGTGCCACTGTTGCCATTACGTCCAGTTACTGCTCTCACGTTGCAGTCAGTACACCACAGTGACTCGGAGAAAACTTAGTGCTTTATCTTCACTTACAGGCAGGGAATATGGTCATAGATTGAGTAATTTATACTTCCACCCCATAGAGATATACTGTTACTAAGGGAAGCATAACACTGTCTCACTGAGGGAGGCATTCTCATGTCTCTGAAACTGAGGCACAGAAGGTCAGAGTGACTTGCCTAAAGTTCAGGGCATCACCAGTCTGGTTGACCCATTCAGGCTTTCCTCAGAAGCTGGAGGGAAGAAGACGGGGCTGAGGGGCACTTGTTCCAGGCACCCAGGGCCTCTGAGCCGCGTCCCTTTGGACGAGAAAGTTCCAGGGAGCTTCGAGGGTCCGCCCTGGGGCCTCCTGGAGTCTGGTCCACACCTTGGAATAGTGGTATCTGCTGTGAGCCGCTTCATCTCCTGGGTTATTAGATGTGAATTCTGGAAAGCGTAACGGAGCCCTTTCCAATCCTACGAGGACCTCACTCAGCTCCTCTGGCTTTTTTTCGTCACCTGTATGTGCCACTTCCAGTGACCTGGTGGTGTCATCGGAGAGAAGGGGGCAGGCCTGGGGGAGACACTAAATCCCGAGTTGCCACAAAAGCCAACCCTGTGCCTTTGGGACGTGCGTTGCAGGTACCAATTGAAGAAGAAGTTGAATCTCTTCAAGTTAACCCCCTTCATGGTCAACTCTGTCCTCGCTGAAGGGAGGGGTGGCTTCATAAGGGCCAAGCTAGTATGTAAGACTCTGGAAAACTTCTTTGCCTCGGCTGATGACGAGCTGACAATCGACCACGTGCCCATCTGGTGTAAGAACAGCCAGGGACAGAGAGTCATGGTCGAGCAGAGCGAGAAGCTGGTGAGTGTCTCAGTCCCTTTGGAGTCAGGGCTCGGGAGGAACAAGGGCTCGACACGGTGCTGGTTTGTTCTGGTCTTTGATGTCTTTAGAGCTGCTGGCAGGAGGTAGAGGTGGAGGGGAGACCCTAGGCCGGTCGTGCTGGCTGCGAAGTGTACAGGGTTTTCTGTGAAGAGCACTCATCTTGCTTAGTCCTCAGGCTGGTCCTCCATTTCACAGATGGGGCTCCTACCCAGGGTTTATAAGAGCTCGTCATGGGGTCTGCTGGTCCAGGGTCTAAAGATGCGATTCTCTTTTCTAATTTTTATCAAGTCTTTTCAGTCATTGACCACACTTTTTTTTTTAAAATTTATTTATTATTTATTTATTATTTATTTTTGGCTGTGTTGGGTCCTCGTTTCTGTGCGAGGGCTTTCTCTAGTTGCGGCAAGCGGGGGCCACTCTTCATCGCGATGCGCGGGCCTCTCACTATCGCGGCCTCTCTTGTTGCGGAGCACAGGCTCCAGATGCGCAGGCTCAGTAGTTGTGGCTCACGGGCCTAGTTGCTCCGCGGCATGTGGGATCTTCCCAGACCAGGGCTCGAACCTGTGTCCCCTGCATTGGCAGGCAGATTCTCAACCACTGCGCCACCAGGGAAGCCCTGACCACACTTTTTATGAATTAATTGTAAGTCATAAATCTAGAGGAATCACCCAGCCTTTCTTGGTTCATCAGATGCTGTGCTCCCCGAGCGATGCTCTACCACTGGGTGTGGTCCAGCCCCTGGCTTTTGCCCATCTGGGCTCCTGACGTTGACACGAGGCCCTCATGGAGCCGGGGGAGGTCAGGGAGGGGCTGCCATTCACCGTGAGCTGGGGCCTTTGCTTTGACCCCTGCACATGGACATGAACTCCTGATTTCAGGGTCATGACCTTCACATCACCATGTCACTTGCTTTCTAGAACGGTGTCCTCGAAGCGAGCCGACTCTGGGACAACATGCGGAAGCTGGGCGAGTGCAAGGAGGAGGCTTACCATATGACGCACGACGGTACGCACACGCCCAGTCCTGAACCCCGCCGTGGACCCACCTCGTTCCGATTTCTGACTCTTCTGCCCCTTCTTGTAGGCTACTTGAAACTCTGGCAGCTCAGCAAGCCTCTGCTGGCCTCTTTTGACGCCATCTTTGTGGACGAGGCCCAGGACTGTACCCCAGGTGATAAACCATTCAGGACACCAGTAGTCCCAAACACATAGCAACAGTGTTGTGAATGTGTAAGAGGGCACGTGTGTGCATAAGTCGATGATTCTTGTCTGTCATGAGGAGGAGCGTGTGACGCTTAGTCATTCAGAAACCGTTTGCTGTCTGACTGTGGATTTCAGCACTAGTCTCTCCACCCCCACCCCTCACCCAAAGGAGACTTAATTTTCTCTAAATGTTTTGCTTGCGCTATTCTTAAAATATTGGCTGAGCCTAGGTCACCAGATGATTGGGTTGAAACTCATGTGGAGGGGGAAAAGGTAGTCAATTTAGAGTGAACAATTTGTGTTGTGTATTTTTCCAGTGGCTGATAGAAAATAGTGTGACTTGGTAGGTCATTTTGAGGCCTTTAATTATAATATCAGAGAAGATAACTTATCTCATTTTATATTTGCCTATGTGGTTTCTTATACTCAATAATTTATTCAGGAGTAAAAATAATCTGCATTCGTAGGGTTAGAAGCTGTTTCTTTTGTTTGTTATAAAATCATTTCTTTGGATTGAGTGCACCTATGCTGGAGGGAAAGATAACTCTGTTGTCCAGTGTGCAAGCATTTTCATCCTTTTCTGTCTTAAGTTTGGTTTCTTTTTGCTCCGTGGGTTGGTGTCGCTTCAGAGCCCTTACTTTCCATCTTCTTGGTTGCAGCGATCATGAACATAGTTCTGTCTCAGCCATGTGGGAAAATCTTCGTGGGGGACCCACACCAACAGATCTATACCTTCCGAGGTGCAGTCAACGCTCTGTTCACAGTCCCTCACACGCACGTCTTCTATCTCACACAGGTAAGCGCTGTCTTTGCTTCTCAGTCCCCAGACGCGTATATGCACGCAAGCCTTGTGGCTCCCCGCCCTGGTTCTCCAGTGTTGACTACTTGCCGGGCCCCATGTGAGGTTTTTCATGAGGCTCACTGTGTGTAGCAAATCCGTGCCTCTAAGCAGTGGCTCTCTGTGGTTCTCAGGGGGTCTGCAAAGTCAAAACTGTTTTCATAATACTTACCTGCCTCTTGCACTATGTTGACATTAGCACTGATGATGCAAAGTCAGTGGTGAGACTGTGGCTGAGAATCTCGGCTTTGCCACCAGCCGGTCCTAGCAGTTGCCTTATTCTTCACTGCAAGGCACTGAGTCAAAAAAGAAAGCAGGCAGTTCACTAAGAACATCTTTTTTTTTTAAGAATACTATTTTTTTTAATATTTATTTTTATTTATTATCTTCATTGCGGCAAACGGGATCTTCTGGTTGCAGCACGCAGACTCTTAGTTGTGGCATGCATACGGGATCTACTTCCCTGACCAGGGATCGAACCTGGCCCCCCTGCATTGGGGGCGCAGAGTCTTACCCACGGGACCACCAGGGAAGTCCCTACTAAGAACATCCTTGATGGCACAGGAAAAATGATTAATTTCATTACTGCAGACCTTGAGTCCGTCTCTCTCACGGTCTGTGTGATGAAATGGGAAGTAGGATGAAGTCCTTCTGCCCCTGCAGTGTGCTGCTGTCTGACCAGGAGCACTTTTGTGATTGTGTTGTGAGCTCCACCGCTGCTTCTTTCGTTTGTGCTTGAACGAGCAGCTGACGGACCAACTCTGGTTATTCAGACTTGGGGATTTGGCATTTTCTCAAAAATGCATGCTATGAGCTGTGACTTCAAGGAAAACAGCTGACATATGTATTTCCGAAGATAAAATTCTTGCTTTCAAGTGAAATCCAGATTTTGGGAAACTTGTTTCCAGCATGAGCATGGCAACTCCTGGGGCCTTGATTGTCTGGAAAGGCTGTTACATGTTCCTCCCCTTTTCAGCACTCATCTTTGTGAGGCTGTCACACCAGGCTGGATGCAGACAGCTCTGAGATTTGGCTCTCTTCTCTTAAGCTGGGCACTAAAGACATTTGCAAAAATGTAAAAACAGTGCCACTCTCCTCTCTAACTTTTGTTTTGGAAAATACCATTAAAAAATTTTTTTTAAATTTTTTGGCTGCGTCGGGTCTTCGTTGCTGCACGCGGGCTTTCTCTATTTGGCGGTGAGCGGGGGCTACTCTTTGTTGCGGTGTGCAGGCTTCTCATTGAGGTGGCTTCTCTTGTTGCAGAGCACGGGCTCTCGGCATGCGGGTTTCAGTAGTTGCAGCATGAGGGCTCAGTAGTTGCAGCGTGTGGGCTCTAGGGCGCCGCCGTGGGCTCAGTAGTTGTGGCTCGCAGGCTCTAGAGTGCAGGCTCAGTAGTTGTGGCGCATGGGCTTAGTTGCTCCAAGGCATGTGGGATCTTCCCAGACCAGGGCTTGAACCCGTGTCCCCTGCATTGACAGGTGGATTCTTAACCACTGCGCCACCAGGGAAGTCCTGGAAAATACCGTTTTAAAAATATGTTCTGTATGTTATCATGTAATGGGGTTATTGTTATATTGAAATGCACTAAAGTTGCTAATGTGGTAATTGTAGGTAAGTACAACTCACGTAAATGAAAGCATCTTTGGGTCCTCACTAATTTTTTAAAGTATGAGGAGTCCTGAGACTAAAAGGTGTGAAAACCACTGCATTTAAGAAACTCACTTCTAGTAAGAGGATGTGAGACTGCCAGCGAAAATGCCAGCGTCATCTGAAGTGTGTTCTGTTCTTTTCTAGGAGGCCCTGTAGCCCACTCAGTGACCTTATTTCCTGGAGTTTCCCTTGTTTGCTGTAGTGACTTAGGGTGGCGTCAACCCAGAGGAATTTTTTTTGATAGACGTTTTTTAGTTTCAGATTTATAGAAGAGTTGAGAAGATAGTATAGAAAGTTCTTACACATCCTACATTCAGTTTCCTTTATCATTCACGTCTTATATTCGTGTGGTACATTTGCTGCAGTTAATGAACTACCGTGGATACATTATTATAAACTGAAGTCCATAGTTCATTCAGATTTCCTTGGTTTTTTACCAAATGTCCTTTTTCTGTTCCAGGATCTTATTCAGGTGACCCCATCTGCATTCAGTTGTCAAATCTTCTTAGGCTCCTGTTGGCTGTGCTCTGTGGTTTCTCACACTTGTCTTGTTTTTGGACCTTGAAGAGGACTGGTTAGGTGTTTTGTCAGATACCCCTCTATTGGTGTTTGTCTGGTGGTTCACTGATATTTTGGGAGGAAGGCCTTGGAAGAAAAATTGCCATTTTCATTACAAGGTATTGGGGGCCCATACTGTCAACGTGGTTTATTTATTTATTTATTTATTTAAAAAATTCATTTATTTATTTGGTTGCACTGGGTCTTAGTTGCGGCAGGTGGGCTCCTTAGTTGTGGCATGTGAACTCTCAGTTGCGGCATGCATATGGGATCTAGTTCCCCAACCAGGGATCGAACCTGGGCCCCCTGCATTGGGAGTGCGTAGTCTTACCCACTGCACCACCAGGGAAGTCCCCCATCAACACGATTTATAACTGATGATGTTGTCTTGGTCCCCTGGCTGAAGTGGTGCTTGGCAGGTCCCTTCACCATGAAGTGACTCCCCCTGCCACCCCTCCACACTGTGTGCCTTGGAAGGAAGTCACTGCCCTCAGCGCTCACTCGGGAACAAGAGTTGGAGTGTCTACATAGATTATTTGGAATTCTTCTGCAAAGGAGATTTTGTGTCTTCTCTTCCATTTATTTATTCATTTATTTATTTGTGTCAGTATGGACTCGTGGATCTTTATAATTTGAGTTATGGCTCACTTAGAATAGTTCTATAGCAACATAGTATTGTTTGTTGAAAGCCTTGCTTTCCTTAGGCTGTGTTATTGATATTCACCAAAGTACATAATACTTCATTACCTTAAGTTATAAGTGAATGGAAAAAGGCAATAAATACCACGAGTTTGGGCAAGAATGGTGTCTTTCCAGCTACAGTGGTCAAGGGATTAGTGTGTCGGGCCTCGTTTTGAAGGCTAAGAAGTTACTGCCATGCAGCACGGCAGGGGGAGGGCAGGGGACGCTCAGGAAATGGTGATTAGTCCCGTGGCCGGTTATGTAGGGTTTGAATCGATGTTGAGGGAGCCTCGGGGGGCAGGGAGAGGCCCCCTTCCTCCCTTGATCTTCTGTATAATATACGCTTCTTTGTTAGAGGCAGTTTGGAAAGAATGGTAGATTTGCTTAAAAGAAAAGTTTGCTGCTGGTCTCGGGGAATGAAGGGGCTAAGGCTGTCCAGGCTGCAGGAGTCCTGAAAGTCCACATGTCACCTTTTCTTCGTGGAGTGCTCTTCCTTTTTGTGGCGAGGCACAGGGCTTGATGAACACGTGAGGGAAAGATTCAACTGGCAGAGGGAAAGAGGCCAAGTTGGGGAGGCATGAGGTAGGGGTCTCTGAGCTGCGCTGGGAGCAGTGGTAAGAAAACGACTGTAGAAAACATGGTGGAAGGTTGTCAAGGTTTGGATTTGGGGGCAAGAGGTAAAGAAAAGCAGGTAACTCTCAGGTTTCAAGATAGAAAATGCTATTCTGAAAACTTAGAATAGTGATTCTTTGCTTGCCAAGCTCCTGTTCTGTGTAAGTCGGTTTACAGTAGGGAATTTCCAAGTACCCATTCCAGGTCGGGCGAGTCAGAGATGCTCAGTGGGGTTTGGCGAGGCCAGGCCTTGGCGGTGGTAGCAACGCGCTCACGTTCTTCAGGGGGTGTTAACTCCTTTCGTTGTGTTGTTCTCCCACAGAGTTTTAGGTTTGGTGTGGAAATTGCCTATGTGGGAGCTACGATCTTGGATGTCTGCAAGCGAGTAAGAAAAAAGACTTTGGTTGGAGGCAACCATCAGAGTAAGGCTTTCAGTTACTCGTATTTGTTACACAGATTAGCTTCCCTCTTTATCTGGATTTGCCCTAGAGTTTGTGCTCTCTCCCAAAAGGTGGCATTCGAGGTGACACGAAGGGGCAGGTGGCCCTGCTGTCCCGGACCAACGCCAACGTGTTTGATGAGGCCGTCCGGGTGACGGAAGGAGAAGTGCCTGCCCGGATCCACCTGATAGGGGTAGGAGTGCGTTTCTGTTCTCTGCTCTCGCACAGAAACATTGCCGACACACAGAGCCGATGAAAACGGCCCACATATCCAGGCTTACTCTGCACACAGGCATTTGGGTTTGTGACTGTTCCCGAGTCTGCGCTGTGAAGTCCTTCCCCCTGGCCATTCTGGTCCAGCGAGTCCTGTAAAGTCTGGCCCAGCAAGGACTGTGGACCTTTTCCTCTGTTCTTTAAAAAAAAAAATGAATGCCCTTCTCACATGTGTGCACGCGGGGCTGCCGGCTGCCTGTGAGTGTCCTGGGGTGTGATGATCAGTCGTGTAAGACAGGCGAGGTGAGGGCACAGCTGGGAGGTGCCCGGGGCTCCGGATACAGAGTGGACACTGGTTCTAGCTCTGCTTCTTCACTAACTGTGTGTGGCTTGTGGCAGGCGACTCAGCCCCTCTGTCTCTGGGACAGCGACACTGCCTGTTTCACAGGGAAGCTAGGAGGGTTGAGTGACATGTGTAGGGTGTTTTTAACTCTTGGAAGCAGAGTTTTATGTCTAAGAGACATTCACCCGTTCATCTATGACAAAAATATTTTTCAGGGCCTACTATGTGTAGGCCCTCAGTACATACAGTAAGTGAATCAAAATCAAAAGATTTCTGATGCTCCTTTTTTTAATTTATAAAGATTATGTAACCAAGTTACAGAAGTTTTGGAAATTAAAAGGAAAAAAATCACCCTTAATCTCAGTGTTTTATGTAAAAATTCTCATGTTTGCTAATTATTTATGTCTTTGGCCTTATAGTTGTGTATTTTTACACAATTGCATTTAGAGTGTACATAAAAGAGTATGTGTTTTTTACTCCACCCACGAGCATATTTTCTCCCATGTTGCTATTTGAGTGACTTTACAATACTTCCTCAGTGGATGTAGCATAGTTTAGCCATCTTTGTTATTGTAAGGAAATGGTACTGTTGGAGCATCTTCCACGCCGGGCAGGATGTGAACTTGTTCTCTCCCCTCTCTCACTCCCACATGTGTCATCCCACTTGATCACTTCTGGTTACGTTTTAATCTGTACTGTCTTATTTTGGTCTCTGTTTGATGTTAATGTTTTATGTGTCCCTTCCCCAAATGATCTAAACCCTTGGAGTGTGGAGCCTTTGTCTCTGTCCTGGGCCCCAGTCAGCGCTCAGTACACACCTCCTGGTAGAGGTGGGCTGAACTAGGAGGGTCATGCCTTCTCCTCCAGGAGCTGACCTTTTAACAAATCCAGTACCTGTAGACAGTCTAGTTCTTTCCTCAGAAGAAACAGCGGCAAGTGTTTGTGCTCCACACTCGGTATTCAGGTCTCATCTGTCTTCTTCGCTGCAGCTGTTTTATATTCCTGGAAGGTAGATGATTTAAATTGCCTTCTTTGACATGAAAGCAACATGCAGCTAGTTCTTGCCTTTTTTTTTTAAACGTAGGAGAAGTCTGAGGGAGCAGCCAGAGCTTAGCACTGGGTCATCCCGAGTTTGCAGGCTGCGTTGTAGCCTCTGCTTTTGTGCGTGATGAAGGTTCCCACTTGCTGTCTTTATGCTTTGGGTGCAATTTGACATCTGTTTCCAAAAAGAGTGTCTTATTTCAAAATCCCACCTCTATGTTTGCTTTACTTTGTCCTGTTAACAACAGTAACAAAAATAAAACAAAAAATTAAAAACAACAAAACACCAAAAAATCCCACCGAAAAACTTTTTCAGGGGATTAAATCATTTGGATTGGACAGAATCATTGATATTTGGACACTTCTTCAGCCGGAGGAAGAACGGAAGAGACGTGAGTATCCTCCTTGCTGCGTGGGGTGGACGCAGGCACCACAGTGGCAGGGTGGAGGCGGGTGGGCAGATTCTGAGTCAGTTCTCGTTTGCTCTGGAGGCGCCGGTGTGGCTTCTTCTCATCAACAGTGGGATGCCGGAGACCTCCTGTTTTCAGAGGCACCGATGGCTCTTTCTAGACCCTTTTCTCAGGAGTCTAAGTTTCTCTCTCACACTGGCCCCTAGGCCGTCTTCCCCACCATCTTTCTGTCTGCCCGGGCGACCTCACACACCGAGACTTCAGCATGGGCCCCATGTGATCCTTTTCTAACATTTCTGTAGCGCTTTCGTTTTTACATTACTGCGCAATTTCGAATCCCTGAGAAGCAGACAAGGATGTCAAAGGCAGGGCTCTTGACCCTGAATTTGGAGCTGGAGGGGCTGTGGCACAGGTCACTGCGCTGACTTGCCCAGGCGCTCGCGGCAGGTTAGTGATGCCGTCGAGCCTGGACCTGGGTCTCCAGCTCTGAGACCGTTCGTTTATCATGTGGTCAGTTAGGAGTGCATGTTGGCGCAGCCTGTGTTACCTTGACCCCTACGCATGTTCCCTCTAGGAAACCTCGTCATTAAAGACAGGTTCATCAGAAGGTGGGTGCACAAAGAGGGCTTCAGCGGCTTCAAGCGGTATGTGACTGCGGCCGAGGACAAGGAGCTGGAAGCCAAGATTGCGGTCGTGGAGAAGTACAACATCCGGATTCCAGAGCTGGTGGAAAGGATAGAGAGATGCCACATAGAGGACTTGGACTTCGCAGGTGAGGGACACGGGGGCTCTTCACTTCCCCCTGGGGGCGGGGGCAGCCGGCCTCCCTTGTCTCTTGCCAGCGTGGACATCACGGGTGACCAGGGGCGGCTGTGTCAGTGGAACAAGGCTGCTGTTCTTCTGTGGCCCCTTTATTTCTGTTCTACTTCAGCCCGTAGAAGGGGCTCCCGAGTCCCATCTCTGCTACTGGGTGACCCTGGGCAAACCCCAGCCTCTTCTGGGCCTCTGTCCCCTCGTGCGTAGGAAGCAGGCGGTGGGCAGCCGCTGTGAGCTCTGGACTGGGACTCGGCCGTGTTCGCAACACTTGCAACAAGTTTCTACTTTCCCCTCGTCTTCTTTTTGTCTCTCTTTTTTTTCTGACTGAGGTTTCCTCTTTCCCCCTTTTTCTGCAGAGCCGCACCCAGGCAAGAAAACGTAATTAGCGTTTTGGGAGTGTGGTGGGAAGTGTAAGCTTTTCTCCTCTTTCCTTTCTTTCCCCGTCACCCCCTCATCTGCCCGTCCGCTGTGTTTCTGTTCCAGAGTACATCTTGGGCACTGTGCACAAGGCCAAAGGCCTGGAGTTTGACACTGTGCATGTCCTGGATGATTTCGTGAAAGTGCCTTGTGCTAGGCACAACCTTGCTCAGCTGCCCCACTTCAGAGTCGGTAAGGAGACCGCTGGCGCCTCACTGCAGGGCTGCCTTGCTTTTTCTTGGACGGTGTGGCTTCTTGGAAGGATCCTTCTAGAACAAGAAAATCCTCCTGCTCCTAAATTTGTTGTTCTTAGACTGTGTATTTAGAAAAACTGAGCCTCCAGGGTCCACCTCCCTCAGGGCTGCTCGGAGGGCAGCTGTGTTTATTGCGTCCTGTTTAACCTGCACCAGCTCTTCAGCTGTGGGTTTTTCCGCACCAGACAGAAGTTCTAAAACATACAGTTTACCTGCTCACCAAGGTGTTTTTTCTTTAATTAATTCTCCTTTTTATTAAAGAGGCCCGAAAATCATACAAGGGGTTAGTGTAAGCACTCTATCATTTGTCTGCATTTGTATCAGTTTATACTCAAGGCTACCTGTTAAGCTCTAAGCATCTAAGTATCAGTGCTGTTGTTTTGGTTTTAAGTCCTAGAATAAAACCATTTGACATTTTCCCGCAAACAGACAAACAAAAGCTCTCTGTTAGTCATGGAGTCAAAATTTGAGTGTT
Source organism: Balaenoptera acutorostrata (assembly GCF_949987535.1). Lineage (NCBI taxonomy): Eukaryota > Metazoa > Chordata > Mammalia > Artiodactyla > Balaenopteridae > Balaenoptera > Balaenoptera acutorostrata. Next base: position 25,995,567 of record NC_080066.1, on the reverse strand, counting down.
CTGTGCCCCTAGTCTGTTAGGGTTTTGTTTGTTTTCGGAGTTGGTGTTTGTAGGAAAATTTCGCTTATAAAGCCAGCAAATCCTGAGGGTTTTTTGGGGCGATGGGGAGTAGTAAACTTTTTTTTTTGGCTGTGTTGGGTCTTCGTTGCTGTACGAGGGCTTTCTCTAGTTGCGGTGAGCGGGGGCTGCTCTTTGTTGTGGTGCATGGGCTTCTCCTTGCAGTGGCTTCACTTGTTGCGGAGCATGGGCTCTAGACGCACAGGCTTCAGTAGTTGCAGCACGTGGGCTCAGTAGTTGCAGCACAAGCTCTAGGGCATGTGGGCTTCAGTAGTTGCAGCACGTGGGCTCAATAGTTGCGGCATGTGGGCCCTAGAGCACGCAGGCTTCAGTAGTTGAGGCATGTAGGCTCAGTAGTTGTGGCGCAGGCTCTAGGATGCATGGACTTCAGTAGTTGTGGCACATGGGTTCAGTAGTGTGGCTTGTGGGCTCTAGAGCACAGGCTCAGTAGTTGTGGTGCACGGGCTTCAGTAGTTGTGGCTTGTGGACTCTTGAGCTCAGGGTCAGTAGTTGTGGTGCATGGGCTTAGTTGCTCCACGGCATGTGGGATCTTCCCAGACCAGAGATCGAACCCGTGTCCCCTGCATTGGCAGGCGGACTCTTAACCACTGCGCCACCAGGGAAGGCCCGAGTAGTAAACATTTAGATGAGAATATAAATTTCTGTAAGCAGGCTTCTGTGTTGATATTTTTTTTTTCTTTGCTTTCTTCAGAGTCGTTTTCTGAGGATGAGTGGAATTTGCTGTATGTAGCAGTAACTCGCGCCAGGAAGCGTCTCATCATGACCAGGTCACTGGAGAACATCTTGACTTTGGCTGGGGTAAGAGGACAGCACGAGTTAATTTAACAACGTCCAGATTTTACTGGGTTTGAATAAGGGATCAGCCAACCTGGGGCCTTCGAGGCTTTTGGTTGGGGGTCTGCATCAGAAGAGAGGGGCTTCTCTTTCTTGGGTGCTTGGAGGCCGATTGCCAGTGGGGGAGGGTCCTTCCTAACCACAGAAACAAAATCCTGGGTTCTTTTCTACATTATTTCCTGAGTCAGTTTTAAAAGTTCTTTTTAAAATACCAACCGCGCCCATGTCTTTGGTAAGTTCTCCCTGCTCAGTTAGCGCTCAGCACTCTTAGGGAAGAACAGCAAGAGTGATCTCTGTGTCTGCACGTCCTCCTCCCGCTCCCTGGTCCCTTTTGAACTGGTAGACTCCAGACTTGGACAGAATGTGTCCTGCCAGGGAGAGCGAGTGTTCAGGTACCTGTCCTTGTCCCTGGTGAGAAGCAGGAAAGTGTCAGCCCTTCCTCTTTACCCCTCACAGACCAGCCCCCTCCCCCACCCCCTCATTTCCACGTCTTTTCTGCCTTTCAAGGTCTGGAGGATAAGCTGTTCAGTTTTTTCAACCCTCTTGGGTTGAAACTAGAACAGAAATTTGAGCTAATGGTTACTACTTCGTCTGTCTTTCACTGAACCAAAGATTCTTAAGCCTGAAACGTAAAACTTACACGTAAAAGGGACTGTAAATATTCTTTTTTTTTTTTTTTTTTCCTTTTGGCTGTGCTGCATGGCTTGTAGGATCTTAGTTCCCTGACCAGGGATTGAACCCTGCATTGGAAGTCTTAACCACCGGATTGCCAGGGAAGTCCCTATAAATACTCTTTTTTCCTTAGCCGTCTCCAAAACGTGTGAGGTTTCGTACCGTAGGAAGATTTAGTCCAAGTGCCGCACTGCGTGTTCTCTCAGAGGTGAGAACACCGGGAGCCGTGGAATCTCAGCTTTGCTGCTGACGGCTTGGGACCTGGGCTGGGGGAGATGGAGGGCAGTGGTCCTTTTTAGTAAGTGATGTCCACAGTCTCAGAGTTGGTAAGTGGTGGTAACACAGAACCCTGATGCTCACAATTGAATATCTGTTGAGCGTCTGATGTGTTCCAAGTGCGTGTCTAGGCCCTGAGGGTGTGATAGTGGGCAGGAGAAATTCCTCCCCTCACAGAGCCTGAGTTCTAGGATGAGAGGTAGACGGTAAACAAGTTAGCAAATAGCATTTCTCTTCACATTCTTGAGGAAGAGTGTGTCAGCGCTTAAAAGGGAGAAATTGCAGATGAATACTCTGTATGACCTGTCGTGGCAGCAAAAGCTTCTTACTTGAGACTGATGCCCTTGCATTTTTATCGCACTTTTCTCTGAACCCTCTCTGGCATTTGTCTTCCATGCCTCTCTAAGACAGGCCTGTTTGGCCATAGAATGTTTCTGGAATTTGAAGTCAGCTGCATGCTTCCCCAGCAGCTTTGCTTCGCCTGGCCCTCGCTGTGTGTAACAGCTAATGTGTCAGTGCTTAGAACTGTTAAGCCTTTTTCTTTGGCTGCACCCTTGGTGGCACCTGGGTCACCCAGTGGGGTTTCCAGAGAGGACTTAGAGCAGAGTGCTGCCATCTCTTTCTGTCAAGGGCCAGACGGTAAATATCTGAGGCTTTGCAGGCCTGCAGTTTCTGCTGCATCTTCTCAACTCTGCCACCACAGCAAAGAGAGCTGTGGGCCATCTGTTAACAAATGGTGGGCCATGTCCCAATAAAACTTTATTGACAGCAGCAGACGCTGGTCTGGATTTGGCCCCTGGTTGCAGTTTGCTGACTCCTAGTGTAGAGATAAGCACGGCTTTTTTTAACCTCTAAAACCAGTACCCTAGGGAGTGAAGTAGGAGAGTAATTTTTATGTACAAATAATCTGTATCTACTGTGTGAGTTTTTGCGTAAACTTTGATCATAAGTAATTTTTTTTAGAACCTGTAGTATGGTTTTCTTGTAGAACCTGTGTTATGGTAGTGGTTAGATCTGTAACAAAAGCAGGTTGTCACATCCGTGACTTTTAATGGAGGTCTTGTAGAACAGTGATATCATTTCACAACATGGGCTACATAAGGAAAATTTGGAGGCTTTTAAAGTTGAGAAAATGGTATATTGAATTCCCATGTACAAATCACCTCTGTATATTTGGAGTCCACGTCTCTAAAACACCATGGACCTTTCTCTCGTAACCACGGTCCCATTTTATATCTTATAAAATTTATGGTGGTTCCATATGGGCTCTACTACCCATTCTGCAGTCATACTTTTATGATTATCTCAGAAGTGTCTTTTTACAGTGATTTGTTCAAATTAGGACCCAAACGCATGTTTGGTTATAAGGTCTTTTAAGCTTCTTAATTTAGAGCAGCCCAGGACCCCCTGCGTCCTTTCTGATGCTCCTGTCTTTTTGTGGAAACCGAGTTGGTTGTCCCCCAGAACATCTCCCATTCTGGGTTTGTTCTGCTGTCCCCCGCCTTGGGCTCCCCATCACTGGAAGTCACTGCAGGGGCATGACTGGATTTGGGTCTAACTGTTCTGGCCAGAATCCTCCATGGGGGGGTGGGCAGGGGGCTTTGCTTTGTGTTGCATCCCATCAGGAGGCAGTGATTTCAGATTCTCTCCCTCTTAGTGATGCTCAGACTGTTCACCTTTTTAGTAGACAGAGCTAGGAAATCCGTATTTTTGAAAAGAAAAATCAACAGTTCTGATTATTATCATACTGATAATTCCAATTGCAATTTTTAATTTAAACTTCTTATTGTTAAACATGACACAAATGTATAAAACAAACGGGCGGGTGCAACTAGGCGTGAGGTGGGCGTCCACCCAGGTCAGGAGAGTGGGTCTGCCAGCTGTCCCCGCTGCCTTCCTGGTGGCCTGCCAGCACACCCACCCCACCCCCACCCCCGGGAGTAGCCGCCGCCCCAGCTGTGACCACGAGCACTTCCTCACTTTTCCTCAGAGTGTTTTGCCGAGTGTGCACCACGGACAGTGAAAACCTTTTCTTCACCTGCTGTCCTTCTGCTCCCGTTTTGTGAGGCTGCCCTGTGTCCGCACTGTCGGAGCCGGTGGCCAATTACATTTATAAACCTCATCACTTGTGGTTCTCCAGCCCAATCAGATTTAACCTTTAAGGATTTTTACTTCTTTTAAACGCTTGAATCTTTTCTCTTACACTGAAAATCTTGGTTCCGAACAGTATTTATCACTTACTTATTTACACTATGCTGTGTATAAAAGTTTTAAAGTAATACCAGTATTACTGTTGGCAGAATACTGTATGGAATTTAAGATTTCCTACCAGCTCTGTTTCCCCACATTCCACTGAGGATGTGCAGTCAGAACAGCATGTTCTGAAGGTGCCTGAGATGAGTCTTTTCCCCTCTGTGTGGTTTGATCACCAGTTTAATTGCAGACAGATATGTTTCTTTGTCTACACTTCCTAAAAGAATTGCTTTCCTGCTTGATTATCTTTTTTGAATGTATAAAACTTACGTTTTCAAAGTGAAAACTTTGTAACAGGTGTATCCCCAAGAAGTCTCATTCCCTCCCTGTCTCCTGCAGACTTTCTCTCCCTCCATTGTTGATAGCTAGTTTTTATTTATTTATTTATTTTGGCTGCGTTGGGTCTTCATTGCTGCGCGCGGGCTTTCTCTAGTTGCGGCGAGCAGGGGCTGCTATTCGTTGTGGTGCGCAGGCTTCTCATCGCGGTGGCTTCTCTTGTTGTGGAGCAAGGGCTCTAGGCGCGCAGGCTTCAGTGGTTGCAGCATGCGGACTCAGTAGTTGTGGCATGTGGGCCCTAGAGCATGTGGGCTTCAGTAGTTGCGGCAAGCGGGCCCTAGGTCGCAGGCTCAGTAGTTGTGGCACACGGGCTTAGTTGCCCTGCGGCATGTGGGATCTTCCCAGACCAGGGATCAAAGCCGTGTCCCCTGCATTGGTAGGCAGATTCTTAACCACTGTGCCAACCAGGGAAGTCCCAATAGCTAGTTTTTAAAAATTAGTTTTTGATTTATCCTTCAGTATTTCTTTTTGCAAATATGTATATATGTATTCTTCTGTTCTCCTTTTTCACAGAAAGTAGCATTCTGTAATATTCTGTACCTCATTTTGTCACTGAGAAATAGACATGGAAATCACTCTTTATCAGTTTCTTTTTTTTTTTAATACATCTTTATTGGAGTATAATTGCTTCACAATGTTGTGTTAGTTTCTGCTGTATAACAAAGTGAATCAGCTATATGCACACACGTATCCCCATATCCCCTCCCTCTTGCGTCTCCCTCCCACCCTCCCTATCCCACCCCCTCTAGGTCATCACAGAGCACCGAGCTGATCTCCATGAGCTGTGCAGCAGCTTCGCACCAGCCATCCATTTTACATTTGATAGTGTCTGTATGTCAATGCTACTCTCTCACTGCGTCCCAGCCTCCCCTTCCCCCCTGTGTCCTCAAGTCCGTTCTCAACGTCTGCATCTTTATTCCTGCCCTACCACTAGGTTAATCCGTACCATTTTTCTAGATTCCATATATATGTGTTAGCATATGGTATTTGTTTTTCTCTTTGTGACTTACTTCACTCTGTATGACAGAGTCTAGGTCCATCCACCTCACTACAAATAACTCATTTTCATTCCTTTTTATGGCTGAGTAATATTCCATTGTATATACATGCCACATCTTCTTTATCCATTCGTCTGTCGATGGACATTTAGGTTGTTTATGGAAACAGCCACAGCTATTACAATAGCCAGCCATGTCCTGGCTATTGTAAATAGTGCTGCAATGAACATTGTGGTACATGTTATCTTTTTCAGTTATGGTTTTCTCAGGGTTATATACCCAGTACTGGGATTGCTGGGTCATATGGTAGTTCTGTTTTTAGTTTTTTAAAGAAGCTGCATACTGTTCTTCATAGTGGCTGTATCAATTTACATTCCCACCAACAGTGCAGGAGGGTTCCCTTTTCTCCACACCTTCTCCAGCATTTATTGTTTCTAGATTTTTTGATGCTGGCTCTTTATCAGTTTCTAAAGCTCTTTCTCCTTTTTACAGCTGAGTAGTATTCACTGTGTCCATTTATCATGATTTATGTAGCTCCTCACTGAGGGTGCGTTCTTTCCAATCTTTTGCTTTTAAAACTAATACCACAATGCATAATCTTACGCACAAGTCATTTTTTGTTTTTGCCAGTGCTTCTTGGGGATACATTCTATAGTCTAAATTTCTGGGTCAAGGGTAAATGGATGTGTCATTTTTCTAGATATTGCCAAATTCGTCACATGGATTTTATACCTTAGAGTCCCACAAGTTATGTATTAGAGTCTAATAGGCTTTTTAAAACTAACTGGAAGCTTATCAGTTGGTCACTGCATATATTTTATGGGGAAAATGAATTTTCTCTATGGAAAAAAGAACATGGACTCTAGAGAAATACTTCTCCCTTACTGAGGCTGGGCTGGGAAACATCTGTTGGCCCACAGGGGGACTCTGAGGAAGCCCCAGAAATATTGCCCATTTGCATGACTAGCTGTTTCTAAGTCTGAAGGACCTTGCGTGAGGACTTCTGCTTTTTCTTCATCACAGCTGCAATATGAATCAATTTGGGGACATCCTGTTTCAGAAGTGGCTAAGTCTACCCTCAGCTCATGGGGGATCTTGGAGGCTCTGGAGGGGGAGAGGAGGGTAGTCACTGGAGAAGGTGAAAAAGCAAGTCGTGCCTGGTGAGGATTTAGAACAAAAGGGAGCCCTTGTTTCCTGCTACCTTATCACCTGTAGGGTGACGAGCCATCCTGGTCTCCCCTGTAACCAAGAGTAGGGCAGGCAGACTCCTTTTTCTCTGACCCCCTTAGAAAATCTAGGTAAACACCTTTTGTTTCTTTAAGTTTTAAGGAAGCGAGGGGATCATTACATTATTGAATTATTAAATGACGTGGAGTTATGCTGGTTGCTCAGAGACGCTTCTCAGCCTCAGCATCTTGGATTCTGAACCCAGCGCTCACGGGCCTCTCCTTAGAACAGGGCCTGCACAGTCAGCCCTTGGTGCGCGTTTGTGGGATGCGGGACAGCAGCATCCCCTCCTGTTGTGAGGCTTTGCGGGGCCGCTTGTACAGATCCGGGTCAGACTGGCTCCTCCACGTGGGCGCTCTGAGACCTTGGCAAGTTACTCATCGCTCTGTACCTCTGTTTCCTAGTCTGTAATACTGGCAAAATGGCGATCACCGCACCTCAGAGGAGGCGGTTAGAGAAGGGTTGTGATGAGCTGATGAGATAGCTGCATTACGCTCGATTGGGAGCAGTGTCGGGGTCCTCAAAGACGGCTACTTGTCTTTGAGATGCTGACCTCCAGGGGCAGGGGCCGAGGGAGGCCTGGCATTTAGGAGGAGATTAATAAGCAGGACATATAATAGTAAATCATAAAACAGGTAAATCTGCTTGCATCGAGATGTAAAGCTTCAGTGTGATAAAATAATAGCTAACATCTAGTTAACCCTTAAAAAAAACATCTTTTGTGATGCAGTTGTTGTTTTGCCAGTTTTACTGATAAGGAAGCTGAGGCACAGAGTAGAGTCACTTGCCCAAAGGTGCACTACCCGAAAGGGGGTAGACTGGGCTGTGAACTGAGGTGAGTCTGTGGGGCCTGTGCCCTTCACTGTGCCGGCTGCTGCTTTGCATGAAGTTAAAAGACCCGTCACGGAGTGGAGGGGACGCTTCCCCCATCTGTCCTGCATGTGCTTACTGAGCGCAGCTGTACTCTGGGCACAGTGCTGAGGTCGTGGGCACGAGCCAAGCATAACTCTGCCCTTCTGGAGCTTATGTGATTGTGGAAAAGAGGAGCCACACGGTCATAAAGAACCACACATTCCTGAGACACAGGCAACCTAGTGGGTAAATGAGCAAAGGAAGCCCCAGCGGCCAGGGAATCTGTTAAAAAATATATATTTATGCAACCTCCTTGATGGTCAGGGAAATGCAACCTAAAATTGTCCGATGGGTGAGAATGAAGAAGTCTGTCCTTTCAGATTCTGGCCAGGATGGTGGGGGGTGGGCACTGGTTCTCAAAGTGTGGTCAGGGGAACCTTCTGGGAACCTTTCACAATACACACTGTACGTGTACTCCGTGCTCTTCTCATAATACTGGGTAGTTACTTGCCCTTTTCCCTCAGTGCTCTCACAAGTGTACAGTGGAGTTTTCCAGAGGCCACATGGCATGTCGTCACCACAGATTGAACCCAGAGGCAGTGATGGGAGCCCAGTTGCCTTCTTTTAAGCCGGACATGAAAGAGATTTGCAAAAATGTGTAGCAATGCTACTCTTCTCGTTAAGATTTTTTTTTTTTTAAATAAAAACCCTGCAATTATTTGAGCCATTATTTAAGTGTTACAGGCAGTAGAACACAATGCCTAATTGACATATTAGCTGTCCAGTCTGTTTATTTACTTTTATTGAGCTGGTTTGTTTTCATGGTACCCTTTTTTTTTTTTTTTTTTCTTTTTTGGCTGCACTGCATGGCGTGTGGGATCTTAGTTCCCCAACCAGGGATTGAACCCACGCCCCCTGCATTGGAAGGCAGAGTGTTAACCACTGGACTGCTAGGGAAGTCCCTTGTTAAGGTTCTTTTCAATACAGTTGTTTTTCATAAAAATATACAGGTTAACATATGATAGGTTTATTATGTTATGTTTTAAATGAATTAATAAACATTTAAAAACGTTTGGGACTTCCCTGGTGATGCAGTGGTTAAGACTCCAGGCTCCCAATGCAGGGGGCCTGGGTTCGATCCCTGGTCAGGGAACTAGATCCCACATGCATGCCGCAACTAAGAGTTCACATGCCTCAACTAAGGAGCCCATGAGCTGCAACTAAGACCCGGCACAACCAAAAAAAAAAAAGTTTAAATTTCTAATCAGGTAGACATTAGTAGCTATAACTCATGGAAGCAATACTTCTTTGGAGCCTTTAATGTTTATTAGTGTAAAGGAGTCGGGAAACCAAAATGTTTGAAAACCGCTGCTCTGCAGTAGGGTTTTTCCAACTGTAGATTGCAATTTATTAACAATTTAGGAACCTAGTTAGTGGGTTATGATGATCTTTTAAAAAAAAAAGGGAAGTGGAGTAAAGTCTAAAGGAGGAATCAGTCCACAGCATGTGAGGTTACATACTATTTTGTGAAACTGATTTCAGTCTTTTATACATACATGTGTGTGTATGTAGAATTGTAACGCTGAGTGGGTTTCTTGGCGTGGATCGGGGTCAGAAAAGGTAGAAAGCCCTGGAGGACCTCTTGCATGTGTGGGCGGGAAATCATGTACAAGGATGTTCATTGCTGCGTTGTTGGAAATAATTTGGTAACAACATCAGTCTCCACACAAAGGGACTGTCTTAATAAAATGTGGGAGAGTGAGATGATTGAATCCTGTATAGCACTTAAAAGAAATGTACTAGATGAGAAGCAAACTAACAGTATAATACTTATGTAAATAAATACCTATAAGATGACACCTTATGTTCTTAGAAATATACGTTAAGTGTAAAGCCAGTTTAGAATGGATTGGAAAGGATGCATGCCAGATTCATGATGTTGCTTTCCCCTAGGGAGGGAACGTGATGACAGATGGGCAAAGAGGACTCCAAGAAAATCTCTAATTTTATTTTAGAAAGGATTTCCCACAGTTAGATTGGCAGGAACACTAGTGTTCATATATTTTCTGTTCTTTCCTAAAACAGGTAGCCAGATCCTGAAAGAGAGAAAAACCACATAAATCAGAACCTTGGACACGGATTTTGCAAAAATTGGATAAATAGCTAGTTGTAATCCAGAAAAACATGAAATCATAATTATTTTGTCAGCAAGTATTTGCAGTCTTACTGGTATGCCAGAACCTTATTAACCTCCTGTGGAGCAGCAGCAGACCAGACCCTGGTCCCTGTTCTCATGGCATTTCCCGTCTGGCGTTTGATCTGGGTGCCCACTGTGTGCAGCCGCTAAGCACTTAGCTCTCGGTGTTGTGTGTCTTCCTCACAGCAGCCGGGTGTAGTGGGTGCTGGCTTCTGTGCGTTTTACAGATGGAGAAACTGGGGCTTAGAGAGGTTGAGTGTTTGCCCCCTAGGACAGCCAAAGGCTTGTGAGATGGTAATGGGCAGGATTGATGTGGGCAGGTCTTTTAAGCTCATCTGTAAAGAGAATATACAAGTCATCCTTAATGATTCAGGGACAGGTCAGCCTAAGATAAAATCCAGAAATAGTCCTGAAATATCATTATAGCCAACAGTTTCACATTTGTCCATTAAACCTTTCTTTTTTAAACTGGCCGTCTTAGCAAGAATCCAGCTGGACTGGATCCAGCCGTGAGTGTTCTCTTGGAGACGGTGTTACAGGCAGGAAGAAGGTAGAGAAACAGAGGGAAGATGCAGGGGTCAGTGCTCTTCTCATTCTGGGACTTGTGCAAGGTCTACAGAGTGTTGACAGCCCTCAACTGTTGGGGTGTCCAAGTAGGAAGTGGCAGAGGCATTGCTGTGACTCTTGTCCTCACTGTTTCCTTCCCAGGAGTACTTCTTGCAAGCAGAGCTGACGAGTAATGTTTTGAAGACAGGTGTGGTCCGCTGCTGCGTGGGGCAGTGCAGCAACGCCATCCCCATGGACACCGTGCTCACCATGCAGAAGCTGCCCATCACCTATGTACGTGTCTCGGCCGTGACCTCTGCTCTCCGTAGGATTTAGTTCAGTCGTCTGTATGCCCATCTGGGTTGTGGGTGAGGGAGGTGAAGGGGAAGCTCGTCCGATCCTACCACGAGGAAGGCCCGGAGGTGTCCGGTGGGCCTCAGTGTCACAGACGTTGGACACAGTGGGGCCAGGCTGGGTGACCACAGTCTGGGAGGTGGGCTTGTGTGGACACTCAGGTGAGGACTGTTTACCTGGGGGCCCAGTTAGGTTTTTCTTGGCTCTTCATCCCTCGCCTTGATACGTTCTGGGGGATTTGATAGAGCAGAGTCCACCCTGGGTGCTTGTGCTGGGGAAGGTACGGCCTCAGGGCCGCACGGGCGGGTCTGAAAGCATCAGTCATGATGGCGGCACTGGTGGCGGTTGGTTCACGCTTCTTGGTGGGAAACGCTTGCCCTTCAGTTGTTCCCCCCGCTCCCTTTTTCTCATCCCGCCCTGCAGAGCAACAGGAAGGAAAACAAGGGTGGGTACCTGTGCCACTCATGCGCGGAGCAGCGCATCGGGCCGCTGGCCTTCCTGACTGCCTCCCCTGAGCAGGTGCGCGCCATGGACCGCACCGTGGAGAACATCGTGCTGCCCCGGCACGAGGCCCTGCTCTTCCTCGTCTTCTAAGGTGCAGAGAGCTCTCTCCACCGGCCAGGATGCTGGGTAGACTCCTGCCCCCGCGGACGGCGGCATGGGGGCTCCCTTCCCGAGACCGGACTCACTCACAGAGCATTTTCCGAGGAAGATGAAGCCGACTGGAGCTGGACTTGCCGTGTCTCCACCCCTGGAGGTAGCCAGACCCCACTGCCCCTCCTCCACGCCAGCAGGCTGGGGATGCAGGGGATGGTCTTTTGATTAAAAAAAAAAAAAAAAAAAAAGAAAAAGGAAAATTATGTATTTAAACTTTTATTACAAGGTTTCGATTAAACAGGCATTGTAGCACTGGTGTTCCACGGTGTGACAGCCCCTGCCTTCAGCCCTGCTGTTTCTGGACTTTCTCCTTTTCTCCGCTTACCCTTTTCAAAGCTCTGTAACTGTTCACAGTGCACACCAAGCAGAGTAGGAGGCTTATTGTCCAGGGTGACAACTAATGCATCAAAAATGAGATTTTTTTCATGCTGTGGGGAATCACACATGTATAAGACACAGGGTGCAACTTTGTCATCACGGGGTTCACAGCCTGAACAGGGAGGCAGCATGACATATAACAAGACAAGTACAAAGTGACACTAGCTAGACGCCTTGTGTTCCCACAGGTAGAACGGAAGACCAGAAATACTTGAGAGGGAGGCGGAGTAGGCCAGCCACGTTGCGGGGAGACAGGAGCAGGTGGAGATGGGCAGCTGGTACCTAGTTCGCTGCCTGGGGATGCTGGGTGGATGTCGTAATAAAGCTGTTCTTATAGAGACCAGTGGAAAAACCCACGTCGCTTAGCCATACATGGATCTGGTTTTTTACATTTTTGCCATGCAGCACTTCAGGGATGCAGATGGCAGGTGAGGGCATTGCCCAGAGAGCTCACCAGCTAGTGTCTGAGCCCAGTCAGCGGAGTGGAGAGCAGACTCCTAGCCTCATTGTTGCAGCCGCCCCTAACCTCTCCCACGGCAGGCCTCTAGTGGAGTTTAGCGAGCAGGCCGGTGAGTAAAGCAGGGGTGCTGTTGGATCGGGCTGGGGTTCTTGGAAAGGGTGAGGGACACGTTAACGTCTGCATATGGCAGAGAATTCACAGAACGGGCCCTGAAGACAGAGGTGGGACGGGGTGCTTTCATCTGCTCCGCTGGCATTCCTGGCCTGGCCTCACCTCATTTGGTGCTTTTGGTTAACTCAGAGCAAAACAGCACATGAAAGGAAACGGTTTGGATTTGGAGGTCACAGTGCTCAGAGTCGTTCAGAAGAGGGGTTTGTGGGGGTGGGTGGCAAGAGGGGCCGTGAACACGTTTTCTGGAAATCTGCTTTTACCAACCAGAGGGGAAGCAACTTATTTATTGGGGAGAAGTCATGAATTCTCTAGGCCTTCTCAGAGCACCTGATGTGGGGCAGGGCCCTGGTCGCGGGCGTCTGCAGTCAGCCGTGGTCCTGACTCGGAGAGGTGACAGTAAGAAGTGTGATGGGTGTGGGGTGTTTGGAGGCGGGCCGCTCGGGTGTGGGGCAGAGGGCGTCCGGAGAGGGGGCCGCACTGCTGCTCTGGGGCGGGAGGGGTGTCTCTCTCAGAGGGGAGGTCGGAGGACCACCAAAGCAGGCGGTGCTGGAGCTGTTTTTAATAATGGGGTGAGTCGTTAGCTATTAAAGAAGAAAAGAATATTCTAGAAAGAAGGAACAACATGAAGGTGTTGGTGGTCACGGCACTACCAGGGCAAAATGTCAGCACTAGTATTTTGGTACTTATTTGAAAAAATTATAGGATCCAGGAATTGATGCTGGTACTTTATTTTTTAAGTGTTAAGAATTTCTAAAAAAATCAGTAAAATCAAATGGTTGGTGTGTTTCAAATAGAAAAACAATTTTTAAATACACAGTAAAAATAGAAATGTTATTTATTTTAGTTTCTTATCAGTAATCAGTTTAAGACAGAAATTCCTATATAAACTTAGGATTTTGTTAAATATACTTATAAAGTTAATTATATTCTATTTATTTTTATTAAAAATTTTTTATTGAAGTGTAGTTGATTTACAGTATTAGTTTCAGGTGTACAACATAGTGATTTAATATTTTTATAGATACACTCCATTTAAAGTTTTTAAAAATGGTTATATTTCCCTGGGCTGTACAATATATCTGTTGCTTATCTATTTTATACATAGTAGTTTGCATCTCTTAATCCCAAACCCTTATCTATAAGTGTTAAATATCCATTATCACTTTAATATAAGTGATTAGATGGAAAGAGTAAAAGCATTATTCAAAAATGTAAACTAAACACTACATGAAAATGAAAATCTTTTAGATCTTTTATAAGGTATAGTCTTTAAAATATGGGGCTTCCATGATTTCATTTAGTTGTTAATGTATTTTTGTGCACAATTTTCTGTAGAAGTTTGTTTTGTTTTTGTTTTTACACCACGTAAATTGGGAGAAAAAATAATTATAAACTAGTTGCAAATATTTTTCTTTGGTTCATTAATTTTTAAATAATCCCTCTTATTTGATAACTTAGAGGAGTTCTTTTTTCAGTTGTATAAGAATGTGCAGTCTACTGATAGCAAGTTCTAGTTTTTTTGTTTCAAAGTTAGGATTTCTGATTTGTCTCTATCTTTGACTTTATCATGTATATAGAGGTTCTGATGCAGAGTTACTCATATAAAAACAAATTCTGTTATGTCATAATCCGTTTGTTTAGAAGGTATTTGAAATAAAATAAAAATTATTCTTGGAATAGAAGTGTTAAAATATCATAGTGCATTGTAGACTATGCATTAGTTTTTCCTTTCACATAATTATTCTCAAAATGTATTTCAGACTTCAGATTTTTTAAAAACTAGGTGATAGTATTTGACCAACCTGAAATATTGGCAAAGAGAAATTTTTAAATGTCACAGAACATCAGCACCTGAAATTGCATTCACTAGAGGTACGCCACTGTAGGAAAGGCTTGGGGAAATGAGATGTGTGTGGCTGGAGAATGTATATAGTAGGAGCTGGCTAGTGAGGGCCAGGTAACAAAGGGCCCTGGACACGAAGGAGTTTGGGTGGTATCCTCAAAGACTATGAGTCAATGAGAGATTTTAAGACATCAGATTTTGTTTTCAGGAAGAACATTCCAGTTGTAGATTGGAGGATGTTTTAAGAAGGTCAGATCAATTAAGAGGCTCAGAGTTGTGATCTCTGCAAGAAATGACAACTGCTGGGCTGGACCAAGACAGGCAAAATGGGTCTGGTGAGGAAGGGATGGACCTAGGTGAGTGGTCCTCAGAGTGTGGCCCCAGGTGAGCAGCGTCAGCATCCCTTGGGAACTTGATAGAAATGCACATTCTGTTCTTCACCCACATCTACTGGATCAGAACCCATGAGACAGGCCCAGCAGCTGGCACTTAACCAGCCCTACAGTGATTCTGATACACACTGAATTCTGAGAACTTCTGCTCTCAGAATTAAAAGGTAGAATCAGTAGGACTTAGTGCTTCAGTGGGAGTGGCGAGTCAGTGATAGGAATCCCGATGGGACCCCCGGTCTTCTGGCCTGTTTTCAGGGTGGGTGAGGGTACCCATCATTGGGACAGAAAACATAGGATGTGGTAGGTTTGTATAAAAACTGATGGGTTTGGTTTTGACATGTTGAGTTTGGGTGCTTATGAGAAACCCAGGTAAATTTGTCCTGGAGGCTGTTGGGGAAACAGGTGTGTACATCAGCAGACCGGTTTGGGCTGGAAGCAGAGGGTTTAAAGCTGTCATGTGTAAGTGGTGGGTGAGGTAGATCAGTGTAGGGGTCTCTGAGCTCACCCCAGCATAGGGTCCAGAAGGAAAAGAGCAGAGGACAACCAGGCTTGGGAGGAAAAAGGAAGAGGATTCTGTGAAGGAAGTGAAAGCTAGTTCCAAAAGATAGAGCTGCCGCTGAATTCAGGAGAGGAAGGGGTTTAAGCAGGAGAGGGCTTCAGCATCCAGCACTGTCCAGACCGAGGGCAATGAAGGTACAGAGCCAGAGGTGACAATGTTAGTGTGGTCAGTTTCAGTGAGGCCATGAGCCAGACCGTGGGGGCTAAAATGTGGGTGGGGTGCTTCGGATAACTGGATGGACCAAACATACGTATGTACTTCGGTTGCTTCCTGAAACCGTACTCCAGTGATGATAAATAGGATTCTTTTTTTAAGGCATAAACCTGTTAGGACAGAGACAACATGGAGAAGGTGACAGCCACAAGATTCTGGAGGTTGGAAGGCAGATAAGTGCCAGCTCACCCAAGAAAACTGAACCCCGAGCCCAAGAACTCTGAAAAGAGGTGGGACTCGATGGCACTGGGAACCAATGGAAGTAGGGGTAAAGGTGGAGCTGGGAACAGTGGCAGAGAGTTTGTTTAAAAGCCAGTTAAATCCTCACGTTCTTCCTGTTCTGTATAACTGGGCAATGTCTCATCCTCAGCCCTGGCAGAATCCAGAGGTTTAATCTCTGGGGAGGATGAAATCAAGGAGCATCTCGTGTAAGAGACCAGGCACAGCTGAAGGCAGGGGCCATAGTGAACGCAAGGCAGTCGGCCTTAGTGAGCTTGTGCTGCTGCAGTGGAAGACTTGTAAACCACAGACACTGACTCCTCACAGGTCTGGAGGCCGGGAGTGTGAGATCAAGGCGCTGGTGTGTGTTTTGTCTGCTGAGGACCTGCTTCCTGGTTCATAGATGGGGTCTTCTCACTGTGTCCTCATGTGGAGGAAGGGGTGAGGGAGCTCTCTGGGGTCCCTTTTATAAGGACACTAATCCCATCATGGGGGCTCCACCCTTATGACCTCACAAAGGTCCCACCTCCTAAGACCATCACCTTGGGGGGTTAAGAGTCAACATTCTAGTTTGATACACATATGCACACACGTGCACATGCTTTAGGTGGGAAATTGACAGTGCCTTCTCTAGGGAGTATAACCAGCTTCAGCAGAAACACCGACAATGACGTAGAGTTTCCTTAGGTGACTGGCCAACCAGAGCACCCACCATCTTCAGACCCCACCTAAGTGCTCAGAGTTTCAAACAGGATTTTAGTGCTCAACTCTTATTAAACAGGAGCAGCAAACCAACCAGATGTGGATCGCCAGCTATTTGAAAAGAACCTCCAAGATGAAGGTTGGATATCAAAACAAACAGAAAAGAATCAACTTGAAAGAAACAGTCTGTGCAGGGAAAAGAAAACATCTAAATTTCTTAAATATATTCAGAGAATAAGAGAAGATAGTGCATCCATGAAGCAGCAGGACCAAGTGTGTGTGTGTGTGTGTGTGTGTGTGTGTGTGTATTTGGAGACAAAATTAAAAGTATAAAATAAAAAACCAATAGAGTTGTTGAAAGAATTAAGTTGAAAAAATATCCAGGAAGTTGAGCAAAAACAAAGACTGAGAAAAGGAGGGACTTCCCTGGTGGTGCAGTGGTTAAGAATCCGCCTGCCAATGCAGGGGACACTGGTTCGAGCCCTGGTCCGGGAAGATCCCACATGCCACGGAGCAGCTAAGCCTGTGCACCACAATGACTGAGCCTCTGCTCTAGAGCCTGCGAGCCAAAACTACTGAGCCCACATGCCAGAACTGTTGAAGCCCACGCATTGTAATGAAGAGTACCCCCTGCTCGCCGCAACTAAGAATGCCTGTGTGCAGCAATGAAGACCCAATGCAGCCAAAAATAAATAAATTAAAAAAAAATTCTACCAATTAAAAAAAAAAAAAAAAAGGAGAACAGTAGTCAGAACCACTTTAAGAGGTTGAGCATCGGGATGGCACAGGAGTTTCAGGAAGAGGAAGCAGGCTGGAAAAATTTATTTTTAATCATGAAAAATTACCCAGAACTGAATATGAGTTTCCAGGTTGAAATGCTGGTTAAATGTATGAAGATGAACCTCCAGCAAGTCCATCGTGGTGGAGTTTCAGGAATAGTAGAGACAAAGATCCTATAGGCTACCAGAAAGAAGAATGTCATTCATCTACGTACAAACGTCCAGGAATGAAAAAAGTCTTCAGATTATGCAATCCCCGCCCTGTGGAGCTGCACCTTCAAAACCCAGGGGAAGTGATTTCCAACCTAGAATCGCAAACCCAGCCAAAGGAGGAATAGAACAAAGGCACGTAAAAATGTCATTCACATGTAAAAATGTCATTCACCATTCCGCCTTCCTCGGGAAGCTACAGGAGGATTGAATTACAGCAAAGCGAAGGGCCAATCAAGAATGAGGAGGACCTTCCCCAGGAAACATGGAGCTCGACCCAGGAGGGCGGGGACACCTGGGCAGGATATTTAGTAAAGGGCTCTTGTGTGCCCTGGAGTTTGAGAAACACATAGAAAATGAAGCAAATGGGATGGGGAAACAAGGTGATTATTAAGTCTTTAATAGTTGAAGGGATGTGTTGTACAGGGGAGAGAAAGTGACCATGGTTTACCGCTCAGCTGCACATAACCTTCATAGTATTAATAGTGTCCACACGTGCCCGTCGGCAGGGAGGTGTGTAATGGTGGTGAGAAGGGGAGGCTCCATCTTCCTCTTGCACAGTAGGAAGTCGGTTATGATGCCTGAAACCTAAAAACAGAAGTCACTGGGAGCTTATTACTTGCAGATCCAGAGATACACACCCAAACAATCAGCTACAAGATTTTGAAATGCTTTCCTTTTGGGAGGGGAGGGGAGGTGCTTTCTGTTAGGGGACCGTATGTAACTCCTGACTTCATCTCTGTGCTGGGTGATAAACTTCGAGAACACGAGTGGGAAGTGGAGAAACGGACACCGTCCACGTGGACGAGTCTCAGGAAGCGAGGCTGGAAGAGGTGAGGTGTCAGAGAGGGGACTAGGAAATCTGGAGTGGCAAATAACAGCAAAGATGAGCTAGGGAAGACACAGGTGGTTGATGGGTTGGGACCTGAAGTATAAAGGAAACCAGGTCAGTGCACAGGTAAGTGATTAGGCGGAAGTTCAGGTGGCTCCCACCCGGTTATTTTATTTTTAGTGAAGTCACAGGTAAGGTCTTGCAGAGAGAGTGTGGAATGTCTGGAGCAGGTGTCGACAGGTGGAAGCACCCACCCCACTGAGATCAGCACCGAGCTTTCAGTTGATGGAGAAGACAAGGGGTTAGATTTACTAAAACACAGTTTACTAAACACTAAGGTGGACAGAAGTACAAGGTCCCGTGTGGGAGATGGTCGTGTGTCGCAGGCCCGACCCTGCTCCTGCGGTGGCGGCAGGCCTGCCCCTGCGCCGACCACCTGGGCTAACACAGGACTCAGGCACCTCTTCAATCAGACTGCTGTGGTTAATGCTTTCCCTCAAGCCTCGTCGTTTCCATCAGCCCTTCCTAGTCACCCTGAGCCTCTGGGCTTTTAGGAATGTGGTGTAGACCCCACCCTAACTGGGTCCCCCCGTCGCCCTCCCCGCCTCAGTAAATGGCACCACTGCAAGTTCTTCTGACGTTTCCTCTGGACTATCTCAGCTCCACCCGTTTCTCTCCATCCTCTGACCCTTGGACCAGGTCTCTGTCTCGTCCCACCTGGCCTATGCCAGCATCCTCAGCTGCTCTGCACGTCTCCTCTGGCCCCTCCCTTCCCTTCTCCACGTGGAAGGACATGTCTTTTTGTTGTTTTTGTCGTTGTGTTGTTGGCCGTGCTGTCTAGCATGTGGGATCTTAGTTCCCCGACCAGGGATGGAACCCGGGCCCTCGGCAGTGAGAGTGTGGAGTCCTAACCACTGGACCGCTAGGGAATTCCCAGGACGCGTAGTCTTAAAGTGAAGACTAAATTAATGTCACCGTCCTGCTTAAAACCTTGCAGGGGTTTCTTGCTGCAATCAGACCATCAGTCTAACTTGGGCTGCAAACAGATGGGTCCTCTTTGCAAAGCCTATTATCTGCTCTGCCTTCACCCAAGGTCATCCTTTAAAGAACCTACCAAGGGCCTCAAGAAGTAGCCAACAGGACTCAACACCCTGGATGGTTTTTTTCCTTTTTTAAATGTCCAATTCAATGGTCCTGGATTTTTTTAATGTAATCATTTTCCTAGTATTACGTTTTCTTGATCTGGAGCCTGTGGCAGAAAAGGTAACATTCTAATGAGTGGTTCGGAGCTGCATGAGGAAGGGCCACTGGCTTCCTGGCCTGAGGTGGAGGGACCTCACTGTCCTGTCCTCCCCCCTCTGCTCAGCCTATTTCACATCTCAGGGTAACTTACACCGTCCCCACTTCGTGTTACCAAATTCAGTATCAGGACACTTGGGGCCATGAGTCCCCCAGACAGAAGCTCTAAAGGGCGTTGAACAGGAAATGTGACGGTTTCGCAGAGGAGGGCGGGCCGTTTCTGGCCTCCCTGCCATCTCTAGTGTCAGCTTTGCCGCGAGGCTGGCTTCCCCGCTGCAGGCTGCCTGTATCTTGTCAGGCAGTGTGTCCAGATGCAGCAGTGAGAAGAAAGCCTGTCCTCTGTGTCTCTTGGGAGCAAGGAACCCTTCCCCAGAAGCTTCCCCTCACATCTCAGTGGTCAGAACCGGGTCACTTGCCCATTCCTAACCCAGCCGCTAGCAGGAGGGTAGCTTAAAATAATTAGGATTTGCTTTCCTGGAGTCTGGAATGAGGTCTGCTTCCTTTGATATACCTGATGGTGTGGAAGAGAATTAATACCCCAAAAGTGGGAACTCGTTTGAAAAGGAAAGAGAGGGGCAGGCAGCTGCCAGGGCCTGGTTGTCCAGTGTACACATCGATCTCGTCCAGGAAACAACTTCAGCATTTATTAGCATGGTAGACATACTCGGGACTGCACATTATTTTATTTAGTTCTCCCAACAAACCTGGAGGAGCGGATGATGAAGCAGCCTCTAGAGTGATTGGTCAGTAGCACATAGAATAGCGCTCCGGTTAAAACAAGTGTGATCTCCAAACCCGTGGTATTTCCACCTCCACCATGTCAACGGTTGGAACTAGAACTCTCCAAAAAGCCCACATTTGTCAAAAACAAAGCATCAAAGGCTTTCCGATGTTCTCAGCCATGGCATTCTTCAAACCAAATTTTACTGCCAGTTAAAGTGTAGCTGCTGTAATTAGGACTTGGGTGGCAACTAGAATTCTTTCTAAGCTCTCCCCCTGGGAAGCCCCCAAGCTAAGGCTCTAAGGCTTCTGGGAACAGACCAGAGACACTGCAGCCACATGCAGCCCAGGCGGCCCTGGACAACTTGGAATTAGAGAAGCTCAGGCGCCCTCTGGATCACATTCATCTCAAAGGGGGTTCTGCAGATTACACGCTTGTTTTGTAATTAGTGCTTTTGGCTCTCTGCCCAGAGAAGTGAGGAAACAGCCCTGGACAGGTAACCAAGTTCATGGTGATGGCGTCCATCAGAAGGGGGCCCTTGGGTAGCACCTGGGACTTGCAAGACCCTAAGATTCTACTGATTGCACTCAGTCCCTGCAAGACCATCGCTCTTTAAGGCTGCTTTTGTTTCTGTTTATTTATAATAGTCATCAAGCAGTCCTCCCAGAACCAGCTCCTGTTGCAGGCCACCCCGGGGGTTGTAAGAGAAGCATGGAGCTCCACAGTCTGCCTTCCGCCTCGTCTGTCATGTCAGCCCCACAAGTGGTCTGTCATTCCAACTGCCTCCTTCTCTTCTGAACTTGTCACTTGCTTCCCTCTGTCTTTGCCTGTATCATTCCCCCTATTTAGAACCCTCCTTGCCTATTTCTATTTATTTAAATCACACCCATACTTCAACTCAAGTCCCATTACATCTAAAATATTCCTCAAGTGTCCAGGCCTTTTAGTGATTTCTTCCCCTCCTGAGCTTAACATTATAATATTACTGTGTTCACGCCCCATGTGGCGTTTATATCTGCTAATATGGTGTGGTATGAAGTTTTTGCTTCGCTTTGTTTTGCTATGTCTCCCCTTTTTTTGATCAGGCTGTAAGCACCTACAGGGTAAGAACTAGGTCTGCACTTAACATCTCTAGTGTCTAGAGAGAGAGAGAGAGAGACAAGCAGTTTAGAAAGCACTTTCAAACACCACATTGATCCTCACCTTTGTGAAAAGGACAATGCAGGTGTTGTTATCCCCACTTTAAAGATGGAATGTCGGTCCTTACAGCTTAAGTGACTCTCCCAAGGTGACAGGGCCAGCGAAGGGTAGAGTGAGAGCTTGGCACTCAGGTGGTCCAAGTCCTGTGCTCCTGCCACTATTAAGCAAACTCCGTATTTGTAGGACACGTAATAAAGGTTACAGGGGCTCAGAGGCGGACGATTTCTCACATTTGAGTAGCTAATGAAGTCTCCCTGGAGCAGGTAAATATCAAGCTGGCGCTTGAAAGGTAGATTGGATGTAGAGAGAATTGCCAAGGACTGGCAGATGGGTTGACCGTGGACGTCGTGCTTGGCCTGTGGGGACACAGGGAAGCGGTGGGCAGAAAGGTGGAGGAGGCAGCCTGGAGCAAGGCCCTAGATGGCCCTTGTGAGGGCTGTGATTTAGTCGAACAGGCTGCTACGTGATCCTGAGGGTCTGGCTGGCATAATCTGTGAAGCTCTCTTCCCGTGCTCACCGGGGGTAGAACAGGGCCACAGGCTTCCGCTGACAAGGTGACTGCTCAACCAAGGAAGTAGTGATGCTGCCTTGAAGCAAGCAAGGAGCAGCGTTACCGGGTAAAACGGGCTGCTGCTGAGGATGAGGGAGGGTCCGTGGGGCTGGAGTTGGGAGGCTTGTGAGCCTCCAAATTTCCCCTATATCTTTTTTTTTATCGGTGTATAGTTGATTTACAATGTTGTGTTAGTTTCAGGTGTACAGCATAGTAAATCTTTACACATATACATATATCCACTCATTTTTAGATTCTTTTCCATTACAGAGTATTGGGTAGAGTTCCCTGTGCTATACAGTAGGTCCTTGTTAGTTATCTATTTTATATATAGTAGCGTGTATATGTCAATCCCCGTCTCCCAGTTTATCTCCCCTCCACCCCCCGCCCCATTTCTTAATTCCAGTCCTGGGGCCTCGTCCTCATCCAATCAGTGCTCTGCCTTCCAGCCCTCAGGTCTCTTAAACCTGCCGTGGCTGTAAATTCAGCTAACATGATTCAACACTGTGAAGACTTGAGCTCTTAAGTTGGGTTTCCTCTTGGCCTTACATCTCTAAGGCATGCGATTCAGTGGTTACAGAATCTCTAGGTTTTAGACTGTGGCTTGAAACTTGAATAGAGATTTTAGGGATTTGAACTGTGTTCTCTTATCTAAATTATTCAATGTCATGAATAGTAGCCACCCGTCTATGGCCTTGGATTTCTCCACCCACAATATTTTAGGCCAGCTGTGGTGCAGCCTCCCGGAGCTGGGCCTTCAGCGGGCGTGCCGTTCCAGGCCACTCCTGGGGAACTAGTTCACTGCCTGCCCTGGGCTGCTGGAGTCCCATCTCAGGCATGCTAGCCGAGCTTACGCTGTTTTCTGCCCTCTCTAAGGCAGATAACCATTCGAAGCTATTCCTTCTTTCCCTACTTCTCTGTAATTTGCCATACCCGTTACTAGTACCAAATTCCATACTGGTGGGACCTTCTCAGTGACAAGTAATGAAAACTGAATCTGTAACAAGGAAAGAGAAGACGTATTGGAAGAGTGTTGGGGGCTCGTAGAATCACAGGAGGTTGGAGGATGAGGCTTGGGAGACAGGTAGGAACCACAGCAGTCTGGAGAGCTAGGACACAGGCAGCCTGACAACGCTGGATGCCCCTGAAGCCTTGCTGGGTGCTGCTCCATCAGTTCTGTTGTGTTCCTTCATCCCATAGTCAGCGCTTCTCACCAGGTGAGGGCATCTGATGGGCCTCATGTGGCTCTGGGGCCCACACCTGGTGGGAGTCGGTGGAGGGGATATTGGCCTTTCTGCATTGTGGGAGGGAGGGTGCCCCACACGACGGCGGGTCCCCAAGTTGGAGAAGAGGGAGTGTTACATCCCAGATAGCTCAAGACCACAAAAGTAGAATGGGTGGATTTTTAGACAGGCCCTTAGGGGAGAACAGTGTGAACCACAATTCCCTCATAAATGTAGCGCCATATATTTATAAATTCTGTGAAAATAGTCACACGTTGAATTCCTCATAGGTTCCCGCAGTGTGAGGTGTTGGGGATGCTCTGATCTGAATCAGGCTGCTCTTGCCTTCAAGCAGCACAGGCTTACGGGAAAACAAACTCAAGATTCTCAGCTACGTTCTCAAAATTCTGAGGCCAGAATTGAAAGAAAGTGGATTGGGCAATTAGAAACACCGAGAAACCCTTAAATGTGCCTTTTTGGTCCCTGTTCTCCTACTTCCTAATAATGTCTAGAGGAGGGTTTAAAAAGATGAAAGTCAAAGTCTTATTTATTGATCAAGGAAAATCAAGTTAAGATAAAAAAAGATGATGGGCAATCAGTTTTCTTCATGACAAATGGTGGTGGAGCACAAGAAATGAGAGAGGAGGGAAAAATGTGAATTATGTAGGTTTGTAGCCAGCTGGCGACATCATCTGGGCTAAAGACCTAACAGCTACAGAACTTGCAAATCCCTTTGGGTCCTATGTACCGTGTCCACTAAAAAGTAAAAATAAAAAGATAGACTCTTCTCAGTGCCTGGCAGATACTGACCCCCGATCATTCTCTTCACTCATTGGTCCAACATTTCCTGGATTTATGGAGTGCCAAGGATCGAAAGATAAATGCCACTTCTCTGGTGCCCCTGGGAAGTACTCTGGTATAATCTCCAAAGATGGTTTCCCTTGATGCCTTTCCTCCTTTTTTGTCATCCCCCCTCCCCTTGGGGCTGGGTGGCCTGGCGACTTGCTTTGACCAATAAAATGCAACAGATATGCCCATCAAATGTGCCAGCTCCTACCTTTGAGGGGCCTGGCGGTTTCTTCTCTCAGCCGCCTGTAAGCGGTCTGGCTGTCCCGAGGCCGCCATGCTGTGAGGAAGCCCAGGCTAGCCACGTGGAGAGTTTACGCAGGGGAGCATTGGGGCCCCAGGCAGTGAGTGAGGCCTTCTTAGACCTTCCAGCTCGGCCCAGCCACTAACTGAATGCAGCTGAGTTGATGACACAGAGCAGAACTGCCTGGCTGAGCCCAGTCGGCCCCCAGAGACAGTAACAGTGGTGGTGCGGAGCTGCTGTTGGGGTGGCCTGCGATGCAGTGACAGGTAACTGGAGGAGGCAGCCTCACACCAGGTCTGCCTGCAGGACCCTCCCAGGTTGGCTGGATTGGCGCTTCCGGGTAGGACAGGGGAAGTGGTAGTTTTGGAGGACTCTCGTAGGCAGCCTACAGGTGGGGGCAGGTGGGAGGGAGTAGGAAGGGGGTCCTGATGCCACATAAGAGGTGCACCTGAGACCCCCGCATACCATTTATCTGCCCTTCCAGCATATGTTGTTATGGTTTCCATGTCTATTCCTCACTTCCAGGTCACCTTGTGTCCTCCCAGGCCAAGCCCTCTGGGCATCAGTCACTATTTGTGTGTAAAAATGGGGGCCAGATGTAGAACTTGAAGCAGTGCTTGGAGCTGTCAAAGAAGGATAGGGAGATGGGTGCAGAAAGACAAGTGGCTGAGTGCCCCCCAGATCACTTCTTTTGTAGCTTTGCTGAGAACCTGCTACCCTGTCTCAGAAAATTTGGCCTTACTGTGATTAGGAATCTTTTAATATATTGATCTGGCATGTTAATGACCTACAGGGCACTGCATCAGTCTCTGAGAATTCAAAGATGAAAGCACAGTTCTTTTCAAGATGTTCATCACTGCTTGATGGATAAATTCTGAGGCCATGGTATGTTCTGGCATCGTAGAGGTTACTTAAACATTTCCCTAGAAGGACTACACCACCTGGTAAGAGAATTCATTTTACCCCTTTAGACTTAAAAAAAAAGGACGAAAGAAAAAAAGGTCCTGATTGATTGATTGATTGATCTGTCCCCACCCAACCCCTCTTGGTCCTTTTAGACCTCAACTCCACCCAGCCCTGCTTCTATGTCTAGATCTAATTTTTGTCGAATAATTTACCCAGCTTGAACTTGGTTGGTGCCTGGTAGATCGCAGACTTCTGTGGTGGACCTGAACCGGGTGATTCTGCATCTTCAAAACAGCACCCCGCTGCCCCCCAGAGGTCATCATGTCACTCACTCTTCCAAAGATGATGGTGATTTTGAACCATAAATCCTTGAACTATCCCTGTGACTCAGCCCTCTTCCATCCCATAGAAACCTTTCAGATTCCTGGCTCCACTGAACATCTGCCCTTTTTTTTTCCTGTCAAATTAGTTTTAAAAATAACAAGGGTCATACACTTAAAGATTCTTGTAAGAACAAACTGGATCCAGTTAATGGTAAACTCTAGAAACTTAGGGGCAAGCAGCTGAAGAGAGAAGCAAAAAGTTCAGGTAATCAGGCAGGTTGAGGATAATCAAGTACTTAAGGCCAATAGTGAATAGAATGGCCCAGCTCATGTGTTAGCAATGAGTTTTCCTACTTGTTGAAACAGATATTTGCAGATAGTGAAAATGGTGTGGCTCTGAAATCCCCAAAGCAGCCATTTAAAATTCCTCCCCTTCCTTCCTTCACTTTAAAAAAAAATAAATTTATTTATTTATTTTTGGCTGCGTTGGGTCTTCGTTGCTGCGCGTGGGCTTTTTCTAGTTGTGGCGAGCGGGGGCTACTCTTCGTTGGGGTGCGCAGGCTTCTCATTGCAGTAGCTTCTCTTGTTGCGGAGCACGGGCTCTAGGCACACAGGCTTCAGTAGTTGTGGCTCGTGGGCTGTAGAGCACAGGCTCAATAGTTGTGGCATACAGGCTTAGTTGCACTGCAGCGTGTGGGATCTTCCCGGACGAGGGCTCGAACCCATGTCCCCTGCATTGGCAGGCAGATTCTAAACCACTGCGCTACCAGGGAACATGAAGAAGTTTATAAGAAATGGTACTTTGAGAGCCACGGCAGCTTGTGAATTGGTTGCTGTGCCTATGCCCCACCTCGCGGATGCTTGTGCTGTATGATGGGGCAGCTGACACCTGGTTTATAGACCTACCCCTGCACCTGCCCCCATCCCGACTCTGTTCAGACTCTGGCATTAATTGAGCCACATGGCCTTGGGCAAGTCACTTCTCTAGGCCTCAGTTTTCCCATCTGTAAAATGAGGAGGTGGGACCAGGCCCATGATTATATAAACAAAAGTTATAAGCATCAAAGCACGAAAGAAAAGAACACTGTAGGGAAAGAGACAGTGTGTGTACCAGGCATGCCTGGGGCACAACCTGCCACCCGTTGCTTCTGACATGGAAATGCTATTAAAAATTCTCCAAAACTGTGATCTGACTCGGATTCAGACAAGTCTTTTTTTTCTCCTTTGAGAAAGAAAAGCTGAGCTCAACCATTTGGGACTCTGCATTCCTGATCTCCTTTTTTTATTTGTGGTACATTTCTCGTGATTCTTTCAGTGCATTTTTTTTTTTGTATTGAAAATAGACATTTTATTTTGTTTATACAAGGCACAATTTCAAAATACAAATCTTATAATATGTAGCTATAAAAGACAAGGATATAAATATAAGTGCACATCTATAGAAAATGTCACCAAGTTCAGTTTTCTTTCTGAACCTTTAAATCAAGAGGATTCATTGGGCACAATCTCTCTGCTCCCTTTCAGTGTGTGCAGAGCACCTAGCTGAGAGAGAGGTTTTAGGAGCTGAAATGCTGGTGTCATCCTTGTAAACATCTCCCAAGCCAGGAGGAGCCTTGTAATTCACTTGGAGCCTCGAGCGTATTTCTTTTCTTTGTAAACTGCAGGTCCAGGTGAGGAATGGGAGAGAGAGTTGAGCGGATAAGCTGTCCTGAATAAATGTCATGATGAAATAAAAGCCCTGATAGGAAGACCTGAGGCCTTCACTCTCTCCTGGGAAAGTGTCGACCACTGGGACTTTGGGGACTGGGCCCTATGCCCCAGGGCAGGGAGCGAGTGTCCGTCCTGAAACCGGAGAACCCACTCATACGGCGGTGCCTGAGCTGGGCAGTCGGTAAAATGGTACCAGGATGTTTTCTCACCCTGGCGGGCTTTTCCCCGAGGCCACCGCCCTGAGGCTTCTCTAGGTCCTCTTTGGCTGGAGCAGAGCTGGGCCTTCACTGTGGCCTTTGCTGTCCTCGGCGTCCCCTGGAGCCTCCTAGGTCATGTGGTTAGTTTTCTGTGCCCTCCCCTCTGGCGTCTGTTCCCCCGGTCATTGGCACGACCTCCATGCTTTCCATTTCAACACTGGGTATCTGGTAAGCTTGCCTGTAAAGCAGGTAATTCACAGGTTTTGAAAAGAGGAGAGATTAGGTCAAAAGATAGTTCATTTGGGCACTCTGATGGAGAACATCTAGATTGCCTCCACTCACAGGTGGTATTTAAATCTTATTTTGGTATTTTAAGCCCTTTGTCCACCAAGGTTTACCAATGCTGTTGGAGTGGCCTCCCGCACTTTGCCAATCCTCCCTCTGCTAAAGGTGGTGGTTCAAATGCCAGGCACCATGGAAGGAGCGAGTCACCAGGAGCCCGGCTAAGCCAGGTGTGACAATCTTAATAAAAATGGTGTAATGGTTACAAAGCTTTTAAAACCACTCCTGACATTTACTTAGTAAGTGTTAAATAAATAAACAAATATTGGACTTCCCTGGTGGCGCAGTGGTTAAGAATCTGCCTGCCAATGCAGGGGACATGGGTTTGAGCACTGGTCCAGGAAGCTCCCACATGCCGCGGAGCAACTAAGCTGTGCGCTACAAATACTGAGCCTGCGCTCTAGAGCCCATGAATCACAACTACTGAAGCCCGTGCGCCGCAACTACTGAAACCCGCACACCTAGAGCCCGTGCTTCGCAACAAGAGAAGCCACCGTAATGAGAAGCCCGTGCACCGCAACAAAGACCCAATGCGGCCAAATATAAAGAAATAGATTAGTTAATTAAAAAAACCCCAAAAAACCAAATATTAATCAGTCCTTGAGAAGCCAAGAGTTAGGGATGCAGAGCTTCTTAATTCCACAGTTCCCTGTCGTTGGACATGTGTTTTAGGCCCTGAGTATGTGGGTCTGTGGATTATACAGTCTACCTCCTGAGGATAAGGAACTTTTAGGACGTTTTAGAGTAAGCACTTTGAGCTCCTTGGAGTGAGGGCTAAACTGTAAATTAGGACTCTAGGCCAAGTTACCAAAAACAATTTTCTAAAAGCCAACTTGTTGAATGACAAATCTACCTAATAACCTATTTGCAAATTATCAGTTTATGGCAAGAATCGACTCACCAAATGCCCAAGTAGTCACACTTATCAGGTTTACCAGTTCTTCTTATAGATATATTTATGACTTTTCCATAATATAGTCAGTGAATATTGATGTTTTCCTTTTATGAGCATATTTATTGGCCATATATATCAAATTTACAAATCCTTTTTAAAAATATATTTTAATGTATTCTTAAAAAAGATTGTGTATATGTTCTTTTCTAATATAGTCAATGAATATATTCATTATTGGGACTTCCCCAGCGGTCCAGTGGTTAAGACTCTGCCTTCCAATGCAGGAGGCATGGGTTTGATCCCTGATCGGGGAGCTAAGATCCCACATGCCGTGGGGCGCGGCCAAAGACTAAAATAAATAAAGTAATGGAAGAAAATTAAAAAATATATATATTCATTATAATCTCCTAAGAATGTAATTCCAAATACAACATTTTATGTGGTATTTAGTTGTAATGGTATTCTTAAAATCCTTTTAAAAGTCATTTTCTATTTTGCTAATATTTTAGCATTTGGGGGGATTTTTTGATGAATTTTTAGGTAAAATATCAACCTTATTTTGTTGATTTCTAAACTTTGAGGTTTGTGGCATTTCTTTTGCTTGGGATGGTATTAACAGCTTTTGAAGATTTGTGTGAATTTTTTGATGGCTGTTTTTCATTTTGGCTTTACAGTAGCATTTCATGGAATGTTCATTTTGTCAAAGGTAGGCTCGAAGTGTGATATAATCTTTGATTGATATAATATTTAGAAAAAAATATTTTATAACTAGTGACTAAAAGTTTAGTTTCAACACACCTGATATGTCTGGAACAGCCATATCACTATGGAGTTCTAAACTACTGGCTACTAACTGATGGAAGTACAAAATCAAGGCTAATATGCCACTTGAGGCTTTTACGAAGGAATAGTAAAAATGCGTAAAGATTAGAAAAATAATAAAAACTGAAATTTCAGCAAGTGGCAGAAACAATCTTGCCACTACTGCTGAAATATAGAATTTCAAGTGTTAGAAATTCCAAGGCCAACATGAATGAGCCTATTTATGGGGAAGCATATCTGTATTTAACGAGTACGTTCAAGAAGAATACATTCGTGACTATATCATCAGAATTGCAGATCCATCAGATTGGTTATTTGGAACCTTCTTTCCTTCTGAATCGGCTTTCGGTGAATTGGCCCCCTGTCATCTCTTGGCTTCTGGCTGCCCGGTTCTGACCAGTGGCCTGCGGGCTGCTTTGGAAAGTGAAGGGCACAGGCCCGACTCAGTGACCACTCAGCCCCGACACTCCTTTTGGCGAACACAGACGGGGTGCATGGAAGTGCCTGCGTCTACAGCCAGGAAAGGGGGTCTTCCTTGGACAGGGCAGGCCTGGGGTCATCCGGATGCAGCCCTTTTCTTGGGGGAGGAAGCATCTTTTTTTTTTTTTTTTAAAGGGAACGCTATTTATTTATTTATTTATTTTGGCTGTGTTGGGTCTTCGTTTCTGTGTGAGGGCTTTCTCTAGTTGCGGCAAGCGGGGGCCACTCTTCATCGCAGTGCGCGGGCCTCTCACTGTCGCGGCCTCTCTTGTTGCGGAGCACAGGCTCCAGATGCGCAGGCTCAGTAGTTGTGGCTCACGGGCCTAGTTGCTCCGCGGCATGTGGGATCTTCCCAGACCAGGGCTCGAACCCGTGTCCCCTGCATTGGCAGGCAGATTCTTAGCCACTGCGCCACCAGGGAAGCCCAGGAAGCATCTTGTGCGGTGCGAGTCTGCCGTCTACTCACCTTGACCTTATGTAACGTACGTAAAGTACCAGAAGGCATACCACGCACACTCCACAGAGCATGGCGACCGACGTGGAGATGGCCGCTGGAAAGAGAGCAGAACTGAGTTGGCATTGAGCTCGGAGGCCCAGCATCAGATTTGTTTCTGAGACTGAAAATTCTTTACAGTTTACATTCCTGCAGCGAGATCCAGATGCCTTCCTAGCCAGCTCACCATTACTAACAGTTCCCTGAGGTCCAGCTGTTCAGCCTATTCTATGTCTGGGCAGAAAGGACACACCTTTCCCACCAACACTGCCAGTTCAAACCGTCCCCATTCGCGTTATCCGCATCCTCGTCCTTCCCGATCAACGTGGCATGGGTGATGGGGCAGGGACGGGAGTGAGGCCAGAGGAGAAAGTAAGGGCCTCAGCGATCAGAAGCTGGGCGTGAGCATCAGGGCGAGGGCACCAGCACCCCAGGAGGAGAGGAAGCTGCTGCTAAACCCGAAAGTGGGGAAATAGGGCAGGGATCCTCCTCGGTTGTCCCCACCACAGTGTCCCCCTTTTCTCCACCTTCACAGAATCCTGATTTAGAAACAATAGCAGGCAGTGCCATTCTTCTTCCAATTTCATCTTTACTATGTTTTTTTATTTGCAACTGTCTACGGTGGTGTTAAGAAGGGTGTCATGAGGCAGGTGTTACAGATTAGAAGAGAATAAGGTTAACAGTTTAGGAAAAGGGGAACACATGTTTCTTCGGAGTTGAAAGGACCAGCATTGGGAGGGGGACTTGAGGGTGGAGGGCCCCAGGCACGATGGCTTGAGATTGTTAGGGAGGGTGGGATCTTCACATGGAAGCGAGAGGGCTGAGCCTGAGGGCAAGCTGAACAGAACTATCTTTAAAACATTTGTATCGGTCATAAGCGCCAAGCAGATTTGGCCAGTTTGCCTTGCTATTGTGAAATCTCCCTGCAAAAAATTCGCCTATGTGCCCTGTGTGTAAGATGACAACCCCGAACGTCTGGGGACCCAGGAGTCTCACTGTGGACCAGGAGGCACATTCATCTCCTGAACTGTTGAGCTTTTCAGACCTGCACCTATACGGACAGCACACAGCCGTGTGTACAAGGATGAATCACCCATGACGTGGCCTTAAAAATAGAACTTTCCTGAAAAACAAATATAAGGATGAGGGGAAATACCCAGATTCTCTGCAGGGTAGAAGAGGAAACGGGTGAAGTTTTTCTCAACGGCAGTTAGCAACATGTAACAGAAGCTTTGGAGAAGACCGTTTCCTTTGACTGTCTAAGTCCACTACTAGAAATTTATTCTAAGGAAATAAGAAATATATATACAGTATTCACTAAAGTATTTAAAATAATTTTTAAAATGTTAATCTAAATCTCTTATCAGTAGAAAATTAGTTAAATAAAATGTGGCATACCCACACAATGGAATATTATTCAGCTTTTTAAAACTATGAAATCTACATTTGTTAACATGGAAAGATGTCTACAATGTCTTTTAAGTATAAAAAGCTGGTTGACATAAAAACAAATAGAAAAAAATTTCCAGTAAGCCATGTGTGTATCCATACGCACAGAAAAGTCTTGAAGACTATATACCAAAGTATTAGGTAATACTTTAGGATTGTAGATGACCTTATTTTCTTTTTTAAAAAGTTTTTTTTCCTGATATTTTTGCAATGATCCTGTAATCAGAAGAGACACTGAATTTACAGAAACATAACTAGTTGCACCTAAGTAAATAAAAATAAGCATAGAAAAGTTATTCCAAAAAAAGTAATGGAAAACATGGGAAATTAGTGGAAGTTGTTTTGAGTTTTTAGACTTAACATGAATCATCATTGTGACTAAAAGACAAACTTTTTTTTAGCAGAGATGTGACTCTCTCCGTTTAACTATTCCTTCATGCTGACTAATCAGGTTGGCATGCATTTACTGTCCATGGAGAGATTTATTGGAAAAGGCAAGCTGATGTTAACTATAGTTCCACTTTCACAATGCTGCTTCCTGTTTCTTCTTATTGAGAATAAAAACTGCAGACTCAAACTCAAGTGAGAAGAGCGCCCCTGAGCCAATGATATAACACAGCAATTTGAATCCAGCCACTTGAACTCAGACCCTTGGCCTCTTCCTCAGTTATTTCCAGGCAAATTTAGTAAAGAAACCAGAATCACCAAAGCAATGGATTAATATATCAACTGCCACGTTCTCCACCCTTTTGTGTTTCCTAGGGGGCACGTGGATTGGAGAAAAAGGAAAAGAGATTTGGCGAGACAGAGGAAAGAGGGGAGAAAAGGTGGATTATTGCACAGGAGCCCAGAAGGGCGAGGAGCCCCCGCCTTGACTTCAACCTACAGTGATGTTGGGTCTACAGTGGGGAAGGCGGCCGAGGTGGCCAGTGGCCACTGTTCAGTGTGGGTGATGAAAGGGTCCTCTGTACCCACAATGAGGTATCACTTCACACCGGTCAGAATGGCCATCATCAACAAGTCTGCAAATAGCAAGTGCTGGAGAGGGTGCAGGGAAAAGGGAACCCCTCCTACACTATTGGTGGGAACGTAAATTGGTGCAGCCACTATGGAAAACAGTCTGGCGGTTCCTCAAAAAACTAAAAACAGAACTACCATATGATCCAGCAATCCCACTCCTGCCTATATGTCTGGAAAAAATGAAAATACTAATTTGAAAATATATGTGCAGCCCAATGTTCATAGCAGCACTATTTTCCAAGCCAAGACATGGAAGCAACCCAAGTGTCCATCCACAAATGAATGGATAATGAGGTGGTATATATATATACAATGGACTATTGCTCAGCCATAAAAAAAAAAAAATGAAATTCTACCATTTGCAGCAGTGTGGATGGGCCTAGAGAATATTATGCTTAGTGAAGTAAGTCAGACAGAGAAAGAGAAAATACTGTATGATATCACATATGTGGAATCTAAAAAAATAATACAAATGAAAGTATTTGTAAAACAGGAAGAGCCTCACAGAAAACAAACTTGTGGTTACCAAAGGAGAGAGGGAAGGGGGAGGGGCAAATTAGGGGTAAGGGATTAACAGATACAAAACATTACACGTAAAATAGATAAACAATAAGGATATACTGCACAGCACAGGGAATTATAACCGTTATCTTATAATAACATAAATGGAGTATAATCTGCAAAATTACTGAATCACTATGCTGTACACCTGAAACTAACGTAATATTGTAAGTCAACTATACTTCAATTTTAAATGTGTCCTCTGTGAACATCCAGGGAATCGTCATTTCTCGGCGGTCCCTGCAAACTAGTTCAGTCACGGGGTAGTGTATTTGATGTGCCGTGTGCCTGCATCTGCTGAAGGTGGTTTTGAAGTGAGAATGTCAATTCCTTATTCCTGGGCAGTGGTTTCTTTTCTGTTTCTTCCAGTACTGAGCACTCTGCTGGGTTCAGAGTGGGTAATCAATAAATACTTAATTGATCAAATTAAACCGTTAACCTTCCATAAGCTGAAGGACATGTAAAGTGCCATTTGCTTTTTAATGAGAAATCTGCATTTCGTTGCAGCTTAGGACCATATCTGGCACAGGATAGGAACTCAGTTTATATTGTTTGAACAGATGAATGACATAATATAGGGGTAGCTCCTGTTAAAGGCTGAGCATATAAACTGCAGCCAAATGTATTTCAGCTATGAAAGATGAGAGGTATAATACAGTCTGAAAGATAAACCCTTTACTCCTGGTGCACTAAATGAATATGGCAGTGTAATGTGATGTACCAACTCTGGCTTCTACGCCAGTAGCCTGACAGTGAGAAACTACCAACATGAAGATAAATAGTCAAGCTAGAATTCCATAAACAGGGGGATCATGTAACTTACCTAAACAGAGACACTTTTGAGAGTGAAAGAGGCAGCTGTTGGTGACCATGCCGGGACAGCAGGCATAAGCCAGGTCCGCCCAGAACCCTGGCATTGAGATCTCCTGAGCATAAACACCACCAGGACAAAGGAAAATACTTACCAGTCACAGCTCTGGGATTGTACTGATAGGCACCTGCAGAGAAGAGATTGCAGCTCAGTTATTGCCATGGTCCTAAAGGCACTAATTTCTCACTAAGCAAGAGAAATCCTGGACAATTTGGCTCCCATCTTAAAGCCTTGAGAGAGTCACAACTAGCAAAACCAGCCTCACTTCAGCACAGAACCAGGGTCATTGATTCCGATGCTGGGCCATGCTTAAGAATCAGATACACCCTTAGAGAAGATGCCGATTACCGAGCGCTCCCCCATCCCACACATTATGATTCCAGATCAAGGAAAGCTTCCTCTGCCCTCCCATATCGGGAGGAGGAAGATCTTATTCTGATTCTTGGCAAAGGCTCTGCCATGTGGATTAATACGGGGAGGCTTGTCACATGTAGGAGACAGGTTTTCTCTCCCCGCTGAGCTGAGCCAGGGTGGAGCACAGAGAACCAAGGCTGTGGCAGACAGCAGGAGGCAGAGGGTTGCTCAGTCATCCTGACTTTGGATTGGATGGTGTGATGCAATCGGCTCGCTCAGGATCTGCGACTCAGAAGCAGCCTGTGGGAGCTGCCCTCTCCTCCAGCACGCAAAGCCAGCACTAACCAGGCGGGTCCTGCGAGGCCGAGGGGGTGTGTTCCGGAGCGTTGGCCATTGTCTGAGCTGGGACTTGGGAGGGCTCATTATTGACTACTCCTGTGGTCCCCGCAGAAGGAGCTTTGGATGGCATCAGCCTGGAGCCTGGTCCGGTAGCCAGCCTTGTGGCCACTGTGGTGTCTAACTTGGAAGTAAAAGCTGGCTCTGCAGGGAAGTGCAAGACATGGACAACGAAAATATTGAGAACAGTGTCTTTTCTCGGCTTTGGAAGAGAGTGTACTAACACCGGCTCTCGTGAGCCCGCCCCGGCCAGCCCGCCCCCAGCAAACTCCTCCAGGGCTCTGGGGGAAAACCCCTTGAGTGGGTAACATCTTCATCCATCTGGAATGGCCAGGGGGCTTTTGAGGACGCTAGAGGATTTATGGTTATTTATCATGGGGCTCATAAACTAACCATCCCAAAGATCTGAGTAGAACCAGGCACTAGAGAAGTGTTTACCAGGAGACCCAGCTCAGATAAACAAGTGGAACTGTACTGGCCAAAAGACATTGGGATGCTGATTTTAGTTTACTTTTTACGTGTTTGCACAAAACATTTGAAATCAGGGGAACCTGAGATTTGCCCCTCTGACCTTTAGAGAGGGGACCTGAAGCACGTGTCCTGGCTTGGCCCCCATCTTGGGGAGGGTGGGCCACGTGTCCTTTACCTCCCCATCCCTCACTGGCCAACGGCTGCCCCAAAGTGTAAAGTGTGGTGGCACAACTCCACTGTTCTCTTTCTGTGAAAAATGGGTCTTCCACTGTGACAATACGGTGCTTAGGAGCCCAGCCCTGGAGCAGAGGGTGCGCAAGGGTGGCTGTGAGCCCCGCATCCCGGGCTGTCGGGCCATACAGTCGGGCCGCATCCCCACGCTCTCCCAGCCACGTGGGCAGAGCATGGGCACCCGTGGCCATGGCGCCCGCCTGGGAGATCAGTCTCATGTCTGAGGTTTCACTGTGCAGCTGCGTCTGCCAAGTGTTTGGGGCATGAAGGCCAGGCTGGAGGAGGCCACCCGAAACAGGTGTGACTTGGACCAAAGGGATTCTGGGTACTCCAGCCCCTTCCTTCCGTTTGTCATCGGCTAAGTAACTGGGAGGAAACCTTGCTCCCACCTCTCCATCCTCCCTTCAGCAGTGGTTCTCAGCCTTGGGCACCTAAGTAAGGGTCCCCAGGAGAGCTTCTAGAACCCTAATTCCCAGATGCTCCCCAGACCACCCAGAGTTCCAACGAGATTTCAACGAGCATCCACGGTTAAGAACCGGCTCTCCAGGGAGGTGGCCTGAGCAGCACCGTCAACCACAGTGGGATGGCTATGCCTGGAGGGAAAGGAGGAGACAGGGATCAGGAAAAGCCTCACAGTGGGTAATGGGCCACAGAAAACCAGGAGTCAAGAGAGGGTATTAGAGGATACAGCGCATGTTGTCCCAGGATGTTCAGCCTCCAAGAGCTCGGATTTTCTTAACATCAGGACAGTGCTGAGGAAATTGGGGTAGAGTTTACCTAAGACTTGGTGGAAATGCAGAACCCTGGCAGCTTCGTGCAAGCGTCTGTACTAAAGCAATCACAGGTTATTGGGAGACGGCTCTGCGTGGGTCTCTCCCGGTTCTGCACATCTTGCCAGCAGGGCACTGACGGCCCTTTCTTGGCACTGACTTTTCAATGATGTTTAGATGGGCTTGGAAGGTGGAGACAGCGCCTCCCCCTGGAACACAGGGCAGACATGTTCATGCCAGCAGTGAAACACTCAGGCTCCTGCTCAGGCTTCCCCTCCAGTGACGTAGGCTGCCCGTACGGGCATCTGTTTAGGCCTGCTTAAGGCATGTGGGGACGAGGGACTTGATGAAACCTGCTGACGGTCCTGCTGCCTGTGGTGCCGGGTAGGAAAGTCTTCCATCTCTGACCCAGAAGGGTCAGGTTTTCTGCCAGCGCCCATGAAACCTGGGAAGGCTGACGTGCAAGGCAGTCAGAACCTCTGACCCTCCCCCATTCTTGAGGCTACGTTCCTACCACAAAGTGTGATCTGGCCTATTAAGAGTGGATTTTAAACCATTATTAATTATGCACCTGTGAAGCCTGGCTATCAGGCTACTTTGGTTTAAAAGGGAAAATGAAACTAATGTCAGTCCTCATTCTTGACGTGAATAAGAGGTGTTTGCAGTGGAACCCTGGCAGTGGTCCACGAATCTGAGGGTTCTCTGTGGACCGGATGGCATCAGGGGATGAGAGTCCGGAGACAGTCTGTGACATTCCTACCTTTTCCAGAAGGGTTGGGGCTGTCTGGCTCTGGGGTCACCCCTGTCGGTGCTGCTGTGGAGGGTGGCGTTTGGTGAGTCAGGGTGGGGTCTCCTAGAGAGAGGATAACCACATGGCGTTTATGATCCTGAGGGCGGAACCTGGTGTGGCTTCAGAACTGGATGTAAATCAAAAATAAATATATAAATTTAAAGTGGACACATCTGGCTCCCTAGGCTAGGCCAGAAGCACAAGAGATAAACAAGCATCAGTCTGCAGTTCCCATTGCAAACAGACTGCACACTATTTTTTTCTAGCCTTTCAAAAAGACTGCACAAGTTAAGTATCACATGTGTTTTATTTTTGGCTGGGATGATAGCAGCGATAGCAACTCAGCTTTATAACGCTGGCTTTTGCGTGGGAAAATAAATGATTACTCAGCGGATTGTTTTTGGCACAAAAGGTTGGGGAAAATAACGGAGGCTGTTGTTAGTGGTAAAAGGTGGGGGCTTTGGGGATGAGACCTAAAGGTTCCTCCAGTCTTTGGGTTCTAAAAGTCTACGATTCCAGGGCTTCCCTGGTGGCGCAGTGGTTGAGAGTCCGCCTGCCAATGCAGGGGACACGGGTTCGGGCCCTGGTCTGGGAGGATCCCACATGCCGCGGAGCGACTGGGCCCGTGAGCCACGACTGCTGAGCCTGCGCGTCTGGAGCCTGTGCTCCGCAACAGGAGAGGCCGCGATAGTGAGAGGCCCGCGCACCGCGATGAAGAGTGGCCCCCGCTTGCCGCAACTAGAGAAAGCCCTCGCACAGAAACGAAGACCCAACGCAGCCAAAAATAAATAAATAAATACATAAATTAAAAAAAAAAAAAATTAAAAAAAAAAAAAAAGTCTACGATTCCAGGCCTCGCCCCCTTCTTTCCTCTCCCCTTCCACCTGCAACCCGCCCTGTTCAGTTCGCCATCCTCGATTCATTCACCCAGAGGAATTGGAACTTTGGAGAAACAGTCACTTTCCCTACAGTGGAAAGCCCTTATTTTTGCCCCTGGACTACGGTTTCAGTGGGTCCCCCGGACTAGACCGAGGAAGACATCTGTGTTCTCCCTGCAGTTACTGCTCAGACCCGTCCTCACCCAGCTCATCCCTCCAATGGCCCCAGGATGCCGTGGGCGCCATGTTCCCAGCCCAGCTATTCCTCTGCAACAAGCAAAGGCTCCCTCCTTGCCCGGCCTCTGATGCCTGCATGGCGGCCACGCAGGGGGAGGGGAAGGGGTGCAGGGCGATCTCAGCGCTACAGATTCAATACAGATTCAAAAAGCCAGAGGGAGTCTGGCTTTTCAAGGAGTCCCCCAGCCGTGAGTTTGCTGTTGAACAGCCCCGCTTGTCTGCTTTCCCCAGAGAGGAGTGGCAGATTTTCACAAATATTACGTGAGAAAGTATCACGGCTGGACGTGCACCACGTGTGCAATAAATGTTTGTTGAATCATCATTCTCTTGGAAGACCACAGATTAACCTTTCCTTTTCTAGGGTACGGGGCTTAGTATTCCTGAAAATAGCACTATTGGCTTCCACTCCAAGATTGTTTGACTTCTGGTGTGGTTATCCAGCTGTGGATGGTTAAAAAAAAAGGGATTCTGGAGATCTTTCCTCATACTCAGTCTTGAGCTCTGGCGGGACCTCAGATGTGGTAACTGGGCTAAGGGGGTCTCTGTTCTGTGGGTCTCCGCGCTGCTCTCCGGGGAGGAGAACGGGGAGTGATTTCCTTGCAGGCTGTCTCCTAGGGAGGAATTGGGAATGATGTCTGGGAAACAAGCATGCTGTGAGCACACACCTTTGTCTGTAGACAAATTCTTGCTTCTGTGATCTTAAAGCACTGAGGTAATAATAGTTAATATTTACCAGATTTCTCTTAATCCTCCTACAAGCCACAATGTTGACATCAGGTCCATTTTCTAGATGAGGAACAAAGAGATCCAAAACCTTAAGGCCCTCACCCCAGGTCTCACGGATGGTTAAGTGGCAGAGCCAGGACTTGAACCCAGAACTGTGTGACCCCAAAGCCCATGTATTTCCACCTCCCGGAGGTGTGTTTAGAAGCCCATTGCTTTATTTAGTCTCAGTCCTCAACCCAGATGTCAAGGCCACCTCATTCTGCTGCCCACACTGCATTCTGCTCTCTGCGTGGCCTTGGCAAAAGGGGCGGAGGGACAGTGCACTTACTGATGCACTTGAGATTGGGAGTGGTCCAGTGGGCGATGTTCACAGTCTTGTTAAACATGCACTCGGTCAGGCTGGAGGTCCCGGCTTTACGCTTGAAGCCAGAGTTACAAACATACCGCTCCCTGGAGTTGAGGTTGTAACTCTTGACTCGGATGTCTGCATGTTTCACAGATGTGGGAGCTGGGCACGTGATGCCTGCAGAAGTGCAGATGAGAGGGGAGAGATGAAGAGATTTCAGCTTGCTCCGAGGGAACACTTGGGTGGTAGTCAATAACTTTATAGTCGGGGTCTGGATTATCGTAGGGGCCCCTGGGGATACACTCCAGATTCCAAGCATGTGGAAGATGTTGAGGAAGGGCCCCCACCGTCTAGAAGCTGTCCAGAATCTTGCCTCAAGTACCAGCCATTCAGCATAGCTAGATACCAGGGGTCATCAATAGAGACCCCTCTCTCTTGCCCTCCACTCCCATCAGTCTCCAGCCTCAGTATCTCTTAGCCTCTGGATTGCTATCCCTACAAGCCTTTAATCCATTTCCACAAGGCAGCCGGCATCATCTTCAGATGACTTCAAGTTTGATGACTTCACTCTTTCTCGGTTGCCCACTGCTCTTAGAATAAAAACTAAAATCAAGGCTCTGCTGGACCCGGCCCTGTCTGCCTCTCCAGCTACTCTTCCCTCTGGCCCCACTGGCCTCTGGTCCCCCCGTGCCTCTCACTGTGCACCTCCCCCGCCCATCTTGGCTGGCCATCGCCTGCCACCCTTCTTAGCTTAGTTCAACATCGCTTCCTCAGGAAAGCCCTCCCTCAGCCCCACAATCAGAATAGCTGTTGGCATTAACCAGGACCCCGCGGGGTAACCACTGGCCATAGATGAAAGGCTACACCGATGAGGACTGGAAGAATATTAGTCATGTGTATATATTATATACTGTTTTAAATATATGAAATACTTCATAATAAAAAAGTGGGGGAGGGGATTTTAAAATACCCTGCCACAGGAAGTCAGAAACCTTGGCTGACCACAGGGCAAGAGAGGGCTAAACCATGCCAAGGGTGGGTATTCAGTGCTTTTGCTGCTAAATGAATGTGAAAAATGTAGGAGATCCTAGAATTAGGAATTTTCTCCTTTCTCTGGTCAAGTTAGGGCAGCTTAGGGTAAAATTGAAGCCGAGAAGACTTGGGAGGCCATTTGGGAGGATTCTGGACAGCCTTTTGGGAGACAAGACACAAGTCACTCCCAGCAGACTGTGGATGTGACAAAGTGCACGTGGAGTGAAAAGTAAGATACGTTTTATTTTTTTGTTTTATTTATTTATTTTTGGCTGTGTTGAGTCTTCGTTTCTGTGCACGGGCTTTCTCTAGTTGCGGCGAGCGGGGGCCACTCTTCATCGCGGTGCGCGGGCTTCTCATTGTCGTGGCTTCTCTTGTTGTGGAGCACAGGCTCTACACGCGCAGGCTCAGTAGTTGTGGCTCATAGGCCTAGTTGCCCCGCGGCACGTGGGATCCTCCCAGACCAGGGCCCGAACCCGTGTCCCCTGCATTGGCAGGCAGACTCCCAACCACTGTGCCACCAGGGAAGCCCTAAGATGTGTTTTATCAGAAGAATGTTACCAAAAGAAGGTAAGAGCCAGAACTCGAACAATTAAAGTTTTCTTAATAATTGCCCCCTTCTTCTAATTAGTTGGAAGTTGAAAGATTTGAGCAAGATTTAGACCCTAAGATTTTCTTTGTATGAAACTTGATGGCTAAAACCAGTGTCCTGGGGTTTGCCCCATCCTGGACCTTCATTTCATTTCCGAGGCACCCCTCTGTGGACAGATGCTCAGTAGATCTGCAATCAGCTCCATAGCTGGTCTAGTGCTGTTAGCATGACACCTAGTGAAGTCCTTTGTTCTCATATCTGAGTTTGGGAACAGGCTAGGATCAGACAGTGCTAGTCTGAAAGTCTGCTGATTTAGCCACCTGAGAGTACTGGGAACAGCCCAACTCCCAAATGGATGAGGTGGGCTCACTCACCTATCCGGATAAGACTGTGTCCTATCCAGATTAGAGCCTGTGCTACGCCCGGGGGGACAGAGTCTGGAAAATGTGACCATCTTCCACAGTTTTGCATGACGTGCTGAGGATGCTGGATTCCAGAACGTGAATCTTCATCTGCCTTGGAAAATGTCTCTGTCTTCACCCGCGTGTTCCGGTGGTGCTGAGTTCCTTCTACAGCCTTCAAATAAGCCAGTCTTGTTTGATTTACCCCGATAGAACCTGTGCCTGCTTCCTAGAAATCCGAACCTTCCTCTGGTCGGGCAGGATCTGGGGTCAGCTTTGACTAGCCACGGGCCCCCCAAATAGTAGCTTTCACCATCCTTCTCACCTGCTCCCTGTGGACTGGGCCGCCTCTGTCCAGAACCCTAGCTTTCTGGACTAGGGACTGACCCTCTGCCCAGGTCTTGTCCATCTTCTCCTCCAGAGGGCATCCCCCTGGATTTCCACACTCCCCAGCTGCTGGCCTAGGTTTGGATGTCAGAGAATGACTGCCAGAATCACCAGGACACTTATTCACCTGACTCTCAGCGTCACCACCACCTGGACCCCTTATGCCACATCCTGCTGGCCAGGTGGGCCTCTTTAGATATCAAAATCACAAGGAGCCATCTCCAGGGACTTCCCTGGAGGTCCAGTGGTTAAGACTTCGCCTTCCAATGCAGGGGGTGCAGGTTCGATCCCTGGTCGGGGAGCTAAGATCCCACGTGCCTCACAGCCAAAAAACCAAAACAAAACAGAAGCAATATTGTAACAAATTCAATAAAGACTTTAAAAATGGTCCACATCAAAAAAAAAAAATCTTAAACAAAAAAAAAGAAGGAGCCATCTCCAGATTCAGAGTGTGGTTGGAATAATCCATGGTCAAGTGCCCGGCAGCCTGCAGACAGGCCAGCCCACTGCTGGGGCAGCTGTCAGACCCTCCCCTCCTGCTTCAGGCTCTGTCACTGAGGTGTCAGCATCCTCATACCGGAGCCCACCTGAGCTCGGTGGGTCAGTCACTCCAGGCTTTACTTTGGTCTCCCTAGTCTCAAGAGGGAAAATGGATTGTTTGCTTTTTGTTCTTAATCCAACCCCTGACTCTTCTTTTAAAGCCCCATTGACATCTAATATTAGATTTTTAAAACTATAACATACAGCTTGCCATCCTTTATCACTCCATCCTGATGGTGACAACGTTCTCTTTTCGCTTATGGGGCTTCTATAGTGGACTCAAACATTTTCATTTTCTTTTCAATGAGATCATAAGATAATCATTATTTCAATGTACCAGTTTTCTAAAAAAATCTTTTTCCTACTAATTTGTATGAACAAAGTTCATAGCGGAGAGAAGAAATCTGGCTGTTTAGGTTTACTTCCTTCATCTTCCTCTCTCTCCCATCTGGTCTTTGGGTTGTACCTCTTTTGCCTGAATCCCTTCCCAAACATTTTTATTCACCGTGTAGTCCTCAAGTTCAGCTTAATCCACTGATTCTAATTTCAAATGGTGTTCTTTTTAAAAAAATATTTATTTATTTATTTGGTTGCACCAGGTCTTAGGTGCGTCACGAGGGCTCCTTAGTTGCAGCTCCAGGGCTCCTTTAGT
Organism: Balaenoptera acutorostrata; assembly: GCF_949987535.1. NCBI lineage: Eukaryota > Metazoa > Chordata > Mammalia > Artiodactyla > Balaenopteridae > Balaenoptera > Balaenoptera acutorostrata. The sequence continues at coordinate 25,952,574 of NC_080066.1, read as the reverse complement.
TGTGGCTCACCAGCTTCTTAGTTGCAGCCCGTGGGCTCCTTAGTTGCAGCATGCAAACTCTTAGTTGCGGCATACATGTGGGATCTAGTTCCCTGACCAGGGATCGAACCCAGGCCCCCTGCATTGGGAGTGTGGAGTCTTATCCACTGCACCACCAGGGAAGTCCCTCAAATGATGTTCTGAATCTATTGATCTTTCCTCTGCCACCTTTTTTCAGTCTTCACTGTTTTCTGTGTTGTTTTCAGATTTGGGATTTTTGTCAGCAAATTGTTCTACATCTTCTAAGTCTTGAAATACTCCCCTTCATTTAGGGCGGTGGCTTTCAACTTTGAGTGTCTGTGGCACTCTCTGAAATAAAACATTTGTGCCCTCCCACTCAAGGGGATTTAAAACATTGAGGCAATGGCGACCGTGTCAGCAAGTTATAAAGAGCCACTGCCACAGCATAAGGGTATCCATGCTAATGTGTAATTCACTTGGTCATCCTTCAGGGCTGGCTGCTATGTGGGTGGGATAGTTTATTGCGTATAAAAGTACCTAAGTTTATGGCGTATATAATAATTCAAAGTTCTTACAGCCTTCAGTAAATATGCAGTCTTCTTTGTGGTGGTTTGACTTCACCTTAGATTCATAGCAGGTAGTATCCCTACCAGCTCGACACCCCTTCTGCCAAACGTTGTCATTGCCGGTATATTCACTTGAGCAACAGTGAATTTTACACACTGATGAGGAAATGTGCTGTGCACACAGTTGAGGACCTCTGTTTTACAAGGCAAAGCACGCTGGGCCAGATCCTGAGTGAATGAGTAATGACTTCTTGTAGCATCCGTAGATTTTCCTCCCAAGCCCATCTCTGCTGTTAAACCTGAGGGCAAAGGTCTGAAGTCACTGTCATCCCTCCTTTTCTTCTTGATTCTCTACTGGAACCAGTCATCAGTGAGTAAGACAAACTCAACCCAGGGTCCTCACTGTTGGAGGAAGAAGTTACAACTATGGAAATGGGGAGGGGACGACTGGAATGGACCGTGTGGTGCTGGGACAGAATTGGGGTTGGAGGTGTCAGGATGTAATCATTGTGTGATGCTGGGACAGAATTGGGGTTGGAGGTGTCAGGATGTAATCATTGTGTGTACACGTCTGTGTACACGTGGTTCTGTGTGTACATGTGAGTGTGTGCGCACACGCTACCTGTGTCCTCTGACAGTGCCTGGAAGCAATGACATATAAGCAGAAAACATATTTAGTACCAAGATCTTGGACTCCACTAAAAGGAACCTCAGCTCCTTGGAGAAAAGGCTGACCCGGGGCCGGGAGAGAGAAAGCACAAGGTGAGCGTGGAATATCTGGTACCAGAAAGTAGGGAAAGGCTTAGAGAATGATGGCAACATGTCAAAACAAATATACTAACAGATTAAGGAATAAAATAAAACAAAACTCAAGTCTGTGCTAATATAAATAAATAAAGGACTAATAACTAAATAAGGGAGAGGAGAAAGCCTTCAGTATAATGCTAACTAATAAATATAGACAGGATGATGGAATAAGAAAAAGGGACAATGGATGCAAAAATGAGGGACATAGTATTTACATAGTGTGGCAGATTTGCCCTGCGTCAGTTTAGCTGAGCTGGACACACACGCCCTAAATTCCCCTCCCTGCACGGTGTCCAGTTAGCCTGTGACACAACAAAGATTTTATGTTCAATCTGGAAGGAGGGAAGGAGCATCCACGTTCCTTTGCACTTGGGAGACGGGGGCCGCTGCCGCTCACGCACTGTCGCTTATCTGCAGGCTCCTCCAGCCCCGTGACTCTCTGCTGCAGCTTCTCCCACCTTTGGGCCAGGTGTGTATCTACTGCCATGATGAGGAGCACCAGCTTCTCCTGCTGGACACGCTCCTCGTGGAAGCTGGAGTCTCGGAGGGAAGACGAAAGACCAACATGGGATCCAGCTCGGCCTCACGGCTCCCAGGTGGCTCTTGCTTCCCCCACTTTATGGCCATCTTCCCACTCAGACCGTGGCCTGGAGGCTCCGGCTCCAGACACAGAAGGAACAGCTCACCTCGATGGTAACCGGCTCCCGCAGCTGCACAAGGTGGCTCTGCTCTTCTTAGATTCCTAGGACCACAATCCCGACTGGTACATAGAGTCCTGAAGAATCTTCCCACAATTAGTTACTAGTTACAATGGGGAAAATGGTAACTATATTGCAGAAAGCTGACAAACACCACCTGAACCAAGTGATCAGAAGTAACCTCACCAACACTGGGACAAATAGCTGTCATATCCCTCCGGATCCGATTCACTGACAAGGACACAAGCATCACATCTGTGGTCTCCCTCCCCCAAATCCATAACCGGAATCTAACCACAAGGAAACACCAGATGACCCTAAACTGAGGGACATTCTGAAAAGTAGTTGGCCTGTATTCACGATCAAGAAAGATCAAGAGGGACTTCCCTGGTGGCACGGTGGTTAAGAATCCTCCTGCCAGTTCAGGGGACATGGGTTCGATCCCTGGTACGGGAAGATCCCACGTGCCGCGGAGCAACTAAGCTCGAGTGCCACAACTACTGAGGCCCTCGTGCCTAGAGCCCGTGCTCTGCAACAAGAGAAGCCACTGCAATAAGAAGCCTGTGCACCGCAATGAAGAGTAGCCCCCGCTCGCGGGAACCAGAGAAAGCCCGCATGCAGAAACAAAGACCCAACGCAGCCAAAAAAAAAAAGGAAAGGCAGAGGGAATGTTCCAGACTGAAAGAGGCTAAAGAAATGTGACAACTAAATGTGATACATGGTCCTGGATTAGATCCAGAATTAGGAAGAAAACAGCTAAAAAGGACATTAATGGGACAATTGACAAAATTTGAATATGGACTGAGTATTAGATAATAATATTATGTCAAGATTAAATTTCCTAATTTTGATAGTTGTACTATGATTATGTGAGAGTGCTGTTTTTTAGGAAGGTATGTAAGAGAATGTGTTCTAAGGAAACATATACTGAAATTTATAAGCATAAAGAAGCATAGTGTCGCCAACCTAGTTTTAAATGCTTCAGAAGAACGTGCACGTGTATAATAAATGTAGATTTATTTAGAGAGAGGGGGAATGGTAAAGCAAATGGGGAAAAATGTAAACAGTTGGCGAATCTGGGTAAAGGATAGTCCAAAGGTCTTTGTACTATCTTTTCAACTTCATGGTAAGTTTGAGGTTGTATCAGAATAAATAAGTTAAAAAATAAGTATCCAAAGAAAAACCACCTGATGAGTGCCACTTGGGGCCCTTTCTTTGAGATTTCCTCTTGAAGGAAACTCTGTGAGCCCTTGACAGCTCAGACCAAGATTACCTTTTGGTCAGGAAAATTTTAATTATTTCCCTAATTGTGGTTTTCATGGTGCCAACCTCCCCTCTTTTCCTGTCCTCTCTCCACACCTTTTAGAGTTTCTTCCTCATTTCCCGGGGCCAGTAGCGGTGCTTCCGCTCTTCCTACGTTTGGTCATGATTGTAGCGTTAGTCTCCATCACGGCCACATTGGAGGCCTTGCTCTGCCACATCAACTCTGCTCCTTACTGCCTTCATCACCAGAACCCCCTGGAGGGCCTGTTAAAACACAGGGTGCTGGGCCCTCTTCCCGGAGCTCCTGAGTCAGTAGGTCCAGGGCAGGGGCCAAGCATCTGACTTTCTTTCCTTTTTTTTTTCTTTTGTATGTTTTTAAATTTATTTTATTTATTTTTGGCTGCATTGAGTCTTCATGGCTATGCGTGGGCTTTCTCTAGTTGCCGCGAGCGGGGTCTACTCCTCGTTGAGGTGCACAGGCTTCTCATTGCGGTGGCTTCTCTTGTTGCAGAGCATGGGCTCTAGGCATGCAGGCTTCAGTAGTTGTGGCACGTGGGCTCAGCAGTTGTGGCTCGCAGGCTCTAGAGCACAGCCTCAGTAGTCGTGGCGCAGGGGCTTAGTTGCTCCGTGGCATGTAGGATCTTCCTGGGCCAGGGCTCGAACCCATGTCCCCTGCATTGGCAGGTGGATTCTCAACCACTGCGCCACCAGGGAAGCCCCGAGCGTCTGACTTTCTAACAAGCTCCAGATGATGGTGATGCTGCTGGTCCAGGGACCATGCTCTCTGGTATTTACAGGTGCATGAGTCTCTTGGCATCACAGCAAGTTACAGTACTTTTCAGCACACATTAACACTTTTTGTTCATACTTTTCCAGGTCATGGTATTGATTCTGTCAATGAGGATTTATTTTACAGGTTCTTCCTGATGTGATTTTTCTGAATTTCTGTTCTAATACTTTTTTTTAATTAAAAAAATTTTATTTTAATATTTTGGCCGCACCACACAGCACGTGGGATCTTAGTTCCCCAAGCAGGGATTGAACCTGCACCCCCTGCATTGGAAGCACAGAGTCTTAACCTCTGGACCGTGTTCTAATACTTTTTAATTGGATCTAATTCCCCCACCTCCATCTCAAAAATATTGTGTGTGTGTGTGTGTGTGTGTGTGTGTGTGTGTTTACCTTGGCAGTACCACACTATAAAATCTTAAATTAAATCTCAAATTTTTGCTACCAAAATCTTAAATCGGCATCTGGGGGGCTTTGCTGTATGTTAACAGAGCTGGGGAAATACTTAGAGGTGGAGGGGTGGGGTGAGTGGAGAGGAATGACCATAAAACTCAACTCTGAAAACATTTGACGATGGACCAGAATGGATAGTGTCGTAAAAATACTAGACTTTGCTCTATGATAAAATGTTCCTTCCTTCTGAGGGAGCCCGAATCGACCTTGGATCTTTGGACGCCTCAGGTTGTATCACTGGTGACTGAATGGTCTCCATCCAGCCACAGACCAGTAACTAGAGAATACAAGAGATGTGAGGTCCCCAGGGGAGAAGGCTAGGCAAAGACTGAATTTAGTTGGCAGGAGTGTATTTAACTGGTTTTTCCTCACCTGCCCCTTTCCTTCCTTATGCCATTTCTGCTCTTTGGAGCTGACAGCATTGTTGTCCTGGGCCTGGAAGAGCCTATGATATCACAGAGTCAAGTGCTAAGTCTCTGGGGGACTGATGACCGCTGCCATGGATTATTCTGAAGCCTCGGAAGGGAGAGAGAGCCTGAGAACCCCTACCTCACCCCAAACACCATACACAAAACCAGGCCATTTCCTTGGGATTGCAAAGACAACTTGCTCAAAGCTATGTTTGTCTTTTTGTGATTGGCTTATTTCACTTAGCATAATGTTCTTAGCATAAACCATATTGTAGCATATTGCAAAGTCTCCTTCCTTTTTAAGGCTAAATAATATTGCTCTGTATGTGTATACCACATTTTGATTATCCATTTATCTGTTGATGGACACTTGGATTGCTTCCACGATTTAGTTATTGTGAATAATGCTGCTATGAACATGGGTGTACAAATATCTCTTTAAGACCCTACTTTCAATTAATTTGGGTATACACCAGAAGTGGAATTGCTAGATCATATGGTAAGTCTATTTTTTAATATTTTTAGGAACTGCCATACCATTTTCCAACAGTGACTGTACTAATTTACATTCCCACCAACAGTGCACAAGGGTTCCAATTTTCTAAATCCTTGTCAACACATTTTTTTTTTTTTTATGCCATTTTGGACCGGGCAAGTTTTTTTTTTTTTAGAAATTCACGTTCTTTTATTTATTTATTTATTTATTTATTTATGACTGTGTTGAGTCTTCGTTTCTGTGCGAGGGCTTTCTCTAGTTGCGGCAAGTGGGGACCACTCTTCATCGCGGTGCGCGGGCCTCTCACCATCGCGGCCTCTCTTGTTGCGGAGCACAGGCTCCAGACGCGCAGGCTCAGTAATTGTGGCTCACGGGCCCAGTTGCTCCGTGGCATGTGGGATCTTCCCAGACGAGGGCTCGAACCCATGTGCCCTGCATTGGCAGGCAGATTCTCAACCACTGCACCACCAGGGAAGCCCCATTTTTTTTTTTTTAATAACAGTCATCCTAATGGGTATGATGTATATCTCACTGAAGTTTTGGTTTGCATTTCCCTAAAGATTAGTGATGTTGAGAATCTTTTCATGTGCCCATTGGCCATTTTTATATCTTCTTTGGAGAAATGTATATTCAAGTCCTTTACCCATTTTTGAATCAGGTTATTTGTTCTTTCGTTGTTGTTGAGTTTTAGGAATCTACATATTCTGGATATTAATCCCTTATCATATATATGAATTACAAATATTTTCTCCCATTCTGTGGGTTGATTTTTACTTTCTTGATAGGGTCTTTAATGCAAAAAATTTTGATATTTTCATAAAGTCCAATTTGTCTATTTTTTCTTTGGTTACCTTTGCCTTTGGTATCGCATCCAAGAAATCATTGCCAAATCTAATATCATGAAGCCTTTGTCTTATGTTTTCTTCTAAGAGTTTAATTGTTTTAGGTCTTACTGATCCATTTTGAGTTAATTTTTGTATGTTATATTAGGTAAGATCCTACTTTCATTCTTTCGCATATAGATATCCAGTTTTCCCAGCACTATTTGGTGAAAAGACTGTCCTTTTCCAGTTGAATGGTCTTGGCACCCTTGTCAAAAATCACTTGGCCATAAATGCAATGGTTTATTTCTGGGCTGTCTATTCTATTCCATTGGCCTGTATGTCTTTATGCCAATACCACACTGTTTTGATTACTGTAGCTTTGTAGTAAGTTTTGAAATCAGGATGTATGAGTCTTCCATACATCTATTTATGTCTTCTTTAATTTCTTTCAGCATATTTTGTAGTTTTCATTGTATAATTCTCTCATTTCCCTGATTAAGCTTATTCCTAAGTATTTTTATTCTTTTTGGTGCTATTGAAAATGGAATTGTTTTTGTAATTTCCTTTTCAAATTGTTATTGTTAGTATATAGAAATGCAACTGATTTTTGTGTGTTTACTTTGTATTCTACTCCTTTGCTGAATTGATCTATTCAAACATTTGTGTGTGTGTGTGTGTGTGTGTGTGTGTGTAATCTTTAGAGTTTTCTACATTTAAGATCATACCATTTGCAAACTGAGATAATTTTATTTCTTCCTTTACAGTGTAGATGCCTTTTATTTCTTTTCCTCGCCTAACTGCTCTGGCTAGAACTTCCAGTACTATGTTGAATAGATATGGTGAAAGTAGGCATCCTTTCCTTTTTCCTGATCTTAGAGGAAAAGCTTTCAGTCTTTCACCATTGAGTATGATGTTCACTGTGGGGTTTCATATATGGCTTTTATTATATTGAAGTAGTTTTCTTCTATTCCTAGTATTTTGAGTGTTTTTATTATGAAAGGGTATTGAATTTTGTCAAATGTTTTTGCTGCATCAATTGAGATGATTATGTGGTGTTTTCCTTTCATTCTGTTAGTGTGGTATATTATATTTATCAAGTTTCATGTGTTGAATCATCCTTGCATTCCACGAATAAATCCCACTTGGTCATGGTTTATAATCCTTTTAACATGCTGCTGAATTCAGTTTGCTAGTATTTTGTTAAGGATT